>NC_134355.1:544747096-545950429 GCF_048569485.1 Anomaloglossus baeobatrachus | reverse complement strand
TTATAAACCAGTGTAATAATAAATATTGAGCATCAGTTAAATTTAGTTGTAAAAAGAAACAGCTTTGTCCTAAAATTCCTAATAAAGCTCTTCTTTTCTCTCTTCAATTTCATGGTGATAAAGCATGTTAGAGGTTGGTTTGGCATCATATAATCTCCCCCTAAGGGGCCACTAAATCTGATCATAATTTAGTAGTTCCCTGTGTCGCTGGCAGCGCAGACATTAGCAATGTGCTCTGCAGAGCAATGTCAGCTTAACATACACTAACTATGACCTTCATCTGAAGACAAAACTTTCTCCAAGAGCTTCCATCTTTCAGTATATAATATTATAATACTGGTTGTACTAGTAAGTTACCAATGTATCTGTGCCGATATTATAGGCATCGTATTATTAGGCTTATATAATAATAGCTATAAAAAACCAAACAGTACTGGTATTTTGGCAGCTGCTTTGATTGACCTGCATTGGGAGAAAGCTTTCCTTTTTCAACTGAATGAACCTTTTTACTTGTTCATCAGCACTGTTGTATAGAAAAAATTTTTCAAGCAAAATTATTGTTTTTACATCTACTATTGTAAGGAAAACATATATAATTAAAAATTAAATAAATGGAAAACAGCAAAGAACAATTCTGAGATTTTTGTTCTTCGTAAATGCCATTTGTTGGAATACAGTAGGTAATTTTCTCTTTTAAATACTGCTGCACTTTTGTCTGTGATTGTGTATCTGACCTATCAAAGACCTTTGCCTGTTATATAAGGCCTCATTCACACGTCCGTATGGCACATATGTATTATTCATCGATAGAGCACGTACCCATTATAACTAGTGATGGGCGGACAAGACTGTAAATGTCTGGATCCGTGTAGGTTAAAAATTATCCGAGCACCGACCTCGGGCCTGGAGTTCTTCGGGAACTCCCAGTAATGATCAGGGTCCGGCAACTCGGTACTTAAAAAAAAAATAAAAGGAAATATAAAAATAAAAGGGGAAAGCAGGTGTGTTATATTTACCAAGTCTTTTGCACGGCTGTATACTACTTCTGGGGCTGCTCATTAATCTCATGCATATGCACTGCTTCACTCACCCACCAGCAGTCCCTGCATATCTGATTGGTTGCAGTCAGACGCGCCCCCACCATGTGTGACAGCATCACCCCAGCCTAAAAATAGCAGCCTGCAGCTGCCCAGGATTGTAGCATCCGTTAGATGTGACAATCCTGGAACTTTACCTGGCTCATCTTGATTGCCGTGGTCAGATATCTGGGATCATTTCTGGGCCCGTAACGTTTTTGTTTTTTTTAAACCCGGCTGGACTTGTCAATCCCAGGTATCCCCCATTCCGCCAATGACTAATTATAACCTATGGTGCTATTCACATGTGCATGTTTTTACTCAGACCGTGGAACCATGCAAAACAAAGGGAGACACGTCCATTTTTATCCTGGCAGCAGATGACAAGGACAAATATACGTCTATGGGTCTATGAAAAACATGTACAGCACCCGGATGTCATCAGTAACCTGTTTGCTGTCTGTATTTAACACTGAAAAGTATAGGAGAAGCTTTGTAATCTATTAATTGATTTATCAATCCATGAAAAACACTGATGACACTAATTGTAAAATGGGCACACGGACCGTACACTGGTGCAAAACACTGATGACACCAGGAACATTTTTTCACATACGTGTTTATATACGGATGTGTGAATGCTGCCAAAATGGTAGTTGAAATTTGGAAAAAGTTATATTTATGGACCTATATTTACAGTTAAAAACAGGAGATTAGCACTTGGCAAATCACAGGAAATGAATCAAACTACAACATGTTTGTGTTATTCAATTATTTGTAGTTATATTTTTTAGTTAACTGAACTAAACAAAGATTAAAAAAAGTCTGGCAATTTTTGTTGCCGTTTATCTCCAAAATAATATTCATTAAAATGAAACACCACTGTATTGTGTGTTCCTAAGAGCATCACTAAAGCAGATTTTGGAAAGCTTTGTACATATTCAGATAGTGAATAAATGGTTTATGTTTGGAAGCGCTTTGTAACAAATAGAAGATCACTGTGAATTAAGCATAGCTAGGGGAAGATCTGAAGTGAAATGAGGAAAGGATAATTATTCATTATGGTAACACACATATTACAATTCTTTATACATGCAAACAGTCAGGCATACATTATTTACTGCATTTGCTTGTATTATTCTATAATTCACGGCACTGAAAGCATTAATTTGAGGGTATGCATTTTTTATCTGCTCAGGACTATGCAACACTCAGGACAGCTGCAACTACAAAACCCTTCTAACTTCCACTTTGGAGGGCCTAACAAATAAATTACCAAGATAAGAAATAAAAAAAATATTACTCCTGTTCACTCCAATTTTAAATTCAAAGCAATATTAGAATTAATGGCCATGTTAACCAAGATTTGAAACAATAGCTGCAAGGGCTCAATGTGTAAATAATAGTAAAAGAGAAAAAATATGTAGGGGGAATAATAGTCCAAACACAATGTTTCTTGATATTCTTTTCTATTAATTAAAAAAAAAGCATAAGTACAATTTACCATGGATACTGTAAGGCCTTTTTCACAAATCAGTTTTTTTTGCATCAGTCACAATCCATTTTGTGAGTGATGAGACAGATCCGTGGCAGATTGTGGTAAAACTGATGCAACAGATCCTGTAAAAAAATGGATCCGTCTTACCACTTTTTTTTTCAGGCCAAAGTGAATTTGCTATTGAAAACCAATATGAACCCATCTGGGATGAGAGAGGAGAGAGAGGAGGGAGAAGAGACAGAAAGAAAAGCAAGAGGAGAGGGGAGAGAGAGAGGAGAGGGAGGGGAGAGGGGGGGTGAGGAGAGAGAGAGGAGAGAGGGAGAGAGAGGAGAGAGAGAAGAGAATAGCGAGAGGAGAGAGGAGAGAAAGAGGAGAGAGAGGAGAGAGAGAAGAGAGCGGAGAGAGAGAGAAGAGAGAGAAGAGAGAGAAGAGAGAGAAGAGAGAGACCAAAATGGAATTTACAAATCTGAGCATGCTCGGTTAAAAAAGATGGATCTGTTGCTTGAATTCCATCATTTGACGGATTGCGACAGATCCTGCGCCCATAGGCTTCCATTATACCAAACGACGGATGCCAATGACTCAGTCGCGGGCCATTTTTTCGATGCACACAAAAAATGTCCCTTTGTATGTCAGCTCCGTCGGCCAGACAAACAGTTTTCAACTGATCCGTCGCATGATGGATGAGACGTGAGGCCATCCGTCACAATCCGTCGCTAATACAAGTCAATGAGAAAAAAATGGATCCAGCGCTGGATCCGTTTTTTTTTTTCACAAAACAACAGATTGCAACTGATGGCAAAAAAATGATGTGTGAAAGAGCATAAGCCTAATCATAATCATATTGGTGCTTCTGGTATATTTTCACACGGATTGTATCCATCTACCATTATATGATTTTTTATAACTTGAAGTTCTTGGGCTCTAAAGCCAAATCTGTCATAGGACTCCACTATTACATGTCATTTTTTGTACAGATCTCTTTAAAAGTCCTTAGAAACCTTCCCAGGTTCCAGAGAATGAGTGTCACCACAACCACTGTACCTGCTATCATTAGTACACTACTAATCTAAAAATAAAGAATTTATATCTTAATATCCTGAGTTGAATGCCATACCGTATATATACATCAAGAAGCAGAGATGAATAAATCTACCATGATTTCAATTTGGGAAATCATATGAATTAGAGAAATTCAATTTGCGGCAAAGTTATTTGATGCAAATTGAATGTTTCTTTTATGCTCTGGGGTCTCAAGTCTCCAGAGCATAAAAAACGTAAATTGTATAATAAAAAAAAATTCTTACCTCACTGCTCACTTTTCCTGTCACCTACATAGCCTGCCATGCAATACTCTGTGCCTTTTTGTTTTGCCGTCCCCTGTAGCACACATCTTCGACCGCTGCATCGTGCCATCAAACTGTACATTGTGATGTCATGAAAAATGTCTCCCGAGGCCTTGTCATCTCATAAAGAGATGCATATCATGACTTTATGATGTGTGTCACATGCCATGGTGCATCTTCAATTTAGTCTATTGAGCCTTCTGTATTCTATAATCTTAGGGCAGGGATGGTAAACTCAAAAATACAAAGGGCCAAAGTTAAAAACTTGGATAAAGATATGGGCCAACCTAGTCGCGGGTCCCACAAAGCCCTCCATACAGAATAAAGGGCCCCAAATGGTACTCTATACAGAATAATGTGCCCCATATAGTCCTCCAAACAGAATAATGGGCCCCAGATCATCCTCTACACAGAACAATGCGCCCCATACAGTTCACCATACAGAATAATAGGCCCCACATAGTCCTCCTTACAGAATAATGGGCCCCACTTAGTCCTTAATACAGAATAATGAGCATCACATAATCCTCCATACAGAATGATGGACCCCACATAGTCCTCTATACAGAATAATGAGAACTTGACATTGCAGGCCAAATAAAATCAGCCTACGGGCCAGATTTGGCCTATGGGCCAGAGTTTTACATGTGTCTTTGGGTGACTAATCAAAAAACACCAACTCAGCTACGTGAATGTAAGCCTAATTCCAGTTGCATCAACTACTTTTATGTAATGCTCTCTGTGTAAGGTATACAGTTTTAAGATTTCATAGCTTAGTTTCTTAGCATATGGACATTTTTTCATGTTTTTTCAGATATGCATTGTTCTTACATTAACAAAACGGATAGTTTTTGCTACATATGCAGAGATGTCACTTTTACATCACAAAGGAGAAACTTGTCTACCATGATAGGGAAAGCCTACAATCTGGATTTCAGCTACAAAATAGTAGATCAGGACTAGAAATGGGCTCCACACATATGCTGCTATAGATGTGCATCACATCTTACCCAGTGGTTACATAGGAAGAGACAGTTTATCCTTTTTGCATTCCCAATGGGATTCATTTTTTACATTTGCATCTAGACTTTTTTCCACCAAACTGTAGAGCAGTGAGCGATGAGCATGGTGAGAGATTTCATCAAGATAGTGCAGTTATGGAGAAAAGATATCAAGGAAAATGTAATCCATCCATGCTTCAAGCACTGTCTTATCTCTCTTGGGCACGAAGTTCACTAGAGCAGTGGTCCCCAATCTTTTTTACCTTTAGAGCCACATTAAAAGCAGTATATTTATTTCCAGGTGTGCAGTTGTGTAGCTAGAGTCTGATGGGCCCCAGTGCAAGGTTTGGACCTAGCTCCCCTGTCTCCCCTGCCCCCCACACACATTTTGTTCATATGTATTCTAAATCCAATAAAGACATGTGTTGTTCCCCCTTCATTATGTAGTAATGTCTCCCATTCAGTACTAATAGCCTCCATCCTGGGCAACCTTTCTAGTAAAAATGTCCTCTATCCTGGTATATATTTCACCCATACTGGGACACTCATTTGTAACTATGTCCCCCATTCTGCTTTATATGTCCCCATCCTGAGCCGTTTTATGGTAAATGTGTCCCCCCATCTTGGTAAATATGTCCCCCAATCTGGTATATATGTCCCCAAACTGAGCCCCTTACTGATAAATATGTCCCCTATCTTGGTATACAGTGACAAGCAAGAGGTAACAATGTTTTCAACTTAAGATTTTCAAGCTCCTTATCTCCCCATCCACTACATCTTTGAGCATGAGACTACCTTCATTTTATAGACAATCATCTTATATCTATCACCCATAAATTTGACTTGCAACTATTTAGCATATGATTAGCTATGTAGATTTTTGTCATGTCAACGCATTGTTACTGTTTTGCTGCTGGTGCTTGAATTTTTTCCTGTATAATACAAATTAGAACCTGTTCTCAAATTCCATAATAGCTCAGTGTTTTATTAGGTTGATTTCCAAGCGAAAGGTCTCTGGTTTAAATCAAGGAGAAGCCATAAAGGAGATTTCCCAAAAAAGAGAAATAGCATCAACCAGGTGATTTATAGTGTTATCTTGGCAAAGGAAATTGCCAAACTGCATCATGTGAGGGCCATGATAGTTGACAGTTGGAAGAATACAAAATGAAGTATGTTTATCCATTCAAAATCCAAGAGGTGGATGTTCAGGCAAAATAATGAAGTTGTCTCATCATAAGGTCTATCAGTTCTGGCAAGACAAAAACATCATAATAAAGAAATCACAGATGTCCATGCAAGCAACATGCGACGCACGTTACACAAGTCTAGAATGAGAGGCCGAAAAATGGTGAAAAATCCTCCACTTTAATATCGTCATAAGAAGTGTCGGCTCCAGGTTACAAAGAAGTACAAAAAGTAGACAGTAGAAAAATGGAATCTAGTCATTTAGTGATAACACAAAAGTCAATAGACTAGGCTTTGTTGGGTGCAAAAGCGACTGGAAGAAACACGGAAAAATGGGCAAATGGAGCAAGAAATTGACAGAACTGTCAGGTTTGCTGGAGAAGGCCTGATGATAGGGGTTGTTTCACAGCCAAAGGTGTTGGATACTTGACCAGGATTGATGGTGATCCCAATGATGAGCTATATGTGAGTATTATGCATTACGAATTAGTTTGTTCACTCGAGTACTATGAGTATGAAAAGGACAACATAGGGTTCCAGCAGGACAATGCCCTGAAGCATATGTTGAGATTGGCACAGAAATGGTTCAGTGACAATGAAGTAGCGGTACTGGATTGGCCCACACAGTCCCCAGACCTCAACCCAATTGACCACTTCTGGGTAGAGTTAAAGAAAAATCTATATACATACCCAATTAAGTCGAGCACTATGCACCAACATGGGAATGTTAGTCCATATTGGGATCAGATTTTTGTTGAGACTTGCTTGAATATGATTGAGACCATGCCCAGAAGGATTAAGGCAGTGTTGAAAACCAAAGGAGATATACAAAATTATAGCAAAATAATAATTTAAATTTACATTTTTAGGAGCAAAATAGTAACAAAGCCATGTCATGCCAAGAATCTGAATTTCGAATCATATGCTAAGTATTTGCAAGTCAAATTTATGTATAAGATAACCAAGATGATTGTCTATCAAATGAAAGTAGTCTCAAGCTCAATGATGTAGTGGATGGTGAGATATGGAGCCTGAAAATCAAAAGATCAAAACATTGATAGTCTTTTGTTTGTCACTGTATATGTCCCCATTCTGGTCCTTATCCTGGGCCCCTTCCTGGCATATACAGTCCTTGCTTTGCCTCTAACAGATAAAAAACCCAAAATATTAACTAGCCTTCCCCAGCTTCCACTTTGCATAGAATTATACTTTGTAGCCTACGCAGTGTCCAGAAGCTGACATCAGGGTGCCTGATATATCAACGCTTGACCTCATTGTTATGTGCCCCCCGTCAGTGGTACACCAACGTCAGTGCCAATCAGAGGCCGGCAGTGTGCATTGCAGTGCAAGGACCTAATGGATGTCTGCACAGCAATGCATTTCAGCTGGATGTGTGTCCTTAGATGCACAACCACCTGAATGAAGGAGGCACTGTGGCCAGTGGATCCCCACCACACCTGGACCCGGTCAAGACCTCTGCAAATGCAGTCATTATACCCCTGCAGGGATGCCCATCCTACTCCAATTCAGTATTCTGTGATCAAGCACACCAGCCACACTATTAATTCTAGCTTTATGCACTTCTCAACCTGGAAACTAAATTAAATTGCCAGTTAAATATCCAGATAGGCTCTTCCATGCATGACTACTCACAAAAGTCACCATTTGCAGATGTGCTCTTCATAGCTGTTTGCAGGACCTGTTGTCCATGTACCAAGCTGACAGACAGCTGAGAGCTGCACATCATGGACCTAAGAGCCACATGTGACTCCCAAGCTACAGGTTGAGCTTATGGTGAAAGGTGGAATATCGGTCTTACGAGCGCTGATAATGCACTGGTTCCATTGAAGGTTAGATTGTTTTATTGTTAAAATATTTTTTATATAAAATATACAATTCTCCTGTTGGTTAAATCAATACAACGCGTTTCAGCATTACATCAATGCTTTCCTCAGGTATCATTTGATACCTGAGGAAAGCATTGATGTAATGCTGAAACGCGTTGTATTGATTTAACCAAACAGGAGAATTGTATATTTTATATAAAAAATATTTTAACAATAAAACAATCTAACCTTCAATGGAACCAGTGCATTATCAGCGCTCGTAAGACCGATATTCCACCTTTCACCATAAGCTCAATCCCCTAGAGGGAATCGGTCAGAGCTGCAGAAAGACACAGGTTATCCACTCCAAAGCGGAACTTTCAGCTGGAGAACGGAGGATCGCTGCAGACTCCAAGACCCAGAGTGCCGGGGATACTAGGAGGAACCAGCGGTCCTGAGTCCGGACATCTCCACTAAAGACTACAACCTAACAGCATTGATATCAAGGATCCAAACCCCCATCTATCCAGAGGATCTATTAAGCCAACACCGAGGTTGTGCAAGGGTGCACAACCTCACCAGGTGAGCAAATTTAAACTCTCCTTAATCTAACCCTAGACCATCGGGTACTTGTCATATGCGCTATATATTTTTTTACAGTGAAGCTACAGGTTGAGGACTTCTACACCAGAGCTTCACAGATTGCCACTTCACAGATTGCCTCCTCCACTCCACCATGATGAAATCACAAAGCTGGTAGATAATAGAGACTTTGCGCTCCTCCACCTTCTGTTTGAGGATGCCCCACAGATGCTCAATAAGGTTTATGTCTGGAGACATGCTTATTACTGCTCTTTATGTCTGGAGACATGCTTATTACTAGTCCAGCATCTTTAACCTCAGTTTCTTTAGCAAAACTTTGGATGTCTTAGAGATCTGTTTGGGTTTTTATCATCTTGTATTCTACCCTGCGGCCCAGTATGTCACAGTAAATGTTGGCATTCATAGTTTCCTCAATGAACTATAGCTCCCCACAGCCAGCAGCACTCATGCAGCCCTAAAACATAACAACCCCAACACCATGCATAACTGTAGGCAAAACAAACGTGTATTCGTAGTCCTCATCTGGTTGTCGCCACACACGCTTGACACTATCTGAACCAAAAAAAGTTTATCTAGGTCTCATCAGACAACAGAATATGGTTCCAGTAATCCATGTCCTTAGTCTGCTTGTCTTCAGCAAACTATTTAAAGGTTTTGCTTTCTTGTTCATCATCTTTAGAAGAAGCTTCCTTCTGAGATGACAACCATGCATACCAATTTGATGCAGTGTGCGGCCTATGGTCTGAGCACTAACAGGCTGACTTTAACCTATGTAGCAATGCTGGTAGCAGTCATGCATCTATTTTGAATAGAAAACCTCTGCATATGATGCTGAGCATGTGCACTCAACGTTTTTGGTCAACTAAGGCAAGGTCTGTTGTGAATGGAAAATGTCTTGTAAAACTGCTTAATGGTGTTCTCCGCCGTGCTGCAGCTTAGTTTCATGGTTTTGGCAATCTTCTTGTAGCGTAGGCCACCTTTATGTAAAACAACAATTCTTTTTTTCAGATACTCAAAGATTTCTTTGCCATGAGGTGCCAGTATAAGAGTCTGTGTGAGCGATAACACTAACTTCAATACTACTGCTCCCCATTCACACCTGAAACCTTGTAACACTAATAAGTCACATGACACCAAAGAGGGAAATTGGCTAATTGGAAAGCAAGGAGCAGTAGTCTCCTCATACCAGCAGTGGATGCCACAGCTCATACACATGAAAGCCTGGAACAGTAGCAGGTCCTGTTACAGCAATCTGCACACTGATGAAGGTCTAAGTTGACCGAAACATTTGTGCTTATGTTTTATATATGCCTTGTCACAAGATTATTTTAAGAATAAAAGAACCCTTTTCATTGCATCTGAATGCCAAGTTTGTTATGTTTCTAGGAAGGTGAAAATAGGCCATGGGTGAAGGGGTTAATGGCTGTGTGTTTGGTAGAAACCAAACCTGTATAGTTTTATCTTTATCAACTGGTGAAAAAAACTTCAGAATTTTGTTACAACAAGGACAAGCACTTTTGTAGCGTTCTCATTTTTTGGGCTCTGGGTTTCAGTGATGGCTTGCTTTTAGCATCTTGAGCTGGAGTTTTTAATTATCATTTTTGCATAGTTGCAATGATTTGATTGCCTGTTAATGCATTTTAATACAATGTTGCAGCAACCAAAAAAACCCTCAATTTTGGGGTTTGGATTTTTTTCTCTCTACGCTGTGTACCGATCAGATTAATTGATTTTATATTTTGATAAATTGGGCATTGCTGAACAAAATGATACCAAATGTGTGTTTTTTTTATTATCGTTTTATTTTCAGTGGAGTAAAAGGGGGGTGATTTGAACTTTTAGGTTTTTTTGGGGGTATGAAAACATTTTTTTACAATTTTTATAAATTTTACTATTCCTCCTAGGGAACTTTATGACTGCACAGGTCTATCGCTTCTCCTGATGCTTCAGCATAACTCTAATCAGCAAAAATGCTGTGTAACTGTGAGTACCGGTGTTCTGTTGGCATTCACAGGAAACACCTCAAGGCAGCTGCAGGGGTCATCATCTGACCCCACACTGCCATGGCAACCCATTGGCACCCTGTGATCGCATTACGGAGCTACCGATTGTGGATGAGAATAGTGCAATCCTCGCTGGAGCGCTTATGATCGCGCTGTCAGTTTGAAAGGGAATAGCAGGCATGGGTGGATCAGAGATCCACCTGCTCCTGTCAGCTGCACATGTCTGCTGATTGGATCAGCAGACATTTGTGGGGAATAATGCAGGATGGCTACGCGAGTCCACATTAATAGAAGAGACACATCCAATGACGTACCAGTACAACCTTAGTCATGAAGGGGTTCAGAGCTACTGCCTTCTGAGGTTGTTTTCCAGCCCAATACCAGCCTCTCTAACTTAATTTTTAGCTGACAGTCTAATTTTCATGCCTAGCACTTGATTTCACACAGACAATGAGCTATCAATTAAGCGTAAGAAGCTTGTGCAAAGCAGGAAAGCCAACCGGGAAGGCATATGCTTGCTAAGTGCTATGTCAATCCCACTGGGACTTATTTGTGTAGAAATAAATAAAAATGCTGATTAATCAGGAATGCAGCAACAGATAGAAGATACAAAAGTGTTGATGGGCTTACATTTCAAAGACCTAAAAGCCCATATATGCAACTTGGGTGGAGGTTGAATTTACTGACAGATTCCCTTTATTGAATCCCCCAAATTTTAAAAGGGTCAAAAATCTGTCATTGAAAGATTTGCCATTTTATGTTACCCAAACACTGTTAGAGGCATATGCCTTCTCTGAAGTGGGCTGTTCTTCTGAGCATGCTCCAGAGTCCCTAACACACTCCATTACTTATATATCTAAAACGTAATGAAAAGGGGTTAAATTATGTTGAATCTTCCATGCAGGTACCATGGCTCAAGTTAAGACACAAAAACAAAGAAATACAAGAAAACATACTTATAGGAAGACTCCAGGCAAGATTCCTACACTGTATTTTTTCTCTCTTAGGTCCTGAGGGAGCAATGCCAGACTTCTCTCTTTGGTATTCTTTGAATTCTCAAGCAATGCACTTTCCCCTCAGGTCCTCTACTAGGCATAGAGCCTATAGAGTTTTGTAAGTAGTATTTCTTTAACATGTAGTTTTTAGCTCTGTATCACAAATTATATATTTCATGTGGAAAACTGTAGATTGTGTAAATGCTAAGAAATAATAGAAATACATAATGACCCACTACTGCAATTAAACTTGTCAAATCCTGATTAATTGTTTTATTCTTTTTTTATAACCTCAATATGGGAAAATTTGCCCCCTGAGTTCTAGCAGTGTTTAGGAGTGTATCTGTACTTCAAAGAAACTTTTCTTCATTATATTAAGAACAATACACCAAAAAGTCACATAGTTCAAATACATACCTTTCATCTGTTATGAAAATAGTGCCCACTCAGATGTGGGCAACTCAGGTTATAATAAAATAATAAAAAAGTTAAATTTCAGGGACAGAATTTCCTGAGCTCATTCATTAGACATCCCTTTTTAAAAACTGTGAGCTCCTGCACACAAAGCTTACTAAGCCATGTTGTTTGTACTTCGAGGGAAAAACAGTGCTCAAAGTGTTGACGCAAGCTTGGAAGAGAATTTTTTCTAAAATGTCTTTGTAGATGTAACGCTAAAAATGCTCTTAAGTACAAATGATGGCTTAGCCCATGTCTTGAAAATAGCCATATACTATTATTCCTCCTCCATCAAATTTTATAGTAGCCATTAAAAATGGAACAGGCCAAATTCAAATTCACCTGTTTGTACACATTTTCCTAGGAAATTTCAAAAGATACTCTCTGTGAGTTTCATATCCCTCATTATACTCTGCGGTCTCTTCTCTAGACTAGAGATAAGCAAACCTGAGGTTTGAGGTTCAAAGTTTGGGTTCGAACACAAACTACAGAAAAACAGAGTTTGAGTTCAAAGTGCGAATGAGTTACGAGTGCAAACTACTCAACCGAGCAGCGCTGTGCTTGTGTATGAGTGATGCTCAGCCCTCTTCAAGCAACATGCAGTTTTTGGACATATCTTTGGGGGTAAAACACAAAAAAAAAAAAAAACAATTGAAAAACCCCGTCCACCTTCTCTCAAAAGCGTTCTGGTTATGGCTGGCTGCATGTGGGTGGAGGCACAAACTGCCCAATTACTGACATCAATTGAAGGGTCAGGTCAAGTCTGGGTCACAGACTAGGACTTTGTCTAAGGTTCAACTGTACCATCTGAACCGAACTTCCAAAGGTTTGCTAATCTCTACTGTAGACCCACAGCATAATAAACATGAGATGTAATAAATAAAATAAATACTCATACTCACCTTATCATTTTACTCTCCAGCCTAAATGCTCATCACCATCACCTACCTGGTCCTCTTCACATCTTCATATAACCACCGCCAATTTCCCAGGTCTCTTTACACTTAGCTGAGATTTTTGAACCCTGATGAGGCCCAGCATGTTTGTGTACAAATCTGCGTAAAGTCATGATGTTATGACATGTGACTTGACTTTACATGCAAATGTGCAGAAAATCAGCACTTGGCGGCAGTGAAAAGAAGATGCAAGGAGGATCAAATGGGTGATTTGAGGGACTCAGCACTCGGCGGCAAAGTCAACATACTCTTGGCCTCCCTAAGGCATTTTGTAATTCTACTCCCACAAGCATCTCTTTACTTTCTATTCAAGGCTATTACTGATTAATATGGCAGTTCGTGTTGTTCAATTATAATTTCACAGATTAAACTTTTGAACCACTTCTGACCCACTATAATTCAATAGAACCTCATATTATTTTTCTTTATGGCTATTAATAATGATCAGCGAGTTTCGAAATACTCAGATTTGCGATACTCGTGACGAGTACTGTCTAATTCTCGCGTATGCATTCCAAATAGTGTGTGCAATGCAAGTCAATGGGGAATACTCCCAATGTAACGAGTAACCTGAATGCCGAACTAATCATGCGAGTAGCAAATTGTACAGCATTCGGGTTACTGGTTACATTGCGAGTATTCCCCATTGACTTGCATTGCACACACTATTTGGAATGCATACGCGAGTATTAGACAGTACTTGTTACGAGCATCGTGAATCCTAGTATTTCGAAACTCGCTCATCATTAGCTAGCTTATTAGTATTTCTGCAGCTTTTATATTTTTGCAAACATTCACTTAGCCTACATTTTTCTCCAGCCTTTTCATTCAAAGTTATGCCTTTTACCTTTGTTTATGGATTATGGCTGATATTAGCTTAGCTTCCATTTTTGTTTTTACTACAAATTTTTCTTGTTTGCTGTGTATGAATCCAATTTTCATATTAGTACTGATCATACTTACCATCCATAGTAATTATCTTGCCATCTACAAATCTTTAATATCATCATGTTCTTACAAAAACGTTTAAGCCAGTGATGGGTATGCTTGGAACTACAGTATAGTTGTACAACTCCTGGAGAAACACTGGTGGTAGATAACTACAATCAGTGTTTCTGTTGCAAATCGATGACCACTACAGGAGTTTCCAATAAATGTTAAAACTAAAAAGCCTTTGATTTTGTCAGCACCAATCTGATTGGGGTGAAATTTGCCCGTTTGATGATGTGCTTGACATATGAAAGAGTTATGTTGTATTACTTTTTTCTGTTAACCAAAAAACGTGGAGCAGCCATTGTTTTTTTTTCTATTTTACATTGTTAACCTACAAAACATAACATTTCTTACCTTGCCAACAAGCGCCGACTGTCAGCTGCATGGCAATGTGTGACGGGTGGATCGGCCAATCATTTGTTACCAAGTAAGGTTCATACGTTCCTCCATCCATGTACAGAGTCACCACTGGAAAGTCTATGTTGATTACATAGTAGTGCCATTCTTTGTCACAGATCTGGAAAACACATGGAATTAGCAATAGTTAAAATATACTGTTCGTTAGGACAAGCTGAAACATAAATTATGAAAAGCGTTATACAGATGTTCACCATTTGCAAGGAGTATGAGAGGACTTACAATCTTAAAAGCAAGGGAGAAGGAGACAGTAAGATTGGAGTCACGGTTGAGTGTGACTCACGTGAGGATCGCATTGCCCGGATCAGCCGCGGCTCTTCTGACAGGAGCATGTCAGCTTCATAGAAATACATGCAGCTGACCCACTCCTGTCAGG
The DNA here is from genome assembly GCF_048569485.1 of Anomaloglossus baeobatrachus. Classification (NCBI taxonomy): domain Eukaryota; kingdom Metazoa; phylum Chordata; class Amphibia; order Anura; family Aromobatidae; genus Anomaloglossus; species Anomaloglossus baeobatrachus. The sequence continues at coordinate 545,935,698 of NC_134355.1, read as the reverse complement.
TGAGAAAATCCAGGTGATGTAATGCAATGCGATGTGATCCTCATGTGAGTCACATGCAAGTGTGATTCCAGCCTAAGTGAGAAGAGATAAACAGTCCACATATATACAATATTTTAGAACCTTTCTACAAGTGTCAGGACCTTTTTTTATTCCCTTTGCCATTTTTTTATGAGCGTTCAGCAAACAGATTTGCAGGTGTGTCTGCTGATTAATAGATCCAGTGTGACATCATCATTGCAGCGTGATACGCACATGATTGTTGTTCCATGTCTCCTAATTAGACGAGACCCCAAGGATGCCAGCAGGAAGTTCAAAGGTCTCTGATCTGGTGGTCATGGACTACCAATATTTTGGACTAGAGTCTTGCAAATCCTTTTGCTGAACTCTACTTTTCATGCTTCCTCCTTTGTGTATTGTTTAATGAACAACATATTGTTTCAATAATATCTTGTAAATCCAGATAGATTTAGCTGAATAACTTACCTAAGCTACATTAATACAACTATAACATTGCACATTGCTTCTACAGGTATCATACCTCCACAATAGAATATGAAATGGATCAAGCCACACTTTCGTATTCTCCCAACATACAATTTACTCTGTGAGAAAATCCTCCATATGCCATCGATAAAACCCTACTATGCTCAAAAGGAGGTTAATTCTTGCCATGCTACTTTTCCAACAAAGAGAGGAAAAACAAGAATAATACCAACAATTGTATGATATTGATTTGCAACATTCTCCTGCTGTCAAGAATATTTATGCAGAAACATTCCAAAGTGTCAAATGATACTGACATTTCTAAACTATTTAACGAGATCTACAGAAACAGATACATTTTCTTTGAATGCAGTACATTATTTGTTCCCAATAATTTTCTAAACCAATGGCTCCTGGAATTATTGTGTTTTGTCTGTGCAACAACAAACGCTCCTGCATCAATTAAACTTGATACCAGATCAAAACCATATCACATGTGGTTGACACCAAGTTAAGGAATCATTCACTGCTAGTTGGCTCCTAGGTAAAGATCACTAGTGTAGTTACTGCTTAACTAACCAACTTATGCACAATTATCATTTTGTATTATCGTACTAACTTACCAGCTAGTTTTCTCCCTTCTAGATGAGCAGTTCATGCTCAATTACCTAATATTTTTCCTTCTCTTTTTTTCCCCGCAGACGAGAAGGAAATCTGTAACCATGTTTTTCTAAGTAATCTGAGAGCAGCAGATGTAGCGTCAGAGACCCTAATTTCAGTGATGTATCACTTAATTAGCCACTCGGAGCAGTTTTGAGGAAATCTCTGCTTTATCTGCCGCAAATTTACCAGTTTTCTGAATGCTGAGCACTCTATAGCCCCGCCAACATAACAGATTGACGGCTTTCTGTGTACAGTGTGCATTGGCAGAAAGCTGCCATACAGTGGTGGGGGCGCGGTTATACAGAGCTCCTGAAGCTCTACATGGTGACAGATATACTAGTTCCTAGTTATAATCTCCTGCTTACTTTATCAAAACTATAGCATATAGCCTAGTAAGTGACATCACTAGAATCAGGATATCTGCCTCTATGTTATGCTGCTCTCAGATTAGGTGGCAAAAACCTGGTGACAGATTCCCTTTAACAGAGCCCTTATGGCTTACCTAATTTCAACTGCTGCCCAATATATCCAATACTCAGCCAAGATATGTTTTACATTTTCCACAGCTGCACCAGTGGATTTTTGCAATCTTCTCTCATATCCACAGATTGAGCTCACACTCATTTATAAATGCTTGATTCATGGCATCTATGGCCCCCCACTTCCATATCTCGTAAATTAGAAATCTCCTTCACAGAGTTTTTGGCAAACAGTCTGCACTACCTCCTGAAATTCCCTGTTATTAAACGTTAATATACACTAGAGAGGTTATAAATATCCGAATTATGGGATCTGAACACAGGTAGAGGTCCTGGTGCAAACGTTTATCACATTCAGGCTTTGACTCATCCACAGGAAAACAGGTAAGTTCACAGATTGGTTGAATCATCATGTAGCATTGGGCCCCCTATACCGCTACATGATCAGTAGTTGGCCCAACACACTTGATTCATTATATACAAACAAAGTCTACATGTAATCATTCATTTAATAGAATACTCTGTTTGTTTATCTACGGTAGCCTAAGCAATTTTGTGAATACATAATAATAATATTCTTTATTTCTATAGCAGCAACATATTCCGCAGCGCTTTACAATTCAGAGTTTCATATGCAAACAAACATTCATAAGTAACAGTTAACGAAACACAATAATTGAAGCACAAATAATGACAACCCTGCTCATTAGAGCTTAGAATCTACAATGGGGTGAGGTGGGTGACACAAGGTACAAGTGCTTATTTACAATGATGGTCCAGCCATCTCGAAGAAACAGGATAGATAAAGGCTGCATGAGCCAGTCACCAGTCAATCTTTGTGATGCTTTTGGGTGCGGTGGAGTCTGACAGAGAGTTATGTTCTGGAAGGTAGTGGGGGGCTCTTTATGAATTGACTTTAATTAAGGAAGGTGACAGGCCACCCTAAAAAGATGTGTTTTTAAGGAGCATCCAAAGCTGAATAAATTGTGGTTCATCCTAGGTTCTAGGGGTAGAGCATTCCAGAGGATTAGTGCAGCTCGGGAGAAGTATTGGAGCTGGGAGTGGGAGGTTCGGATTAGTGAGGATGTTAGCTGAAAGGCGTTTGCGGAACATATAGAATGGGTAGGGTGATAGACAGAGATGAGGGTGGAGCTGTAGGGGGTTGCCGCACTGTGGAGAGCTTTGTGGGTGAGAACAAGCAATTTTAATTGGATCCTAAGATGTAATGTAATAGTTGCATATAGCTGAACAGTGAACCACCAGAGTCAATATTACTGGTGGGCCCTTGGCACTCTAGTCCAACACTAATCACAGGTATGGTCATTCTCAATTAAAATTTATAGAATTTAACTATAGAAACAGTCATGTGCATAGCTATCTTGCTATGGAAAACAAGTAGATTGGATATCTGTCTAATCTCGTAAAGATATTTATAGGATATATTGAGGATAAAATGGGATAAGAGCACAGTGCTGATAAATGTTCATATTTGATGGGGACATTCAAAAGTTTGCTATTGAGCCAAACATGGCAAATAATTTGTTTCTCAAAAAGGTCCCTTGACGCATCAGTCAATAATTTAGAACTAGACGTTATACTAAAAAAACAATATGATGCATTTTAACATCAAAATGTTATAGTATATAAACTATTAAATCTTATCAATAATTGTTTGTAAAGTGTTCATTCAATTAGTCGCTGTATTCCTGTTACAATTTAACGTTGTCATTCAGCTCAAAAGGTTAAACACCTCTGCCATACAAAAGATACGGCCTTTATTGACACATTTGATCTATTCAATATCAATTAGTCATTACGTTTTACAATGTAGTAATCTGCTATCACCATGAAGGGAATCCAAAGACGCTACTTCACATTAAATACAGTAAGAAAATTGGCTTGTACAGTATTTATTGAACTCAATTGACATTAACTTTACTTTCATATGTATGTATGTGTGTATTTTTTTCTTTGCTAATTAATTTAATTTCATTTTGCCGCCTACACATCTGGACTGTAAGCTAGAAACACACCAAACATGAAACAAGGCTTTGTATGTAACGTGCAAGCTACGTTTAACCTGGGAAAGAAAAATTCATTATCTGTTATTACAATAAATAGCTATACTGAGAGTAAGAAATAGTCAAATGTAATAATACATATGTAAATATAATTAGACATATAATCAGCTCCTAGATGGGCATTAAAAGGATAGAAAGTCTCTGCAGCTATTGGGTCCATTAATAATAGATGTTCAGTAAATGGGTGAAATTCATATTCATTTAATACTAACTAAACAGACAAGTTGGTTGTGCTCTAATATTACAAGAGGAAAATATGGTAAGAATAAGGTACCATTATTTAAAAGGGGGTCTTCATTTATATTTAATTATCTTACTGAATGGACCCATGCAGTTCAAAGATCCCATTTTCAGATATCCCATTACAGTAAAATCACACATGGCATAATTATTACAAAACTAATTTGGTCACAGTGAATCTGCTGCACAACCTGCATCTTTTTGGATGTGGATTTGAAGTAAGAATGCTGCAGATTTCACACTTTGCTATCTAATAGTGATGGTCAAACACGACGATTTCTGGGATCGGAGGGACTACCTGGATTTAAAAAATTCGGCTCCAGCACGGAATTTATCCCGGATATCTGGCCGGATGCCAGTCCCATATAAGTTTCTGACCAGAATCTAGCACTTAATGGTGGTGGTAGAAGGGATAGGAGGATAAGCGCAAGCATGCTGTACTTAGCGATTCTCCAACCCGGCTGTTACTGCTTCCAGGCCGCTCATCCTTCTTCTGGGGCTGCTCTTTATTGCTCACCCATATTCACTGCTTCTGACTTCCAGGGCAATCAGAAAGAGCTGGGTAAAGTTCTGGGATTGTTGCATCTAATGGATGTGGCATTCCTGGGCGGCTGCAGGATGCTATTTTTAGGCTGGGGTGCAATAAGCATGGGTCTCCCCAGCCTGAGAATACAAGCCCCCAGCTGTCAGGATTTTTGAGGGCTGGGTATCAAAATTGGGAGGTACTGCACACTGTTTTTTAAAATTTATTTAAATAATAAATAAAAAAAGGCATGCAGTTTCTCTTATTTTGATACACAGCTAAGATAAGTGCACAGCTGGGGGCTGCAGCCTGTAGCTGTATGATTTATCTGTGCTGCGTGTATCGTAACACAGGGGGCCCTGTGCCAACTTTTTCATTTATATATTTTTATACCACAATAGTGACCTTCAGAGAGGGTATGTGATTGGTTGTAGTCAGACACTGCAACAGAAGCTGCGGGCACATCTGACTGCAACCAATCACAGATGCCAGGACTGCCAGTAGATGGGGAAAGCAGTGAATATGGATGAGCAATAATGAGTGGCCGCAGGAGCAGCTAAAGCCACACTGGTGACTCAGTAAATATAGCGGGCATGCTTTATTTTTATTTTTCCTTTTTTTAAATTTCCCTAGTTGCCTAAGAACTCTTGGTCCGGGTCTGGCACCTGGATACTTTTGAAACTGTTTGAATCCAGACTTTTACAGTCCTGGTCTGCCCATGACTACTATCTAACAAAACCTATCAATGATTTAATTTCTAATTTATTTTAGATTGCAATACCAATGGAGTCAGGGACAGATGTGGGTGTTGAAAATATTTATAAAGCATATTGGTGATGTAGAAAAAATAAATTAAAGGGAACCAATCACCAGGATCTTCGTATATAACCTAAAGCCAGTGCTATACTGACACTATTAGGCTGATTCTCTACATCCCTCTAGTGGTCAGCTTGGATGTTTAGTGTTATGATTCAGTGACCGAGGAGGATCAGAAAAAGGACACAAATGCAGAAACCCAAAAAGTAACCAGAGTGGCTGGAACCTTAACAGAATGCAGACCTAATACTGACACACAACTAGAAGTAGCCGTGGGACGTGCCTACGATGACCTAGTCGCCACGACACAGCCGGACGACTAAATATTCTTACAGAGAGAAATATAAGAAAAGCTAATCTGCCTCAGAGCAATCCCCAAAGATAAAGCTAGCCCCCACATGTAAAGACTATGGTGATATAGGAAAACACAATACATAGCTAGAAAACAGATTCAGCAAAGAGGAGGCCCAAACTATCTGTATAGGAAAGGATAGGAAAGAGCACTGTTGGCAGCCATAGAAACCCTATTAAATCTCAGCACGCCTGATATGGAAAAGCCCTGAGCCCACACAGGCTCTCTCCCACTAAATCAATACTCTGGTGTTATGGGGATCCAAAAAACACTAATAAAGATGAGGGACTGAATTTAATGCCAAGCATAACAAAACACAATACATAGCAGAACATGGAGCTAGGTATACAGACACTCCCAGCAGGGAATGATCCAAGTCAACCAAGAACTCAACACAGGTAAAATCAGGAATCAAGCATTAGTATCAAAACAGAAAAAACTACAAGAAAGTGGAAACAATAAGCAGAGGTACACAGACCAACTTATCTGAGAGGAGTTCTGGTAGAGAGAAGGGCTGGTTTCAGAATGTCCTTAGCACACAGGAGATACATTGAGCACCGGCAAAGAACATGAAAAAAACTACTCAGTTATATAGGCCCAATCTGAATGACCTGATTGCCAGTCCTCCACAGGTGTCTGGCTCCCATTCAACAAGTAAACTGCACCGCCAGCACTGACCACAAGAGGGAGCCCCAAACTGGAAAATGTATTCACAACAGTTTAGGTTTTGAAATCCAACAAAGTAAAGTTTTTAAAATCATCAGCTCCTTGAGTGACAGCAGCTGAGGATCAAATAATATCTGGGGGTATTCATATTTATCCCCTCTCCTGTAAGAATTAGCATAAGTATTATACAAACGATTTAATTTTTGACTTGCAGGACCTGTACTGAGGTCATACCCATGTAACCAGAAGGGGCGGGGCCTGTTAGTACCTTGTACCTCTCTCCCCTGCTATTTTCAAGACAAAGATGTTTTAACAAAGTTTGAGTATAACTACTAATGGGGAGTGCTGCTACTCTCATTCTCTGTGAATGTACTTTGAGGCTTAGTTTAATAGTTTGAATAGTTTTTTGCAAAGGAGGTGTATGTGTGCAGCGGAATGCACTGAAAAAAATGTGAACATAGCTATAGGCCTCATGCACACACTACAGTTTTGGATGCTTTTTTGGTGCATTTTGTGGTGACCTTTTAGTCACCACAAACCGCATGCTGTTCCTTCCCCAGCAAAGTCTATGAGATTTCAGATTTGCTGTATGCACGTTACTTTTTTTTTGGCTGCATCTTTGTGGTGACGAAAAAGAAGATGACCACACAAATAGAACAATACATTTTATTGAAGAAAAATATTTAAAAAATGCAAGAAAACATTGCATATGTATATACACATATGGATACAAAGCTATCGCTCAAATCATTTAATATGTATAGTAACATGTAAAATTACATAATCATATAATATAGTAAAAAGTGTCCCAGATATAAATAAATTTGTAAGGGATATGTAGATGCCCATTAAAAATATTATAAAATTGACAAATATAATGAATAGTGTACCTTCGTTGCATAAACCCCGTGAATAAATAAATAAGTAAAAAAATGATGGACACAAAAGAGGTGTGCCTCCAAAAAAGTATATTGTGTGAAAAGGCAAAGTGGCAAAACTGAAGAAAATTTTTGTGAAAAAATATTTTAAAAAAGAAAAAAATAGCACATTTGTGCAGTGGAGTACATTAGTGAATCATACTGACAGTAAAAACAATAATACATCAAATAGGGAGTAGCATCATATCTACCTTATAGTGCCCGACGCACGTTTCACCGTGGCTTCTACATATGCCTAACTAATTTATCTATGCCTGCGACACTTTTTGCTATGTTACTATTCTGTATATATTAAATGATTTGAGAGAAAGCTTTGTATCCATATCTGTATATACATATTCAATTTTTTCTTGTAATTTTTTAAATATTTTTCTTCATTGAAAATGTATTAGTTTATTTGTCTGGTCTTCTTATTAGTTTGTTTTTAGTTTTTTGGCTATAATATCATTACTCTTTCCTTACAGCTAATTTGTTGGGCCTATTCACACTCCACTGGCTCATTGGTTAACCACCATTGTTATGGGTTTGTAACCACAAAAATACAGCATGCCAATTCTTTTTGCGTTTTTCCCTGCATTTTTCACCCATTGGTGATAAAAAAAACACATAAAAAATGCATGTGTTTTTTTACAGGTAAAATATATCTTTGTACCGTGTTAGCAGGTAGAGATAAAAAAAGTTTGTTTAAAAGAAGTGAGAGTCCTCAGTGGTTGATACCTTTTAATGGCTAACTGAAAAGATGGTAATAATAGCAAGCTTTCGAGACTACTCAGGTCTCTTCATCAGGCATGTTTTTTATGCGTTTTTTGGCCATAAGATGCATTTTTATGGCCCCAGGGTGCATTTTTGTGGATACCAGTAAATAAAAGGATGCATGACTGGTTGCCTCCTTCAGTGGAAAAACCCCTGCACATGAGACATCTGTTGCTAAATTAGTGGCAGCTGATAGACAGGACAAATCATATGCACTTCCATCCATGTTGTTTTGAGATCAAGAGAGTGGTGCAGTCTGTGAGGAAGGTTGTATTAATAAGCACTTGAGAAGAACCTATCATATTTTTATGTGCCTGAAAATCACGTCCCCAGATTTTGGTCAAAAAAATAGTAAGTGAACAATCCCTTTAAATCTGTATGTTATCTTTAGTAGCATAGTAGTGTGTACACTGTAACAGTACAATGTACAATCCGGTATCAATTCCACATCCTTCATGATATTATAAAATATATTTTTATTCTTTTTGGATGCATTTGCTATTCTTGCCATCGTGCACTGTTTACTTCACCTTTTGGCAGTATGAGTTGTTTATATGGTGTTAAATGTATATGTTGTTGCTTTTTATATTGTTGTTGCCTTTTGCAGTTCATTTCAGCTATTTTCATCATCTCGCATTGTACCTATTGATCCTTTTTACTTATTACAGGGAACAAATCTCTGCAACATTTGCTGCCATATTTCCTTTATGTTACTTTATTTTTTGTTATATCTTCTTACTTGTGTGCTGCACTTTCCCATTGAGTATAACAAATATTTGATGAACAAGCTACATTGTCAAAATAAAGCCAGGCTACTTTTACTTATCTATAAAACACGGGAAAAAAGTTTCATGTGATGATATTTCAATGCAGATATAAAAAGTTCATGATGATAGATTATATATTGCATTATTAGATAAGCTGAAAAAGAAGTATATGTACCAATAACTATTCAAAACAGCAATAAAATTACATTTTTTATTTGAAAATTACAAAAATATATAAAAACAGTAAGGCATGTGAGTTACATAGTGAATGCAATAAAATGATACATAGGGGTGTAACCAGGAATAACAAAATACCAATACGTAATAACTAGAGATGAGCGAACCAGTCCCGGTTCGGCTCGAGGTCGGTTCGCCGAACGGAGGTCCCGTTCGAGTTCAACTCGTCGAACGTTCGACGAACCGAACTCGAACTGCATAGGAAACTATGGCAGGCAATCACAAACACATAAAAACACCTAGAAAACACCCTCAAAGGTGTCCAAAAGGTGACAAACAACTCACAACACAACACAAACACATGGGAAAGTGACAAGGACATATACTCATGCGAAAACAAAACAGCTAGACAAGGAAAAAGAGGAGGACACACAGATATATGAGTATATGCAAGGAAACATCGATTCCATTATTGTGCAACTTGAGCCCTGCTCATTTTAGGCTTCCAATCTTGATAAATTGCCTGAGCTCGCCACGTACGCCTTGGGGATCTTGTCGTGTCCTGCAGCCAGCGTTCTCTCGGAACCTGTCTTCAGTGCTGCTGGGGGTCTGCTGGCAGATAAGCACACGTGTCTGTCCACTGACAATGTGGACATGGCTCTCAGAGGACTTTTCTTCCCCTGGGTCAGCCAGGGGAGGTGAAAGGCACGTGTATTTTTGAGAGTGCTTCATGCAAAGCATCTTTTTCATCTTGAAAATTGGGTCAATTGATGCCAGTCAAGTGGGGTGTGTGTGGCCCAGTTAGTGGAAACGAGGGAGACTGTGGTTGGAGTCCCCTCGCTGTGTTTTACATGCTTTTAGAAGGGCATGACATGGCTTAGAGGTTGACTTTCAGCATCTGGAAACTGTTGGCTACCAAAATGCTGCCTTTCCAACCTTTTTAACCGAGGATTTTCGAGACCTTATGCCCATCGCAGTGCCCCAAGAGCCGATGCCCAGGCGCCACTCCTTCTCCAACAAAGGCGTGCACGTGCTACACCAGCATGTTGCACTAAACATCACTGATTCCTTGAGAAACTCTGTGTGACAGGGTGCATTTCACCACAGATAATTGGCCCAGTAAGCATGGACAGGGGCGTTACATGTCGCTGACTGGGCAATGGGTTACTGTGGGGAGAGATGGAGAAGGGTCTGCTGTACAAGTCTTGCCATCCCCACGAGTTGTTTCAATCCTTCTTCTGTATGTAGAAGTTAATACACTGCTTCTGCCTCTTCAACCTCGTGTGGGTCCTCCACCTTGGCGCAAACCCTGTGTGGTCAGGCCACCCTTCCTTGTAATTGCGCACAAGGACTACCACACACCTCCTTACTATGCTGGCAGCAGAGCTCAATGCCATCAGGCGGTCAAAGGTTTACTTTGAAATGTATGGGAAATGTGAGTCACACCGCTGAGAAGTTGTGGACGGTTAGCTCTGGAGACCGAGTTTCATCAATGGTTGTCTCCACTCAACCAGCAGCCAGGGAAGGCCGGGTGCGACAATGATGCAAACATGGGTGCGGCCCTTCGCTGTGACAATGTGACACACGTGCCTTGTGTGGGTCACGTGTTGAACCTGGTTGTCCAGCAATTTTTAAAGCACTATCCTGGCCCACATGGCCTTCTGCAGAGAGCACGGTGTAACGCCTTCCTTGATCCACACACTCAGATGGGCTGTAAATGATAGGCTAGAGGGAAGCCACTCACCAAGCAGGACCCCTAGAACCCTGAAACCCTTTAACCCCTATACAGGGATTAGGAATTACACAGGGCCCAAGGTGATTAATACCTGTGGAAGGCTGCAGTTCCAGAGAATAGTAGTCAGGCAGGGTCAAAACATTAATTGAGGAACAGGAACAGAATGGGACGGCCAGGACTTAATCAGAAAACAAGCAGAGGTGAAATGCGGATCGGCCAACAAGGTACATAAACAGCAAGCAGGAAAAGTAGTCAGGTAACAAGCACACAAAATCATAAAACTGAACTGGGGGTAAAAGCAGAGCTATGTCTGGCAGTGGTCTGCAGACAGGATGGGCATAAAAAAGGGTGTGGTGTCTTCCCATTGGTTGTAGCTGAATGATGGTATTTCATCTGTGAGATACCCACCAGCTACATTCAGCCAGAGATTCTGCATCTGTCAAGGTAATGCAGCCCAGTGGGTGAACATAACCTGCGTCCACCTGCGCCGCTGGCATCGACTCCTCTCCCATCATCAGCACTATGCATGAAAGCAACACGTTGTCACCTGGCGACCGGAGTACAAATTGACGGAGCGGACTCCGTTGGTGACTTAACAGCCGTGTGCGGCAATGATGCAAACCTGGCTGCGGGCCATCCTCAGGGCAATGTGACACACGTGCCTTGTATGGCTCACGTGTTGAACCTAATTCTCCAGCAATTTTTAAAACACCATCACGGCCTACATGGCCTTGTGCAGCGGGCACGCTCGCTATGTGCTCACTTCCATCGTGCGCACACAGCAGCTCAACAACTTTCGTCGCTACAGAAGTCTTTAGGTCTGGTGGTTAAACGCCTGAAATGCGATGTGCCCACACGCAGGAATTTGAATTTGCACATGTTGCAGCGTTTGTGGCAGCACCGCCGAACCCTGCTGCAATACGTTATGACATATAGCCTGGGATAACTTGATCCAGAGGTGGTGCAGATCACACTGCTGGAGTGGTGTCAGATCAAGGACCTATGCACCCTGCTACACAGTTTACAAATGTCGACGAAGATGTTTAGCACTGGCAATGTCATTCTCAGCGTGACAATTCTGGTCATCTACATGTTGGAGCACACTGTAATTATTATTCGGAGTCAGGTGTTGGGACAAGAAGAAGGGGAGGAAGTACAGGAGGAGTCATATGCGGAAGGGATAACAAGATCTACGAGGTCCAGATGGTCAGCGGCACCTATGCGGCAGTCATGGTGAGGGAGAGGGATTAACAAGGGCGCATAGTATCAGCAAAAAGTGTTGAGGAAGGTGCAGGAGCCCATGAAGAAATGGAGGACGAACTGGCGATGGGCATGGAAGACTCAGCAGATGAGTGAGAGCTTGCTCACATTTCGGTTGTGCGAGGTTGTGGGGAGAGGGCAGAGGAAGGAGGCACGATTCTCACCTCTCTGCCACCAACACACCAAGGACTTGGTCCTCCTGGATGCACAAGACACATGAGCGCCTTCTTGCTGCACTACCTACAACATGACCCTCGGATTGTACGAATTCAAAGTAATCCAGAATACTGGGTTGCCACACTGTTAGATCCCCGGTACAAGACAAAATTTGGCGAAATAATTCCTGCCATAGAAATGGACGCACGTACACAGGAGTATCTGCAGAATGTGGTACGCAATCTTAGATCTGCTTTTCCACTAAACACCAGTGCTGCACAGAGTGAATCTCAACGCTTTGTCATGGATAGGAGGAAATGGTCTTTTACTTGTCCACATCTGAGGGACCGAGGGCTGGCTGCTGTGCTGAGATGGCGTTGAGTACGGTGTCCCTGCAGAGTTGCACTTTTGGTCATATACCAAAATGAGTTGAAAAAGGACAGATGCTGGTGGAAAGGGGAACAGGTGTGTTGGAAAGGGGAAAAAAGTTTTGGTCCGTGGATTTGGTGGTTAAGCAACAGTAACATTTGCTGAAGAAACACCATCTGTTACAGTGGGACTGGCAGATTTGGATAAAGTGGTATATACTATGTTACCGCTATATAACGAAAATTAATTAGAAAAGAAAGAGAAAGGTATATATCCCCATCAGCAGTCAGTGTGCACCGTGCTCCCAGTTGGAAAAGGAGAGGTTGGCAACTGGAAGGTTTGGTGGAGGATACAGAGCTGTATGGCTATGAAACTAATAGTAGCCTGAACCGAGTTAGACGCCATTCGGATCTGGAGACTGGGAGCCCTGTTAGCGTCACAGGGTCCACATGCCCACCCAGCCCAGGAACTCCCTGTTAACAACACAGGGGCCATTGAGTATGCTGACCGTGTGCGTAGGGGCACACCTGTGGACAGCAGGCGCATCAGCAGCAGCAGGCCTGTTAATGCCACTGGGCTGCACAAGCAGGACTGGTAGGACAGGAGCTGGTCTTAACCGTTCTGCGTTACCAACTGTGGTGGTGGCCTGCATCGACACCCTATCCCTGCCTACCTCTGGCCTAAAGCCGCAATGGGTTCAACACATGGAGGTGTGCTCTTTCGGAGCATAATAGAAGACTGCGCACCTCCTTGTTGGCTCCAGCCCCTTTTATAACCTGGGTCCGCCCCAAACCAGCGTGAACCACAATGCACCTCCTGGAGACAAAAGTAGAGTGACACGTCATGAGTGGCATAACTAGCGTCCTATTTGGAACTGCAACTTCAATGATGACCTCATGGCTGCTATGACCCAAACACCTCACCAGTCATCGTCTGACCATCAATAATGCGGTGACAAGTCATAGGGGTGGGCCTCTGCAAGCCATTTGGGAGGACACCTGATGCCCTGTGGTCTATATGGGACCCCACATCAGGGGCAGGGCCAAAGAGTTCATTACCGGACCTAGTCTCTGATGCAGTAAGTGCCTGAGCATGCTCAGTAGCATGAAATACAGTCTCTGAAAAAAGACTATCAACTTTAGCATGGTGTCTAGGCACAAAACAGGACTTAGACCCGGCATGGAATGCAAGCACCTGTGCAAAGAGGCTTTTCACACTTAGTGTGGGAGCATGCGCTGTATCCCGAAATGAAGACTTAGCGTCAGGAATGGCACAGTCAGGCTGAGCATACTCACTAGGCGAAACACTGTAATTAGGCTGCAGCTGGGGTAAATCGGCACACGCATGCGCACTAGCTGCCTCTCCACACTTAGACGTGGAGGAGAAATTGCTCTTGGAGATGCTGTCTATGAACAGAAGGAAAAGCTAAAGGAAGCCTGACTTTCTATCCCTCCGAATTATCAAATGCAGCAATGAATTCCCTGAGTTTGCTATAACATTAGCGTAGCAAAATGTGCATGAGGGTGTCATGTAGAGGTGCTAGAAATAGCTTGGCACCAGTGGGGCACTAATGGAATACAACAGCCAGTTCTATGATGCCACTAAATGGCAGTATTTTTTGCTATCATTATAGCTTATTAAAAACAGAGCAGGAGGGTGTCATGCAGAGGTGCTAGAAATAGCTTGGCACCAGTGGGGCACTAATGGAATACAACAGCCAGTTCTATGATGCCACTAAATGGCAGTATTTTTTGCTATCATTATAGCTTATTAAAAACAGAGCAGGAGGGTGTCATGCAGAGGTGCTAGAAATAGCTTGGCACCAGTGGGGCACTAATGGAATACAACAGCCAGTTCTATGATGCCACTAAATGGCAGTATTTTTTGCTATCATTATAGCTTATTAAAAACAGAGCAGGAGGGTGTCATGCAGAGGTGCTAGAAATAGCTTGGCACCAGTGGGGCACTAATGGAATACAACAGCCAGTTCTATGATGCCACTAAAAAGCAGTATTTTTTGCTATCATTATAGCTTATTAAAAACAGAGCAGGAGGGTGTCATGCAGAGGTGCTAGAAATAGCTTGGCACCAGTGGGGCACTAATGGAATACAACAGCCAGTTCTATGATGCCACTAAATGGCAGTATTTTTTGCTATCATTATAGCTTATTAAAAACAGAGCAGGAGGGTGTCATGCAGAGGTGCTAGAAATAGCTTGGCACTAGTGGGGCACTAATGGAATACAACAGCCAGTTCTATGATGCCACTAAATGGCAGTATTTTTTGCTATCATTATAGCTTATTAAAAACAGAGCAGGAGGGTGTCATGCAGAGGTGCTAGAAATAGCTTGGCACCAGTGGGGCACTAATGGAATACAACAGCCAGTTCTATGATGCCACTAAATGGCAGTATTTTTTGCTATCATTATAGCTCATTAAAAACAGAGCAGGAGGGTGTCATGCAGAGGTGCTGCACATAGATTTGCACCAGTGGGGCACTAATGGAGTACAACAGCCACTTCTTGTATGCCACTGGTACACTGAGTGTTTGCTAGTATAATGGCTTAGTAACAATGAGTTTGAGTGTGCAATGCAGGCAGACATGCTGCAAATATCTTTCCACTAGTTTGACTACACAAAAGTCCAATAGCCACGTTTAGGATGCCACTAGGTACACTGACTGTTTGCTAGTATAATGGCTTAG
Source organism: Anomaloglossus baeobatrachus (assembly GCF_048569485.1). Taxonomy (NCBI): domain Eukaryota; kingdom Metazoa; phylum Chordata; class Amphibia; order Anura; family Aromobatidae; genus Anomaloglossus; species Anomaloglossus baeobatrachus. The sequence continues at coordinate 545,920,536 of NC_134355.1, read as the reverse complement.
TTAAAAAGAGTTGGAGTGTGCAATGCAGGCAGACGTGCTGCAAATATCTTTGCACTAGTTTGACTACACAAAAGTACAATAGCCACGTTTAGGATGCCACTAGGTACACTGAGTGCTAGTATAATGGCTTAGTTAAAAAGAGTTTGAGTGTGCAATGCAGGCAGAGGTGCTGCAAATATCTTTGCAATAGTGTGACTAGACAAAAGTACAATAGCCACGTTTAGGATGCCACTAGGTACACTGACTGTTTGCTAGTATAATGGCTTAGTTAAAAAAAGTTTGAGTGTGCAATGCAGGCAGACGTGCTGCAAATATCTTTCCACTAGTTTGACTACACAAAAGTCCAATAGCCACGTTTAGGATGCCACTAGGTACACTGACTGTTTGCTAGTATAATGGCTTAGTTAAAAAAAGTTTGAGTGTGCAATGCAGGCAGACGTGCTGCAAATATCTTTGCACTAGTTTGACTACACAAAAGTACAATAGCCACGTTTAGGATGCCACTAGGTACACTGACTGTTTGCTAGTATAATGGCTTAGTTAAAAAGAGTTGGAGTGTGCAATGCAGGCAGAGGTGCTGCAAATATCTTTGCAATAGTGTGACTAGACAAAAGTACAATAGCCACGTTTAGGATGCCACTAGGTACACTGACTGTTTGCTAGCATAATGGCTTAGTTAAAAAGAGTTGGAGTGTGCAGAGGACAGGAGGGTACAGTGCCAGGATTGTGGGGCTCTGGGTAGAGGAATGGAAGCCTGCCTTTCTATTCCCTCCTAATGTTGAAATGCAGCGACGAAATCCCTGACCTTGGCTACACAGACGTTGTCGCTGTTTTCAGGACCTGTCACCTATGGCTCTGACCCTACCGGTTTGAGCCCTTAAAAGGACTGATAGAAAGTGCTCTCCCTAAGCTGTCCAGCGCTGTGTATGGAGCGCATACAGCTGTATCAGCGATAGGACTCAGGACGGAGCTGCGACAGTGATGTCTGACACCAAAGACTCAGAAGAGATAATGGCGTCCTGGAGGAAAATGTCCGGTTTTATAATGCAGGGACATGTGACATGGACATCCTATCACACATGCCGTTGCTTCTCTGGCTAAAAGTCCACTTATCTGTGTGTGTGTCTGGGATTGGCTGACATGCTGGCCCGCCCCACAAGACGCGCGCGCTTAGGGAAGGAAGACAAGGAAAAAAAAAAAAATGGCGATCGCCATTATAGAAACAGCAGTGATCTGAAGGCGCTGTTCCCGCACACTATACACTGAAATGTCATAATAGTGTGAGTCACAGAGTGACTAACACTATAACAGCGGAAAGCCAGCTAGGAATTAGCTGTTTTTTTGCTGCTAGAACCGTTCTCGAACGTTTCTAGAACTATCGAGCTTTTGCAAAAAGCTCGAGTTCTAGTTCGATCTAGAACAGGCCCCAAAATCACTCGAGCCTAGAACTGGAGAACCTCGAACCGCGAACCGCGCTCAACTCTAGTAATAACCCCCTATCAAACAAGAAGATTCACAAAATGATGTTAAAATGTCAATAATAATAATAATAATAATAATAATAATAATAATAATAATAATAATAATAAAGCTTGCTATGTATCGACAATAATAACTTGTACTTTCGCCACAATATTTTTGGGGTCAAAATTTGCTTGGTTTGGGCTATCAACATCTGCAAATATGTCAGTAAAACCCCAAAATGACAAAAAGGCAGTTGTTAAGGGACAGGGATGTGGATGTGGGTGTGATGTTGTCAGTGGTGGACAACAAGGCACTGTGTCTGTGTCAAGTCAGAAGAAGCTTGATGCATCCACTATGTTCCTTGCCAAATTTCCCGGTCTGGAACATAAATATGTGTGTAAGCCAGAAGAGCAAGAGCAGATTCCATCTTGGATGGCAGACAAGGCCTCTGCGAATTTGTCAAGCAGCAATTAACCTCCTTCCTCCCCCCTTCATCAGTCACAGGAGACATAGGACCCCAAGCTTGGCCACTCTGACGATCTGTTTTTTATATATCCTTTGGTTTGCTCTGGACTCTTGTTGTGCAGCATTGAAGAGGGTCGTGAGGAGATGGCATGCATTGTACTTGAGGACCTACGGTCAGACGTAGGAACATGATTTACTGTCCTCAGAGGTGGAGGCTAATGAGGATGAGACACAGTTGCCATCAGGTTAGCCTACAATCTGAAGTGGGAAGTAGGATGAGATGGACGACGAAGTGGTCGATGATGAGTTCACTTATCCAAACTAGACCATTGACATGAATAGCCAGTTCAGCAACACAGAAGAAAATAGATATTTAGCACCAACACAGGCACCAAGGGGTAGTGGTTTGCCCAGAGTGATAACTGGGTCAACTGTTTCCAAGAGCACACCCACTGTGGCCAGAGTCCGGGCAAGGAGGTGTTTAGCCTGTCTGGAATTTTTTTTCTGAAAGTCCTTCAGAGAAAAACATTGTAATCTGTAGCATCTACCATACCAAGTTGAGCAAAGGCCTGGGCAAAGGCAACCTGAACACCACCAGTATGCAGAACCACATGGCAGCCAAGGACCCCAGTAGGTGGGCAGAACAACAGTGTACCAAACTTGTGTCTGCAGGTCAAACCACTGCCATGTCACCTGTGCTACGTCCTTCACAATCTGCTGTCCAGGAAGCAGGTGTTAATACATCCTGCCCACAAGGTGCAATTGCACACTCACAGTAAACTTCAACCACATCCACTTCCTTGTCCTTGGGAAAAGTCCAGTTGTCCATGCTTGAGATCTTGGAAAGGAAGCGTAAATACCCAGCCACACACCCACAGGCACAAAACCTAAACTCACACATTGACAAACTGCTAGCCGTGGGCATGTTGCAATTTAGGCTTGTGGGAACACAGTGTTTCTGTGATCTCTTGGCTGTGGCTGCCCCACGATGTAGTGTTCCTAGCCACCTCTATTTTGCCCATTGTGCCATCAGCGCATTACACAAGCACGTGTTAAACAATCTCAACCGTATTCTGACCAACACCGTAACAGGGAAGGTCCACCTAACAAGAGACACGTGGACAAGTTGTTGTGGTCAGGGACGATACATATCTGTCACGTCACACTGGGTGAACCTGGGGATGGCTGGCACAAACTCGCAAACTGTAAAGGCTGCTTTACACCAGACAATCTATCGTGCGATAGATCGTCGGGGTCACGGATTTTGTGACGCACATCCGGCATCGCTGGCGATGCCGGCCTGTGTGACACCTCCTAGCGACGCCGTATCGCTCACAAATCGTGAGTCGGGTACTGCTCGCTAGGTTCCATAATATTGTTTAATTTAGTTGACCATCGTTTCCGTGGTAGCACACGCCGCTCCGTGTGACACCACGGGAACGATGAGCAGCTCACCTGCCTCCCGCGGCCGCCGCCGGCTCTATGTGGAAGGAAGGAGGTGGGCGGGATGTTTACGTCCCGCTCATCTCCGCCCCTCCGCTTCTATTGGCCGGCGGCCGTGTGACGTCGCTGTGACGCCGAACGTCCCTCCCACTCCAGGAAGTGAACGTTCGCCGCCCACAGCGAGGTCGCACGAGAGGTAAGTATGTGTGACGGGGGTTACTGACTTTGTGCGACACGGGCAGCAATTTGCCCGTGACGCAAAAAGGACGGGGGCGGGTACGATCGATTGTGAAATCGCACAATCGGTCGTACCGTGTAAAGCAGGCTTAACATCACACATCCTAACCACACCACGAATAGTGGGCCAAACTTCTATCAGCGTTTCCACCTCATAATATTCCACTTCCTGTCTGTCCTCCTTCTCCTGCTCCTCATCCTCTGCTGCATTACCCTCCCCATCACTGCCAAGCTGGGAGCTGTGCAGCAGCGCATCAGCAAAGCAACAACATCCTCTGCTAAAGCTGATCTGTTTAGGTCACAAACCACACACTGCAGCAGAGCTGTGGCAAGGTATAAAAGAGCAGACCAATCAGTGACTCTCCCCTCTACATCTCCAACCTCGCCTGGTCATTTGTGATAATAGGCGTCACCTGTTGGCAGCTTTAAAGGTTGCCAAGCTGGTACACGTGCCATGCATGGCTCACATGCTGAACCTAGTTGCTCAGAAATGTATGAAAACAAACCCTGACTTGCTGTACCTACTTGAAAAGATGCACCGTATTAGTATATATAGTTTGAATCTAGCTCATCCTGGAGACCACTCAGTTCTGTTGGTAATAGAAAGAAAAGGATCCCACTGCTGCTTCAGCATTAGGTATAAGTGAATCAAGAAGAAATGATCCAGCTTCCAGATTTTTTTTTCTTTATAATAAAATTTACCTTTATTGGTAATTTGTTTTAAAATCATCCAAGAAAATATCGCATGATTCATGAGTAATATAGCAGGTCCATAGGAGTCGTGAGGCTCGTGAGGCTCACACCAGACGCGCTTCAAGCGTAACGCTCTTAGACGTGGTCACATTCACCACATTATAAAGAAAAAAAATCTGGAAGCTGGATCATTTCTTCTTGTTTCACTTGCGCTGTATTAGTGCCCATTTCTGACATTCCTATACCACTTTTACTGGTCTTACAGTGCTGCAAAAGCGCTTAATTTCCAAGTCACTGACTCATGTGCGACCTGCCCATGTGGTGGAAACTTTGCCTGTTTGCAGTTTGGCCCATATGGCACAATTCATTGTAAGTGTCTGTGGCAAGACCCTTGTGTGATACACATTTTATCCAACAACCTATACTGGTTGGCCACCTTTCTGGATCCACAATACAATGAGAAATTTCCTTCTCTCCTTTTGGAGCCACTAAAGGGTTGCACAATGGAATCCTTCAAAAGGGTCGTTGTAGATGAAAACATCATCTTAAGACAAAGCTGGCGGCAGAGTTACCTGCTCTTTTCAACACCAAGGATTAATGTGGAGAGACACCAACACCAGGTCCAACAGAGGTGGGGGGAAAATGTGCACAAACAGGGCCATTTTCAATAAACCAGGACATCAGCAAAGGCTATCTGTGTCTGTAACAATGCCAAGGAGGGAGAAGTTGCACAACATGATCAAGGGGTAGTTAAGTGACCATACCTGAGTCCTTTCAGATGCTTCAGTTCCCTTTAATTATTGGGTGTCCAAGCTAAACTCTTGGCCCTACCGCTCCTTATATGCCTTGGAAGTGCTGGCCTGCCCGACTTTTAGTGTGATGTCAGAGTGTGTTTTCAGTTCTGCTGGGGCAATCCTCACTGATAGGCGCTCCCGCCTTTCCACAGAAAATGCATACAGACTTATTCAGATTAAATTCAACAAGTACTGGATTTTTCCACAGTTTTCAATCCCTCCAGATGAGAGCAAGCCAAACTAAATTCACCCAAAATGTTGATTTTGATTACTGCTGTTAACGTCCACCCCTTGCCATATAAAGCTGTTTTTTTCCTGCATCAACCATGACTCAGGCAATAGGGCTAATTTTTGTAAACAATATGCACATTGTGCAGTGGCGAACAACCTAGGACAGTACTCCTACTCTAGCCTAACTACTATTTGTCATTGGAGGACTTCTCTAGTTTAGTGGGTCTAATCTACGTGTCTGTCTGTCAACATTCCCTTGGTGAACTTGTCCATCCCAATAAGGAATATTTCCCCTTTTAGTGGATTTTCTATTGGAGGAGGTTTGTGAACAATTACAATCCTTTTTTTGGTGTTAAATTAAGTACACTCAAATCCTATGTCATAAATCAATGTTTTCCCAAATGTAAAATATAAAACAAATAAGGCCGCTTTACACGCAACTACATCGCTAACGAGATGTTGTTGGGGTCATGGAATTTGTGACGCACATCCAGCCTCATTAGTGACGTCGTTGCATGTGAAATGCACGAACGACCGGTAACGATCAAAATTACTTACCTGATTGTTGACGCGTTGTTCCTTTCCCGATTATTGTTGTTGCAGAACGCAGGTTGTTCGTCATTCCTGCGGCAGCACACATCGCTATGTGTGACACCACAGGAACGAGGAACATCACTTTACCTGCAACCGCCCGCAATGTGGAAGGAAGTGGGCGGGATGTTCAACCCACTCATCTCCGACCCTCTGCTTCTATTGGGCGGCCACTTCGTGACGCCGCTGTGACGCCGCACGAACCGCCCCCTTAGAAAGGAGGCGGTTTGCCGGCCACAGCGACATCGCTAGGCAGGTAAGTATGTGTGACAGGGACTAACGATATTGTGCGCCACGGGCAGCGATTTGCCCGTGATGCACAAACGACGGGGGCGGGTGCGATCGGCAGCGGCATCGCTAGCCATAGTGACGAATGTTACAGTGTGTAAAGTGGCCTTTAGCCTGAAACATAAATTGCAGAACTAAACAGCTTCGATGCTTAGTAGTAGGGATTGAAGAATGGATTTGCAGTATTTTGGTAGATTGAACAGGTCATTAATCTGTGACCGCTAGACCCGGTTATACTGCTTTACTTGTTTCCATTATAATTTTATGATTGCTATTAAGTAGAGATGGGTGAATAGATAGGTTGGAGGACACTGGATGATCGGCCGAGTCCGTAACCTATAACCGCTAGATGGGCGGCCTGAAGCTTTCTTTACATACTGGTATTCCTTTCTGTTTTTTTTTTTAGTAGCATGCTATGTCGTGTGTGCATCAAGTTAATGTCACGCCATCTCAGATAATCAAAAGAAGAGCCAGGAACACCAAGATATCAAGAGATTTTCAGGCCACCTATCCAGCGGTCATAGATTACGGACGCAGCCGATCATCCAGCATCCTCCGACCCATCTATTCTCCCATCTCTTCTTAAAAGCAATCATAAGATTATAATGGAAACAAGTAAAGTAGTATAACGGAGCCTAGTAAAGAATCAGACTCCAGGAAATAAAGTGAATCCTGTGCAAGTGACATTTTGTTTAGTTAACTATCCACATGTAGTTATATGGAAAAAAAATCTGTGGACACAGAATCCTAGATTATCTTTCTTAAGAAGACCTTTTCTTAGCAATGTAGTAAATTTGACATTTTGTCCTTGGCCAGGTTACATTTTTTCCACGCTACTAATGTTTTGTTCCCATCAAATGGATGTAATCGCTTTCCATTTCAAACAGATATATCTATTATCACAAGCATCATGGCCAAACAGGAACGAGAGATAAATGCAGCAATAAGGAATGACCTTTAATCCATACCTGAAACGGGAGGAGAAAAAAGTGTTTTCTGAGGGTGAAATGGTCTCTGTTGGAAATTGAAAGTAAATAGATTGGCAAAATTGAAAACTTAGTTGAAATACAAAATAATGTGAATCAGCCTGGTGGTTTAGGAGATGTGTTGCTTTGCTCTGACTCTGATCATATCTCCTTTATTCCGAACATAGAGGAAGCTAATTCATCATGTGTCACTCCTGAAGCATAAAAATAATCTACGGAGCAAGCAGTCTGCTAAAATGAATATAGTTCCAATAACATTTGCCATACAATCACAGCTATAAACTGGTTTAATTCAGTATTGTCCTACTCCGTCCGGTATCGGTCAGTTGTAAAGATGGTTAATATTCCATTTGCAAATAATTTTAATTAAAACTAGTTTTTCTTTAAAAGGTAATGACTGGTTAACTGTTTAAGGACCAGGCCATTTTGTTTTACATTTATTTTTTTTATCCTTGCTTTCTAACAGCCATAAGCCTACGTTCCCACTATGCGCTAATGGAGAGTTTTTGACGCTACGTATTTCAGTTCCAGCAAAGTGAATCGGATTTATAGAAATCTCCTGCCCATTGAACTTCTTTTTTACTCAGTCAATTCCAAATATGATTCGTTGGCTAGGGGCGCATAGCACCAGAAACGCGTAGAAGTTTGTATTCCCATTATTATGGGGTTTTAATTTTATTGCAACAATAAAAACTTTTTTATGAGATTCACCATATTTGGAGTTGACTGTATTTAGCCTATGGTCCGGGCATTTTTTTAGCTGGAGTCTCAGAAAGATATGAACCCGACCAACGTTTCATATGGTTACACGTTGAGACTTTAATTATTTTTTCTTTTTTTACTCAGGGTAAACTGACCTGTGGTGCATGACTCAAATTCGCAACATGTCAATTTCTCTTTCAGGTACACTGTTTGCTGTATAGATTTTCCCCTATGTAGATTTTTTTGCAGGTAAAAATCCCTTATGAGTTTTTAGTGTCTTTCTGCAGCAGAAAGGAATCAAAAACATATATAATCCACACCGAAGTATATCAATAAAGTTTTCTGAAAACCAAATAACAGGAAGTATCAACATCAGAGAAGCTTTATTTAAAGCAAGACCCAAAAAAGAGACAAAAATGCAGCATAAAAAACAAAATAAAAACACAAATTAAAAATAACTCATGAAAATACAAGAAAAAAATCAAAGTAACCTAATTGAAATAGTAGTAGTAATAGTGCAGGATTTCTGCAACATCAAAACTAAATAAAAGCTCGTAGACTACCTTTTTCCCCTTCACCACGACAGCACCACCAGAGAGAGATAGGTCCGCCCATCTTAGGACAGGAAACCCACTGAAATAAAAAAGGGTGGCTCCTCTCTCTCGCATCAGTTTTGGTTTCCTGTCCCAAGATGGGAGACCCAGAAGAGCTGTGGTGCTGCCACAGTGAAGAACGGCATATCCCAGGGTGAGAGCAATGGCCTTTCGCTCTGGAAGCATCCCGGGGAAGGGATGAGAGATGGGGTGAATATTTTCTTTTAACCTGTACATCCACATACCTGCTCGGCATCCGGTGACTGGCCCTGCAGTGTATACATCAGGATGGAGTCAGCTGCGTTCCTGTCTCAGCGCCAGGTGGCTGTTCCTGCAGGAGTCACCACTCCATCTTCCAGCCATGCCCCTGTTTGGCGCCCAGTGGCTGACCTTGCAGGCGGAGCGCAGCGGCACAGGGATTCCACTGCGGTCAGGTTCCGGGTCCAGCAGTGACATCAGCAGTAACAGAAGTCACCTCTGCGCATGCGCAGTGGGCGGCAATATGGTGCTGACCACTATTACTCTGCCTCCAGGACATAAGAAGGAGAAGGAGGCTATCCATGGTGCTCATCCTCCAGATTTACTATGGAGGAGCTTAAGGAGAATTCCAGGAGCATGAGCTGACTGAGAAACAACCGAAGAAGCAGGCACAGCATCGTGGGAGTGGCGGTAGTCTCTCTAGTGGAGGATATTCCGACAAGAGGTCATCGGCTTCCCGCAGGAGTCCCAAGAGACCCGCTTGTTCTGTATCGTATGGCCATCGGTGGGTGAGTGTTCTTTTGGATTTCTCTATACCCATTAATAGGGAATTCCTTTCTTCTTCCCTGTTTTCTTAGGACAAACCTAGGAAGAGGTCCGAAAAAACTAAGCATACCTAGACGATTTTTTAATAGTGGGTACTTCAGAGTTACACTGCAGGTCCCACATTCTGGTAGGGATCTCTATCCTGCAGAATCTAGGTTGGATTTTGAATCTCGAAAAATCAAGGTTGCAGCCCTCCACAAGACAGGTTTTTTGGGACTCATTCTGGATTCTCGCTCTCAGCTCTGCCTCCTACCTCCAGAGAAAGTGTAATTTCTCAGGATACGGGTCTCCTCGGTCATCACAAACCCAGTTCTCAGCCTCAGAGAGGCCATGTCACTACTGGGGTCCCTGGTTGCATTTTTCCTGGCAGTTCCCTGGGCGCAGGTGGTACTTCAAGGCGAGGTGTTGAGGGCGCAGAGATTGTTGAGAGGGTGTTTGGACAGGCTCATCACCCTTTCTTCCTGCACTCTTTGTTCCCTCCGCAGGTGGGTGCAGGCTCAGAATCTGTCAGCTGGGGTTCCCTGGTCACTTCCACTTTTAGATATCATCATGACCGACGCCAGCGCACTGGGTTGGGGGGCTCATCTGAGGGATCAGGAGGTGCAGGGTCCCTGGAGTCCTCTAGAAAGTCGATACTCCTCAAACGCAAGGGATTTAGGTGCAATTGGGAAGGCTCTACATGCCTTTCTTCCTCATCTGGTGGGTACACATGTCAGGGTACTCTCAGACAACAGAGTGGCAGTCTTCTATATCAACCACCAAGGGGGCACTTGGTGTTCTTCCCTGATGGAGATAGCAAACACCCTTTTTTCCCTAGCTCAGGTTCACCTTTCTTCCCTTACGGCACTTCATATTCGGGGGTCGGACAATGTCAAAGCTGACTTCTTGAGCAGGCGTCAAGTATGGCAGGGGGAGTGGTGTCTGCATGAGAAGGTCTTCCGCAAAATAGTACGTCTTTGGGGGTGCCTGACAGTGGATCTCTTTGCAACCAGATCCAACATAAAGGTACACCAGTTCTGTTCCCTCAACCCTCTCGACAGACCTTGGGCAGTGGACGCATTCCAGGTTTCAATTGCCAGGAGGCCTTGGTTTTACTGGCTCCAAAGGTTGTCAGTATCGGACCTTTGATCCTCCCGGAGAGTCCAGATCTCCTCTCCCAGGGCCCTCTGCTTCATTCTCAGGTTTCAGGCCTTCATTTGACGGCCTGGAATTTGAGAGGCGATTGTTAGAGGGTCGAGGTTTCTCCTCTGATTTGATTTCACTCTTTTGCATAGTAGGAAACTGGCTACTACCAGGATTTCCGCAAGAGTATGGAACAAATTTCCATCTTTTTTCGGTAAAAGTTCAGTGGGTGAGACCCCGGTGGGAGATATTCTAAAGTTTCTCCAGTGGGCTGTTGATTTGGGATTGTCAGTGATCACCTTGAAGGTCCAGGTGTCAGCATTGGCGGCGCCATATACTTCAGACTTCAAAGGTAATCGATGGGTTAAGAGGTTCATCTCATCTTGTCATAAGGCCAAGCCAGTTCCCGGTCTAGTTTTCCCTTCTTGGAATCTCAATCTAGTTTTGGATTCCTTGACAGGACCCCCCTTTTGAACCATTTTTGCAATCTACTATAAAGTCCCTGACTCTGAAGGTTGCTTTGCTGGATGCCCTCACGTCTGATCGGAGAGTTAGTTATCTTCAGGTCCTTTCTGTAAGTCCCCCTTCTACTCAGTTCTTTGAGGATAGGGTCTTCCTTCACATCGACCCTCTCTTATTTACCCAAAGTAGCTAGGTATTTTCATCGCTCTCAGGAAATTGTCCTACCATCCTTCTGTCCGACGCCTAGGAAACCCAAGGCATTACATTGAGGTCACCAGGCCTTGGAGGAAGTCACAGGCATTATTTATTTGTTTTCAGGGTCCTAGGAAGGGGTGCTCAGCTTCCAAAGGCATAATAGCTAGGTAGGTTAAGAAAGCTATTAAGGTAGCTTATATAGCCCAGGATAGGCCTATCCTGCAAGGTATTACACCTCATTCTACCAGGTTTGTGGCAACCTCCTGGGCAGAGAGAGCAGATGTGCCTCTGGATCTAATATGTAAGGCTGCAACCTGGTTCTCTACTATGACCTTATTTAATCACTAGCGTGTAGACTTGTCAGCCACGGTGGATTTGATCTTTGGTAGAAAGATGCTAGAGGCTGTAGTCCCTCCCTAATGTTGTTTATCTTCAGAATCTCTCTGAGGCGCTCTCATGGTGAAGGGAAAAATCTTAAATTACTTACTGGTAATGATTTTTTCCAGAAGCCACGACAGCACCACTGCTTCCCACCACTTTCAATTTTTCTTCTTGACCCTGTGGGGTTCTTGGTATCCACGGTCCAATGGGTGTATAATTTGAGGTGATATCTTATTTTTGTGTTTATCATGTTTCTGGTATTCTTCTCGGTGCTCTGTAACCAAACTGATGCGAGAGAGAGGAGCCGCCCTTTTTTATTACAGTGGGTGTCCTGTCCTAAGATGGGTGGACCTATCGCTCTCTGGTGGCAGTCGTAGCTTCCGGAAAAAATCATTACCGGTAAGTAATTTTAAGATTTTTTTGCATTGATATAGCTGTACAAGGGATTGTATTTTCTATGACAAGCTGTACTTTTGAATGCTATGATTTAATTTCCGTAAAATTAAAATAAAAACTGAGAGACACATCTTTGAGGGTGAAATAGAAAGAAAGATTTGATCATAGGTTTTGTTGCATTGTGTAGAAAGAAAATGACCTGCCATGCTCCTTCTCCTAGTCAGTTCAAAATAAGAAGATAAAAAGTTTTACTACTTTAACCCCTTCCTGTTACCTGCTGTGCACGTGCAATGCAGTGGGTTTTGCATTCCCACAAAATGTGGTGCGTGCTTGGAACGATGAATTTTCTGTCTTAGGCCTGTGTCACACGTCAGTGAAAAATAGATGTTTTTCACTGAAGTGTTAAAAACGCATGTGTCTCTCCATGTGCCGTGATTCACAACACACGTGGGTTGTCCATGTGCAATCCATGATCCATGCTCCGTGATCCGTGATTGCACATGGAGATAAACTCACCTGTCCCCGTTCCTGCTGTCCATGGTGCTGAAGAGTCCCACGATGCAGGGCCGGACTGGGACTAAAATTTAACCCTGGCATTTGGGGGTACACAGGCCCACTTTTCACGTGGTGAATGTGTAATATAATTCTTCACTTGTATATGTGAGTACTATATGGCACTATGTGATACTGTATGGCACTATGTGACACTATATGGCGCTATGTAACACTGTATGGCACTATGTGACACTGAATGGCACTATTTTACACTGTATGGCACTATGTGACACTGTATGGCACTATGTGAGTACTGTGTGGCATTATGTGGGTACTGTATGGCACTATGTGACACTGTATGGCACTATGTGACACTGTATCACTCTGTCACACTGTATGGAGCTATATGACACTGTATGTCACTATGTGAGCACTGTATGGCATTATGTGAGCACTGTATGGCATTATGTGAGTACTGTATGGCACTATGTGAGTACTGTATGGCACTATGTGACACATTTTTGCAGTGTGTAGCAGACCTTGATGTATTTTCTGCTCTTTGCTTCCCTGGTTTGTGGATTGTTCCGCTACATACTTGTGCTCCAATCACTCTACAAGCGCTGCAGTCACTACAGGGGATTGTACCTGTACGGACAGGTCCAATACTAATATCACTGATATCACACTAATTATTAATGACTCCGCGCCCCTCCCCACACACACACACACAATACAATGCACCCCCATTATCCCCGTCCCCACACACACAATACAATGCACTCCCTTTACCCTCACACACACACACACACACACACACACATACACACAATACAATGAACCCCCATTACCCCACCCCACACACACACACACACACACAATACAATGCACCGCCATTGCAAACACACACACACACACACACAATGCACCCCCATTAGCCCTCCCCACACACACACATACAATGCATCTCCATTACACACACACACAAACACACACACAATACAATGCGCCCCCATTAGCCCTCCCCCCCACACACACACAAATACAATGCACCCCCCATTACTCCTCCCCACACACACACACAATACAATGCACCCCCGATTACCCCTCCCCCCACACACAATACAATGCACCCCCCATTACTCCTCCCCCCACACACAATACAATGCACCCCCCATCACCCCCTACACACACAAATTACACTACCCCATCACTACACACTCCTGCCTACCCTCTCCCTCGGAATACAGTAACCACCTGTCACAGCAATGTTCCCCATTATGTGTTCTCAGCCCCTCCCCACTCATCCCCATTAATTAAACCTGCCATCTTCGGCTCCTCCATGGAGCGCTTACTGCTGCCTGATGTCTCCTGTTTGCCAGCGCCCGCAGCACTGTGATGACGTAAGCAAGGTGCTGATCTCATCACGTTGCTACACATCGGGGTGGGGCCCAGTCCCGTGCGCTGTTCAAATGTATTTACATCTGAAAGACGCAAATACATTTCAACAGGAAGGAGGAAGCTGCGGTCACCGGCACCGGCACCGGCGCGCTCCTCAGCAGTGTGTGCATGCTAGGCCGGCACAGCAGCACACAACAGGGCCGGCACAACACAGCGCTGCCTCCTGGTCCTGCTGCAGCCAGTGTGCCCGGAATGCACACACTGCAGAGGAGCGCGGCGGTGACTGCAGATAACGCGGCCCACTACAGGGACCGGCCCATCTGGCATTTGCCAGAATTGCCCTATGGTCAGTCCGGGACTGCCGTGATGCAACATCCGTCCACCACGGTCTCTCACCTCTGCAGCTACTTCCAGGTTGGCTGTGCCTGCATAAATGAATATGCATGCCAGTAATTAGCCGGGCAGGAAGCTGCAGAGAGCAGAGGCAGAAGACAGCGTCGCTGGAGACGAGTGAGTTTAAAATGCTTTTTATTTTCAATGTCTGTCATTTTCTAGTAGCGCTTCATGGATCACACCATAGTGTGATCTGTGAGACATCAGTGATGCCAGAAAAAAAATGGACATGTCTTCATGTGGAGCACATGGACATGCGTGTATGCCGCATGGAGACACAGTCAGTGAAAAATTCACTGATGTGTGCGCATACTCATTGATTATAATGGGTCTGCATATGTCCATGATTCTGGAATGTATACAAACTGCAACATACAAACCAGAATCACTGATGTGTGAAAGCAGCCTTAAGGGTGCTTTACACCAGGCAATCTATCGTGCGATAGATCATCGGGGTCACGGTTTTTGTGACGCACATCCGGCATCGCTGGCGATGCCGGCCTGTATGACACCTCCTAGCGACGCAGTATCGCTCACAAATTGTGAGTCGGGTACTGCTCGTTAGGTTCCATAATATCGGTTACTTTAGTTGACCATCGTTTCCGTGGTAGCACACGTCGCTCCGTGTGACACCACGGGAACGATGAGCAGCTCACCTGCCTCCCGCGGCCGCCGCCGTCTCTATGTGGAAGGAAGGAGGTGGGCGGGATGTTTACGTCCCGCTCATCTCCGCCCCTCCGCTTCTATTGGCCGGCGGCCGTGTGACGTCGCTGTGACGCCGAACGTCCCTCCCACTCCAGGAAGTGGACGTTCGCCGCCCACAGCGAGGTCGCACGAGAGGTAAGTATGTGTGATGGGGGTTACTAACTTTGTGCGACACGGGCAGCGATTTGCCCGTGACGCAAAAAGGACGGGGGCGGGTACGATCGATTGTGAAATCGCACAATCGGTCGTACCATGTAAAGCAGGCTTTACAAGGAGAGCTATCAAAATCAACAGCAGGTGTCTGCTATAATTAATAGCTGACACTGTGATTCAATGGCTGCAGTCAGTTCTAGCACTAATAGTGGCTGTATAACCCTTCTGATTCTACTGTCTATAATGACAGCGACATCCATCTGATTATTTTTGAAAAATAATCAGATGGATGTCGCTGTCATTAGGGGGGGGCTCTCTTTGTCCTCATCGGCAACATCCAATTGTGGTCACACAGTGCCCATTAAGACACTAGACTGAGTGATGGCTATGCAGTCATTGGCCTGTAAAGTGCTGCCATAAGCAAGGCCTCCTGTCAATGTTAGGCTAGGGTCACAAACTTTTTTTTTTTCTCCTCCAAAAAAAAAAAATCAGTCTAAGGCTGGACTCACACAAGCGTATGGCATCCGATGCGAGAGCATCAGATGCGATATGCTATTGTCCTCCGGCTCAGGCTCTGCTGCGAGCGTGAGCCGGGTGTCATGCGACTGTAACCCGATCTTGCGATCGGGTCACAGCTGTGAAGCTGAGTGCAGGCGCTGCGGAGGAGAGGGAGGGGTTAATCCCCCCATCTCCTCCACTGTCATCCTGTGCGTAGATCACACTGCACTGGGATAACATCCGAGTGCAGTCCGATGTATCTCTCGCATCCATTCACTTGATTGGTTGCGAGAGATACGGCGGTAGCAGCAAAACGCAGCATGCTGCCGCTTTTCTCGCATCCAGAATCTGGATATGAGAAAAGCTGACCAACAGCTCAACCTCATTGCCTAACATTGGTCAGAGTGCAATGCGAGAATTTCTCGCATTGCACTCGTCCGATTTTCACGCTCGTGTGAGCGTACCCTAAGGCCTCTGCCACACTTACGTGACAAAACGTAACATTTTTGTCACGTACGTGTTAAATGGGTGGTTTTGTCCCCGTGTGCCGTGTTTATGGCACGTACGTGTTCTCCGTGTGTTATACGTAATAACACACGGAGAACGGAAAGCCCCGCCTTACCTGCGTCATACGGCGCTGTCTGTGGTGCTGAATTACAGCGTCCGGCCAAAGCCACGCCCCACTGATGCTGCTTCCGGCCCCCAGTGAAGAAGAAGCTCTGTTCAAATTCACTGGGGGACGGATGCAGGGGACAGCCGCAACAGAGACTGCAGGGCTGGTGGAGGTGAGTATGTGTTTTTATTATTTTTACACTGACACGTGTCTTTCTCCGGCGCTTGTCACATGGACCCGCATGCACACTACATCCGTGTAGTATGGGTGCGGGCCGTGTGACACCCGTGCTGCTGGAGCAACACGGACACGTCAGTGTTTTTAAAAAACGGACACACGTTAAGTACGGAACGGACACACGTTCCGTTCCAGAATACTTACATGTGTCCAAAACAATAACAATACATAGGACCACGTGGGCCCGTGTCTCCGGTACGTGAAAAAAAGGCACACACGTACTGGAGGGACGTGAGTGTGGCAGAGGGCTAAGGCTGGAATCACACTTGCGAGTGTAAAATCGGTCCGATTCTCATGCTGGAAAGTCGGACGATTTTAGTTCACTTTTCATCAGTGTGCTGTAAGTGTGAAATCCGTTTTTACCCTCAGCAGCTGCTATTCATATACTGTTACGTACAGGACAATTTCCAGTGTTCTCTGCTACATGCGTGAAATGTATTGAGAAAAACGGATGTCACTAGGATGGTGTGTGTGCCGTCCGTGTGACATCCATTTTTTTTCACGCACCCATAGACTTGCATTGAAGAGACTCATGCGAGAAACTCACCAAAACGCAGCATGCTGCGATTTTTTTCTCAGTCCGATTTCGACTGAGAAAAAAATAGATGGGAGCTGCCTCATTGATTAACATTGGTCCTAGTGCAATGCGAGATTTTCTCGCATTGCACTCATGCGAGTTAATCGCAAGTGTGAAGCCGGCCTAATTATGCAAATCACACTCTGAGCAGACTCTGGTCAGGATTTGATAAGGGTGTGATCAGAGTGTAAACTAATTTTCTCAGATTTTGAGAAATGTGGAAAAAAAAAAAGTTTTCATCTTCAACATATCTTCAGTCTGTGAAAATATGACTGCACTCAGATTTCATCAGAGTGCAGTCTGATTTTTTTTTTCATAGATCACTTGACTTGCATGGAGATGTGTGATCTAATTTACAGAGGAAAAATTGTGCATCCTGCGATTTTATTTCTTGAATAGACTCAATACAAGGAAAACAAAAAAATCGGACATACTTATAGCACTAGAAAATGACATGGGGACAAGTGCTATCTGTCAAAATGATGGATAGCAATTGTACAATTTTTAGGCTGTGTGTGCACGTTGCATTCTATTCCGCAGCGTGTAAGTCACTGCCTGTGCGTCTCAGAACGCAGCCGAAAAAGCTGCGTTCTGAGACGCATTCGTCAGAACGCAACGTGTGCACATTCCTGGAGAATTCATGCATTCTGGATGCTTGCACTGCCATAGACAGAGTGGGAAAAGCATCCAGAACACACATTTTTCACAGTGCGGTCCCATTCGGCTCTGCAGCATCCCCATAGACTTGCAGCAGAGCCGAGTAGGACTGCACTGTCAAAAAGAGTATGGCTGGCTGTGAGACAGTGCCGCGCAATCAGAATGAACTCGGATGAACTTCACCCGACTTCATTGTGATCGTACGGCTCTGTGCGTGTGCCGCGGCTTGATTTGCGGCCACACGTGAAGGACTCACCTGTGATCACAAATCCCCTGAGTGACTGCAGTGACCCGCGTTATCAGCTGTGCTTTCACTTAGGTTACACGGGCCCACAGCTGCAGTCCTCCACCTGGCCGCGAGTAACCTCAGTGACAGCACAGCTGATCACGCACCTCAGTTCAGTTGCTGCATGGAGCTCACAGGAGCGGCAGTGTTCTACTGCCGCTCCTACCAGCTTCCGATGTAGAAGAGCTGAAAGCGTCGTGGGACCTTGCGTGGATTACGTCGGACCTGGAGTTGTTTTTGAGGGGTTAATAAAGTGGTGAAAGAGGGTGTTTATTTGTCTTTCATTCCAAATAAAGGATTTTTTGGATGTGTGTTTATTTTATTTATCTCACAGGTTAATCATGGAATATATCTCGAGGAGATGCCTGCCATGATTAACCTAGGACTTAGTGGCAGCTATGGGCTGCTGCCATTAACCCCTTATTACCCCGTTTGCCATCGCACCAGGGCAATTCGGGATGACTCGGGTAAAGTCCCGGGACTGTCGCATCTAATGGATGCGGCAGTTCCGGGCGGCTGCTGGCTGATATTGTTAGGCTGGGGGGCTCCCCATAACGTGGAGCTCCCCAACCTGATAATACCAGCCTTCAGGCCTGTGGTTTTACCCTGGCTGATTTCCCAATTGGGGGGACCGCACGTCGTTTTTTTTCAATTATTTATTTTTTTCACTGCTCGATATAGACACGCCCACCGGCGGCTGTGATTGGTTGCAGTGAGGCAGCTGTCACTCAGCGTGGGGGCGTGTCTGACTGCAACCAATCATAGGCGCCGGTGGGCGGGGGAAGCAGGGAATATGTGATTAATGAGCAGCCGGCATTTTCAAAAGAGGAGAAGCCGCCACAGTGTGAACGCTGTGCAGCGCCGCGCCGGTGATCGTGGATCGGTGAGTATAAGAGAGGGGGTGAGAGGGAGAGACCGACAAGGACAGAGAGAGACATAGAGAGAGAGAGAGACCGACCGTCAGACCGACCAACAGAGAGAGAGAGACCGAAAGACCTGCCTTTGTTATGTTAAAAAAACATGTGGATCACAACAATAATGCAATGCAAACGCACTGCTTAACATTTTGGCAGTATTTTTGTACAACTCATTGCTTTCAATGGGTGTAGAACGCAGCCAAAATGGCAAAAACAATTGACATGCTCCTTCTTCAAACGCAGAGATTTTGACAAATTTTTGACAATCAAAATGCTGCGTTTCAAAAAGCATAGTGCGCACAGATTTTGCATGATTCTCATAGACTTTGCTGGGGAATCAGAACACATGCATTTTTTCAAAGACGCAGTGCAGTTGTAAACTCAGCCAAAACGCAGAAAAAAATGCAACGTGCGCACATGGCCTAAAGCTAGTTTCACACTTGCGTTGGATGGCTTCCGTAGCATTGCATTGTGTGACGGATGCAACGGATGCGTTGCATATAGTGGCGCAACGCAATGCTACGGATCGTACAAAATAACGGAAAGCGTTATTTATTTATTATTTCTTTTTTCTTCTTTACAGTACCGGCAGCCGACTATTGTGAACGATCAGCTGATCGCTCTTAATAGCCGGCGGCCGAGCGCTCTCACATGACGGCAGCCGAGCGCTCAGATGAGTGCCCTGACATGCTGGCGGCCGAGCGCTCAGCTGAGTGCCCTGACATGCCGGCGGCCGAGCGCTCAGCTGAGTGCACTGACATGCCAGCGGCCGAGCGCTCAGCTGAACGTTCGGCCACCGAGAAATAAAATAAAGTTTGTGATAAAAAAAAAAAAAAGAGCATGCGCAGGGAAAAATAAAGGTTTCCGCTGCTCAACAAAACGTTACATGCAGCGTTCCATCCGCCTGGCGCAGCGTCAAAATAACGACGTTGCGTCGTCCGGCGGAAGCAACGCTGACACTTGCGTTACAGTGCGTCATCCATACAAGTCTATAGAGAATAGCACAGTGCGTTAACGGACTGCGCTATTCTCCATAGTGATGGACTCCGCTGAACGCAAGTGTGAAAGTAGCCTTATGGTCAGGGGCATGATCTGTTAGGCCACATTCACGTTACCTATTTGTTCAGTAATTTAAAACAGTATTTGTAAGCCAACAACATTAGTGGGTGAAAAATGCAGAAGTGGTGCCCATGTTTCTATTATACTTTTCCTCTAATTGTTCATCTCCTGGTTTTGGCTACAATTACTGAGGCAAAAAACTCACCAAATACTCAATGTGTGCATATGGCCTTAAACTAACAGGTCCAATACCCTGAAATGCTTAAGCATTGCAGGGTATTAGACCATCATATCGTCTAGTGAGAGATGATGTCGAGTACTGTCAATAAGTAAGTAAGTCAAATAAAATTTGTAAATATAAAGATAAAAAGAGAAATTTCAAAAAAGGAAACCTTGTTTGTAAGTAAAAAAACTTAAAAAAAACAAACAAAAAAAGTACACATTTTGACATTTTGATATTGCCATATTCAGAATGACCAGATCTGTAAAACTTTCACACTCTTTAATCCAATCGTTGAACAATATAAATAAAGAAAATAGCAACAGTGTACCGCCCCGTGCTCGGCGGCAACCGAGACGCTCGGATCTGGACTAGCCGGGTGGTGGCTCGAGCATCTCCGGACCCAGTGACCCCGTGGTCCACTTCGATCTGAAAGGGGGCTGGCGCTTCTAGGGGACGTAGGTGTACAGCCGGAGCCATGTTTGAGTTCGTGACGCCACCCACGGGTTGTGGTGAAGGTAGACACCACCGCTGTGGTTACTGGGCACCCGGGGAAAGATGTTACGCAGCAAGATGTTAACCCCTCCATGGGCAGGGGTGGTGGCCCCGGGACCCGTTGGGGTTTTGTTGGGCGGTGCAGGGAGGTGCACGGCCGGAGGGCACTGTTGTACTCACGGTTAGTAACGCACACGAGTCTCTGGTAAACCAAGTTGATGGTGGTCGGTGCCCACAGCTGGCTGCGTCTAGTCCCCCCACCCGGTTGGTGGCCTCTGCCTTTCTCCTGCACCGTGTTGTGTATTTGTGGGCTACTTGCGCTTCAGCATCGGACGTCCGCTCCCCGGCTTTGTGGATGTCAGGAGAGCCCTTTTGCCCACAGACTCTGGCCCGTGGGATCTCTCTGCCTGTGCGGTGGCTTTCTATCCCCCTCGTTGGGCTGTTGTCTTCAGTCGGGACTTTGGGTGGGAAAGGACCTATAGTCCAGACCGCAATCAGTTAATTAACTCAGTCCAATGGCTTCTGGACCTCGTTTCAGGGTCTAAGTACCCCCTTTGTGCTCCGGTTTCCGAGTCGGGTCCCTGGGGCGGTACCGGTGGGCCACCGCCCTATCATGGTCCACCACAGTTCCACCGAGCCATCTTCCCGGCTCCTGCAGGCTGAGGCCACCGTATGCCTCCTAACCAAAGGTGCCCGGGCTCCAACCCTGACACCTGTCAGACTGCTGCAGACCTGGGCACAGGCCTGCTTCTACTCTCCTTCACCTCCTGACAACTATCTACTAACTACCAACTGACTGTTTTCCCGCCTCAGGTTCTCTTGACTCCTCGGTGGGCGGGGCCAACCACCTGGCTCCGCCCCCTGGTGTGTCCATCAATCTCAGAGGGGTGACTAGGTTTTAATGGTTGGCTCATGACACCTTTTTAGGGGACAGGTGTTGTACGGGCTCTAACTGTGACTACCTGGGTAGTCCAGGGCGTCACAATAGCACCAGAAAAAAGCTTTATAATTCTCCCAAGATGAGCTTTTTGGTGAGTTTTTTTTGGTGCTGCATATTTTTCTACATCAAAAAATGCAGCATTTTACTATTCCTGCAGCATGGATGGGATTTTTACACACTGCGCTTCTTTTTGACTCGGTATAAACTGACCTGTGGTGTGTATCAAATCTGCAACATCTGCCACAGCCAAATGCCGGGAATTATCAAAAACAAAGCATATAATTTAAAACATGACCTACCAAGAAGAGACAAAAAACGCAGCATCCAAAACATGATGAAAACACATTAAAAAAACCTCACAAAAATGCAAGTGACCTAATTTAAATAATAGGTGTACAAACGGTGCAGAAATTGTGCAATATGAAAAACTCACAAAAAGCTCATTGAGGCTAATAGAGAAAAAAGTCGGCACTGCTGCCCCCAAAAAAAGGATAAGCACATTGGGCAGTATATACCCGCAATATTTGAGTTTAACTGTAACAGATCAGAAAGTATACTGGCACTCACCACGCAGTATGATAAAAGCAGCTGTTTATTTTCTTTTTATAAAATACAAAAAAAGTATGGAAATCATGAATGTGTGAACATTGACCTGCATTACTGCTAAGGAAGATCTAAGAAAAATGAGATATTTAGCATATATAAATGGCCATTTTGTATATCTGCCCAGTTGCCCCTTCACGGCATATTTTAGCAGTAATGCAGGTCCATGTTCACACATTCATGGTTTCCATACTTTAGCATTATCAAAGTGCAAACTGTCTTTTTGTATTTTATGTCATGTTCCGTTATGCACCTGTTCACACCTCAGTTTGGTGAGTGCCGTCAGTCTTTTGTCTATATTTTCTTTTCATAGTTGTGAGGTATAAAAAAAGACCAATATGCGGCAGTCAGCAGTCTAATGACCTACTGCATATTGCTTTTTTGTATACCTCTAAAACATGCAAAGAAAATAAACAGCTGTTTTTATCATACTGTGTGGTGAGTGCCAATATACTTTCTAATCCTTTAAAATTATAGCTTTTTCATTACCGGTATATTGTCCCATAAAAGAAAGTATAAAAGGTAATAAATTCATCTATAAAAACAAGGTATGACAAAAACTGTGGTCTCTTGATAAAAAAAAAATAATAAGAGTTACACATCAGAATTTGATGATGTAAATAAATTGTTTGGAAAAAATATTTTTTACTGTGCAAATACAGCAACATATAAAAAAATTACCGTATATACATCTGATATCATTATGATCATACTTTAACTGAAGAGTAATGTTTGTTAAATCAATTTTACTTGACAATAAAAGGTGTGGGAAAAAAAAAAGAATTCATTAATTTTTTAGTGTTATTCTCTTTTGAACTCAAAATTAAAAAAAATGTGTTTCAAAATGGCATTATTAAAAACTTCAACCTATGCTGCAAAAAAATAAAATACCGACATATCTCTTTCAGCTTTCCAAAGACAATGCTAAGGACCAGGGAGCACTCACTGCGCGTGGAAGAAAAGCGATTCCGGCAGCTAAATAGGAAAGGGTTCTTTACAGTTAGAGCAGTTAGACTGTGGAATGCCGCCCACAAGAGGTAGTAATGGCAGACACTATAAGGCTATGTGTCCATGCTGCGGAAAATGCGCGGATTTTGCTGCGGATTTCTCAGCTCAGGCACTTCAAAGCCATTTCTATGGCATTTTGGAAATGCTGTGCCCACGCGGTGGGATTTTTCCGCAGCGGATTTAGTGCGGATTGTGATCCGAAAAAATCTGCAACATGTCAATTATTGTTGCGGATTTTCATCCAGATTTTGGCTTTAAAATTGGGAAAAAAAAATCCGCACCAAAATCTGCATCAAATCCGCGGCAATTCCGCGGTAAATCTGCGACAAATCCGCACCTTTGAAAAGGTGCGGATTTTGCGGGAAAGCTGCGGATTTTGATGCAGAAAAATCCGCAGCTACATTCTCCCATGGACACATAGCCTCACAGCTTTTAAAAAAGGGCTGGATGATTTCCGCAGTACACACATTGTTGGTTATATATGATTTAGCGACTAAGTATATAATTGGTGGAGGAAGGTTTAACTAGGTGAACCTAGGTCTTTTTTTCAACCTAAGTAACTATGTAACTATGTAATGTTGTAACTATGTAAGTATAAAAAAAATTCTAGCTCTCAGAATAGAGTGACTCGTAAACAAATATATTTCAGTGTTTTTAGCATGAATATAGAAAAACTCTGATGTTGTTGTAATTGTACTGACCTGAAGAATAAAGTCATCTGATTATATTTACTGCATAGTAAACAGCATTAAAATCGCATTAAAAATGAAAGACATTTCTTGAAATATTGTATATTTGTTCATTCTGTTCCCAAAACAATGGAATAAAAAGCAATTAAAACTGTTGTGTATCTCCAAATGGCATCAATATAAACTTCAACTCACTTGACTAAAAGCAAGCCCCATTCATTTGTGTTTATCCACAGAAAATTTTAAGGTTTCCTTATCACTAATAGCTCAAAGGAACTGGAAAAGTAATATGGCTGCAAAAAAAACAATGCAGTAAAATCCACACTCAGAAAGCCAAGTGGCCCGTTCTGAGTGCCGCAGTATCCCCAAATCCTCAGGAAACGGTAACCTGTATGGCATTCCTACAACAGTGAGAACCCACTTTAGGCTGAAGTCACACTAGCGTATGGCATCCGATGCGAGAGCATTGGATGTGAAATGCCAATGACCCCTGGCTCAGGCTCTGCTGCGAACCTGAGCCGAGTGTCATGTGACTGTGACCCGCTACTGCAATCAGGTCACAGCTGTGAAGCTGAGGACGGGCGCTGCGGAGGAGAGAGAGGGGTTAATCCCCCCCATCTGCTTCATTGTCAGCCTGTGCGTATATCACACTGCACTGGGATAACATCAGAGTACAGTCCGATGTATCTCTCGCACCCATTCACTTGAATCGGTGCGAGAAATACGTCTCTCACAGAAAATCGCAGCATGTTGTGACTTTTCTTGCATCCAGAATCTGGATGAGATAAAAGCTGACCAACTGCTCTCCCTCATTGACTAGCATTGGTCAGAGTGCAATGTGAGATTTTCTCGCAGTGCACTTGTCCGTTTTTCACGTTCGTGTGAGCATACCCTAAAGAGGATACTTGGGTCTAATTGTTGATGACCAATCTAATCTATGAATATGAGATCAGTGGAGGTTTGACATGTCACACCCATCAATTTGCTACAAACTACACTGGATGCAGCCAGAACTAAGAGGTGTACAGGCACAAGGCATCTCCACACATTGCCTAGTGGCCAGAGATGAGTTCCGCACTTTAACTAAAATTGAAGTGAAGGTACTGCAATACCTGCGAAGGGCACCAAGCAAAGTTCAGGGCTGTATTCTGCTTGTACTTAGCTGCCAGAGTAATTTTCAGCCAATCGTGCGTGTGTGTATCGGACACTTGGCAATCTCATATTGACATTACTCAGGAATTGTTAAGTTCTGGACATATAAATGGCCACTATCATTTGCTGGCTTTTGGTATCTGTGTGTAGTTGATTTTACTAAGTGATGTGCTGTGCGCCTGCACGGGTGCTGTGACCACTCATGCCCACTGACAGCGTCTTTGTGATGTGGTGTGCGCATGACTGAGAGCTATTGTGATGCATCCCCGCTCCCTGTCATGTGTGCGCCTCTGGACGCTGTGCGGTGTTGTGTGAGTCGCTCGCACCACTAGCGCAGGCGCCACTGAAATCATCACAGCCCTTCTCCCACTTCCGGTCACGTGACTGGTTACCACGATGATTTAAGGTCCTTGTGGTCATTTGGTATCATTTACCCATGGTCTGAAGAAGCGTGTCACATGCGAAACACGCATTACCCCAGTGGGAATTCCCTCACATCTCCCTTTGCACTGCTGGCACTTTATTTCATTCGAAAATTGTATTTTGTTTGGGTATGTTTTTTGTATATTGATGTGGTGAGATCCTACATTGTTAGAAAGCACCTACTATTATGACCATTGAGTCTTTGCTGATATGTGATGTGGATTTACTGACTGCAGGGATTTTTTTCTGTCTTGATGTAATTGTATATGACTATTTATTGAGCATTTTTGTGTTATTTTTAGTGATATTGTGCAAACAGGTGTGCTGCTCTCATCCTATTATTGTTACACACTATTAAAAATATAAATTGGAAAAAAAATTATTGCAACTGTTATGCCCTTTTCCTCCTTTTTGCATTTACATGGCATATTTGCAATTTTCACTCTGCAACATCCACTGCGCACTACGTTTTGGAAAATACCAGTAGGGTCAGAAAAATCCCTACTTGCATAGATGATTTCTTTAAGTGTAAATTGCAAACATTGTCCCTTTTTGGGGATTTCTGGCTCTGCAAATGGCACCTAGATCTTAGGGGCACTTTGCACACTACAACATCGCAAGCCGATGCTGCGATGCCGAGCGCGATAGTTCCCGCCCCCGTCGCAGGTGCGATATCTTGTGATTGCTGCCATAGCGAACATTATCGCTACGCCAGCTTCACATGCACTCACCTGCCCTGCGACGTCGCTCTGGCCGGCGACCCACCTCCTTATTAAGAGGCGGGTCGTGCGGTGTCATAGCTACGTCACACGGCAGGCAGCCAATAGAAGTGAAGGGGCAGAGATGAGCGGGACGTAAACATCCCGCCCACCTCCTTCCTTCCGCGTAGCTGGCGTGAGCCGCAGGATGCAGGTAGGAGATGTTTCTCGCTCCTGCGGCTTCACACACAGCGATGTGTGCTGCCGCTGGAACGAGGAACAACATCGTAACATCGGTCATTTCCAAATTATGGAAATGACCGACGCTACACCGATGATACGATTACGACAATTTTGCGCTCGTTAATCGTATCAAAAAGGCTTTACACATTACGATATCGATTGCGACGCCGGATGTGCGTCACTTTCAATTTGACCCCACCAACATCGCACCTGCGATGTCGTAGTGTGCAAAGTGCCCCTTACTCTAGGAAATTCTTTGCCCAAAAAGCCAAATGATGCTCTTTTCTTTTGAGCCCTGCCATATGCTCAACAGAAATGTATGTCCACATTATCGCCCTTGGTAGATATAGCAATAAAATTACGAAGTATATTATCCTTAGTAACCATATTAAAGATTGAACATATTAGTTTTCATTTTTACACAGCCCAGTGGTAAATAAACCAATGAAGCATTTGAGGAATAAAAATGCTCATTACACTTATAGATATATTCTCGGAGGGGTGTAGTTGTTCAAAATAGGTCCACTGTAAAGATTTCCTGTGGTTTTGGCCCCTCACAGGTTTTGCATGTGGCACCTGCAAACTTTTACTTACAAATTTGTACTTCAAAAGCCAAATAGAAATTCTTCCCTTTCGAGCCTAGCGGTGTGTAGAAACAGTAGCTTGCACATTGCCCCATTTGTGAGAAATCGCTTTAAAAATATTAGTTTCAATTGACTCCTATTATTTCTTGTGAAAATATAAACTTGGTGCTAAAACAACATTTTAGTAGAAAAAAAACAAACAATTTTTAATTTCAAGGATACAGCATTTTATAGTTCTGTTATTTCTGCTATATGGGACCTTGTAGGCTCTGCTAGTGGCACCCGCAAACTATCTCACACATATCTGCATGTCAAAAGCTAAATGGTGTTACATCCTTTCAAGCCCTGACGAATGTCTAGTAATTTTGAACCACATATGGGTTGTTATCATGTTTGGGAGAATTTGTTTATTATATTGTGGGGTACATTTTCCTCTAATACACCTTATGAAAAAGTTAAATTTGAAGCTAAAGCATTATTTTAGTGGATTTTTTTTTCATTGCATTCCAATATTCTAAACTTTTGGGAAGCATCTATAGTAGAGGGCTTAGTGGCAGCTGTGAGCTGTCATTAACCCGTTATATTACCCCAATACCCACCGCACCAGGGCGATCAGGATGAGCCTTGGATAAGTGTCGGGATTGCCACATCTAATGGATGCGACAATTCTGGGCGGCTGCAGGCTGCAATTTTTAGAGGCTGCCAAGGCCCAATAAATATGGGTCTCCCAGCCTGAAAATACCAGCCTTCAGCTATTGGCTTTATCTGGGCTGGGTATCAAAATTGGGGGGGATGGCACATCAATTTTTAAACTTATTTTTTTAATTAATTTTTAAAAAAGCCACAGGAGGTCACTCTGATTTTGATACACAGCCCAGATAAGCACGCGGCTGGGGGTTGCAGCCTGTAGCCATATGCTTTATTTGGATATTACAAAAAGGGAGACCCTATGCCAATTTATTTATTTTTACACAACTATAGGGATGCAGACAGCGTGTGATTCCAAATCCCCACAGACGCTGTCACACAGAGTGGGGGCGCAGTCTGACTGCAACCAATCACAGACGTCAGGCCTGACAGTGGGTGTGGGAAGCAGTGAATATGTATGAGGGTAATGAGCGGACCTGGATGTAGTGTTACAGCCGTGCAGGAGTCTCAGTAAGTATACCTGATTTATTCCTTATTTTCTTTCTTTTTCCTTTAAAAAATTTTTTTAAATTTCTATCATTATCTGGGTGGCCGAACCCAAACAGTTACATGGATTTCCCTGAGAAGACCTTGTTTGCTATTGGTATCCGGTATGGACCCCGAACTTTATAGCTCGGGTTCACCCATCACTACTTTGAGTTACAAAAATTACAAGTCCCACTTGGATTTTTGTGACCCCTAGTGGTTATTGGTTATTTTGGGAAATGCAGCTGGTTGTTGAATAACTCTTTTATTATATTGCCATCTTTTTGTTGTATTTATTAATTTAGCATTAACTTTCTTGTGCTTTGGGCATATTTGGAGGGTGTATTTATATCCTTTTTTTCAATTCATGTTTTTTTTTTTTTTTTTTAAACAATATTCTAGTAAAACATTTTTAATCAGTTTTTGGCTGTAAACTCTAATTACTGGTAGGTTTTCTACTTATGAGTTACAGAGAGAAGATTTCCTATACACTTCTCATGTTAAATTATAGAAGGAGATATTATAGTGTTAAAGAAATGGAGGATATTATACAAGAAATAGCTCATGGATAAGCTTAAAGGGAACCTGTTAAGTCCCTTATGTGTTCTAACCTACAAGCATGGTGATGTGTGGCCTAGTAACCCCTTCCTACCCATACCTGTGTTGTAATATTGTGTAATATGAATGTATAAAAATTCTTTTTATTACTTACGTGTTCCCTATGTAAATGATTAGAGGGGCTAGTTCCTAGTTGGGTGTTTGTGTGCTTTCCACGGTATTATGCCTCTGTGGGCGTGATACCATGGATTTACATGAGAGACGGTATGTCAGCTCCTGGAGATCCTGCGCATGCGCGCTTGCCATTCACACAGGCTTCTTATCCGGGTGTGCGCTTGTTGGTTTCACAAGCGCACTGCTCATGATCAGAAGACTACTGTGGTTCTGTCCATGCACAGAGCACATCTAAAGACGGCAAGTAAACACCCGGATAAGAAGGCTACACAAATGAGAAGTGCACATGCGCGGGATCTCCAGGAGCTGACTGTGATGTCGCTCATGTAAATCCATGGTATGACGCCCAAAGGGGCGTG
Source organism: Anomaloglossus baeobatrachus (assembly GCF_048569485.1). Classification (NCBI taxonomy): domain Eukaryota; kingdom Metazoa; phylum Chordata; class Amphibia; order Anura; family Aromobatidae; genus Anomaloglossus; species Anomaloglossus baeobatrachus. The sequence goes on along the minus strand of NC_134355.1, from coordinate 545,891,382 downwards.
ATACCACGGAAAGCAAACAAACACCCACAGGGCGAAGCGACGCCATGTGGACTAGACCCGCTGCTCATTTACATAGGGAACACGTAAGTAATAAAACTTTTTTTTATAAATTCATATTACACACTATTACAACAAGGGGTGGGTAGGAAGGGGTTACTAGGCCACACATCACCCTGCTTGTAGGTTAGAATGAATAAGAGACCTGACAGGTTCCCTTTTAGCATCCATTGTCCTAATGATCATTACTTATAGGGGAAAAATCTTTAGTATTCCATGTGCCAGAAGCATCTCAGACACACATACAGTGGATATGAAAAGTCTACACACCCTTACAAAAATGGCAGTTGTTTGTCATGTAAAAAAAAAAAACAAGAAGAGTAATTTCAGAACTTTATTCACCTGCCCACTTGGCATTTTAACAGGGGTGTGTAGACTTTTTATACTCACTATAAGTACGGCACTTAACGATAGCAGTAAATAGGTGCAATATCATGCAATTATATAAATTAGATAAGTAATATAGCCATGTGCATGTGATCATGAAATAAAACCTGAAAATGCCATGATTATTAGGTCATTCTGGATGTAATTGAAGACCTTCAAGTTACTGTACTCACAAGAGTGATAAGACCTCCAAGGCTGGTTAGTGAGGACATTTTGAGTTCTGTTATTATCAAGAATTAGAATCATTTCCATTAAGTGAGGATCAGTTTTTACAACATATACAGCGATCATGTACTTGTAAAGGCACTGCGGTACCACAGTGGCACATAAGCAACTTCTAATGACTAGAATTATGGTAGCAGTAAATGTAATATTCAGATAGATTTAGCATGAATTGGACATAATGAACCAGTGATTGTTGGAGGTAGCCATGGAAATACTGCAATTATAGTGTTTATGGACATTTTCTCTAATCTCACTTATGCTAGAGCATTGAAAATACAAGATAAAGTAGGAGTACCAGTGATAGACTTCTAAACAATTTTCAAAGCATGACCTTGAATGTATAGATTCAAAAGTGAATATATAGATTGAAAAAGAAGAAATATATGGGCTAACCTCCCTTTTCCAAGGTTACATTGTATCCAAACACATCAATGTATTTTATACCGAAACTGCAAAGAATCATATGTAAAAGGCTCAGTACTGTACAAGAAAGCATAAAAGTCAAAGTGGTACATTTGATAAATAACGAATAAAGAACATATGTGTTTTTATTACCTTTAATGCATCTTAAGGACTTTTTGGAGTAGTAAAGAATACCTATATGTTTTCTAATCATTTTCATAGCTTGTCTCTGGACATGGGCCCCATAAACATAAGACTAATCTAAGCCGATCCCTCTACATTGTGCGAGCTGTGGTTAGTGTTTGATCAGCTCAAATTAAGGCCCCGTCAGACACAACGAGATCGCTAACGAGATTGTTGCTGAGTCACAGTTTCTGAATGGTACGGATCATTTTCTTCAAAGGCGATATCCTGCTGGGCAGGACGCACCGCTGTGTTTGACACCTACCAACGACCTCCTAACAGGGTCCCAACGCCGCCGAAATCGTTATACAGTCGCTCATCGTTACTGCGTCGTTGGTAAGGTCTGACTGTGTGACATCTCACCAGATCCTCCCAGCGACTTACCAGCGATCCTTATCAGGCCGTATCATTGCTGGGATCGCTGGTAAGTCGTTGAGTGTGACTGGGCCTTAAGGCTTACATTATGATTATCAGATGTATTGTTCACGCAGAATAAAAAAAAACCAAACACCGCCCACCCACCTTCGAAAGTGTTTTAAATACTTAAACTCAGTGCAATTGTACTAACTCAAAGTATTTGCTAGAGACGAGATGAGTGAATCAATTCAATGCAAATTAAATTTTTGTTACATTTGCAAGTCCTGTCAAATTTGAACAATTATAATCAATTCATGCAAATCACCAAAGAAAATGCTTCCCCCATCTTTTTACACATAACAAAAAATTCCATTTACCACAGAAGGTTCTCATGACCTTTAATTTACTCATAATTAATCATGACTCAGACTCAATCCGGCAGCCTCCTGTGCTGTGATCCATTTGTATTTTCACTGAGCCAAAGTCAGGTTTGGTCGATCTCCTGGTTCTGAACACTTTGCTTCTTTGTGGACACTTTGAATGTTTACTTTTTTGCCAACAAGTGTTTGCAATGCTGTAATTTAGTCTTCCCTATCACTCAGCGGGTGTAAGTATTTAAAGTTTCCCCAGACTTCCATGTCCTGCTGGTGATATATCTGAAGTAGATCCTACTTGGAACTGCAGCCTGTTTCTCTTGTATTTCTCCTGGCAGATTATAAATTTTGGTTTACTTCATTTTTACTTTGCACCTTCCCCTGGATTCGTAAGGAGATACATGGAGGTTTCGATGAACCGCTTAGGAAGCAAAAAGTCGGAGTGGTCATCTGAGTCATCCAGTTAGGGTTGTTTCAGTCTGCGCAGTGGCCTTGAGGGACTGCGCAGCTGGAACCTTTAGTCTGTACACAAATCAGGCCGGTCAAGCGTAGCAGTTTTAAGGCCTTATTTTACATTATTTACCATGACAGGCTCTTAGTTTTCATATCATATGGTGCAGCACAGCCAATCAAGAGGCACCATCATAGTACATGTGTACACCCATGCCATTGTATCCAGCAGCCATTTAAAGGGAATCTGGAAGCAAGTTTTTCAGATGTAATCTGATGACAGCATGCTGTAGGGGTTAAAATACAGATTTTAGTGATGTCTCTTATCAAGCTGCATGCTGTTGTTTACTTGCAGTGATTGTTTAAGCACTAGGAGCTTATCATTGCTTGTACTACATTAGCTACACCTGCACATAAGATGTAGTCTGACTCCGTCCCCTCTTCTGATACGCAGGTGTACCGCCTCGTGCTCGGCAGCCGAGCCGCTCGGATCCGGACCTTCAGTGGGTGGCTCGAGGGTCTCTGGACCCAGGGGTCTCGCGGTCACTTCAACTGAAAGGGGGTTTGTGGTTTGGGGATGTAGATATACGGCCGGAGCCATGTTAAGTTCATGACGCCACCCACGGGATGTGGTGAAGGTGGACACCACCGCTGCAGTTACGGGGCACCCGGGGGAGATGTTTGGTAGCAAGTTGTTAATCCCTCTATGAGCAGGCATGGTGGCCCCGGGACCCATTGGGGGTGTTTGGCGGTGCAGGGAGATGGGCGACCGGAGGGTGCTGATGTACTCACTATTAGTAAATATACGAGTCTCTGGTAAACCGAGGTGATGGTGGTCGGTGCCCACAGACGGCTGCAGTCTGGTCCCCCACCCGGCTGGTGGTCTCTGTCTTTCTCCCGCACCTGTGTTGGAAGGTGGACTGCCTGTGCTTGCAACCTCAGGAGTCCGCTCCCGGCTTGTGGTCGCCTAAGGAGCCCTTTGCCCGCAGACGCTGGCCCATGGGCTCTCTGAGCCATGGCGGTGGCTGCTTATCCCCCTCATTGGGCTGTTGCCTTCAGTCAGAACTTTGGGTGGGACAGGACCTCTAGTCCTGGCCGCAATCAGTTAATTAGCTAGCCCCCAGTAGCTTCTGGACCTAGCTTCAGGGTCTGAGTACCCCCCTTTGTGCTCCAGTTTCCGAGTCGGTTCCCCAGGTCAGTACCGGCAGGCTACTACCCTGTCCTGGTCCACCTCGGCTCTACCGAGCCATCTTCCCGGCTCCTGCAGACGGAGACCACCATCTGCCTCCTAGCCAAAGGTACCAGGGCTTCTATCCTGGCACCTGCTCAAATTGTTTTTTCTCCTCTGCTGGAGCTACATGCAGCTCCAGCCCACACAACTTTCCAACTTGAACTCTAGACTTGTTCTCTTTACTTTCCCACCTCAGGCTATCTGAACTTCTTGGTGGGTGTCTTCCAACCGCCTGGTTCCGCCCCCTGGTGTGTCCATCAAGCCCTGAGGGGGTGACTAGGGTTTAAATGTTTGGCTGTATGTTACCTATGAGGGACAGGTGTAATGCGGGGCTCTATCTGTGACTACCTTGCCCGGCCAGGGCGTCACACAGGTCATTGCCTATAGACATTCTACATAGAGAATAGAAAGTGAAAGTGTAACTATGAAAGTTTCCCCAGGCTTCCATGTCCCGCTGGTGATATTTCTGAAGTAGATCCTGCTTGGAACTACAGCCTGTTTGTTTTGAGTTTCTCCTAGCAGATTATTATAACCTTTGTTCTACATTATTTTACTCAACACCTTCCTCTGGATTCTTAAGGGTTAAATGGAATCACATTACATTTCTCTCGGATGAGATAGTAAACACCTTTTGACAGACTCAATTTAAAGGGAGCCTGTCATGCAATTTTGTGATATTAAAGTGACCTTAATGTGTTTTAAATAATGCAATGTGGTTCACTAATATGGTTTAAAAAAAATCCACATATATATCTTTAAAAAAAAAAAAAGACTTCATTTGGTTCTTCATAACTACTACTTCTGCAATGCTGAGTGCCGCTCTCTATGGTCACATGGTTGTGACATCACCACAGGTTATCACAATCACAACCACTTGTTCAATGCTGAGCTTTGCCCATTATGGTCACATAGAACAACGCCCCCAAGGAGACATGCAACAACTCGGAGCTGTGACAATGTGACCATAATGGGTGATGCTCAGCATTGGAGAAGTGGTAGTAATGGACCTGTGGTGATGACACAAGTATGTGACCGTAATGAGCGGAGCTCAGCATAGCAGAAGTGGTGGCTGTGATGAACCTGTGGCGAAGCAATCAATTACAATGCAGGAGTGTGACTAAGTTAAAAAAAGATCATGACTGATATTGACTGAGCCACACAAAAGGATGGCCCCTGTGATTGAAACCTAAGGTCTGTACTGCATTCATCTAAGTATATAAAATCTTTTTGTAAGAGCAATACGTGGAATATTTTTTTTTTTTCTTTTTAGAGAACCATTTAGATATGCACATTGCTTATTAGAAAACACATTGGGGGCAGTTTAAAGAAGTGGTTCACTACTCTGCAATAGTGGCAACATCCCTGTAAAACTGACAGAGAAGGGTTTTTCTAAATACCTTGTTTAGTCAATGTTGCCACTGAGCGGCGCTATTGAAGTCCACTCATCTCCATGAAGTGACCTCCCGAGCTCCAGGACCTCTAAGAACTGGTGGTGTCACCTCAACTTCCAGTTGATCAGATATCATTGAGCCAAGCCCCAGTCTTTTGAGTGACTGAGCTGTGGGCAGAGTTCTCTCCTCTTCACAGCCCAGCATCACTCCTGCATGCAGCGCTCTGCAGTGATGGAGATGTGATGTGCACAGTGATGTGCACGTGACATGCCACGTTGTGACGCTGGGCTGTAATGAGCAGTGAAACACCTCCCAGAGCCTAGTCACCTAGGAAAACTGGGGCTGGTCTCAGTGATGTTGGGTCAACTGGAAATTGATGTGACATCACTGGATCTCAGAGGTCACTGATCCCAGGGGGGTCACTTCATGGGGATGAGCGGACCACAATAGCGCCGCTCAGTGGCAGAATTGACTAAACAAGATATCTAGAAAAAGCCTTTTCTTATCAGTTTTACAGGGACATGGCCACTGTTGCAGAGTAGTGAACCACCTCTTTACTATCACAACATGATATGGAAGACTCCCTTTAAGGTCTCTTTCACACGTCAGTGATTCTGGTACGTATGTGTCAGTTTTTATACGTACCAGAATCACGGACATACGCAGACCCATTAAAATCAATGGGCCTGCACACATCAGTGATTTTTCACTGACCGTGTCTCCGTGTGGCATACACACGCATCCGTGATTTCCGCACGGAGACATGTCCGTTTTTTTCTGGCATCACTGATGTCCCATGGACCACACTATGGTGTGATCCATGAAACATATACCAGGAAAACACATACATTGAAAATAAGAAGCTTTTTATACTCACCTTCTCCAGCGACGCTGTCTCTGGCTGCTGCTCTCTGCTGCTTCCAGGCTAGCTCATTATTCTCATACATATGCATTTATGCACAGCACAGACAACCTGGAAGTAGCTGCAGTGGTGGGAGACATAGCGGCAGGACACCGAATCCAGGAGACTTCAGCACCACGAACAGCAGGAGCGTGACAGGTGAGTTTATTTCCATGTGCAATCACGGATCACTGATACACATGGACAACCCATGTCTGCCGTGAATCAAGGCACACAGAGGGACATATGCATTTCGAACACATCAGTGAAAAATGTCTGCATTTTTCACTGATGTGTGAAACAGGCCTAGGGGTGATTTTAGGATAAAGAAAGGAAAGCAGAGCTCACAGCTCAGCAATAGAGAATGGAAAAAATGTATTGTCTAATTGCAGTTGTCTGTGAATAATACAGATATTTAATTGATGAGGGAGAAAGAGATTGGAGAGTTGCCAGCAGCCGTGTGATTGATCAGTGAAGTAGTGTAGCTGGCAAATGTTTAACTACATTAAAATTGTGATTACACAGTTTTTCTCTTCATTCCTAATGTACTACTAGAAAGCACAAATACAGTGCTTACTGCAGGGGCTTGCTTTTAAGATGTTTACCTACACAGCATTTCTTATCACATGATTTTTGGGAAGATATATACATATTTTTATCAAAATATAACTATATATTTATTTATTTTAAACATATGTTGACTTTTAAATTTGCATGTCCGTTTTTGCACGTGTTTTACTATTCCAATTTGCCTTCTTTTCTTGCCACACATACACTGCATCCTGCTGACACATTTCGCTTTCTGTACATTTTCCTACTTATCTACAATTTTCCACAAGTCTTTTTGGCAAATGTTGAATAACTTGTGTAGAAAAAAAAATGTCAAGTTAACTGCATTGTACAAAATGAATGGTAAAACATTAAGTGCCAATATACAAGGTAGTGAAAAAGAAAAAATCCTCAGACCATTGGCTAAAGGGGGCTTTACACGGTAGCGATATTGCTAGCAATTTGTAGCGATAACGAGCTTGTAAGTACCCGTCCCCGTCGCGCATGCAATTGTTTGTGATCGCTGCCGTAGCGAACATTATCGCTACGGCAGTGTCACACATACTTACCTGGTCGGCGGCGTCGCTGTGACTGCCGAACAATCCCTCCTTCAAGGATGAGGGACGTTCGGCATCACAGCGACGTCACCGCAATGTCACTAAGCGGCCGGCCAATCAAAGCGGAGGGGCGGAGATGAGCGGGACGTAACATCCCGCCTACCTCCTTCCTTCCGCATTGTGGCCGGCGGCAGGTAAGGAGACGTTCCTCACTCCTGCGGTGTCACACATAGCGATGTGTGCTGCCGCAGGAGCGACAAACCACAACGAAAAACAACCCTTACCGATTTTTGAGTTTGGGATGACCTCTCCATGGTGAATGATTTTCACCATTTTTGAGGTCGTTTAAGGTTGCTGGTCAGTGTCACACGCTGTGATATCGTTAATGACACTGGATGTGCGTCACTAACAACTAGATATGAGTGAACCGGTCGCGGTTCGGCTCGAGGTCGGTTCGCCAAACGGAGGTCCCGTTCGAGTTCAGTTCGTCGAACGTTCGACGAACCGAACTCGAACTGCATAGGAAACAATGGCAGGCATTCACAAACACATAAAAACACCTAGAAAACACCCTCAAAGGTGTCCAAAAGGTGACAAACAACTCACAACACAACACAAACACATGGGAAAGTGACAAGGACAAATTCTCATGTGAAAACAAAACAGCGTTACGAGGAAAAAGAGGACATGACACAGATATAGGCATGGCATGACCTTCTAAAATCATGTAAAACACTGCAAGGTGACTCCAAGCGGAGTCTCCCTTTTTTCCAAAAATTGGGCCACACAGACACCCCTTCAGTGGCAGCACTTGTGCCCTAGTTGCAAACAGGATGTTTTGATTTGCATCAAGCACATTCAAAAATACGCTATTCTTAACCGTCCCCAGGATGACACCGGGGTAGGTAGCAAAGTCTTTCCTGATCCCAGCTCTGTTCATCTTGGATCATTTTTAAAAAACACAGCAAGCAAGGGTTACTCCAAGCGGAGTCTCCCTTTTTTTTCCAAAAATTGTGCCCCACACACACCCACCCATTCAGTGGCAGCACTTGTGCCCTAGTTGTACACTTCACAGCTAGATTTGCATCAAGCACATTCAAAAATACGCCATACTTAACCGTCCCCAGGATGACACCGGGGTAGGTAGCAAAGTCTTTCCTGATCCCAGCTCTGTTCATCTTGGATCATTTTTAAAAAAAACAGCAAGGAAGGGTTACTCCAAGCGGAGGCTCCCTTTTTTTCCAAAAATTGGGCCACACACACACCCCATCAGTGGCAGCACTTGTGCCCTAGTTGCAAACAGGATGTTTTGATTTGCATCAAGCACATTCAAAAATACGCTATTCTTAACCGTCCCCAGGATGACACCGGGGTAGGTAGCAAAGTCTTTCCTTATCCCAGCTCTGTTCATCTTGGATCATTTTTAAAAAACACAGCAAGCAAGGGTTACTCCAAGCGGAGTCTCCCTTTTTTCAAAAAATTGGGCCACACAGACACCTTATCAGTGGCAGCACTTGTGCCCTAGTTGCAAACAGGATGTTTTGATTTGCATCAAGCACATTCCAAATCCACAAGCATTTACTCTCCCCAGGATGACACAGGGGTAGTAAATTCCTGGTGGATCCATGACGTGTTCATTTTGATGAATGTTAGTCTGTCCACATTGTCACTGGACAGACGCGTGCGCTTATCTGTCAGCACACACCCAGCAGCACTGAAGACACGTTCAGAGACAACGCTGGCAGCTGGACACGACAAAATCTCCAAGGCGTAACTGGAGAGCTCTGGCCATTTTTCTAGATTTGAAGCCCAAAAGGAGCAAGGCTCCATTTGCAAAGTCATGGCATCGATGTTCATTTGAAGATACTCCTGTATCATCCTCTCCAGCCGTTGACTATGTGTCAGACTTGTTGTCTCTGGTGGCCTTGCAAAGGAGGGTCTAAAAAAATTATGAAAAGATTCCATAAAATTACTGTTACCAGCACCAGATACAGTCCTACTGGTACGGGTAGACTGTTGAAGATGACGAGACCGTCCCATGTTTGTCAAGTTACAACTGGGAGATTCACTCCCTGCACCTGCATGGTTGTTTGGTGGAAAAGCGGATCTAAGATCGAGTAACAGCTTCTGCTGATACTCCTGCATACGTGCGTCCCTTTCTATGGCTGGAATTATGTCACAAATTTTGGACTTGTACCGGGGATCTAATAGTGTGGCAATCCAGTAGTCATCATCACTTCTAATTTTGACAATACGAGGGTCATGTTGGAGGTAGTGCAACAAGAAGGCACTCATGTGTCTTGCGCAGCCATGCGGACCAAGTCCACGCTGTGTTTGTGGCATAGAGGTGCTAACCGTTCTTTCTTCCTCTGACATCTCCCCCCAACCTCTTTCAACTGAAATTTGACCAAGGTCTCCCTCATCTGCTGAGTCTTCCATGTCCATGGACAGTTCGTCCTCCATTTATTCATGTTCTCCTGCACCTTACTCAACATTTCGCCTGCTACTATGCACCCTTGTTGATCCCTGTCCCCCATGGTCCTATGCCTGCTGCGTTGGTGATGATGAACGTCTGGACCTTGGTGATGATGTTGTCCCTTGCGCATATGAATCCTCCTGTAGTTCCTCCCCTTCCTGTCGTCCCACCCCCTTACTCCGAATAGTGTTTAGCGTGTGCTCCAGCATGTAAATGACTGCAATTGTCATGCTGATAATGGCATTGTCAGCGCTAAACATATTCGCCATGTCGATACTGTGCAGAAGGGTGCATAGGTCCTTGATCTGAGACCACTCCATCAGGGTGATCTGCCCCACCTCTGCATCTTGTTGGCCCAGGCTATATGTCATGACGTATTGCACCAGGGCTCGGCGGTGCTGCCACAGTCGCTGTAACATGTGGAGAGTCGAATTCCAGCGTGTCACCACATCGCATTTCAGGCGATGAACCAGCATGCCGAAAGACTTCTGGAGAGATGCAAGTCGCTCAGCTGCGGCGGTTGAACGGCGGAAGTGAGCAGACACTTTTCGTGCCCTGGTCAGAAGGCCATCTAGGCCGTGATAGTGTGTTAAGAATTGCTGGACGACAAGGTTCAACACGTGAGCCATACAAGGCACGTGTGTCACCTTGCCCAGGCGAAGGGCCGCACCCAGGTTTGCAGCATTGTCGCACACGGCCTTACCAGGCTGCAGGTTGAGTGGAGACAACCATTTATTAAACTCTGACCGCAGAGCTGACCACAACTCCTCAGCTGTGTGACTCCTATTCCCAAGACATGTCAAGCTAAAGACCGCCTGATGCCGTTGCGCTCTGCTGCCAGCATAGTAATGAGGGGTGCGTGATTCCTTCTGCGCAGTGAGAACGCTGGTGGCCTGACCAGGCAGGCTTGGGGTGGAGGTGGAGGACCCAGATGAGGTGGAGGAGGCAGAAGCAGTGGCGGAACTTGGACAGACAGAGGATTGACACACAAGTCGCGGGGACGGCAAGACTTGTGCAGCAGACCCTTCACCATCTATCACCATAGTTACCCAGTGCCCAGTCAGCAACATGTAACGTCCCTGTCCATGCTTACTGGTGCAAGTATCGGTGGTGAAATGCACCCGTTCACACACAGAGTTTCTCAAGGAAGCGGTGATGTTGTGTGCGACATGCTGGTGTAGCGCGGGCACACCTTTCTTAGAGAAGTATTGGCGACTAGGCATCTGGTACTGGGGCACAGCGACAGACATAAGGTCTCTAAAATCCTGTGTGTCCACTAGGCGGAAAGGCAGCATTTCGGTAGCCAAGAGCTTACAGAGGGATAGAGTCAACCTCTTAGCTTTGTCATGGGTCGCAGGAAATGACCTTTTATTTGACCACATCTGAGGGACAGAGATCTGGCTGCTGTGTGTAGACGGTGTGGAGTAGGGTGTCCCTGTAAAAATGCAGGTTTGTGAGGAAAGTGCAGGTGGAGACATGATGTTGCCTTCATCCAACGTTGGTGCTATCGATGTCTGAGAGAGCTGTACACACTCACTTGTTTCCCCTTCCAAACCAACTGATGACCTACCAAGCAAACTGCCTGTTGCGGTTACAGTGGTGGAAGTTGTCCGTGGAAAACCAGGTGTGACAGCTGTCCCCACAGTCCTAGAATATGAAGAGCGCGCGGATGCACTGAAAGGGGCAGGCCGTGGATGGTTCACTCCGCTAGGCCGCATTGCAGCACGGTGAGCTTCCCACCGGGACCTATGATATTTATTCATGTGACGATTCATGGAAGAAGTTGTCAAACTGCTGAGGTTTTGACCTCTACTAACAGAATCACGACAAATTTTACACATCACATAATTTGGGCGATCTTTTTCTATGTCAAAAAAGGACCAGGCTAGGCAAGGCTTAGAGGGCATGCGACCTGCTGAGCCCCCCGACTAGTGCTCAGAGGCAGAGTGGTGGCTGATGATGCAGTTGTAGACGTGCTACCAGTGCTCCGACTCTGTCCAGGAAGGCGCAAGGTAACTTCGTCGTCAGTTGCATCCTCCTCCACCGCCTCTGTTGACCTCCTCGAGTGCCTGACTGGGGGTTGACAGTAGGTGGGATCTAGAACGTCATCATCAATAGTTGTGTTTGCACTCCCCTCCCCCTCAGACCGAGCCTCTTCTTGCCCTGACCGAATATTTAAGTTGTCATCCCAATCTGGTATCTGCGTCTCATCGTCATCAGTATGTTCCTCATTGTCTATAACCACAGGTGTTACAGTTTGTGACAAAGGGTCAACATTATGCTCAGAAACTTGGTCCTCACGGCCTGAATCAGAGTCACAAAGGTTCTGGGCATCACTGCAGACCATTTCCTGGTCTGTACTCACTGTAGCTTGGGAGCAGACCTCTGATTCCCAGGCTATAGTGTGACTGAACAGCTCTGCAGACTCAGCCATCTCAGTTCCACCATACTGTGCAGGGCTGATGGAGACTTCAGAGCTGGGAGAAATCAAGTTTTATTGGGATGACAACTCAGAGGACTGGTGTTTTTTGGATGCGGTACTTGAAATGGCTGAGAGGGCACTTGTTGGACCACTTGAGATCCATTCAAGCATTTTCCTTTTTTGGCCATCATCTACCTTTGTTCCTGTTGTTCGTGTCCGTAAAAAAGGGAGCACATCGGATTGTCCACGGTAAGAAGTAGACATCTTACTTTTGCTGGTAGATGGTCTATCTTCAGCAGATGATAATGGAGCTTTGCCACCTTCCCCACGGAAAAACCTTTTTTTTTCCTTTTCCAGCACGCCTCTTCCCCTTTCCACCAGCATCTGTCATTTTGCCACTCATGTTGATTGCGACAAGATTGTGCACTGAAAATGTGGTAGTAAAAATTGAGAGGTGGTGTAGATTGCAGCGGTGGTCTAGCTTTATTAACAGCAGAATAATAAAGAATAAATATCCCTGACAATGCAACTATGGCCCTTAAACTGGCAGCATAAATTGCTAGTATAATGGCTTAGTTATAATGAGTTGGAGTGTGCAATGCAGGCAGACGTGCTGCAAATGTCTTTGCACTAGTGGGACTATACAGAAGTCCAATAGCCACTTTTAGGATGATACTAGGTACACTCAGTGTTTGCTAGTATAATAGCTTAGTTATAATAAGTTGGAGTGTGCAATGCAGGCAGAGGTGCTGCAAATATCTGTGCACTAGTGGGACTATACAGAAGTCCAATAGCCACGTTTAGGATGCCACTAGGTACACTCAGTGTTTGCTAGTATAATGGCTTAGTTATAATGAGTTGGAGTGTGCAATGCAGGCAGACGTGCTGCAAATATCTTTGCACTAGTGGGACTATACAGAAGTCCAATAGCCACGTTTAGGATGCCACTAGGTACACTCAGTGTTTGCTAGTATAATGGCTTAGTAACTATCAGTTTGAGTGTGCAATGCAGGCAGACGTGCTGCAAATATCTTTGCACTAGTGGGACTATACAGAAGTGCAATAGCCACGTTTAGGATGACACTAAGTTTACTCAGTGTTTGCTAGTATAATGGCTTAGTTATAATGAGTTGGAGTGTGCAATGCAGGCAGAGGTGCTGCAAATATCTGTGCACTAGTGGGACTATACAGAAGTCCAATAGCCACGTTTAGGATGACACTAGGTACACTCATTGTTTGCTAGTATAATGGCTTAGTTACAGTTAGGTCCAGAAATATTTGGACAGTGACACAAGTTTTGTTATTTTAGCTGTTTACAAAAACATGTTCAGAAATACAATTATATATATAATATGGGCTGAAAGTGCACACTCCCAGCTGCAATATGAGAGTTTTCACATCCAAATCGGAGAAAGGGTTTAGGAATCATAGCTCTGTAATGCATAGCCTCCTCTTTTTCAAGGAACCAAAAGTAATTGGACAAGGGACTCTAAGGGCTGCAATTAACTCTGAAGGCGTTTCCCTCGTTAACCTGTAATCAGTGAAGTAGTTAAAAGGTCTGGGGTTGATTACAGGTGTGTGGTTTTGCATTTGGAAGCTGTTGCTGTGACCAGACAACATGCGGTCTAAGGAACTCTCAATTGAGGTGAAGCAGAACATCCTGAGGCTGAAAAAAAAAGAAAAAATCCATCAGAGAGATAGCAGACATGCTTGGAGTAGCAAAATCAACAGTTGGGTACATTCTGAGAAAAAAGGAATTGACTGGTGAGCTTGGGAACTCAAAAAGGCCTGGGCGTCCACGGATGACAACAGTGGTGGATGATCGCCGCATACTTTCTTTGGTGAAGAAGAACCCGTTCACGACATCCACTGAAGTCCAGAACACTCTCAGTGAAGTAGGTGTATCTGTCTCTAAGTCAACAGTAAAGAGAAGACTCCATGAAAGTAAATACAAAGGGTTCACATCTAGATGCAAACCATTCATCAATTCCAAAAATAGACAGGCCAGAGTTAAATTTGCTGAAAAACACCTCATGAAGCCAGCTCAGTTCTGGAAAAGTATTCTATGGACAGATGAGACAAAGATCAACCTGTATCAGAATGATGGGAAGAAAAAAGTTTGGAGAAGAAAGGGAACGGCACATGATCCAAGGCACACCACATCCTCTGTAAAACATGGTAGAGGCAACGTGATGGCATGGGCATGCATGTCTTTCAATGGCACTGGGTCACTTGTGTTTATTGATGACATAACAGCAGACATGAGTAGCCGGATGAATTCTGAAGTGTACCGGGATGTACTTTCAGCCCAGATTCAGCCAAATTCCGCAAAGTTGATTGGACGGCGCTTCATAGTACAGATGGACAATGACCCCAAGCATACAGCCAAAGCTACCCAGGAGTTCATGAGTGCAAAAAAGTGGAACATTCTGCAATGGCCAAGTCAATCACCAGATCTTAACCCAATTGAGCATGCATTTCACTTGCTCAAATCCAGACTTAAGACGGAAAGACCCACAAACAAGCAGGACCTGAAGGCTGCGGCTGTAAAGGCCTGGCAAAGCATTAAGAAGGAGGAAACCTAGCATTTGGTGATGTCCATGGGTTCCAGACTTAAGGCAGTGATTGCCTCCAAAGGATTCGCAACAAAATATTGAAAATAAAAATATTTTGTTTGGGTTTGGTTTATTTGTCCAATTACTTTTGACCTCCTAAAATGTGGAGTGTTTGTAAAGAAATGTGTACAATTCCTACAATTTCTATCAGATATTTTTGTTCAAACCTTCAAATTAAATGTTACAATCTGCACTTGAATTCTGTTGTAGAGATTTCATTTCAAATCCAATGTGGTGGCATGCAGAGCCCAACTCGCGAAAATTGTGTCACTGTCCAAATATTTCTGGACCTAACTGTATAATGAGTTGGAGTGTGCAATGCAGGCAGACGTGCTGCAAATATCTTTGCACTAGTGGGACTATACAGAAGTCCAATAGCCACGTTTAGGATGACACTAAGTTTACTCAGTGTTTGCTAGTATAATGGGTTAGTTATAATGAGTTGGAGTGTGCAATGCAGGCAGAGGTGCTGCAAATATTTGTGCACTACTGGGACTATACAGAAGTCAAACAGCCACTTTTAGGATGCCACTAAGTATCCTCAGTGTTTGCTAGTATAATGGCTTAGTTATAATGAGTTGGAGTGTGCAATGCAGGCAGACGTGCTGCAAATATCTTTGCACTAGTGGGACTATACAAAAGTCCAATAGCCACGTTTAGGATGCCACTAGGTACACTCAGTGTTTGCTAGTATAATGGCTTAGTTATAATGAGTTGGAGTGTGCAGAGGACAGGAGGGTACAGTGCCAGGGTTGTGGGGCTCTGGGTAGAGAATGGAAGCCTGCCTTTCTATTCCCTCCTAATGGGGAAATGCAGTGAGGAAATCCCTGACCTTAGCTACACAGACGCTGTCTCTGTTTTCAGGACCTGTCACCTATGGCTCTGACCCTGCCGGTAGGAGCCCTTAAAAGGACTGATAGAAAGTGCTCTCCCTAAGCTGTCCAGCGCTGTGTATGGAGCGCATACAGCAGTATCGGCGATAGGACTCAGGACGGAGCTGCGCCAGTGATGTCTGACACCAAGGACGCAGAAGAGATAATGGCGTCCGGACGGGCAGATACTCGTTTTTATAATGCAGGGACATGTGACATGGACATCCTATCACACATGCCGTTGCTTCTCTGGCTAAAAGTCCACTTAGCTGTGTGTGTGTCTGGGATTGGCTGACATACTGGCCCTCCCCACTACACGCGCGCGCTTAGGGAAGGAAGACAAGGAAAAAAAAAAAAATGGCGATCGCCATTATCCATACAGCAGTGATCTGAAGGCGCTGCTCCCGCACACTATACACTGAAATTTCATAATAGTGTGAGTCACAGAGTGACTTACACTATTACAGCGGAAAGCCAGCTAGGAATTAGCTGATTTTTTGCTGCTAGAACCATTCTCGAACATATCTAGAACTATCGAGCTTTTGCAAAAAAGCTAGAGTTCTAGTTCGGTCTAGAACAGGCCCCAAAATCACTCGAGCCGCGAACTGGAGAACCACGAACCTAGAACCACGCTCAACTCTACTAACAACTTGACCCCGACGACAAAACATTAACGATATCGTAGCGTGTAAAGCCCCCTTAAGACTATGGAAACAACTAGCAACAGCTCAACCACTGACTCCTGCCATGAGGATAGTACTGAGTAGGACTATGAAACGGTCACAATTGTCCTCTGTTGCCATCAGAAAACATATGAGTGGGAAGAAAGAAAAGTTTGCTATGGATTATATGGTACATTACTCATCTCGTTTTCAGCAAGATAATGCTACCTATGACACTGTCAACTGGAGTCATTTTTCTGCACAGGACAGCTCCCCAGATAATTTCTCAAAGAAAAAAAAAATTGATGCCATTTCAAATACTGCTATAGACTACAGCAGCCTAGATTTGTATAATGATGTCAGGCGCGACGGCACAGATTTCCCACCAGTGCTTTGTTTGCGGTGTGAGTATAGCGTCCCTGAGCCACTCAGGGCCCTACTAGGAACTGCATCCTCACCAGGATGCAGGGCCTACCCCCTGGGACCTGGAACACCAGTGCCAGTGACGCCCTGGACTAGCCAGGTAGTCACAAACATACCAACATACACACCCCCACCCTAGGCAGTTACAGCAGCCAAACACAAAACCCTTGTTGCCAGGGACGCCATGACTCTGCTGAAACACGTTCCTGGATCCACCAGCAAGATGTGCCAGGAGCTCCAGGCCCAAGTCCACTTCATGCTGGCGAAGTGGACGTCGGAGATGAAGGGCCTGGCCGCAACCGTTTGGGCACCCGAAGTGGAGGTGGTCTCAGAGGAGCGGGTAAGCGACCCACGCCCCTATGTCCCCGAGGGATCGGTTGATACGGCTGAGTGGCCCGGCCTGCTGCCATCCACCACGCTACCTCCCTCACTGCCCATGCCCGCGGCCAACGCCCCGACCGACCCGTTACCCCTGTCACTGGTAGCGGAGCCTGCAGCGTCTGAGGGAGAGGGCCCGGACCTGCGATCCCTGGGCCTTACCTTTGTCACCACCCTGGCACCCATCTCAGCTTCCATCCCGACTGCGACGGAGATAACGACAGTCCCAGCAGTCCGCCCGGCCGCAGCAGAGGCGATCCTCGACCAGAGGCCAGCACCGCCAGTCCCGTCAACCGCTCCCAGACCCTGGGCCTCGGCTGAGGCACGGCGGGGATGCAGCTGCCAGGAGGCAGAGCAGGCCACGTCACAGCGGGGTCCCTCATTACCGAAGGTACCGGTCGTAGCCGGCACGAAGGGACTCTGTCTGGGCCCATCCCCCACACTGCCTTACCCGCCTCAACCAGAGAAATCAGAAGGTGCTCCACACCGGGAGTGGCAGCAACAGCAGCTGTGCCATGGGATTGCTGTTTAAAGGTGAGGAAAAGAGCAGTTGTCCCCGTTGGGACCATCAGCACCATGTTTTAGTTGAATGAATGAACACCAATCACCTGAGTTTATTACCTGATCAGCAACCAGTTGATTATCCCGGCCATTGCCGGCAAGTTGTCCCCGGAGGGACTCTATGTGTTTTACTGCCCACATGAGAAACTGCTCATGAACATGGCCGAGAACTTGCAAGCCACCCACGAACTTGTGGGCCTGTAAGTAGTTTTGTGGGCTGGTTTCCATCCGTGCCACCTCCGGAGAGGCAGATTGGAAGAAGGGCCCGCAGCAGAGGAGGCTGGGGCCCGGCCACCACCAGGACCGGTGGCCATCCTCCGGGGGTCTAGGGTCCCCCTGGACGTGAGGTCCCCTGAAGTGACAGTCGGCTGCGAGTTACCGTACCCGTTGCCGCTCGGGCAGCCTGAACCTGGACTGGGGTCAAGGGGTGCTGCCCACTTCTTCTTAGGGGCAGCATCAGGGCTAGGTTGCTTGGGTGGGAGAGCAGAAGACATCCGTCCGTCCGTAATAAAAATGTTTATATGTGCAACGTTTATGGTGACCTGAAAAAAATGCTTATGTTTTAAATGTTTACTATTTTTCATGTTATTTATATTTTTACAGTTTGAAAAATAAAACTGGTGATGGACGAGCAGCTCGCTGACGGTCTGCATTTTACCAAGGGGGAGTGTGACGCCCTGGACTAACCAGGTAGTCACAAACATACCAACATACACACCCCCACCCTAGGCAGTTACAGCAGCCAAACACAAAACCCTTGTTGCCTCCCTCCAGGGTCTGATGTCCACACCAGGTGGGGTGGAGCCAGGCGGTTGGCCCCACCCACCGAGGAGTTCACAGGCCTGGAAGCGGGAAAAGCAGTAGATGAGTTCAGGAGGTAAAAGTGAAAGGTCACGTACTGCGAGTGTCTGGGTTGGAGCCCAGGCACTGACAGCAAGGTTGGCAGATGGTGGTGGCCATCTGCAGGAGTTAGTGGAACTCCACAGAGCTGTAAGGACCAGGGTCAGGCGTCGGCCCGCCGGTACTGGACTGGGGAACGGAGTGAATCTAAGCAAACATCGGACCCCGACCAGGCTTGGAGCCGCCGTCAATAGTCAAATCCGAATGTGACAGGAACCCCAGGGGGTCCCCAACTACCAAGTCCCGATTGAAGGCAACCGTCCACCCAGTGAGGATATACAGCTACCGCCACAGGCTAGAGATCCAAGGGCCAGCGCCTGCGGGCAAAACAGGCTCCTACGGCACCTATACGCCGGGTAGCGGACTACCGGTGGGCAACCATAGGAGTCAGAACATTCTAAAAAAGGTGCAGGGAAAGACAGCCACCATCACCTGTCCGGGGAGAGCACAACAACAACACTGCAGCTGGCTGCGGGACCCGTCCATCCGGTCGTTTTGGTTTACCAGAGACTCTGTCAGTGATTGTCTGAGTGAGTACACCAGTGCCGTCCGGCACCGCGCCACGCTGTCCCTGCAACCCTGCACCCCAGCCATCCAGCCTCCCCGTTACACCATCGGGCCCCGGGATCACCAACCCCTACCCACGGAGGGGACAACATCTCAGCTGCACCCTACCATCTCTCCCGGGATCCCCGTTACCAGTAGCGGTGGTGCCATTATCACAACGACCCGTGGGTGGCGTCACGAACAATCTCCCTAACCAAACCACCCCCCTTTCACTCACGGGTGAGGAGCGCTGCTCAAGTCCCCGGGTCCGGTCCACCGCTCGAGCCACCAAGTAGCAGCAGCAGAAAGCCCGGACCCGAGCGTGGCGGCCGCGTCCCCTCCGCCCGCAACACCAGCAACACCCACACACGCCAAAATCCCAGTTTCCACTCCACACTAGGGTTAAATGGCTAGTCGGACACAAGGGGATGGCCAGCTAGAAGGCGGAGCCAGACCAGAGGTACTAGGCAGAATGGTGGGAGGGAACAGCAGGCAGTCAGTGGTAGTGAGTGAAAGTGTAAAGACATGCCTAGAGCTGGGTCGTGTAACGGTGACCCAGGGGCACAGGAGAGTGGTCGCCAGGGAAGGTACACCCGAGTACCGCTGGGACCAGAGCACCGCGGAGCACAGGGCCCTACGTCAGATGCCAGTTTCATACGGTCTGGCCAATACCTGCAGTGAAGGGACCTCCACGGACCTCACTGACCCACAGATCCAGAGGCACCAGCAGTAAAGCAAGGATCAGGGTTCGGGACACAGACCAGCCCTACAGGGCCCACACTGCCCGCCGCACGGACAAGGAGACTGCCAAAAAGGACAGCTGGGCTCCAAACTGCCCCATGCTACGGGGACCAAACCACACTGAGGGTGCCGGGTACAGAGCAACCGAGTCATCAACTTACACTGGAACTACAGGGACATGAACCAGCCGTCCGAGGGTCAAGAGTGAGTAGAGACTGTTAATTACAACCCACGGTGTAGCCTCCCTTATTACTCCATCATACATCTCCTGGGCTCAGCCCTACCTGCGGAGGGCCTACCACCACAGCTGCCATTACCACCAGCCCTAGAGATAATCAACTCAGCAGCGACGGTTCCACCATCTTAACTGCCACCCGCTAGTGGCATCACACAAATGACTTTAATTTTCCCTGTAGGCACTCCCCATTAAAAAGCACCCAGGCCACGGGACTGAGCAATGGCCAACAAAGTGACATTCCCCAGTAGTAAACCACCTGGCACAGAGAATCCCTTTCCCTGGGCGACACATGAGCTTACTCCATACCCAGCAGGTAAGGGCTGTGTGTCACCATCCAGGACCTGCCGCTAACAAATGTGATTGGAGAGGAGCTCTGCCCGTGATTTTTAACATGTTAAATTCCACTCTCAAATTCTGACAGCAGAATTTAAAAAGCGCTGATATGGTGGCGTGCCCTTTTAAGCGCCGATCACTGCACCCATCATGTGAAAGCGAAATACCTACATTCTTGTCATAGCAGCTCTCCTTTGAAATCCTGCCTGTGGCTTGGCTTAAAAAGACTGTGATTTCTGCTACAGTATATGCAGAAGTGCTATGACATTACTGTATATAGTGTGACCCCCCTGGACTATCAGGTTATCACAGGGTACTGCACGCTCTTTTCCCTTAGTGCAATATTTAAATCCCTCATGGTTCTGGGTCCCAATCTTACAGTGCAGCCTCCTATAGCAGATCAAATCCTAGGAACACCCTGCACCACACCCACCAGAAACACCAGTGGGCAGTTTAAGCGGAATAGGGGTCAAGAAGAGAGAGTCAGTAGAGTGAAGTGGAGAGGAGTGAAGTCGAGGAAGCAGGAAGCGGTGGTTCCCCTGAGTAGCTCTCTAGGTTGCAGACGGTGGTCTGGACCTAGAGGTGTTGGACCCCCGGTCGCAGGGGAAGGAGGCAAGGTGCCTGGACCTGTTGAGTGAACTGTCGGCAGCCTGGTCCTATCACCGGTCCGGGACCAAAGGCACGGTGGGGTACATGGTCCCTAGTTCCAGACTACTGGGCCCCTACAGTAAATCTAAACTTTGTGCCAGGAGGCAGGTCACGGATCACCAGGCAACACTGCAGGGGACAGGACCCGGGCGAGCTCCCCTTGAGAGGCAGTGGCACCTAGAGACCTGGTTTACCCGGTTGTCAGTGTCTGCTTATTGGCAGAGTGAGTACATGAGTGAGCTCCCCATCACGGCACCCAGTATCATCTTCAAGAGCCTCGAGGCATACCCCTATCCGTGGAGGGTAACGACACCTTACTGCCCCATTCCATCACCTCGGGTACTCCCAAAAACGGCAGCGGCGATACTCCCAATTTCCGCACACCACGGGTGGCGTCACGAGCTATAACTCTCTTGTAAATACCCCCTTTTACTTTAGAGTGTGGCCCCAAACCCCCGGGTCCGGAGACCCTCGAGCCACGAACAGACATTATCCATGGATCCAAGCGGTTCGATCCGCTGCTGGGACGGCACAATAGCATAAACGATCAGATTGGTTGCAGGTTAGAGCCCCTTAAGTTGACTATTCATAAAAGTGAAAAGTAAAAAAAAAAAGTTTAAAAAATATGAGACAAATAAAAAAAAAACAACACAAATTCAAATCCCCTCCTTTTTGCACCATTAAACAGATAAAAAACACATACTGTACGTGGTATTGCTGAGTTCAGAAAAGTCTGATCTATCAAAATATAAAAATAACATCATCGGTAAATACTGTAAACAAAAAAATTCAAGAACGACAAAATTAGAAGGGCTTTTTGGTGGCTCCAATACCACAAAAAATGCTGTAACAAGTGATCAAAACTAATATTATAATAAAAAAACTGGACATGTTTGGTATCGTCATAATCATACCGATGAGGAGAATCATATTGCATAACATGTACGCTGTAAAAATAATTCCCCCAAAAATATCAGAATTCTGGGATTTTTTTTGTCATAATTTCTCAACAATTGGAATTTTTTCTTTGTTTTCTAGTACAGTATATGGTAGAATAAATGGTGTCATTCAAAAATACAACTCGTCCCACAAAAAACAAGCCCTGATATGTATGTGTGGACGGAAAATAAAAAAAGTTATGGTTCTGGGAGGAAACGGAGGAAAAACGACAACACAAAAACGAAAATTGACTGCGTCGCAAAGGGGCTAAAGGGAACCTGTCAGGTGCAATATGCACCCAGAATCAGGAACAGTTCTGGGTGTATATTGCTAATCCCTGCCTAACCGTCATTGTGTACACTAGCATAGATAAAGAGATATTTAGAAAAAGTATTTCTAAAGATCTTATATCATATGCTAATGAGGCCAGGGACTAGTCGCAAGTGCGTTACTTCCCTTGGCTAGTCGGCCCACAAAGCATGTTAACATGCGTACTAACATGCTAATGAATGTGCAGCGATGTGCACATACGTCAATCTTGATGGCGGCCGGAGGCAGATGGATAGGCACTCGTCATGATCCGTAGTCCCCGGATCAGCTTTTCGGCTTAGGTGAGGTATGGTGCGCATGACCGGAAGTCCCGGGGACTCCGGATAATGTGCAGTGTGCATCCATCTTCCACCGGCTGTGTGCTACCATGCTATGTGGGCCGACCAGCCAAGGGAAGTAACGCTCTTGCAACTAGTCGCTGGCCACATTAGCGTAGAATAAACAATCTTTAGAAATACTTTTTTATCTATGCTAAATTTTACAGGGACCGTTAGGCAGGTACTAATACGCATCCAGAACTGCTTGTGGTTCTGGGTCCATATTACACCTAACAGAGTCCCTTTAAATTAAAAGTTACATCCAATATGTGGCTACATCTTTAATTGATAAATGTTCAAAAATAACCTTTGCATTTAGTAATACACATTTTTTTTCTGTAAGTAAAGAAAATTTATTTGATAATATCCTCTAAATTTGAAATTTTACAGTGTGGTCCAGCAATCCTCTACTAGGTAAAGCACTCTTTTCTCTTTAATTTCTTGCTTCATCACATTTATGTCAGGTGAATTAACTTATGTTATAGGATCAAATGCTATTTCAGCTCAACAAAATGCTCTGGGAAATGAAGTGGGACGGGCAGGAGCCGTCCCGAGTAGAAGGGTCATGATTACAGGGTCTACGTTAAAGCTGATGGTTAATTTTGCTACAGTTTTCCTCAAAATAGAACATGTTGAACACTGAAGCACAAAGTTTAGCAACATCATAGAAAGCGGATAAGAGAAAGCACTGAAAAGTTAACTTTGATCCATTGCTAGGAGCATTAGCATTTCCACTCAACCTCCACATCCAGATCAAACACCAGATTCTGCTGTGAAGGTGGCAGCTGAGCTCCAGCAACCAGCCTCAGAACTTTGCACCCAGAACCCTTGGCGACTGCACATAAAGAAATTGGGCAGTGCTGTATTAATCCAGCTTAGACCGAAAATGTCAGTCATGCCGTGTACAAATAGACTTCTCTTTATAGTCAAGTACTGTACACAAATTGGTTACTGTCCAAGGATGTTAACCCTTTCAAGTGCATTGTATCACTACTTGGCGATACTAGTTGTACTGATACAGTGTTAGGCTCATGTTTATTGAGCATAAAAGGCAAACTATAAGAAATGTAGTAAAGGGAAACTAATGTAAGAAATTTAACTTAAAGGGAACATGTCACTACTTTTTTGGCGTATAAGCTGCGGCCACCACCACCGGGCTCTTATATACAGCATTCTAACATGCTGTATATAAGAGCCCATGCCGGGGGTATAACATAAAAAACACTTTATAATACTTACCTAAAGGTTGTGCAGTGGGCCATATGGGCATCTCCGTTCTCCGGAGCCGACGCTGCCTCTTTCGGCCATCTTGGTCCTCCTTCTCTACCCGCGGTGCCTGACGTGTCTCGACGGCATTCAGGTCCTGAGCAGGGCAGATTAAATTATTGTAGTGCACCTGCGCAGGATCGGCGAGTGTGTATGACGTAGACGCGTGATGCACACAGGCTTCAGAAGGAAGACGAAGATGGCCGAAAGAGGAGGCGCCGGCACCGGAGAATGGAGACACCCACATGGCCCTCTGCACGACCGTTAGGTAAGTATTATAAAGTGTTTTTTATGTTCTCACAGCAGCCTGGGCTCTTATATACAGCATGTTAGAATGCTGTATATAAAAGCCCGGTGGTGGTGGCTGCAGCTTATACGCCAAAAAATTGGTGACTGGTTCCCTTTAATGACTAGTATTTACATTTGCCATGTCCATTAGAAATTTAGCCCATTATAACTAAGTTTATGTTTTCATTCATATCAATAAATTAAGGTTATAAATCAATAATCGAGAAAAGGGGGGGAGAGCCAGCACTGCTTATGAGTGGCATGCAGCAATGAAAAAGTAAAAAGTGTAATATTCACAAATTCATTCCTACTGTAACAATTCAATGAGATTTTTGGCAAATAATTGATCAATGATTTGAGCCCCCCTGCCCCGTCACGGCAAAGCTCTATAAGGGGGGTCCCTACACTACAGTTATAATATACAAACGTACCATAAGGTCTCGTATAATGCGCAGGACCATATAGGAACATCACCTACCTGAGAAGTGTCAGAACCGCTCCCATGCTGCAAGGGCTGACAACTGCGAGTAGATGATTTTCCTATATGGTCCTGCGCATTATACGAGACCTTATGGTACGTTTGTATATTATAACTGTAGTGTAGGGATAGAGATTTGCCGTGACGCGGCAGGGGGGCTCAAATCATTGATCAATTATTTGCCAAAAATCTCATTGAATTGTTACAGTAGGAATGAATTTGTGAATATTACACTTTTTACTTTTTCATTGCTGCATGCCACTCATAAGCAGCGCTGGCTCTCCCCCCCATTTCTCATAAATCAATAATACAATGGAACTGTCTTAGGCCCCCTTCACACATCTGTGTTTCCAGTTGGAGTCCATAATCACAAGTACTGGAGACTCCTCCTTCACACACACGCTAATAAACTGTGGGAACCACATGTGTCTGGATGATCCATATGGAGACTTGTCCATTTTTAATCAGCAGCATGGAAACACGGAACGATACAAGTGAATGGGTTTGTGAAAAACCTGTGCCGCACACGGATGACATCTAAGTGACATCCTCGTGATGTCCGTGTGCATGTTAACATTGCAAAATATAGGAGAAGTTTTGCAATTTTATTCTTAATTATACTGGAAAAACACAGCACATGGATGCCACACACATACAAGAATGGGACACAGATGTTACAAGGATGACACACACATATACACGGATGACGCACCCATTCACATGGATGGCACATAGGACACAAGAATAACACATGTACACATGGAATGGCCACACAGATGTCCAAAATGGACCTTATAATGTGTTTTTTAAACAGATGTTGGAAGTGGCCTAAAGCCAGGGCCACACAGCGACTACTGCAATCCTCGCAGGACTCTTTGCTCTCGCTGGGAGCACAGCAGGAGCCGAGCGTCTTTCGAGTGTCATTGCAACTGAAGTGTGATCGGACCACAGCTGCAGGGGGCGGGCCGGCACTGAGGAGGGGTGGGCCAGTGATGCGGATGGGAGGGAGGGATTTATCTACCTCTCTCCTTCATTGCCGGCTATTGACATTCTCACCCTGCAGTCGCGGTACACAGGGATAATGCGAGTGCAGTGTGATTTTTCTCTCGCCCCATAGACTTAAATAGGTGCGAGAGAAACAGGATCACATTGCACCCACAGCATGCTGCGATTGTTTTCTCGGTCCGATTAGGGCTGAGAAAATCGCTCATGGGTGCTGGCTCATAGTGTAATATTGGTCCGAGTGGAATGCGATGTTTTATCGCATTCCACTCACTCCAATTTTCATGCCGTGTGTCTTAGGCCTAAAAGCCCCAACAGTAATTAGACTAATGTCAGACGAGCGAGCCAATATTAACTTATTCGACTGATGGTCTCATGTGCATGGGATGCTGGCTGACTAATGGTCAGGGGAGATGTCGATTGTGCAGGTCTGATTTCTGACTTCTTTATGGATTGATGTCATGATGATAATCCACGTGGTGGCTTTCTCATAGGAAACACAGGAGCACTTGGTCAAGTACTTTATGGAACACTACAGAAGAATCGGCTGAAATGGCTGTAAACTGAACAAGCGGTCAAAGCATCATTTGGCCGACAGTCATTTAATCTGTATGATCAGCTTTAGGAACCTTGTTTTTACAGGCTTTACAAAGGACATGATTTGTGAAAAAGTTTCATATTTATAATTAACCTCCTTGCTCTGTTTATTGTACAAAAAAAGGTTCTTTTAGGGTTTTGGCTGTCAAGTATAACTATGCTCCTAGTCCCTTCTAACAATTCTTTCACTATTAAGACATCAAGCTATGAAAGACATTAAAGGGTCAGTCATAGGCATCAAAAGGTCAAATCCATTATAAGGCATTTCCAGGAAAAGCTATTGATGACATATCAAATATAAATGTTTAATATTGGGATCCTTAACTTGGGACTTCCATCTATTAGAAGAGTGACCTTGCTTAGGTGTTTGTGTAAAGGGCATACAATATAATAAAGAACAGTATTAACCTCCTTTGTGCAAGAGGACATATATGCATATCAGCATTGGGGTGAGCATGTGAGAAGGGGCATGATGGGCTGAGCTACTTCCGCATATCACATATCCATCATCTTTATCACTAAACATTCAAACGCTGCTATCAATCTCTGACAGCGGTATTTAAATTGAGCAGCTGCTAGTGCACAAGGTGGAATCACAGGGCACCAATGAGGTACTATGCCAGGCAAGGGATTGCTAGACATGCCCTGTACTGCCATCTTGGTGCTCCTGTGAAGCTTTATCACTGGGTAGGCCTAAACAGAAGACCACTATTTTCATTATATACTGTAAAACTATAGTAGTATATAATATAAGAGATCAGATGATTGAAGGATCAAGAACCATAACCTGACTAAAAAATAAAGTAAATAAATAAATAAACTTTT
Source organism: Anomaloglossus baeobatrachus (assembly GCF_048569485.1). Classification (NCBI taxonomy): domain Eukaryota; kingdom Metazoa; phylum Chordata; class Amphibia; order Anura; family Aromobatidae; genus Anomaloglossus; species Anomaloglossus baeobatrachus. The sequence goes on along the minus strand of NC_134355.1, from coordinate 545,864,461 downwards.
GAAAAAATTAAAAAAAAATTAAAATGGATCTCAGAGTTTTATTAACAAGATCAATAATGTTTAGTTCACTAGCTCATTGAAGAGGTCCGGGGCCCAGTCCTGCTCCAGTTGCACGGCACCATCTTGTGACAGTAACTTCTGACTGTCCGACAGATAGAAACATTGTCAAACTGGCTACCAAAGAAACCACCAGTAATACCAGTCCTGGCTACAGTTACCTGGATTGAACTCCGGTGCTCTCACCTGAGCTTTGGAGTTCAGACCGGCCTGTCCGCAGCTGTCTTGAACTGAACTGCAATCGCCGGGGAATCATTCAGCGCTCGCGGTTCAGTCCTGGAAACCCGTTGTTCAGTCCAGGCTGCACATCGGAGTTCAGGTGAGAGCTCTGGTGTTCAATCCAAGTAACCGCAGCCAGGACTGGTATTACTGGAGGTTTCTCTGGTAGCGAGCCCGACACTGGTTAGAAGATACGTCACAAGCTCCCAATGTAACCATGAGAGCCAGAATGAGGCTCTCAAAGACTGGTATTGAGTTGTGATCCCTGGCGTGCTTCATAAAACACTGGAGTTGCCAGCACTTCACAAATTGCTAGAGGCCGTCCGGATCGGCTGCAATAAAAGATGAAGCTGGGTGAGTATAAGACCGGGGCAGGAGGCTTAAATTTAAAGCACTTGTTTTTCTTTTTTTCAACCCTGGAGTGGTAGTTTAAATATAAGCCCCCTGCCCCCTGTCATATACTCACCTTCTTTCAGCTTCATCATTACTGACCCTATTCTGGTCCTGCGGCACCATTAATTGACAGTAACATCTGAAAGGCCATAAGTCAGAAGTTACATCACAAGCTCTCAAAGCAATTCTATGAGAGCAAGAACAAGTCCAGAATGAGGCTCCCATAGACCTACATTTAGTTGTGACTTCTGGGCAAGTCCATGAAACCTGCAACTGCCAGCAGTTCAGAAATCGCCAGAGACTAACCGAAGTGGTGTCAATAGAAGGTGAAGGCACTTGAGGGTGAGTATAAGATCCGGGGCAGGGGACTAACGTTTAAAGTAGCACTCCAGTGGTACAATAAAAAGACACAACGCTGGAGTGAACCTTAAACTGAAAAGCTGCATGAAGGTGCTCACTTTTTTTATATTTCAGTAAATTTGTGATGTTTGCATACTCCAATCCATGAATACCGCTAGGCTTTATCCAATAGTAATAAATTCTGCCTGTAATCTCTCCCACGCATTCTGCGTTGATAAACCAAGGCTGCTTATCTAGATGCTGATAAAGTAATGTAAAGCTATTGTTATGCATCTGTTAATATATGTATCTGCCGATGGAATAAAACATGCTGGCATTTGGCTCCTATTTTGCTGTGCTCCCGGATAAACATTTGTATATGTGTTTTATTTTATAATGTCACCACACACGGCCGTGCATACAGTAATTGTTTTATGCACGTCAGGCCTCTTAGACTAGCTATTAATTCAATTACTTATCAAAAGGCCACAAATGACAGATATGTGAATAATTACCACTCCTGTGGATTCCATAAACAGTGTGACTCCAACTTGAATAAAATAGGAAAACTAATACACAGGAGTGCACATAAACAGTAAAATGAATACCATTACCTATGTGTGACATGAATTTCAATTGTGCTACAGAGGGAAGGTAGAATTTATTGTAAAATATATTATAAGTCAGAGTTCACACCTTACTTAGTCTGCAGTTCGGAAAGCCATGCTGTGTAATATTTAAAACTCTCATGGAGACGGCTGTGACGAGATATAGGAAACGCACCAAGAAACAATGTCCATCACCAAGTCTAAATTTATAGAAATTAGGCTTAATTAGAATAGGAATAAATTGTGTTCACGAGATGCTGAAATGATGCTGGAGCTATTCGTTCTTCTTGCATTTGGTACGGTGGTGTGTGAGCTGTGTAGACTTCTGCTAAATACGCAGAAACAAAAATTCTCTCGTGTTCTGATCGTTTGTCACCATCGTATTTATGGGGACATTCTTCTGACCTGATTTTTCTGGGTTATTCAGTATCAGATTCCCATGACTTCATATGATTATTCACAAGCTCTCATCTGTGATAAGTAATAGGTCTACATAGGTATTTAGCCAGTGGAGGTTATCAACGCTGGACTAAGGCTAGTTTCACACATCCGGCTTTTCGCCGTTTTGCCGGATTTGGCGCATGCCAGTACAGTGCATACAGTACAATGGCAGCGCGACAAGCGCCGATCACACACTGTCATGTGACCGGAGTAAGTAACCCGGATGTTGCGTCACTGCCATTGTACTGTATACACTGTACTGGCGTGCGCCGAATCCGGCGAAAAGTCGGATGTGTAAAACCGGTCTTAGAGACCATATACAAGGACTGATTGGTGGTAATAAAAGATGGGTTGTTTAAATCACCAATTTATGCAGGCAGATTTCAGTAGATGATGTGCACTGAATGATGTGTAATAGATTACTCATTGTGCGTAGGCTGGCATTATTCTATGTAATGAAAGTCCTCTCTGCAGAGGACTATGCCAAGAATGATAAAGAAAAGATCATTCCAGCTGATAACTGAGCATTGTAATCACTCACTGAGTGATCAGCAGCTTATTTACACAGAAGGATTATGATAAATGACAGTTCTTAAAGGGAACCTGTCACATGAAAAAAATGCTATTAAGCTGCAGATATGGGTTTACACTGCAGGTTAATAGGATTTGGACCCTGCCTGTCCCCTGCACATCAAATTCCACTGCCAGAAAGAAACAAACTTAGTAGCTCTTAGCAGCGTTTGGGTTTCAGTCACGGGGCAGGTGCTGCTGACGTGGGTTCAGTCACCACTTTGTGTATTCAGAACAGTGGCTGTAACCCCGCCCCCTGTGCTAACTGGCAGCTCACTCACCATTAAAGGAGACTGTTAAGGTGGTGTCACACACAGCGACGATGACAACGACGTCGCTGCTACGTCACCATTTTCTGTGACGTAGCAGAGACGTCCCGTCGCTGTCGCTGTGTGTGACATCCAGCAACGAGCTGGCCCCTGCTGTGAGGTCGCCGGTCGTTGCTGAATTTCCAGCTTCATTTTTTGGTCGTTGCTCTCCCACTGTGACGCACACATCGCTGTGTGTGACAGCGAGAAAGCGACGAAATGAAGCGACCAGGGAGCAGGAGCCGGCATCTGGCAGCTGCGGTAAGCTGTAACCAGGGTAAACATCAGATAACCAAGGGAAGACCTTTCCCTGGTTACCCGATATTTACCTTTGTTACCAGCGTCTGCCGCTCTCGCTGCCAGTGCCGGTTCCCTGCTCTCTGCACATGTAGCTGCAGTACACATCGGGTAATTAACCCGATGTGTACTGTAGCTAGGAGTGCAGGGAGCCAGCACTAAGCAGTGTGCGCGGCTCCCTGCTCTCTGCACATGTAATTAACCCGATGGGTATTGTAGCTGAGAGTGCAGGGAGCCAGCACTAAGCAGTATGCACGGCTCCCTGCTCTCTGCACATGTAGCACAGCGACGCGTGTCGTTATGATCGTTGCTGTGTCTGCTGTGTTTGACAGCTAAGCAGCAATCATAACAGCGACTTACAAGGTCGCTGTTGCGTCACAGAAAATGGTGACGTAAAAGCGACGTCGTTGTCGCTGTCGCTATGTGTGAACCCAGCTTTAGTCATTGTGGAAGACTCTTCCCTCTTGCCATCTGTATTAAAGGGAACCTGTTACCAGATATGGTGACTATAAGCTGCGACCACCACCAGTGGGCTCTTATATACAGCATTCTAACATGCTGTATATAATAGCCCAGGCTGCTGTGTAGAACGTAAAACTCACTTTATAATACTCACTTAAACGGTTGGTGTGGTGCAGATGGGTCAGATTGGTGGCTCCATTCTCCGGGTGTGGCGCCTCCTCTTTTGGCCATCTTTGTTCTCCTTCTTCTGAAGCCTGTGTGCATGGCGCATACTACGTCATGCACATGTGCCGCGAGTGTGTATGACGTAGGACGCATGATGCACACAGGCTTCAGAAGGAGGACGAAGATGGCTGAAAGAGGAGGCACGGCACCAGAGAATGGAGACACCCATCCAACCAGTCTGCACCGCACCGACTATTTAGGGAAGTATTATAAAGTCATTTTTATGTTCTACACAGCGGCCTGGGCTCTTATATACAGTAGGTTAGAATGCTGTATATAAGAGCCCACAGCTTATAATCACCAAATCTGGTGACAGGTTCCCTTTAATATGGACACTAATGCAGTGCGAGCTGCTCAAACACGTTTCTTTCCCTAATAAGCAGCAATTAGCATCTGTCTTCCTCTGGATCGATTTGTTAGGTTATAGTTGAACTCTGGATTTTTTTTTACCTTCTACTTTAAAAATTATGAAAGCAGGATAATTACTTTGAAAAACAAAAACGGTTTCTGGATATTCCCATGAAATATTTCATGGCTAATATTACTACAAACAAAATCCAATATATACAAACCAAGAAAGTATCAAGCATTTTTCTTGCAATCAACCCCCGAATACAATTATGTATGTACCCAATTGTGAAGGTAATAATTGTATAAAGCTGCCTGCGCCATAAGAATGATTCTATGCTGCATGCAGAGCATTTCAATAAAGTATCCTGCAGTGATTCATGGATCAATACCACAAATGAACTAAACTAATTGCCTGTATAATTAGATATTTCTAAGCAAATTATAGCTTAATTCATTTAATTGTTTGTCTTTGGTATTCAAATATATAATCTGTATTAGAAAATGTTTTTGCTCCACATAGATTCAACACCATTTTCCAATTTAATTATAAATGCAATATACATAAAAAATGATAAATAACTTTACATATATATTACTTTGATTATCTTTTATTGATCCCGTGTTATAGCCCAGAGCTGCATTTGTACATCTGCAGACTGCTTGTATAAGCAGTTGACAGTTTGTTCAGAGCTGCGTCCCCTCTGCCGGAGGTGGCTTGCTTTAATGGTTACCACATATTTTGTAAAAGTGAGACTCTGCTCACACCACATTTGGTATATACCCCAGGCTTAGTGTATACTTTACATACTTTTCCTGACATATAAGCTAGAAGTATTCATAGACGTCCATGGACCATACAAATGCCAAACCAATGTTGGTATGGTCGTCGGTAGTGATGAGCGAGTATGCTTGTTACTACTCGGTACTCGCACGAGTATCACTGTACTCGGGCTACTCGGTGGGTACCGAGTAATTTCGCGATACTCGTGCTGCACTCGTGGTCTTCATCTTTGCATGTTGGCGCTCTTTTGAGAGCCAGCCCTCATGCAGGGATTGGCTGGCAGACCACTGCAATGCCACAGCCCTGTTAGTTGTGTAATTGCAGTGATTGGTCGGCCTGCACAGCGTGACCGAGTCTTTATACCGGCGGGCGCGCTGTGCTCTGCACACAGCCATCTCATATTCCCTGCTTTCCACGCCCACAGGCGCCTATGATTGGTTGCAGTGAGACACGCCCCCACACTGAGTGACAGGAGTCTCACTGCACCCAATCACAGCAGCCGGTGGGCGTGTCTATACTGTGCAGTAAAATAAATAATTAAAAAAAACGGCGTGCAGTCCCCCCAATTTTAATACCAGCCAGATAAAGCCATACAGCTGAAGGCTGGTATTCTCAGGATGGGGATCCCCATGTTATGGGGAGCCCCCCACCCTAACAATATCAGTCAGCAGCCGCCCAGAATTGCCGCATACATTAGATGCGACAGTTCTGGGACTGTACCCGGCTCTTCCCGATTTACCCTGGTGCGTTGGCAAATCGGGGTAATATGGAGTTATTGGCAGCCCATAGCTGCCAATAAGTCCTAGATTAATCATGTCAGGCATCTCCCGAGATACCTTCCATGATTAATCTGTAAATTACAGTAAATAAACACACACACCCGAAAAATCCTTTATTAGAATTAAAAAACACTAACAAAGTCCCTCATCACCAATTTATTAACCCCGACAAACCCTCCATGTCCGGCGTACTCCACAGTCCGCCAGCGTCGCGTCCAGCTCTGCTACATTCAGGTGACAGGAGCTGCAGAATACACCACCGCTTCTGTCAGCGTCACACAGCAACTGAGGTGAGTAGCGCGATCAGCTGCTGTCAATCAGGTAACTCACGGCCACCGCTGGATCCAGCGGTGCCGCGATTAACCTCAGTGACAGCAGCTGATCGCTATACTCACCTCAGTTGCTGCATGGAGCTGACCGGAGCGGCGGTGAGTAGCGCGATCAGCTGAGCTGTCACTGAGGTTACCCGCGGCCACCGCTGTATCCACCGCTGCATCCAGGTAACCTCAGTGACAGATCAGCTGATCGCTATACTCACCTCAGTTGCTGTGTGAAGCTGACCGGAGCGGCGGTGTATTCTGCAGCTCCGGTCACCTTCATTCAGCACAGCTGGACGCGACGCTGGAGGTCCGTGGATTACGCCGGACATGGAGGGTTTGTCGGGGTTAATAAATTGGTAATGAGGGACTTTGTTAGTGTTTTTTATTTCTAATAAAGGATTTTTCGGGTGTGTGTGTTTTTTAACTGTAATTTACAGATTAATCATGGAAGGAATCTCGGGGAGACGCCTGACATGATTAATCTAGGACTTATTGGCAGCTATGGGCTGCCATTAACTCCTTCTTACCCCGATTTGCCAACGCACTAGGGTAAATCGGGAAGAGCCGGGTACAGTCCCAGAACTGTCCCATATAATGTATGCAGCAATTCTGGGCGACTGCTGACTGATATTGTTAGGCTGGGGGGCTCCCCATAACGTGGAGCTCCCCATCCTGAGAATACCAGCCTTCAGCCGTATGGCTTTATCTGGCTGGTATTAAAATTGAGGGGACCGCACGCCGTTTTTTTTAATTATTTAATTATTTATTTCACTGCACAGTATACACACGCCCACCGGCTGCTGTGTTTGGGTGCAGTGAGACAGCTGTCACTCAGCGTGGGGGCGTGTCTCACTGCAACCAATCATAGGCGCCGAAAAGCAGGAAAGCAGGGAATACGAGATTCTTTAATGAGCGGCCGGCTTTTTCAAAAGAGGAAAAGCCGCCGGAGTTTAGTGAACAGCTGTGCAGCGCCGCGGCAGTGATCAGGGAACGGTAAGTAAGAGAGAGGGGGGAGAATGACCGACAGACTGTGAGAGGGGGACAGACAAGACAGAGAGAGACCGACAGAGCGAGACCGACCGACGGGAGATAGAATGAAAAAAAAATGACCGACATCGCTAGTAAAAAGCACAAAACGTGCGTTTTGGACATCGGAGTGCCACACAATGTTTTACGTAAAATCTTTCATGTATTAATCTCAAAAAGTAACATACACCAGCTCTATCTCACTATTGGGTATGTGCCCTTAACATTTCCGCCATGAAAATTAATTTTGGTGTCATTTCGGAAGGTTTTCTGGTGAGTCCGTAAAAATGGCGTAAAACTCGGACAAAATTGTTCACAGCTGTGACTTTTGAGTGATAAATGCTTCATGGGGTCTTCCCCATGCTGTTGCCATGTCATTTGAGCACTCTTCTGAGACTTTTGTGACATTTTTAGGGTTTCTACATGCTGCTGGGGGTCATTTCATAAAAATACTCGGGTCTCCCATAGGATAACATTGGGCTCGGTGTTCGGGCCGAGTACACGAGTATCTTGGGATGCTCGGCCCAAGCCTCGAGCACCCGAGCTTTTTAGTACTCGCTCATCACTAGTCGTCATACATTTTTTTTATCTGTATTGGAGACCAGAGGTGAGCAGGCTCATTGAAGTTTGGGTTCAACGGGTTCAGCCAGACATTAGATAATATTCAGTTTGGGACCCGGACTTGACCTGAGCCCAAACGGAAGTCAATGATTTGGGTAGTTAGGATCTCCACACACATATAGACAGTCATAAACCGTGTACTTCTGGGGGATGGAGGTTGAGTTATTTTTCTTTTTTTTTTTTGTGCAGACTACATCCGATAACACCATTTTTATCCCTAGTGCGAGATATTCAAACACTGAAAGTGGCTCACAGTGGGCCCAGCACCGTGTACCCAAGCACAGCAATGCTCACCCGAGTTGTTTGCATACATAAGGCAGACAAGCTCCAAACTTGAACACTGATTTTTTTTTTGTGCAGTTCATGTCCTGTATGAACATTGAGCTTTACTATTTGGGCTCTCTCATCTTTATTGAAGAGCATTGTTGACCAAACATGTAAATGCATGTGCATCCTGCAAAACTGCAGTGCAGCTGAAGTATATAATGTATATAATACAATGGTATAATTTTATGTACAGCGATTAGATACCAAATGTAACATGTAGAGCTTTAGATCCTTTCCTTTTACCGCTATTATCATGCATATTAAGACATCTCTTCCCATAAGGGGATATACTATCTCCTATTATTGTTCAGTAATTATAGTGGAGCTTTTGTGGTTAAGGGAAACTTTCCTCACAATATCCATATGACCATTTTTGTAGTAGGAAACACACATGTAATTATTAATATAGTATTTTTGAGAAAGCGAGAAGTGGAACCACCAGGAAGCAAAAGTAAAAGTAATTCCTTTATATTTCCCATTGCACTAGAATCTACTTTTTGGCTTTAGTTCAATGGTGCACAAAAATCTTCATGTGTGATTTCAGTACTGGCAGTCAGAAGATTGCCCCTGTACAAGAACAGTATGTGGGCCATTTATAAGAAATATGCTCATCATAATGCACAATTCCACATATTTTGGATTGGGAAACGGGGCCCCTGAACTCTTGAACCCCTGTGCGGCTGCACAGGTTTCCCCAATAATATGTCCACGAAAGTATTTCAGCTGACAGCAAAGCTCTGCACAGACCGAACAAGCAGCAGATGCTAAGAATTGTAAGCTCTGAGGTTTGCAGATAGACCATCCGTGTGAACTGTGCAGCTGCCCAGGGACCCAAGAGGTAAGGGCAGGGGTGGGATTCAGCTGGTTCTGTCTGGTTCTGGCGAACCGGTTGTTAAAATAGCAGCCGGTTCCCCGAACTGGCAAAAAATGGCTCAGACGAACCAGGTCCCTGTATTTACTTGTGTTAGCGTCTTTAAGACACTAACACAAATTAATCTGTGGCGCCCTGGACAAGCCAGGGGCCACAGAGAACAACACCAACACACCCCACACTCCCGGTCAGGCACACCGAAGTCAGACTAAAACCCTTGTTGCCTTCCTCCAGAAGCTGATGATCACACCAGGCGGTTGGCCCCGCCCACCGAGGAGCTCACAGTCCTGGAGGCGGAAAAAGTAGTTAGTTGAGTTGTGGAGTTTGAAGTTGGAGGAAGGAAAGTGTGGTAGTGGAGCAACTATCTGACAGCATCCGGGTGTGTGGCCCGGACAGATCAGCAAGGTTGGAAGATGGTGGTGACCGTCTGCAGGAGTGGCCTATCCGAGTCTACCGTAAGGACCGTGGACGGGCGGTGGCCCGGCGGTACCGGACCGCTACACAAAGAGAAGTCAGCACCATCTGGCAGGGGCTTGCGGACCCCGGCAAGGCTAGGAGTCGCCGTGAAGTTGCCAAATCCGTTAGCGAAGGGAACCTCCTGGGTTTCCCAGCAGCCAAGTCCCGACAGAAGGCAACAGTCCAACCGAGAGAGGGAAACACAGTCACCGCCAAGGCTAAAGTTCCCAGGGCCAGAGCCTGCGGACAAAAGGGGCTCCTCCGGCCCATATCCAAGCTAGGGAGCGGGTTACCGGTGGGAACCCATTGGAACCGTTTACAGTACATAGGTGCAGGGAAAGGCAGTCATCACCAACCTGCCAGGAGAAACAACAGCGCAGCCATCTGTGGGACCCGTCCATCCAGCCGTGTGTTTTACCGAGAACTGTGTCCTCATCATTGGCTGAGTGAGTACCACCGTGCCATGCAGCACAGCGCTGCCCCCGCGACCCTGCATCTCACCAGGCCCCATAACCCGCCTGCCATCCATCCCTACCCCATCACCGGGCCCCGGGACAACCAACCCCCTACCCACAGAAGGGAGAACTAACATCCAGGCTGCTCCCTGTCATCACTCTCGGGATCCCCCATCCAGAGCAGCGGTGGTGTCACCAATATCACCACAACCGTGGGTGGCGTCACGGACAATTCCAAATCCCCACAATTCAATCCCCACCCTTTTCACTCACAGGCGAGGAGCGCCGCTCGAGTCCCCGGGATCCGGCCCACCGCTCGAGCCACCACCGAGCAGCAGCAGCAGCCGGACCCGAGCAGTGGGAGATCGCAGCGTCCCCTCCTCCGCCCGCGACAAATCCCTTTATCTCCATATGCGCAGCACTTCCGGTTTCAGTGGAGCCTGTCTGCTCCCTGACCCGGCATGCAGCGATGCGCAGATGCTGCCGAGGTCACAGCAGCTTGGTGAGGTAGCTCCTCCTGCTGCCACTAGTCAGCGTCAGTGTGCAAAGTGCTGTGTAGGAAGACAGAGGAGAGGCCGCCGATGCTTGGATCAGGTAAGCACTCAGTGAGCTGAAGATGCAGGGAGAGGAGGCCACATAAGATGGGAACTATATGGGGAAAGGAGACCGCATAGATGGGAATTATATATGGAGAGGAGTCCACATAAGATGGGAACTATATGGGGAGAGAAGGCCACATAAGATGGGAACTATATGGAGAGAGGAGGCCACATAAGATGGGAACTATATGGGGAGAGGAGGCCACATAAGATGGGAACTATATGGAGAGAGGAGCCATATGGGACAGGATCTACAGGGGAAAAGGAGCACATGCAATGAGATCTGCTGGGGAAAGAGGCCATGATGGTATCTTCAGGGGAAAGAGGCCATAATTGGATGGGATCTGCAGGGGAAAGAGGTCAAAATGGGATGGGATTTGCACTGGAAAAGCAGCCACATGGGATGAAATCTTTGTGGGGAAGGTCATCCGTTCCAATTTTAGCAGGGCTCCTTTTGTAATAATTTTTCACAATTGTAAAAAAAACGTTTAATACAATATGACTGACAGTGACTGGAACAACTGGTACTGGACAGGAGAGGGAAGGTATAGGAAGGAAAGAGATTTTACTTTAAATTACTTGTGTTTTTTGGTAGAGGAAAGTGCATTAAAATGGGTGTGGCTAACAAAATGGGTGTGGTTACAGAATGGGTGTGGTTTTCAAATGGGCGGGGTTTACAGATAACTTGTTAAAAATTTGAATCCCACCCCTGGGTAAGGGGGACCATTTCAACCTCCAAAGCAGAAAGTTTCTATCACAGACACATAAAGGGGTCCATTATCATGAAAGAGAGAGAGAGAAGAGAGAGAAAAGAGAGAGAGAAGAGAGAGAGAGAGAAGAGAGCGAGAGAGGAGAGAAAGAGAAGAGAGATAGAAGAGAGAGAGAGAGTTAATAGGGCATGTCAGGGCCAGGTTTATGAGCAGTCATGGTGGATTTGGCTGCTACAAATCCCCACCCTGGGGTGTGATACACAGGTAAAACGGAGACCAGTTGTCTAATTCAGGATGTGGGTGTGGAGGTGTGCAGACCTCCAGTGTATTCCTTGCTAAGTAATTAGAGCTGAACATTAATTTGAGCGGGCACACTATTTTATGACCTATTTGCTTTATGGTTTCCCTTTTTGCCAGAAAAGACTGTTTTTATTACTTACTCTGAGCGTTTTATGGCGTGTAAATAATCCAGCTCGGATATTTTACTGAAATGTTTTCCTGGGCCTACCTCAACATGAGGCCGAGTAAAAACCCTATAATAGTTAGCTGAAAATCATGTTCAAACAGTGTAGCTTGCAAAATTACTATAATTCTTTACAAATATCCCACACATTAAAATAGCGCACGTGTAAAATCATTATTCATCAACATGAATTTCAATGCATTTTAATATTAACAAAGTGAAAATTATTATTCAGATACTGCATTAGCTTTGAGGTTCTTTTCAACTCTTATGAATATAAATCACTTTTTCTTTTTATGCCTAAAGCACAAGGTTGCAATATGCAAAACCCTGCATCATAATGCTTCAGTAATGCGCTCTTTTGTTATACAAGGAAATGTGCTAAGTTGAGTCCCCTCCTCCTCGCCTTTAATGTACCTTCATGATTTATGCCACACATTAATGTTAATTATTTTCTGAATAATATTTCTTTTGCTTTCTTGTAATTCATTTCATGGAACGAGTTAATTTCATTACTGGCCAAAGAAAAGCCAAGTAATATAATATTCTACCCACTTTAAAACATGCAGTGTCTTAGACCATAGGGAATCTTAGATGTATTTTTGGCTTAGGAGAAGATGAGCATTTTAGATTACATTATCCTGTGAGAAAGATTTCTGCTTAATATGATGCCTCAAGGCTATTCAGTAACCAAACAAAAATCAATCATGCCTTTCCCTATAGATATCAGATAGGCCATTTTCTTTATCCCTTCTTCACCTATGACAATGTCAAAGAGTTCTTACCCACATCAATATACCAGCAGGTTCAGTGTATTATTGTAATAGCTTCTCACATACTGGGTAAATATAAAATAATAATAATAATAATAATAATAATAATAATAATAATAATAATAATAATAAATTAACCCCTTCAGGATGCAGCAGTGTTGCTGTGTTTTACATTGCTGGTGTGGTATCCCGGTGCTGAATGAAACCGTTGTCGTGTGGCAGTAGATCGGTTTCAGTGTGCCATAATCACTTTGGCCACTGTGAGATAGGAAATTTGTAATGCATTATATCTTGTAATGTGCATAAACTGAGGATTCGAAAATGGACATTCTGCTTTGTACTTTGCTGCCATCTACTGGTCCATATATGCATCTGAAAGTTAGGTATTCAATCTCATCACCTCAAGCTGCCGTAAAAATGGCTGACACACTTTCTGGGAGCTGGGACCAACCAGTCAAGTCTTGTCCACTCCAGTCAAGAAAGAGGGAGGAAGCACAACTACTCCAAGGATCTCTCTGAGGGGACATCGTGCTCCATGTAATTGCCTTCACAAAGACGTGAAGCTTTGCATAGTCAGGAGAGATAAGAATTAATAAGTGATCTCCTGCATACTGAGGTTTTTTTTACACCTCTGGTGGGAACCCGTGTTATGTGACTTCCACGCCACAATCTCTGTCTGTCCTGCTTCCCACAATAGAGAACGGTAGCACCAAAACCGTGAGTAGCTCTATACCACAAATGTGTGGCCACTAGATCTCTCCATCAGCTAAGCATTACCTGGACTGTGCGTAATATTACCTCCAACAGCAAGTGAAGGCATCTGTACAGCCACGCTTAGAGTTCCCAAACTTGCAAGTTTCATAAGGAAAAGACTCCTTTCATATGTAAAATATGAAGTGTATACCATTCTGTGAACTACAGCCACTTTGCCTTTAAGAGACTGTTTTTTCTTTCAGTGAAGTGTTATGTTTGTAGGTTCACGTGTGTGTCTGGCTGCTTCTAACTGCATGATAATGGACGTTCCAATGCCAGCACCCAGACAAAATCTGCATAGAAGCGCCCAAAGGGGGTCTATACCATCCCCATAAGTGACAATTGTTGTAGACACAAGTGACTTATTCAAGGGGTCCAGCAACCCACTTCAGTACATTACCATCTGCTGCCAGTTGAACTACATGTACCAGCTGACCCCTCTACAACATCTGGTTCCTCCTTTGTGGATCACTGCACTGTGTTTAAGGAGCGTTTCCTTTTTCTCGCAACATAGACAAATAAGGACTTTTTTGCCTGGATGAGTTGTACTTTTAATAGTACCATTTTGGGTGGACGTGCTTCTTTTTTAGAAGACTGATAAATGAAAGACATTTAATAATTTAATTTGTTTGTTTGTTTAAAGCATTCACCATATAGATTGATAAATGTGAGATTTTTACAGTATTATGGGTTATTAACATAAAAAATAAAATGGAAAATAGAATGAGAAATTGAAAACTTTCTACTAAATCTACCCACAGAAAACAGTTCATCACTGTGGGTCTCAGCATAGACATCTTAAGATCAGTTTCTCATTGGTTGACTTAGCTAATGAGAGAGAATTTTTGAAAGATTTAATTATCTGAAATATCTAGCAATTTATTTAAACATTAATATGGATATACAGTATGCATCTAGAAATGAGCGGACTCGTTGAAGGTAGGGTTCGGCAAGTTCAACCGGACTGTAGATTATGTTCGGTTTGGGACCCAAACACTTGACCTAAACCCCCTTGGAAGTCACTGATTGGACAGTTTGGCTCTCTGCCCACGTGCAGCCAACCATAAACAGAGTACTCACAGGGGAGGAAGGGCAATTTTTTTTAACACACTACATCTAATAACACTGATTTTTACCCCTCAGTGTGAGCCAACCAAACATTGTAAGCGACTCGCACTCGGCAAAGCACCAAGTGTACCTGAGCACAGCTCATTGTCAATCAATTTCAGAATTGCAAAAGTCAATTAGTATTGATTTTATTATGATTAGATATGAGCAAACCTGAGGTTGTTGGGTGTTCATACCGAACACAGACTTTACAAAAAAATCAGAGTTTGGGGGTATTACGTATGAACACCGCTTTGATCGGATATGCTTGGTGAGCATCGCTTTGATCGGGTACGCTCGGTGATCAGCCAAGTGTGAGCAACTAGCACTGTGTGAATGGCTCACACTGGGGGTAACAACAGCATGTTCGGATGTAGTGTACATAAAAAAAATAAATAAAAAAATATTGTACACCCATTCCTGTAAGTGCTCTGTTTATGGCCAGCTGCATATGGTTGGAGACCCAAACTGCCAAATTAGTAACTTCATTGGGTTTTGGGTCAAGTCCAGGTTCCAAACCAAACTTTACCTAATGTCCAGCTGAACCCACCAAACCAAGCTTCTGTGAGTTTGCTCATCTATAGTTATGTTCAGTAAAAAGGTTCTGATTCAATCTAAACCCTAAACTTACATTGAAATGTAGCAATCCTTTATATAAGGCTTTGTTCACATGTCCAGTAATTATACATTAGAACAGAATTAGAAGCAATCCATTAAAAAAAAAAATGTTTTGCAGACACAACTTTTTTATCCAGCTAAGAAAAAACTGATTTTAACTGGATCCATTTGTTTTTAAAACTGAAGACTTTTGAAAATGGGTCCATTAATAACCATCCATTTATTTTTCATTTCCAAAGGATTCATTTTTTGGTTACTAGATCCATTTCATCGTAAAGAAAATGGATGGCTAATTAACAGTTCATTGTTCCAGAGACTTGTATATTAAAAAAACGGATCCAATTTAAAATTATTTCTTTTTAGTCAGAGAAAAAAGTTTTCTGTATAGCCTTTTTGTCAATGGGTTTCTTAAAGATCCATTCTGACAGATGAATACTGAACATGTGAACTTAGCCTGAGGGTACGGTTCCACTTGCGTTTTGCATGGATGAGTGCAATGTGATGTAACATTGGATTACTCTCACTCTAGTGCAAAACTATGAGGCAGTGTCCATCTGTGATTGATTTCTCATGCCATAGTGGCACGCGGAATGAATCGCAGCATGCTGCATTTGGAAGTGAGTCTAGGCTCACACACCCCCATACAAGTTTATGGGAGTGTGTGAAAAAAAAAAAAAAAAAAAAAAAAAAAAAAAAAAAAAAAAAAAAAAAAAAAAAATCGCACTGCACTTGCATGTAATCCGAGTGCAGTGCGATGTATGCAGAGACAGGTAGCGGAGGAGATGGGGAGAAAGTGCTCCCTCCCTCTTTGCAGCTGTGATCTGATCGCAAGATCACATTACAGTCGCATGACGATCGGCTGATGCTCGCAGCAGAGGGTCATTACCATATCGTATCCAATGCTCTCACATCGGAAACTATACGCTAGTGTACCCATACCCTTAGTTAGAGTATTTTCAATCTGCATGCTACTTGGGTGCATTGACTATTAAGAGTCAATGCACGTGAACATTTTTTGCACAGTCTTTGAGTCTAAGTAGAAACTGGAAAGGATGAGAGAAATATAGTTAAACTTACACCGGATGTTTGAAGGCACATGTTTGTCATCACACGGGTGAATTTGGAATGTAGTCACGTCTGCAACTTGCAAACATGAATGAGCCAAGAGCGAACATGGTGATGGAAATTTGGTCTTACAGGTATATTGATAGTTGGTAAAGGATCAAGATTCAGATTGTTAAACAAATAACAAGGAGACACTGTGTTTCCATATATAAATGTTTTGTGGATTCGCTGATACTTATCACGAGGAAAGGTTCACCTAAAGTGACAGGAGGTAATTTACAAGTTTGACTAATTGTTCATAATGTGAATAATGTAAAGATAATGTGAGTGAAGAAATTCATTTTGTGAACCATGATTTTTATGTCTCACTGAATTATGGCAGCTGACTGAGTAAAGAAGGTTTAGCAAATTTTAATATTTCTATATTTATAAAAAGTAAATGAAGGCATTAATTTTCAATGGTTTTAATATATTTTTGCCTTAAAAAAATGCAAACTTATTAAAATAAAAATATTTTAAAAATACATAAATATAGTTGCAATGAGACTGTATACTACAGAACTTCTAAAACTTTTCTCCATCTTTTTTTCAGATTCACTAAAAATAATGTTTAGGGAGTAAATTCTGTACAGCCCTAAAAGAGGAACGTAATGAACACCATACAGATTCCGTATACATAGCCTTTAAGCATCATGTCTCTATGTTGACTCTGTGTATTCAGTGCATGAAGCCACAAAAGGGCACAAATAGCTTTCAACAAGGCCAAATTGTATGACTGTAGGCGTTTTAAATCGATCAGGCCTAGTGGTGAGTGAGCTCTACCCTGGTCTGGTGCTCAGTCTTCATAACTAGCAGTCTGATGCTCGGATGGGTGCAACTCGTAAATTGAGTATAATGGAAGTCTATTGACAACTCAAGCATTTTTCTGAAAAATCTTCTGGAAAAATGCTTGAGTTCCCCACTGACTTTCATTACACTCGGTACATGAGTGGAACACTTCTTAGCGTTAAACTGCTTGCTACGATTACCGGGCACCCAAGCATGGTAGTGCTCGCTCATCACTAATCAGAGCATCTTCCTTCCAGATAGTTCACTGAATACCTCATTAAATAAATATTCTCTAATACAAACAAAGCAAATTACAAATAATAATAAGAGGAAGATGTCTTTGAAGGTTCTCCACACATTTACTTGCAAGAATTAGCATTGTTCCCCTACTTTCAGCCAAAACGTGCCAACTCAAAGATGCCTCTAGCTTAATGTAGCCCAATGTGTATTCCCGCTGAAACTCATTTAAGTAGGTACACCTTCTCAACCACTCACCAATAACTATATCATCTCAGGTAAACTTGATACCCCAATTCATCTTGAAATGTACCTCCATTAAAGATCCCGTTTCTGTCAGCCAGAGTAACAATAAACAAACTGCATCTATCAAAGGTAACAAAAAAATAAGGAGAAAAGATATGAAAAAATAACTGTAACGATATTTATAACACCTAACTTAGTGTAGATGGGTGAGATAATTATCTTTTGTCTACTGGTACCCTGAACTCCAACTCTTCATCTATATACCTTTCATGTACTCTCCACATATCAGCCAATAAGAGACACTTACGATCTCATCCCATACCCTCAAACCAGCCCAATGTCCTCTAAATTGCATCTAATTTTCAATTAACCTCTTGAACCCACCACATTGGCATCCATCCATGTCATGTGACCCACTCATAAAGCCCTCTTTACACGCTGCAATGTATCTTACAATGTGTTGGCGAGGTCACGTCGTAAGTGACGCACATCCGGCATCGTAAGGTACATTGCAGTGTGTGACAGGTACATGCGATTGTGATTGAACGGTAAAGCATTCATCGCACGCACGTCGTTCATTCCTCATGGATTGAATGTCAGATTGTTCATCGTACCCGGGGTAGCACACATCGCACTGTGTGACACCCCGGGAACGATGAACAGATCTTACCTGTGTCCTGCGGCTCCCAGCCGGTAATGCGGAAGGAAGGAGGTGGGCGGGATGTTTACGTCCCGCTCAGCTCCGCCCCTCCGCATTTATTGGCCGGCTGCCACGTGACGACGCTGTGACGCCGAACGTCCCTCCCATTCCAGGAAGTGGACGTTCGCCACCCACAGCGAGGTTGTATGGACGGGTAAGTACACATGACGGGGGTTACTCGTATGTGTGGCACATTCAACAAATTGAACGTGCCGCACATACGATGGGGGCAGTTGCGATCGCATACGATATCGTATGCGAAATCGTAACATGTAAAGCAGGCTTTAGATGGCCCGATTCTGAGCCTATGCTGTACGGAGATGGTGTGAAGCCTAACCATTATGGAATAGTCCCTATGGAAGACCAGTTAACTTTATATTCATGAAGATCAGCAAAGCATCCATGGCTAAAAAAAAAACAACAAACATTTCTTTTACTTGGGCAAAAATTAGATTTTAAATAAACTGAACTTGTTTATATACATTTTGCTGATCTAAGAAACTACTGTATGTCCCTGACATAAGCAATAAAATCCTATTGTTCCAGGTTTGCCCCCATTATATTTATGCTTATTTACTCACAGCCTTGGAAAGCAATTTACATTGAGAGCTTTAAATAAATATAGCTTTTAGAGTATGTCTGAACTGGAGTCTGCAATGTAACTAGATTTTTCTTTCATTGTGATTGACTGCCCACACTATTGTCAGAGTTAATGCAGCAGAAGGAAACAGGTTGATGAAAAGTTCCTTTTACGTCAATGTTTGCTGATCTATGGTACTATTCATATTGCTTCAAGCAAAGAACTTGCTGTTATATGTTTCCTTTTTTAAAAAAAAAAAAAAAAAAAAAAAAAAAAAAAAAAAAAAAAAAAGATTTCAATTAAATTCAAATGGAAATAAAGGTCCCACAGCATTTTATTTTTTACTATGCATCAACAACATAGAACATAAATTTAAGGCAAGGACTCGTGTCATATGTTAAAGATGATTAGGCAGCATGAAAAAAATTGAAACTAGCTGTTAAAAATGGGCTCTCAAATATCTTGCTGCCTGTATGCCTAAGTGATGATACAAAAGGCAAGATAAAAAGCTATGTTCACACTGTGTATCTTTTCTTAACAACAAAGGTGCAGCGTTTTGGTCCCAAAAATCACACCCAAGGCTAAAACGCATATAAAAAGGCATGTGTTTTTGACGCATTTTGCCCAGTGCGTTTTTTAAGTCAAATCTATTAACTGGAAGGTCTCAAAAATGATGGAAAAATGAAAAAAGAATTGACATGCTGCATCTTCAAAAATGCAGCCAAGATGCAGCCAAAAAAAGATGCGCTGTCTAGACAGCAAAATAGTAATCTCATAGACTTTGCTGGGAGAAGAAAATGCATGCTTTTAGATGCATCTTTGTGCCCTCAAAAATGCATAAAAAAATGCAGTGTGTGAACATAGCCTAAGGTGCAGAGTTGAAATATTTTTGTTATTAAGTATTGTTTTATTTAAGGCCCCTTTCACACATTAGTTTTTTGCCATCAGTCACAATCCGTCGAATTTTGGAAAAAAATGGATCCTGCAACTGATGCCACTGGATCCATTTTTTTCTCGACTTTTTTTTAGCGACGGATTGTGATGAATGGCCTCACATTTCATCCGTCGCTTACCGGATCCATCGCAAATTGTTTGTCCGGCGGACGAAGACAACAGACAAAGTAACGTTTTTTGTCTACGTCGAAAAATTGGACAGCGACGGATCTGTCGCCATCCATCGTTTGTTAGAATGGAAGCCTATAGGCGTAATCGTCAAATGACAGAATCCGTCGACTAATTCTGTTTTTTTTTTAACTGATGATGCTCTAATTTATTATTTAGTATCAAATTAGCCATCCAGCCCCCAATTATTAAAGGTGTATATAAACCTGCCAGCTGGTAGGGCTTCACTCATAATACGCTGTCTTTCACGCCTCTTTTCAAGAACGATCGCTTCCAAACGATTCGCCTCAAAAGTAAAATCCACATAATAATCACAATCACACAGTCCATTTTTTCCACTTGCTCTACAACCTGTCAAAGATAGGGTGTAAAAACACTGTATAGATAGGTTTTCAGTAGCCAATAACGTTTGGGAGCCTCCTATTGGGCATTTTTAAAAAACAGGTCTGTAAAAAAACGGATTAAACGGATGGAAAAACTGATGCAACCATCCGTTTTTTCACTGGATCCGCTAGTCGGATTCAGCGATAAATGGATCAGTCGCATCAGTTTTTCCCACAATATGCGACAGCGCCAACAGATTGTGACTGACGACAAAAAACTGATGGGTGACAGGGGCCTTAGGACTAAGGCTACTTTCACACATCCGGTTTGAGCACTGCGGCTCAATCCGGCTGTGAAACCTATGCAACAGATGCGGCGAAAACACCGCATCCTTTGCATAAGTTTTTACATGCGGCCCGTCCGTTTTTTTCCGGTTGCGGCACGTAACTGAGCATGCGCAGTGGAAGAAACCGCATGCGGCATCCATAGGCATGCATTGAAAAATGCACCGCAGCGGCCGGATGCGGCGCGATGCGGGTTTTTTTGCCGGAGCAAAAAACGTTGCAGGCAACGTTTCATCCGGCCGCGGCATCGGCTAAATCTGCCGCATGCGGCAAAAACCAGACCGAATGCAAGCCCATGCGGCACAATGCGGCACTAATGTAAGTCTATGCAAAAAAAAAAAAACGCAACCGGCGGAAAAAAAACACGGTTGCGGTTTTTCTGCAGAGCGCCGTATTGTGCCGCAGAGCAAAAACCGGATGTGTGAAAGTAGCCTAAGAGTATTAAAAGTGAAGTTTCACTTCTGAAATATCATTTGAAAAATCTCCACTCCTTAACATTTATATTGGAAAATCAAGAAGGAAAACTCATGGCATTATGAAATTGGAAATAATCAATAGACATGTTAATGATATGAAAATGCTAAAAAAGTGGATTACAATGAGAGAATTGATGACACTGAGTAATGGAAAAAAAGGATTGGTGCCTCACGTATTAGGCTTGATCCTAGGTATATTCAGTCCTCTGAATCAGAATATGTCATTCATTGTTTTGTAGCAGCTCTACTTTTTCAGATAAAGTAGTTGCCCACATATGAAGTTTTTTTTCCTCTACAGCGGTATAAGATAGTCTGTAAGGTATGTGACAAATACTTGAAAACTTAGTAAATGCAATGTGCATTTAAATAATTATTAAGATATAAGGCTTGCTGATGAAAATGGACAGATTACAATATCGAGAGAGGGGATCAAGCACGATCTGAGAGTGGCATGCATCATATAATAAAAATGCTAATTCACAGATTTATTCCAACTGTAATATAATACAAAATGGGATTTTTAGCAAAAAATTGATCAAATTTTTGAGCCCCCCCCTGCCACATCACAGCAAATCTCAATAGGGGGGTCCTACTCTATATTATGTATTTCATGTGCCATGCGGCCTCCTAGATAAATTAAAAGCAGAACCATATAAGTGCAACACATACCTGTAACATATATATATATATATATAACTGCTTCCATGTCGCAAAAAGAGGCAACTGTGGATAAAAGCCAAGCCCAGGCCCCAACGTGTGCAGCAGATGCCACACACACCAGGACTGTATTAGAACTGACCTTCACAGTGTCAGACCAGCAACCATAAATAAAGGGCAGACCAGATCCAAGTATGGTGCTTAATTAACATTGCCTGTGGAAAAGGGTGAGGTGGCTGAATGTGAACAGCCACCAATATTAGGGTATGTGCGCACGTTGCTTTTTACCTGCTTTTTACCTGCTTTTTTGCTGCTTTTTCTTCTGCGCTGTTTAATGCCAAAATGGATGTGTTCTTCTATTCAAGCAAAGTCTATGGGAATTTGGGTTTCTTGTTCACACTATGTTGTTCAAAATGCTGCCTTTTTGTGGCAGAACTTTGGTCAAAAACTCAGCTTTTCAAAGAAGCAACATGTCAATTGTTTTTGCCATTTGGGTTTTGCACTGCAAAGCTGAGTTTTTGACCAAAGTTCTGCCACAAAAAGGCAGCATTTTGAACAACATAGTGTGAACAAGAAACCCAAATTCCCATAGACTTTGCTTGAATAGAAGAACACATCCATTTTGGCATTAAACAGCGCACAAGAAAAAGCAGCAAAAAAGCAGGTAAAAAGCAGGTAAAAAGCAACGTGCGCACATACCCTGACACCACCGATATTACAATATCGACCAAGCGAATGGCAGATGTTCAGGACACTTCTAAGTGGAGCCTAAAATATGTGCTATTACTCAATTGGACCAAATATGGATCAACCTCAACAGGTCACTCAACTAAGTTAACTGAAGAGCAAAAGACAATTATTCTGGCCCTATAGAAAATATCATACTATGATCACCAGTGGCCAATCTATGTGGACGTGAAGTTACACTGTGAGAAGTAGGCTGCTTTCACACATCCGTTTTTTGCTGTCCGGCACAATCCGGCTCTTTGCAGAAAAAACGCAACCGTTTTTTTTTTGCTGCCGGTTGCGTTTTCTCCGCATAGACTTTCATTAGTGCTGGATTGTGCCGCATGGCCTTGCGTTTGGTCCGGTTTTTGCCGCATGCGGCATATTTAGCCCATGCGGTGGCCGGATGGAACGTTGCCTGGCACGTTTTTTGTCTGGCAAAAAAAAACCGCATCGCGCCGCATCCAGCTGATGCGGCGCTTTTTGCAATACATGCCTATGGATACCGGAAGCGGCACGATGCGGCAAAAACCACATCCGGCCGCCGCATGCGGTTTTTTGCACTGCGCATGCTCAGTAGCGTGCCGCAACCGGCAAAAAACGGACAGGCCGCATGTAAAAACTTATGCAAAGGATGCATTTTTTTCGCCACATCCATTGCATAGGTTTTAGAGCCGGATTTAGCCGCAGTGCTCAAACCGGATGTGTGAAAGCAGCCTTAATGGTGCAATATAAACAAGGCTTTCATTAAAATTAAGCTGTGTGGTTTTTTTAAGCTTTTAGCCAGAGTGATGATCTTTTATTTATCCAGGAAAGTTGTCTCCTAGTGAAGGCATATTAAATAGAAGCTAGAATCATCTCATAATCTTTGGACCTTTGATTTTTCTCGGCTTATTGGCACTGTGCTGGGTAATACAGACAGCCCCATATACCTGTAGTGCTGCAGTTTTCTTCAATGTTGAATTACTGGGGCTGTTGTGCAGGAAATAAAACAATATGCCATCACACTATGAGATAAGAAGACCCCTGTAATGGTACTGTTTTACAATTCTTTACAAGCGTAAACTGGCTACAACTTAGAGGCGGACATACCGCATGTGTGGCCGGTTCAGCTGCTGTGTAATCACCGTACATGTGCACTATGTAGCTTTTGACAGAGAATGTTACATTCTTATCTCCATGTGAAGACTCTAATGACTCTCGAGGCCCTCTGATCCCTGTCACCCTACCTGTGCTATGTCGATGTCTTTATAATTGTTTTTTTTTTTGCAGCAGGTTTTTAACAGAACTTAAACTCACAACCTGCAGTGTGCAAGGAAGAGAAAGAAACTCAAGCAGTGAGTCAATAAAAGGATGAAACAAGCTTTGTGGCAAACAGCTGACTCTTAGCATTTTTTTGGGATTCTTTGGTAAAATTACTGAAAAATATATAGTATTTATGTAGTTTACTTGCACACAATTTTAATCATGTGTTTTATGTATATAGAATATATAAATGCGTGTGTAATGTAAATGCATGTTCAAATTTTATACAAAGTCTAAGGGCGGTGTTACAGGAGACGATTTATCATACGATCGCATGAGCAATCGTACCCGCCCCCGTCGTTTGTGCATCAATGGCAATTAGTTGCACGTGGCGCACAAAGTCGTTTACACCTGTCACACGTACTTACCTCCCGAACGACCTCGCTGTCGGCGGCAAACATCCTCCTCCTGGAGGGGGAGGGATGTTCAGCATTACAGCGACATCACACAGCGGCCACCCAATAGAAGCGGAGGGGCGGAGATGAGCGGGACATAACATCCCACCCACCTCCTTCCTTCCACATTGCCAGCGGGACGCAGGTAAGCTGTGTTCGTTGCTCCTGCGGTTTCACACATAGCGATGTGTGCTGCCTTGGGAACGATGATCAATCGGTGCGCAGAAGGAGGAACGACTTTATGAAAATGAACGACGTGTCAACGAGCAACGATAAGGTGAGTATTTTTGCTCGTTCACAGTCGTTCGTAGCTGTCACATGCTACAAAATCTCTAACGATGCTGGATGTGCGTCACAGAATCCGTGACCCTGATGACATATCGCCCATTATATCATAGCATGTGACGCTGCCCTAAGTGTGTATACAGTTGAAACGAGAAGTTTCAATTCACTATCTAAAAATATGAACATGGATGTTTTTTTTTCACTATCTGACATGAGATGAGAATAAACCTTTCACGTTTTCAGTCAATTAGGATTACCAAAATTATTTATATTTGCCAAATGCGAGAATATTGAGAGAAACTTTTAAGGCATTTTTATTACTTTCTGCAGTATCAAAAGTTTACATACAATGAGTACTATGCCTTTAAACAATATGGAACAGCTCATATGATGCTTCTGATAGGTTTATTGCCAACATCTGTCTTAGAGACACACCTGTGGATGTATTTTAATGCAGAGCTGAAATACACTGCTTCTTTGTGTAGCATCATGGGAAAGTCAAAAGAAATCAGCCAAGATCTCAGGAGGAGAATTGTGGACTTGTAGAAGGCTAGTTCATCCTTGGGTGCAATTTCCAGATACTTGAAGGTGCTTTGTTCATCTGTACAAACAATTATATGCAAGTAGAATCAAGATGGGAATGTCCAGATATCATACCGCTCAATAAGGAGATGGGTTCTGTGTACCAGAGATGAACATGGTTTTGTCAGACATGTGCATACGAACCTTGTGAAAATACTGGCAGAAGCTGGTAAATTTTTGTAATTGTCCACACTGAAACGAGTACTGTATTAACATGGGCTGAAAGGCCATTTTGCCAGAAAGAAGCCATTACTCCAAAAGAAACATAAAAAGCCAGATTAATGTTTGCAAGTGTACACCTGAACAAAGACCTTAATTTTTGGAGACATGTCCTGCGGTCTGATGAAAACTAAACTAAAATTCAACAGTTTGGCCATAATGACCATCATTACATTGGAGGAAAAAGTGTGAAGCTTTGAAGCCTTAAGGCCCCTTTACACACTGCAACATTGCAAACGACATCGCTGTAACGTCACCGTTTTTGTGACGTAATAGCGACCTCCCCAACGACACTGCAGTGTGTGAAACACATCAGCGACCTGGCCCCTGCTGTGAAGTTGCTGATCACTACACATCTCTCAGGACCATTCTTTGGTCCTTTGCTTCCCGCTGTGCAGCATGATCGCTAGAAAGTCTCAGTGTGTAAAGGGGCCTTTACAGCGACTTCGTTAGCAACTTCCCTTTAAAAAGCTGCTTTACAGCGTCCCCAATGACTAGCTAGGTCATTCTGCAGGTCCGTATCGCTGTTGCGTCGTTTTCCAGGTATGCCTGTTTGACAGCTCATCAGCGACTCACCAGAGACTTTGTAGCGATCCCGGCCAGGTTGGGATCGCTGGTGGGATCGCTAGAAAGTCTCAGTGTGTAAAGGGGCCTTAAGAACACCATCCCAACTGTGAAACACAGGAGTGGCAGCATCATGTTTGGGGGTTGTTTTGCTGCAGGAGCGACTGGTGCATTTCACAAAATAGATGGCATCATGAGGAAAGAAGATTATGTGGCAATACTGAAGCAATATCTCAAGACATCAGCAAGGAGCTTAAAGCTTGGTTGGAATTGGGTCTTCCAAATGGACATTGACACAAAGCATGCTACCAAACTGGTTACAAAGTATCTTAAAGATAAAAAAGTCAATATTTTATAGTGGCCATCACAAAGCCCTGATCTCAATCCTATTGAACATTTATGGGCAAAGCTGAAAAAGAAGGTGCGAGCAAGGCAACCTACAAACATAGCTCAGCTACAACAGTTCTGTCAGGAGGAATGGACCCAAATTCCTACAAACTATTGTGAGAAGCTTGTGGAAGGATATCTAAAACGTTTGACTCAAGTGATACAGTTTAAGGGCAATGGTACAAAATACTAACGAAATTTATGTAAACATTTGACTTTGCAGAAAGTAGTAAAATTGCCTCAACGCATTCTCTTGCTTTCATTATTCTAGCATTTGGTAAATATAAAAAATTTTGAGCCAATTGACCAAAAACGGGAAAGGTTTATTTTGATTTCATGTCAGTTAGTGAGAAAAACATTCATATGTCTCTTTTTAGATAGTGTATGTAAACTTCTGGTTTTAACTGTATATGTGTAATACACGTGTAATATGTGTAATGTGAATTTGCATGTGTATGTGTGTAGTGTATGTGTGTATGTGCATTAAGTATACACCTGTGGGGCATGACAGAGGTGAAACTTAGAAACAATTCCTGTACATTGGCCATTGTCTGTTAGTAAAATACAATATAGAGATCAGCTTACCACGCCCGGAGCTCAGAGAATCTCATAGTAGGTGTACAGAGTCACCGTGGTCCGGGTCGGGAAGCAACAGGAAAAGGAAGAGTTTCTCCAAGGTCCATGAAGGGGATCAGGTAAGTTGTTAAAACATAAATTTATTTCAACATTGAATACAATTGAATAGCAGCAGATTTGGTGAAAACATAGTGCCATGAATGGTATCCATGAGATTGAAATAAATTCATGTTGTAACTACTTACCTGATCCTCTTCTTGAACGCTGGAGAAACTTTTCCTCTTTGTCATGCTTGCCCTCGGGGATGGTACTGTGGCAAGCAAAAGTGGACCCATTCGACCACAGGGGTCCCTGGGCTTACTCTTATAGTGGAAAGGGCTTGACTAAGCATCTACCCCGAGGTGGCTGCTACTCCCAGGGCAGGGATTAGGACTGTGGAAGTTGACCCCCATGACAGGGCGGACACAGCAGTAGAGAGGGCCCACCAGAATGTCAGAGGCACATGGCATGGCCTGGGCAGGCAGGCACAGTCTCTGGTGTGGTGAGGGCCATTGGGGTAGCTGAGGTTGGAGGCATGGCCGGGGCAGACAGGCACAGTCTTTGGTATGGCGAGAGCCACCGGGGTAGATGATTCTAGAGGCACAGTTAGGATGGACAGGCAAGGAAATAGTACACTGTAAAAAAAAAAGTCACAGCGAACAAGGACAACTAGCTAGCTAAGGCACAGGAACACTAGCTAACTAAGCACATTGATTAGGCACCTTCCCTAGTGGGAAAGAGCCTTATGTACCCAGTGCCTCTCAGCGATAGACTGAGATGCACTTTGTGGGAGTGACACGCTGACCCTTTAAAAAGGCAACGGAGCATGCACACCCAAGGAACACTCCGGAAAGACCTATGCCACATGGACAGGCTCTGGAAGTAGGAAGCAGAGAGTGCGCATGAGAGAGAGTGAGGAGACACTGGGACACATGTGAGATCCAGCTGCAGTGGTGAGTAGTGCGCATCCCTGCAGGAGGAGAGTAGGGAGGACAGAGACGCCAGCACTACACTCTTTCTGTTAGCTGTTAGTATCTGCCCTTACATCAACCATGAATCAGTGATATTGTTAGCCACTTGGGAGTCAGTATACATATACTCCACCTGCACTACATAGTTTTACAGGGACCGCCAACCTGCAACTTATAAGTAACTGTCAAAGTAAAAACTGTGATAGAAAATTTCTCTCTATCACAGAAATTCAAATCATCACAGCCACAGGCTACAGGAAGAATCTAAAATGGATTGTAAAATCCAGCACTTGTCTCAATCTCTAGCTGAAGTTTTACATGTCAAATGAAGAACAGGAAAGTTGTAGTAAGATATGTTTCAGACTAAACACATGTTTCTTAAGGCCACTTTACACGTTGCGATATCAGTACCGATATCGCTAGCGTGGGTACCCGCCCCCATATGTTGTGCAACACGGGCAATTCGCTGCCCGTGGCGCACAACATCGCCCGGACCCGTCATACTACTTACCTCCTGCTCTGCGACGTCTCCCAAGGATCTCCCAGGGGGAGGGGATAACTATTAATTCCACCCAGATGTTATCTGCCCCTCAGCTGCTGTCACTCAACAAGCAGCTAATATTACAAACTTTACTTTTTTTTTTATTTCAAAACCTAAACGTCCGAGCTGACCACTATAGGTATGTATAGAATTAGCCTGATAGTGCCAGTATAGCACTAGCTTTAGCTTATATATGAAAATCCTGATGATTGGTTCCCTTTAAGATAATGTTGCTGTCCACTTCCACTGCATTGCACACAAGCTACCCACTTTCAACAAAGGACTGGGACTCAGCGATCTTTGCCACCCTAGCTGCTGTGGGTCTACATCTCCCAGCCTGTGGCTGTCAGTCCTTGCGATGAGAGCCATAGCTTACTATCCTCAATGTAGTATATAGACTAAAGCGAGCTTTACATGCTGCGACATCGCTAGCGATGTTGTGAGCAATAGCACCCACCCACGTCGGTGGCGTGTCATGGAGTGATCGCTGCCGTAGCGAACAATATCGCTACGGCAGCGTCACACGCAATTATCTGTTCACCGATGTTGCTGTGGCCGCCGAAGAATCTCTTCTTTTAAGGGGGAGGTTCATTCAGCGTCATAGAGGCATCACTAAGCGGTCGCCCAATAGAAGCGGAGGGGCAGAGATGAGCGGCCGGAACATCCCGCCCACCTCCTTCATTCCTCATTGACGGCGGCCACAGGCACGATGTTGTTCCTCGTTCCTGCGGTGTCACACATAGCGATGTGTGCTGCTGCAGGAATGACAAACAACCTGCATTCCAAACGAGGAATGATTTTTTAATAATGAACGACGTGTACACGACGAACGATTTGACACATTTTTGTGATCGTTACTGATTCCAACGACATCGCTAACGAGGTCGGATGTGCGTCACCAACACTGTGACCCCGACGATAGCTCGTTAGAGATATCGTTGTGTGTAAATGGGCCTTTAGTAAGGCTCCTAATGAGCCGGTGACAGATTGTAGACTCAAGACGTGGAGTGTTTATGATCCAAGTGGGGCGTCAGAAGAAGACACAAATTCTAAATGGGACAAATAATACTCTCTGTATGTGATTTATATTATCATTATTACATATTCCCCTGCTATATAAGGACTAGAGATGAGCGAACCGGTCGCGGTTCGGCTCGAGGTTGGTTCGCCGAACGGACCTCCCATTCGAGTTCGGTTCGTCGAACGTTCGACGAACCGAACTCGAACTGCATAGGAAACAATGGCAGGCAATCACAAACACAGAAAAACACCTAGAAAACACCCTCAAAGGTGTCCTAAAGGTGACAAACAACTCAAACACATTGGAAAGTGACAAGGACATATACTCATGCGAAAACAAAACAGCTGGACAAGGAAAAAGAGGAGGACACACAGATATAGGCATGGCACGCCCTTCTAAAATCATGTAAAACACCGCAAGGTGACTCCAAGCGGAGTCTCCCTTTTTTCCAAAAATTGGGCCACACACACACCCACCCCTTCAGTGGTAGCACTTGTGCCCCAGTTGCACACTTCACAGCTAGATTTGCATCAAGCACATTGAAAAATACGCCATAATTAACCGTCCCCAGGATGACACCAGGGTAGGTAGCTAAGTCTTTCCTGATCCCAGCTCTGTTCATCTTGGCTTCTTTTAAAAACACATCAAGCAAGGGTTACTCCAAGCGGAGTCTCCCTTTTTTCCAAAAATTGGGCCCCACACACACCCACCCCTTCAGTGGCAGCAGTTGTGCCCTAGTTGTACACTTCACAGCTACATTTGCATCAAGCACATTCAAAAATACGCCATTCTTATCCGTCCCCAAAATGACACCAGGGTAGGTAGCTAAGTCTTTCCTGATCCCAGCTCTGTTCATCTTGGCTTCTTTTAAAAACAATGTAAGCAAGGGTTACTCCAAGCGGAGTCTCCCTTTTTTTCCAAAAATTGGGCCCCACACACCCACCCATTCAGTGGCAGCAGTTGTGCCCCAGTTGTACACTTCACAGCTACATTTGCATCAAGCACATTCAAAAATACGCCATTCTTATCCGTCCCCAGGATGACACCAGGGTAGGTAGCTAAGTCTTTCCTGATCCCAGCTCTGTTCATCTTGGCTTCTTTTAAAAACAATGTAAGCAAGGGTTACTCCAAGCGGAGTCTCCCTTTTTTCCAAAAATTGGGCCCCACACACACCCACCCCTTCAGTGGCAGCAGTTGTGCCCTAGTTGTACACTTCACAGCTACATTTGCATCAAGCACATTCAAAAATACGCCATTCTTATCCATCCCCAGGATGACACCGGGGTAGGTAGCAAAGTCTTTGCTGACCCATGACTTGTTCATCTTGGCTTCTTTTAAAAACAATGTAAGCAAGGGTTACTCCAAGCGGAGTCTCCCTTTTTTCCAAAAATTGGGCCCCACACACCCACCCATTCAGTGGCAGCAGTTGTGCCCCAGTTGTACACTTCACAGCTAGATTTGCATCAAGCACATTCAAAAATACGCCATTCTTATCCATCCCCAGGATGACACCGGGGTAGGTAGCAAAGTCTTTGCTGACCCATGACTTGTTCATCTTGGCTTCTTTTAAAAACAATGTAAGCAAGGGTTACTCCAAGCGGAGTCCCCCTTTTTTCCAAAAATTGGGCCCCACACACCCACCCATTCAGTGGCAGCAGTTGTGCCCCAGTTGTACACTTCACAGCTACATTTGCATCAAGCACATTCAAAAATACGCCATTCTTATCCGTCCCCAGGATGACACCGGGGTAGGTAGCAAAGTCTTTCCTGATCCCAGCTCTGTTCATCTTGGCTTCTTTTAAAAACACATCAAGCAAGGGTTACTCCAAGCAGAGTCTCCCTTTTTTTCCAAAAATTGGGCCCCACACACCCACCCATTCAGTGGCAGCAGTTGTGCCCCAGTTGTACACTTCACAGCTACATTTGCATCAAGCACATTCAAAAATACGCCATTCTTATCCGTCCCCAGGATGACACCGGGGTAGGTAGCAAAGTCTTTCCTGATCCCAGCTCTGTTCATCTTGGCTTCTTTTAAAAACACATCAAGCAAGGGTTACTCCAAGCGGAGTCTCCCTTTTTTTCCAAAAATTGGGCCCCACACACCCACCCATTCAGTGGCAGCAGTTGTGCCCCAGCTGTACACTTCACAGCTAGATTTGCATCAAGCACATTCAAAAATACGTCATTCTTATCCGTCCCCAGGATGACACCGGGGTAGGTAGCAAAGTCTTTGCTGACCCATGACTTGTTCATCTTGGCTTCTTTTAAAAACAATGTAAGCAAGGGTTACTCCAAGCGGAGTCTCCCTTTTTTTCCAAAAATTGGGCCCCACACACCCACCCATTCAGTGGCAGCAGTTGTGCCCCAGTTGTACACTTCACAGCTACATTTGCATCAAGCACATTCAAAAATACGCCATTCTTATCCGTCCCCAGGATGACACCGGGGTAGGTAGCAAAGTCTTTCCTGATCCCAGCTCTGTTCATCTTGGCTTCTTTTAAAAACACATCAAGCAAGGGTTACTCCAAGCGGAGTCTCCCTTTTTTTCCAAAAATTGGGCCCCACACACCCACCCATTCAGTGGCAGCAGTTGTGCCCCAGTTGTACACTTCACAGCTAGATTTGCATCAAGCACATTCAAAAATACGTCATTCTTATCCGTCCCCAGGATGACACCGGGGTAGGTAGCAAAGTCTTTGCTGATCCCAGCTCTGTTCATCTTGGCTTCTTTTAAAAACAATGTAAGCAAGGGTTACTCCAAGCGGAGTCTCCCTTTTTTCCAAAAATTGGGCCCCACACACCCACCCATTCAGTGGCAGCAGTTGTGCCCCAGTTGTACACTTCACAGCTACATTTGCATCAAGCACATTCAAAAATACGCCATTCTTATCCGTCCCCAGGATGACACCGGGGTAGGTAGCAAAGTCTTTCCTGATCCCAGCTCTGTTCATCTTGGCTTCTTTTAAAAACACATCAAGCAAGGGTTACTCCAAGCGGAGTCTCCCTTTTTTTCCAAAAATTGGGCCCCAGACACCCACCCATTCAGTGGCAGCAGTTGTGCCCCAGTTGTACACTTCACAGCTACATTTGCATCAAGCACATTCAAAAATACGCCATTCTTATCCGTCCCCAGGATGACACCGGGGTAGGTAGCAAAGTCTTTCCTGATCCCAGCTCTGTTCATCTTGGCTTCTTTTAAAAACACATCAAGCAAGGGTTACTCCAAGCGGAGTCTCCCTTTTTTTCCAAAAATTGGGCCCCACACACCCACCCATTCAGTGGCAGCAGTTGTGCCCCAGTTGTACACTTCACAGCTAGATTTGCATCAAGCACATTCAAAAATACGTCATTCTTATCCGTCCCCAGGATGACACCGGGGTAGGTAGCAAAGTCTTTGCTGACCCATGACTTGTTCATCTTGGCTTCTTTTAAAAACAATGTAAGCAAGGGTTACTCCAAGCGGAGTCTCCCTTTTTTTCCAAAAATTGGGCCCCACACACCCACCCATTCAGTGGCAGCAGTTGTGCCCCAGTTGTACACTTCACAGCTACATTTGCATCAAGCACATTCAAAAATACGCCATTCTTATCCGTCCCCAGGATGACACCGGGGTAGGTAGCAAAGTCTTTCCTGATCCCAGCTCTGTTCATCTTGGCTTCTTTTAAAAACACATCAAGCAAGGGTTACTCCAAGCGGAGTCTCCCTTTTTTTCCAAAAATTGGGCCCCACACACCCACCCATTCAGTGGCAGCAGTTGTGCCCCAGTTGTACACTTCACAGCTAGATTTGCATCAAGCACATTCAAAAATACGTCATTCTTATCCGTCCCCAGGATGACACCGGGGTAGGTAGCAAAGTCTTTGCTGACCCATGACTTGTTCATCTTGGCTTCTTTTAAAAACAATGTAAGCAAGGGTTACTCCAAGCGGAGTCTCCCTTTTTTTCCAAAAATTGGGCCCCACACACCCACCCATTCAGTGGCAGCAGTTGTGCCCCAGTTGTACACTTCACAGCTACATTTGCATCAAGCACATTCAAAAATACGCCATTCTTATCCGTCCCCAGGATGACACCGGGGTAGGTAGCAAAGTCTTTCCTGATCCCAGCTCTGTTCATCTTGGCTTCTTTTAAAAACACATCAAGCAAGGGTTACTCCAAGCGGAGTCTCCCTTTTTTCCAAAAATTGGGCCCCACACACCCACCCATTCAGTGGCAGCAGTTGTGCCCCAGTTGTACACTTCACAGCTAGATTTGCATCAAGCACATTCAAAAATACGTCATTCTTATCCGTCCCCAGGATGACACCGGGGTAGGTAGCAAAGTCTTTCCTGATCCCAGCTCTGTTCATCTTGGCTTCTTTTAAAAACAATGTAAGCAAGGGTTACTCCAAGCGGAGTCTCCCTTTTTTTCAAAAAATTGTGCCCCACACACACCCACCCATTCAGTGGCAGCACTTGTGCCCTAGTTGTACACTTCACAGCTAGATTTGCATCAAGCACATTCAAAATCCACAAGCATTTACTCTCCCCAGGATGACACAGGGGTTGTAAATTCCTTCTGGATCCATGACTTGTTCATTTTGATGAACGTCAGTCTGTCCACATTGTCACTGGACAGACGCGTGCGCTTATCTGTCAGCACACACCCAGCAGCACTGAAGACACGTTCAGAGACAACGCTGGCAGCTGGACACGACAAAATCTCCAAGGCGTAAGTTGCGAGCTCTGGCCATTTTTCTAGGTTTGAAGCCCAAAAGGAGCAAGGCTCCAGTTGCACAGTCATGGCATCGATGTTCATTTGGAGATACTCCTGTATCATCCTCTCCAGCCGTTGACTATGTGTCAGACTTGTTGTCTCTGGTGGCCTTGCAAAGGAGGGTCTAAAAAAATTATGAAAAGATTCCATAAAATTGCTGTTACCAGCACCAGATACGGTCCTACTGGTACGTGTAGACTGTTGAAGATGACGAGACCGTCCCATGTTTGTCAAGTTACAACTGGGAGATTCACTCCCTGCACCTGCACGGTTGTTTGGTGGAAAAGCAGATCTAAGATCGAGTAACAGCTTCTGCTGATACTCCTGCATACGTGCGTCCCTTTCTATGGCTGGAATTATGTCACAAAATTTGGACTTGTACCGGGGATCTAATAGTGTGGCAAGCCAGTAGTCATCATCACTTCTAATTTTGACAATACGAGGGTCATGTTGGAGGTAGTGCAACAAGAAGGCACTCATGTGTCTTGCGCAGCCATGTGGACCAAGTCCACGCTGTGTTTGTGGCATAGAGGTGCTAACCGTTCTTTCTTCCTCTGACATCTCCCCCCAACCTCTTTCAACTGAAATTTGACCAAGGTCTCCCTCATCTGCTGAGTCTTCCATGTCCATGGACAGTTCGTCCTCCATTTCTTCATGTCCTCCTGCACCTTCCTCAACATCTCGCCTGCTACCATGCGCCCTTGTTGATCCCTGTACCCCATGCTCCCATGCCTGGTGCCTTGGTGATGATGAACGTCTGGACCTTGGTGATGTTGTTGTGTCTTGCGCATATGAATCCTCCTGTAGCTCATCCCCTTCCTGTTGTCCCACCCCCTGACTCCGAATAGTGTTTAGCGTGTGTTCCAGCATGTAAATGACTGGAATCGTCATGCTGATAATGGCATTGTCAGCGCTAAACATATTCGTCGCCATGTCGAAACTGTGCAGAAGGGTGCATAGGTCCTTGATCTGAGACCACTCCATCAGGGTGATCTGCCCCACCCCTGCA
This sequence comes from Anomaloglossus baeobatrachus, assembly GCF_048569485.1. NCBI lineage: Eukaryota > Metazoa > Chordata > Amphibia > Anura > Aromobatidae > Anomaloglossus > Anomaloglossus baeobatrachus. Next base: position 545,829,578 of record NC_134355.1, on the reverse strand, counting down.
TCTCGTTGGCCCAGGCTATACGTCATGACGTATTGCACCAGGGCACGGCGGTGCTGCCACAGTCGCTGTAACATGTGGAGAGTTGAATTCCAGCGTGTCGCCACATCGCATTTCAGGCGATAAACCGGCAGGCCGAAAGACTTCTGGAGCGATGCAAGTCGCTCAGCTGCGGCGCTTGAACGGCGGAAGTGAGCAGACAGTTTTCGTGCCCTGTTCAGAAGGCCATCTAGGCCGGGATACTGTGTTAAAAATTGCTGCACGACAAGGTTCAACACGTGAGCCATACAAGGTACGTGTGTCACCTTGCCCAGGCGAAGGGCCGCACCCAGGTTTGCAGCATTGTCGCACACGGCCTTACCAGGCTGCAGGTTGAGTGGAGACAACCATTTATTAAACTCGGACCGCAGAGCTGACCACAACTCCTCAGCTGTGTGACTCTTATTCCCAAGACATGTCAAGCTAAAGACCGCCTGATGCCGTTGCGCTCTGCTGCCAGCATAGTAATGAGGGGTGCGTGATTCCTTCTGCGCAGTGAGAACGCTGGTGGCCTGACCAGGCAGGCTTGGGGCGGAGGTGGAGGACCCAGATGAGGTGGAGGATGCAGAAGCAGTGGCGGAACTTGGACAGACAGAGGATTGACACACAAGTCGTGGGGACGGCAAGACTTGTGCAGCAGACCCTTCACCATCTATCACCATAGTTACTCAGTGCCCAGTCAGCGACATGTAACGTCCCTGTCCATGCTTACTGGTCCAAGTATCGGTGGTGAAATGCACCCGTTCACACACAGAGTTTCTCAAGGAAGCGGTGATGTTGTGTGCGACATGCTGGTGTAGCGCGGGCACACCTTTCTTAGAGAAGTAGTGGCGACTAGGCATCTGGTACTGGGGCACAGCGACAGACATAAGGTCTCTAAAATCCTGTGTGTCCACTAGGCGGAAAGGCAGCATTTCGGTAGCCAACAGCTTACAGAGGGATAGAGTCAACCTCTTAGCTTTGTCATGGGTCGGAGGAAGTGGCCTTTTATTTGACCACATCTGAGGGACAGAGATCTGGCTGCTGTGTGTAGACGGTGTTGAGTAGGGTGTCCCTGGAAAAATGCAGGTTTGTGAGGAAAGTGCAGGCGGAGACATGATGTTGCCTTCATCCAACGTTGGTGCTATCGATGTCTGAGAGAGCTGTACACACTCACTTGTTTCCCCTTCCAAACCAACTGACGACCTTACAAGCAAACTGCCTGTTGCGGTTACAGTGGTGGAAGTTTTGCGTGGAAAAACAGGTGTGACAGCTGTCCCCACAGTCCTAGAAGATGAAGAGCGCGCGGATGCACTGGAAGGGGCGGGCGGTGGATGGTTCGCTCCGCTAGGCCGCATTGCAGCACGGTGAGCTTCCCACCGGGACTTATGATATTTAGTCATGTGACGATTCATGGAAGAAGTTGTCAAACTGCTGAGGTTTTGACCTCTACTAACAGAATCATGACAAATGTTACATATCACATGAGTTGGGCGATCTTTTTCGATGTGAAAAAAGGACCAGGCTAGGCAAGGCTTAGAGGCCATGCGACCTGTTGATCCACCCCGAATAATGCTCATAGGCAGAGTGGTGGCTGAGGATGCAGTTGTAGACGTGCTACCAGTGCTCCGACTCTGTCCAGGAAGGCGCAAGGTAACTTCGTCGTCGGTTGCATCCTCCTCCACCGCCTCTGTTGACCTCCTCGAGTGCCTGACTGGGGGTTGACAGTAGGTGGGATCTAGAACGTCATCATCAATTGTTGTGTTTGCACTCCCCTCCCCCTCAGACCGAGCCTCTTCTTGCCCTGACCGAATATTTAAGTTGTCATCCCAATCGGGTATCTGCGTCTCATCTTCATCAGTATGTTCCTCATTGTCTATAACCACAGGTGTTACAGTTTGTGACAAAGGGTCAACATTATGCTCAGAAACTTGGTCCTCACGGCCTGAATCAGAGTCACAAAGGTTCTGGGCATCACTGCAGACCATTTCCTGTTCTGTACTCACTGTAGCTTGGGAGCAGACCTCTGATTCCCAGGCTATAGTGTGACTGAACAGCTCTGCAGACTCAGCCATCTCAGTTCCACCATACTGTGCAGGGCTGATGGAGACTTCAGAGCTGGGAGAAATCAAGTGTGATTGGGATGACAACTCAGAGGACTGGTGTTTTTTGGATGCGGTACTTGAAGTGGCTGAGAGGGCACTTGTTGGACCACTTGAGATCCATTCAAGCATTTTCCTTTTTTGCCCATCATCTACCTTTGTTCCTCTTGTTCGTGTCCGTAAAAAAGGGAGCACATCGGATTGTCCACAATAAGTAGTAGACATCTTACTTTTGCTAGTAGATGGTCTATCTGCAGCAGATGATAATGGAGCTTTGCCACCTTCCCCACTGACAAAACCTTTTTTGCCTTTTCCACCACGCCTCTTCCCCTTTCCACCAGCATCTGTCATTTTGCCACTCATGTTGATTGCGACAAGATTGTGGACTGAAAATGTGGTAGTAAAAATTGAGAGGTGGTGAAGATTGCAGTGTTGGTCTAGCTTTATTAACAGCAGAATAATAAAGAATAAATATCCCTGACAATGTAACTTAGTTATAATTAGTTGGAGTGTGCAACGCAGGCAGACGTGCTGCAAATGTCTTGGCACTAGTGGGACTAAAGCAAAGTCCAATAGCCACGTATAGGATGCCACTAGGTACACTGAGTGTTTGCTAGTATAATGGCTTAGTTATAATTAGTTGGAGTGTGCAACGAAGGCAGATGCGCTCTGCAAATGTCTTGGCACTAGTGGGACTATAGCAAAGTCCAATAGCCACGTATAGGATGCCACTAGGTACACTGAGTGTGTGCTAGTATAATGGCTTAGTTATAATTAGTTGGAGTGTGCAACGCAGGCAGATGCGTTCTGCAAATGTCTTGGCACTAGTGGGACTATAGCAAAGTCCAATAGCCACGTATAGGATGCCACTAGGTACACTGAGTGTGTGCTAGTATAATGGCTTAGTTATAATTAGTTGGAGTGTGCAACGCAGGCAGATACGCTCTGCAAATGTCTTGGCACTAGTGGGACTATAGCAAAGTCCAATAGCCACGTATAGGATGCCACTAGGTACACTGAGTGTGTGCTAGTATAATGGCTTAGTTATAATTAGTTGGAGTGTGCAACGCAGGCAGATGCGTTCTGCAAATGTCTTGGCACTAGTGGGACTATAGCAAAGTCCAATAGCCACGTATAGGATGCCACTAGGTACACTGAGTGTGTGCTAGTATAATGGCTTAGTTATAATTAGTTGGAGTGTGCAACGCAGGCAGATGCGCTCTGCAAATGTCTTGGCACTAGTGGGACTATAGCAAAGTCCAATAGCCACGTATAGGATGCCACTAGGTACACTGAGTGTGTGCTAGTATAATGGCTTAGTTATAATTAGTTGGAGTGTGCAACGCAGGCAGATGCGTTCTGCAAATGTCTTGGCACTAGTGGGACTAAAGCAAAGTCCAATAGCCACGTATAGGATGCCACTAGGTACACTGAGTGTGTGCTAGTATAATGGCTTAGTTATAATTAGTTGGAGTGTGCAACGCAGGCAGATGCGTTCTGCAAATGTCTTGGCACTAGTGGGACTAAAGCAAAATCCAATAGCCACGTATAGGATGCCACTAGGTACACTAAGTGTTTGCTAGTATAATGGCTTAGTTATAATTAGTTGGAGTGTGCAACGCAGGCAGATGCGCTCTGCAAATGTCTTGGCACTAGTGGGACTATAGCAAAGTCCAATAGCCACGTATAGGATGCCACTAGGTACACTGAGTGTTTGCTAGTATAATGGCTTAGTTATAATTAGTTGGAGTGTGCAACGCAGGCAGATGCGCTCTGCAAATGTCTTGGCACTAGTGGGACTATAGCAAAGTCCAATAGCCACGTATAGGATGCCACTAGGTACACTGAGTGTGTGCTAGTATAATGGCTTAGTTATAATTAGTTGGAGTGTGCAACGCAGGCAGATGCGTTCTGCAAATGTCTTGGCACTAGTGGGACTAAAGCAAAGTCCAATAGCCACGTATAGGATGCCACTAGGTACACTAAGTGTTTGCTAGTATAATGGCTTAGTTATAATTAGTTGGAGTGTGCAACGCAGGCAGATGCGCTCTGCAAATGTCTTGGCACTAGTGGGACTATAGCAAAGTCCAATAGCCACGTATAGGATGCCACTAGGTACACTGAGTGTGTGCTAGTATAATGGCTTAGTTATAATTAGTTGGAGTGTGCAACGCAGGCAGATGCGTTCTGCAAATGTCTTGGCACTAGTGGGACTAAAGCAAAGTCCAATAGCCACGTATAGGATGCCACTAGGTACACTAAGTGTTTGCTAGTATAATGGCTTAGTTATAATTAGTTGGAGTGTGCAACGCAGGCAGATGCGCTCTGCAAATGTCTTGGCACTAGTGGGACTATAGCAAAGTCCAATAGCCACGTATAGGATGCCACTAGGTACACTGAGTGTGTGCTAGTATAATGGCTTAGTTATAATTAGTTGGAGTGTGCAACGCAGGCAGATGCGCTCTGCAAATGTCTTGGCACTAGTGGGACTATAGCAAAGTCCAATAGCCACGTATAGGATGCCACTAGGTACACTGAGTGTGTGCTAGTATAATGGCTTAGTTATAATTAGTTGGAGTGTGCAACGCAGGCAGATGCGTTCTGCAAATGTCTTGGCACTAGTGGGACTAAAGCAAAGTCCAATAGCCACGTATAGGATGCCACTAGGTACACTAAGTGTTTGCTAGTATAATGGCTTAGTTATAATTAGTTGGAGTGTGCAACGCAGGCAGATGCGCTCTGCAAATGTCTTGGCACTAGTGGGACTATAGCAAAGTCCAATAGCCACGTATAGGATGCCACTAGGTACACTGAGTGTTTGCTAGTATAATGGCTTAGTTATAATTAGTTGGAGTGTGCAACGCAGGCAGATGCGCTCTGCAAATGTCTTGGCACTAGTGGGACTAAAGCAAAGTCCAATAGCCACGTATAGGATGCCACTAGGTACACTAAGTGTTTGCTAGTATAATGGCTTAGTTATAATTAGTTGGAGTGTGCAACGCAGGCAGATGCGCTCTGCAAATGTCTTGGCACTAGTGGGACTATAGCAAAGTCCAATAGCCACGTATAGGATGCCACTAGGTACACTGAGTGTTTGCTAGTATAATGGCTTAGTTATAATTAGTTGGAGTGTGCAACGCAGGCAGATGCACTCTGCAAATGTCTTGGCACTAGTGGGACTATAGCAAAGTCCAATAGCCACGTATAGGATGCCACTAGGTACACTGAGTGTGTGCTAGTATAATGGCTTAGTTATAATTAGTTGGAGTGTGCAACGCAGGCAGATGCGTTCTGCAAATGTCTTGGCACTAGTGGGACTAAAGCAAAGTCCAATAGCCACGTATAGGATGCCACTAGGTACACTAAGTGTTTGCTAGTATAATGGCTTAGTTATAATTAGTTGGAGTGTGCAACGCAGGCAGATGCGCTCTGCAAATGTCTTGGCACTAGTGGGACTATAGCAAAGTCCAATAGCCACGTATAGGATGCCACTAGGTACACTGAGTGTTTGCTAGTATAATGGCTTAGTTATAATTAGTTGGAGTGTGCAACGCAGGCAGATGCGCTCTGCAAATGTCTTGGCACTAGTGGGACTAAAGCAAAGTCCAATAGCCACGTATAGGATGCCACTAGGTACACTAAGTGTTTGCTAGTATAATGGCTTAGTTATAATTAGTTGGAGTGTGCAACGCAGGCAGATGCGCTCTGCAAATGTCTTGGCACTAGTGGGACTATAGCAAAGTCCAATAGCCACGTATAGGATGCCACTAGGTACACTAAGTGTTTGCTAGTATAATGGCTTAGTTATAATTAGTTGGAGTGTGCAACGCAGGCAGATGCGCTCTGCAAATGTCTTGGCACTAGTGGGACTATAGCAAAGTCCAATAGCCACGTATAGGATGCCACTAGGTACACTGAGTGTTTGCTAGTATAATGGCTTAGTTATAATTAGTTGGAGTGTGCAACGCATGCAGATGCGCTCTGCAAATGTCTTGGCACTAGTGGGACTATAGCAAAGTCCAATAGCCACGTATAGGATGCCACTAGGTACACTGAGTGTTTGCTAGTATAATGGCTTAGTTATAATTAGTTGGAGTGTGCAACGCAGGCAGATGCGCTCTGCAAATGTCTTGGCACTAGTGGGACTATAGCAAAGTCCAATAGCCACGTATAGGATGCCACTAGGTACACTGAGTGTGTGCTAGTATAATGGCTTAGTTATAATTAGTTGGAGTGTGCAACGCAGGCAGATGCGTTCTGCAAATGTCTTGGCACTAGTGGGACTAAAGCAAAGTCCAATAGCCACGTATAGGATGCCACTAGGTACACTAAGTGTTTGCTAGTATAATGGCTTAGTTATAATTAGTTGGAGTGTGCAACGCAGGCAGATGCGCTCTGCAAATGTCTTGGCACTAGTGGGACTATAGCAAAGTCCAATAGCCACGTATAGGATGCCACTAGGTACACTGAGTGTGTGCTAGTATAATGGCTTAGTTATAATTAGTTGGAGTGTGCAACGCAGGCAGATGCGTTCTGCAAATGTCTTGGCACTAGTGGGACTAAAGCGAAATCCAATAGCCACGTATAGGATGCCACTAGGTACACTAAGTGTTTGCTAGTATAATGGCTTAGTTATAATTAGTTGGAGTGTGCAACGCAGGCAGATGCGCTCTGCAAATGTCTTGGCACTAGTGGGACTATAGCAAAGTCCAATAGCCACGTATAGGATGCCACTAGGTACACTGAGTGTTTGCTAGTATAATGGCTTAGTTATAATTAGTTGGAGTGTGCAACGCAGGCAGATGCGCTCTGCAAATGTCTTGGCACTAGTGGGACTATAGCAAAGTCCAATAGCCACGTATAGGATGCCACTAGGTACACTGAGTGTGTGCTAGTATAATGGCTTAGTTATAATTAGTTGGAGTGTGCAACGCAGGCAGATGCGTTCTGCAAATGTCTTGGCACTAGTGGGACTAAAGCAAAGTCCAATAGCCACGTATAGGATGCCACTAGGTACACTAAGTGTTTGCTAGTATAATGGCTTAGTTATAATTAGTTGGAGTGTGCAACGCAGGCAGATGCGCTCTGCAAATGTCTTGGCACTAGTGGGACTATAGCAAAGTCCAATAGCCACGTATAGGATGCCACTAGGTACACTGAGTGTGTGCTAGTATAATGGCTTAGTTATAATTAGTTGGAGTGTGCAACGCAGGCAGATGCGTTCTGCAAATGTCTTGGCACTAGTGGGACTAAAGCAAAGTCCAATAGCCACGTATAGGATGCCACTAGGTACACTAAGTGTTTGCTAGTATAATGGCTTAGTTATAATTAGTTGGAGTGTGCAACGCAGGCAGATGCGCTCTGCAAATGTCTTGGCACTAGTGGGACTATAGCAAAGTCCAATAGCCACGTATAGGATGCCACTAGGTACACTGAGTGTTTGCTAGTATAATGGCTTAGTTATAATTAGTTGGAGTGTGCAACGCAGGCAGATGCGCTCTGCAAATGTCTTGGCACTAGTGGGACTATAGCAAAGTCCAATAGCCACGTATAGGATGCCACTAGGTACACTGAGTGTGTGCTAGTATAATGGCTTAGTTATAATTAGTTGGAGTGTGCAACGCAGGCAGATGCGTTCTGCAAATGTCTTGGCACTAGTGGGACTAAAGCAAAGTCCAATAGCCACGTATAGGATGCCACTAGGTACACTAAGTGTTTGCTAGTATAATGGCTTAGTTATAATTAGTTGGAGTGTGCAACGCAGGCAGATGCACTCTGCAAATGTCTTGGCACTAGTGGGACTATAGCAAAGTCCAATAGCCACGTATAGGATGCCACTAGGTACACTGAGTGTTTGCTAGTATAATGGCTTAGTTATAATTAGTTGGAGTGTGCAACGCAGGCAGATGCGCTCTGCAAATGTCTTGGCACTAGTGGGACTATAGCAAAGTCCAATAGCCACGTATAGGATGCCACTAGGTACACTGAGTGTGTGCTAGTATAATGGCTTAGTTATAATTAGTTGGAGTGTGCAACGCAGGCAGATGCGTTCTGCAAATGTCTTGGCACTAGTGGGACTAAAGCAAAGTCCAATAGCCACGTATAGGATGCCACTAGGTACACTAAGTGTTTGCTAGTATAATGGCTTAGTTATAATTAGTTGGAGTGTGCAACGCAGGCAGATGCGCTCTGCAAATGTCTTGGCACTAGTGGGACTATAGCAAAGTCCAATAGCCACGTATAGGATGCCACTAGGTACACTGAGTGTGTGCTAGTATAATGGCTTAGTTATAATTAGTTGGAGTGTGCAACGCAGGCAGATGCGTTCTGCAAATGTCTTGGCACTAGTGGGACTAAAGCAAAGTCCAATAGCCACGTATAGGATGCCACTAGGTACACTAAGTGTTTGCTAGTATAATGGCTTAGTTATAATTAGTTGGAGTGTGCAACGCAGGCAGATGCGCTCTGCAAATGTCTTGGCACTAGTGGGACTATAGCAAAGTCCAATAGCCACGTATAAGATGCCACTAGGTACACTGAGTGTTTGCTAGTATAATGGCTTAGTTATAATTAGTTGGAGTGTGCAACGCAGGCAGATGCGCTCTGCAAATGTCTTGGCACTAGTGGGACTATAGCAAAGTCCAATAGCCACGTATAGGATGCCACTAGGTACACTGAGTGTGTGCTAGTATAATGGCTTAGTTATAATTAGTTGGAGTGTGCAACGCAGGCAGATGCGTTCTGCAAATGTCTTGGCACTAGTGGGACTAAAGCAAAGTCCAATAGCCACGTATAGGATGCCACTAGGTACACTAAGTGTTTGCTAGTATAATGGCTTAGTTATAATTAGTTGGAGTGTGCAACGCAGGCAGATGCGCTCTGCAAATGTCTTGGCACTAGTGGGACTATAGCAAAGTCCAATAGCCACGTATAGGATGCCACTAGGTACACTGAGTGTGTGCTAGTATAATGGCTTAGTTATAATTAGTTGGAGTGTGCAACGCAGGCAGATGCGTTCTGCAAATGTCTTGGCACTAGTGGGACTAAAGCAAAGTCCAATAGCCACGTATAGGATGCCACTAGGTACACTGAGTGTTTGCTAGTATAATGGCTTAGTTATAATTAGTTGGAGTGTGCAACGCAGGCAGATGCGCTCTGCAAATGTCTTGGCACTAGTGGGACTATAGCAAAGTCCAATAGCCACGTATAGGATGCCACTAGGTACACTGAGTGTTTGCTAGTATAATGGCTTAGTTATAATTAGTTGGAGTGTGCAACGCAGGCAGATGCGCTCTGCAAATGTCTTGGCACTAGTGGGACTATAGCAAAGTCCAATAGCCACGTATAGGATGCCACTAGGTACACTGAGTGTGTGCTAGTATAATGGCTTAGTTATAATTAGTTGGAGTGTGCAACGCAGGCAGATGCGTTCTGCAAATGTCTTGGCACTAGTGGGACTATAGCCAAGTCCAATAGCCACGTATAGGATGCCACTAGGTACACTAAGTGTTTGCTAGTATAATGGCTTAGTTATAATTAGTTGGAGTGTGCAACGCAGGCAGATGCGCTCTGCAAATGTCTTGGCACTAGTGGGACTATAGCAAAGTCCAATAGCCACGTATAGGATGCCACTAGGTACACTGAGTGTGTGCTAGTATAATGGCTTAGTTATAATTAGTTGGAGTGTGCAACGCAGGCAGATGCGCTCTGCAAATGTCTTGGCACTAGTGGGACTATAGCAAAGTCCAATAGCCACGTATAGGATGCCACTAGGTACACTGAGTGTGTGCTAGTATAATGGCTTAGTTATAATTAGTTGGAGTGTGCAACGCAGGCAGATGCGTTCTGCAAATGTCTTGGCACTAGTGGGACTAAAGCAAAGTCCAATAGCCACGTATAGGATGCCACTAGGTACACTAAGTGTTTGCTAGTATAATGGCTTAGTTATAATTAGTTGGAGTGTGCAACGCAGGCAGATGCGTTCTGCAAATGTCTTGGCACTAGTGGGACTAAAGCAAAGTCCAATAGCCACGTATAGGATGCCACTAGGTACACTAAGTGTTTGCTAGTATAATGGCTTAGTTATAATTAGTTGGAGTGTGCAACGCAGGCAGAGGCGCTCTGCAAATGTCTTGGCACTAGTGGGACTATAGCAAAGTCCAATAGCCACGTATAGGATGCCACTAGGTACACTGAGTGTTTGCTAGTATAATGGCTTAGTTATAATTAGTTGTAGTGTGCAATGCAGGCAGACGTGCTCTGCAAATGTCTTTGCACTAGTGGGACTATAGCAAAGTCCAATAGCCACAGATAGGATGCCACTAGGTACACTGAGTGTTTGCTAGTATAATGGCTTAGTTATGAGTTGGAGTGTGCAGAGGACAAGAGGGTACAGTGGCAGGATTGTGGTGCTCTGGGTAGAGGAATGGAAGCCTGCCTTTCTATTCCCTCCTAATGGTGAAATGCAGGGAGGAAATCCCTGACCTTGGCTGCACAGACGCTGGCGCTGTTTTCAGGACCTGTCACCTTAACTCTGACCCTGCCGGTTTGAGCCCTTAAAAGGACTGCTATAAAGTGCTCTCCCTATGCTGTCTAACGCTGTGTATGCAGCGCATACAGCTGTATCGGCTATAGGACTCAGGATGACGGAGCTGCGACAGTGATGTCTGACACCCAAGACGCAGAAGGCAGATAATGGCGTCCGTGAAGAAAATGTCCGGTTTTATAATGCAGGGACATGTGACATGCAGATCCTATCACACATGCCGTTGCTTCTCTGGCTCAAAGTCCACTTAGCTGTGTGTGTGTCTGTGATTGGCTGACATGCTGGCCCGCCCCACAAGACGCGCGCGCTTAGGGAAGGAAGACAAGAAAAAAAAAAAAAAATGGCGATCGCCATTATAGAAACAGCAGTGATCTGAAGGCGCTGTTCACGCACACTATACACTGAAATGTGATAATAGTTTGATTCACAGAGTGACTTACACTATTACAGCAGAAACCAAGCTAGGATTTAGCTGTTTTTTGGCTGCTAGAACCGTTCTCGAACGTTTCTAGAACTATCGAGCTTTTGCAAAAAGCTCGAGTTCTAGTTCGATCTAGAACATGCCCCAAAATCACTCGAGCCTAGAACTGGAGAACCACGAACCGCGCTCAACTCTAATAAGGACAGCATTTAACAACAAATCCTGTATGTCTGAGTTTACTGTGAATTGTATGATTCAAAGTAACTGATCCTTAGTGATGTTAATTATAGTCCAGGATTTGCAAACCCTAAAATGCACGCACATCACAGCTACCTGAGTGAGTCTTTAGTGAAGTGTGACTTAAGGGGGCTTTACACGCTGCGACATCGCTAATGCGGAGACGTTGGGGTCACGGAATTTGTGACGCACATCTGGCCGCATTAGCGATGTTGCTGCGTGTGACACCGATGAGCGATTTTGCATCGTTGCAAAAACGTGCAAAATCGCTCATCGGTGACATGGGGGTTCATTCTCGATTATCGTTACTGCAGCAGTAGTGATGTAGTTCGTCGCTCCTGCGGCAGCACACATCGGTATGTGTGACGCCGCAGGAACGAGGAAGCTCTCCTTACCTGCCTCCCGGCCGCTATGCGGAAGGAAGGAGGTGGGCGGGATGTTACGTCCCGCTCATCTCCGCCCCTCCGCTGCTATTGGGCGTCCGCTCCGTGACGTCGCTGTGACGCCGCATGGACCGCCCCCTTAGAAAGGAGGCGGTTCGCCGGTCACAGCAACGTCGCCGGGCAGGTAAGTATGTGTGACAGGTCTGGGTGATGTTGTGCGGCACGGGCAGCGATTTGCCCGTGTCGCGCAACAGATGGGGGCGTGTACCCACACTAGCGATATCGGGACCGATTTTTGCAGTGCGGGACCAGTTTTTGCAGTGCGTCTCAATCCGGCTCAAAAACCTATGCAACAGATGAGGCGAAAAAAACGGATCCGTTGCATAGTTTTTCCATGCGGCCCATCAGTTTTTTGATGGATGCGGTTTGATACTGAGTATGCGCAGTGCAAAAAACTGCATCCGGCGGCCGTATGCGGTTTTTGCTGCAGGATGCCGCATCAGGTGTCCATAGGCTTGCTTTGTAAATCGCGCCGCATCGCGCCAGATCCGAAGTGATGCGGTTTTTTCGCCACCCAAACAACGTGCCAGGCAACATTCCATCCGGCCGCCGCATGGGCTAAATATGCCGCATCCGGCAAAAAACGGACGCAACGCAAGGCCATGCGGCACAATACGGCACTAATGCAAGTCTATGCGGGAAAAAACGCAACGGGCGGCAAAAAAACGGTTGCGTTTTTTCTGCAAAGCGCTGTATTGTGCCGCACTGCAAAAAACGGATGTGTGAAAGCAGCCTTAGCTGCAATATCATATACAGCCTATGGACAGTTGGGGTGCTATTTTAGTAGAAGGTAGCTTTATTTTCCTTGTCCAGTACAACCCTATGAAGTTTTAGGAGTTGGATCATGCAGATCAGGCTTACATTTCCTTGTTTTAATCAAAGGTTCAACAAAATGCAATTGTGGGTTCTGGGCTAAAAGTTATAAATTTGCTCTATCCCTTAAAATGTAATGAACGATTAAAAATAATTGTATCTTCTTTTAGAGTCATTTAACTTATTTTTATAAACATCAGTATTCCTGACTGTTGGCTGAATACATAGAAGAAAAAGCGGATATTTATGTATCGCTTATGTCTTTCACATTAACGCTGCTTGTTTTGCATGGAGATAATGTCAAGCACACAGTGAATTCACTTTTTCTACTTTATATTTAAAGTATTTCATCTAGAAGTAAAGCTGCTGGGTAACATGATTAGAATGTGCTCGGTGTATCTGAGATCAGTGTCCCCGCGCTGGAGCTTGCATGGAATAATTCCAGTAATATATTTCTCTCTGGTGGGAAGCTGATTTCATTTCTCTGCATTTGCGGAAAGTGTTTTCACACATTCAGCCATGTGGGGAGAAATCATCCTGGTATTAGTTATGCAAATCTGCTCTGAGCGGGGGTCACTGGCGCTGCTTGATTTCCCCTGCAGTAACATGCTCAATTCTGTAAATACTAAGAGTGTCAGGGTACATGGGGATTGCAATCAAAGAAAAACATGTATGTGGCCAAATCTTTATAGTTATATCATAAGAAGGAAAATATCCTGTGTTTTATGAATAAACAGCAATGAGAGAACATACTAATTGAAATGACGATTTTGCAGCTGGATATTCATTTGTAACCCAGTCTAGCAATGATATGAAAGCCCCTAAGGGGGGCTTTACACGTTGCGACATCGCTTCCGCAATATCGTCGGGGTCACGTCGTTAGTGACGAATATCCGGCACCGGTAACGACATTGCAACGTGTAAATCATAGATGCGCTGATAAACGATCGCAAAAGCGTCGAAAATCGGTGATCTGTGTAGCGTCGGTCATTTTCATAATGTCGGGTCGACCGCAGTTACGATGTTGTTTGTCGCTCCTGCGGCATCACACATCGCTGTGTGTAAACTTGAAGGAGCGAAAAACATCTCCTTACCTGCATCCCGACAGCAATGCGGAAGGGAGAAGGTGGACGGGATATGTCCCGCTCATCTCCGCCCCTCCGCTTCTATTGGCCGGCTGATTAGTGACGTCGCAGTGACGTCGCTGTGATGCCGAACGCACCTCCCCCTTGAAGGAGGGATTGTTCGGCAGTCACCGCGACGTCGCCGACCAGGTATGTGTGTGTGATGCTGCCGTAGCGATAATCTTCGCTACGGCAGTAATCACAAGATATCGCATGTGCGACAGGGGCGGGTGCTATAGCGCTCAACATCGCTAGCCGATGTTAGCGATGTTGCAACGTGTAAAATACCCCTAACTCTCTGTGCATGCTCCAAAAATATCTATCATAATTATCCAAGGCTGTATGTTAATTGGTGTGGTCTGTTCTGATGGGTGCTGCTGGTCTTTGCCCAACGCTTACTTTAGGCTGGAGCCACATTTGCAAGTCTCGAACCGCATCACCTGATGCGGCCGCACACTCTCCTGACAGGAGCGGGTTGGCTGCATGTCATAAAATCATAGAATGGTAGAGTTAGAAGGGACCACAAAAGCCATCGGGTCCAACCCCCTGTGAGTGTAGGCTTCCCTAAATCATCCCAGCTATATGTTTATCCAGTTTGCGCTTGAAGATTTCCTTTGATGGAGAGCTCACCACTTCCCGTGGTAGCCTGTTCCACTCCCTGACTGCCCGTATTTCTATGCAGCTGAGATGCTCCTGTCCGGAGAGTGGGTGCCCGTGCTGGGGGATGCAATGCGAGACTCACACAAGTCTCTCGCAAGTGTGACTCCAGCCTTATCCCCACAATCACATCCTTCGGCCTTGACTAATGTGAATTTTGTATCCTAAATCATCCAAAAAGTGCTCTAACACTACTATTTACGCAGTGGAAGCACATGTCTACTTGTTCTATGCTCTTCTTCTACTGGCGTATGCACATTTCACTTCTTTGTTCTGTCCTTAATAAATCAAAGTGTGCCTGCACAAGACTGTGCTTCAAATCTATGTGTGAAATATATGTACGTAACATATTAATGTAAGTTTCTCACCAGATGTCGGTAACAACCCATCCAATATACACAGACAAAAAGAAATCAAACCATAGATGTCCATAAATTTAGTGATGTGTAGTAATAATAATAATATTTTTTTATTTCTATAGCGCCAACATATTCTGCAGCACTTTACAATTAAGAGGGTACATGTACAGACAATATGAGACATTACAGAGGGACACAATTCAACAGATACCAAGGAGTGAAGGTCCTGCATGCAAGCTTTTAATCTATGAGGAAATAGGGGAGGTACAAAAGGTAAATTGGGGAGCGAAAGCTTCTCATATATGGTCCAGCCATCAAAATAATGAGAGATTCAAGTCCAGCTGCGTGGATCAGTCACCAGCCCAACTTTATACAGGTACAGAGTGTAAAAAAAGTACATGAAGAGGAATGCAACCAGAAGATACAGGGGACAAGAATTGGAAGTAAATTTTGTGAAGGGCAGAATGGGAATAGTTAGATGAGTGAGGTGAGGTGATAGGCTAGTCTAGAGAAATGCATTTTTAGGGACCGCTTAAAGGTGTGGATGTTGGGAATTAATTGAATTTTTCTTGGTAGTGTGTTCCAGAGCATAGTTGTAGCTCGTGAGAAATCTTGAAGATGGGAGTGGAAGGTCCATATTGTTGAGGATGTCAGTCTTAGGTCATTAGCAGAGCAAAGGGCATGGGTGGGGTGATAGACAGAGATGAGGGAGGAGATGTAGGGCAGTGCGGAACCGTGGAGAGCCTTGTGGGGGAGAGTGATAAGTTTATATTGGACTCTGTAGCAGATAGGCAACCAGTATAGTGACTGACACAGATCAGAGGCATTGGTGAAGTGGTTGGAGAGGAAAATGATCCTGGCTGCAGCATTCAGAATGTATTGGAGAGGCAAGAGTTTAGTAACAAGTAGACCAATTAGTAAAGAATTACAGTAATAATGATAAATGACACAGATAAAAGTATTGAACATGCTTACAGAAACTAATTGGATACTTAGCAAAAAAAAAGCCTTTGTTGGTTACTACAGCTTCAAGACACCTCCTGTATGGAGAAACTAGTCACATGCATTGCTCAGGTGCGATTTTGGCCCATTCTACACTCAAACACTCTTCAAATCCTGAAGGTTATGTGGGTTGCTTTTATGAACTCTGAGCTTTAGTTTCTTCCATAATTTTTCTATTAGATTCATGTCAGGTGATTGGCTGGGCCATTTTTGCAATTTTGTTTTTTCCTCTGAAACCACTTGAGATTCCTTGGCTGTGTGTTTGTGCTCATTATCTTGTACAGATGTCCACCCTCATTTCATCCTGGTAGATGGCAGCAGATTTTTATCAAGAATGTCACAGTACATTTGGTAATTTATCCTTCCTTCAAATATATGAATTTTGCCAGTGCTGTATGCTTAAAAATAGCCCCACTCCATGATATTCCTACCTTCAAACCTCACTGTTTGTATGGTGTTTGTGACAGCCGGTGACTATGGACCCATTGTGCCAAGGGACAGTCTTTCCCTGGGGAGCATGACTAAGTGACTACCTGGTATTCACTAGAGCCTCAGATGGTGAGGATAGTTTGGTCAGCAGGTAGTCACCAGGTATCACGCTCATATACAAAAAGACATAATGGTCCATTTAGGTTATTACAGTGAGAGTAAGACATAATCATTAACTGTACATACCTAATAAAGTGCTCTGTGCAGATATAGTGCAAGTTGGACTAAGTTGAACCTTCAAGGGAAGACCCCCAAATGTGTGTGGGTTACTGGCATGACAGTGTTTTCAGGATGATATCCAGCACCCTTTGACTTTCAAGCATGGAGGTTTATGCATCCAAAGAGTTCAGTTTTGGTGTCATCTCACCGGATTATAGTCTCCTAGTATTTCACAGGATTGTCTAAATGTTAGTGAGCAATCTTTAAACGTACTTGAACATGCTTTGTGCTCAGCAATCGAGTCTTCCATGGTTAGCATGCGTACAGGTTGATTGCATTACTTAGTGTTGTCTTTTAAACAATTGCACGTGGTGATTCCAGGTCTTTCTGTAGCTCTCCACAAGTGGTCTATGGCTCTTGGACAACTCTTGTGACAGTTCTTTTTTCTCCTCTGTCGCAAAACCTCCATTGAGAAACTGGACATGGATGGTTTAATGTCAAATGATGTACTTTCCTCTTCTGGATTATGACCCCAACAGTGCTCAATAAAACCTTCAGTAGTTTAAAATTTGTTCTATAACCAATGTTAGTATGTTTTGCAACAAAAGGTTGTGAAGGTTTAGAGACAGCTCACTGGTTTTAATCATCATGAGATGTTTGTTGTGTAGCACCTTGGTAATGAGACACCTTTTTATAGTTAAACCAGCTGATATTATCCTTTACTGACCAGCAAAATTGCTTTCTACAGTAATTAATCATTGATTTCAGGTGGTGTCATGATTTTACATGGCTTTTTGTACCTCTTTCTTCATGTTTTCAACACTTTTTCCCCATGTAATTTCTCATTATTACACAAAATTTAATTTATAGTGATTTATTTCTTTGCTTGGGTGAATTGGAGGGTTTGTTACTGACATATGTTGAGATATTCATGTCAATACTTCCATCAGTAATACCAGGCCTGGGTGCGGTTACCTGCATTGAACTCCGGAGCTCTCACCTGAGCTCTGGAGTTCAGCCCGGCCTGTCCGCAGCTGTCATGAACTGAACCGCAATCGCCGGGGAATCAGTCGGCGCTCGCGGTTCATTCCTGCAAACCCAGAGTTCAGTCAAGACTGCACTCCGGAGCTCAGATAAGTGCTCCGGAGTTCAATGCAGGTAACCGCAGCCAGGCCTGGTATTACTTGTGGTTTGTCCGGTAGTCAGTCCGACATTATTTAAGTCTGTATATATATGTACGTGTGTATAATTATATATATATATATATATAAAATCATATCTCTGACTATATCATTATGTTTCAGGCAGTACACGTTTTGTTATACAACTATTAGGTGCAAAATACATTTCAGTTCCTGTACAAAACACTTTTAAATTCTGTAAAATAACCCCTGGCTCCTAATCTGTATTGTCTTGGTCATGATTGAGAGGCTTTAAAAATGGTAGTTTAAAGCACATAGTAATCTACTTACAGAATGAGTATGATGAATACCAAACAGTTACATTAAATTCATTATCAGACAATGCTTGAGGGGGCTGCAGTGCACTGGAAAGTGAATGGGAAGATTAAGTGACCCCATGCACCTCATGTGTCATGGATTTCTGATTTATCTCTAAAAGAATGTTTGTGGCAGAGAGGGATTGTTTGCAATGAATAGAAATGGCTGTTGAAAAGCACAAGGGCTATATCACAGATGAGTGCATTCTTCCATTGATAATATTTTGTCTATTTCCAGTTATTGGAATTTTAATCATCGTTGCAGGCAAATTGTGTGAAACTATTCATTTACTATAATAGCTCAAAACATATAATTTATTTCATATTTAACATCAATGTCTGCCTGAAACCATCTCAGCAGTGAAGGTAATAGCAATGGATTTTGAATAGTTGGTAGTAGAGTAAGTGGGATTTAATCCCAGCTTTGATTGGAGAGCTGGAATGCTGCCCTATAGGTATTGTGAGATGTGTGAAAATTCTTGATGACCGTCCTTGAAACCATAAATCTAAGTAAGATTCCAGCAAAAATACAGACAATTGTCTATTGTATATGAGAGCCGTAATCAGCAAACAAGTTAGATGAGCTAAGGTTACTTAAGTATTTATTTATATAATTAATTCTTATTACAGATATGTCCTTCAAATCACAAAATGTGGTGCGATATAGCTAACTTTGAAAAAAGAATAAAAAGAAAATTTTGCAAAACTCTCTCTATAGACTATGAGATTGGTTACATATGAATAGTGATGAGCGAGTATGCTTGTTACTACTCGGTACTCGCACGAGTATCACTGTACTCGGGCTACTCGGCGGGGACCGAGTAATCTCGCGATACTCGTGCTGTACTCGTGGTCTTCATCCCTGCATGTTGGCGCTCTTTTGAGAGCCAGGCCTCATGCAGGGATTGGCTGGCAGACCACTGCAATGCCACAGCTCTATTAGTTGTGGAATTGCAGTGATTTGCCGGCCCGCACAGCGTGACCGAGCCTTTATACCGGCGGCCGCGCTGTGCTCTGCACACAGCCATCCAGACAGTCAGTGCAGGGAGAGTGTTGCTGCTTCAGGGAAAGGTTTGCGGCCCTTTATAGTTAGTTCCGGAGCAGGGCTGCAAACAGTGTGACCAGAAGTCCTTCTCAGGACTATTATAGATGTATACAGGCAGGCAGGGTATAGCCAGGTCGGAGTACAGTAGCAGAGTCCTTCTCAGGACTATTGTTGCTGTATACAGGCAGGGTATAGCCAGGTCGGAATACAGGCTAGTGACCAGAAGAGTCCTTGTCAGGACTATTGTAGCAGTATACAGGCAGGCAGGCAGGCAGGGTATATAGCCATTCCTAGTGGTGACCTTATACCAGCCTTCATCATATCTGGGGCTGGTGTACACAGTCTAAAACAGTCCAGACAGTGTCAGACTTCTCAGTAATTGTCGCTCCTAAAAACCTGTTAGGTTCTTAGTGCGTCCGTGCTTGCATTTAAAAACCGCACGTGTGTGCCTGTCGGTGGCAGCGTACAGGTGCACGTTTTGCACAAACTATTATATAACGCACAAGTCTAGTGAATTATCCATGTCAGTCAGCAGTGTCTGATAGTGTCAGACTTCTCAGTAATTGTCGCTCCTAAAACCCTGTTAGGTTCTTAGTGCGTCCGTGCTTGCATTTAAAAACCGCACGTGTGTGCCTGTCGGTGGCAGCGTACAGGTGCACTTGTGTGCGTTTTGCACAAACTTGGATATAACGCACAAGTCTAGTGAATACACGTCAGCACAGCATTGCAAAATGCGCAAGGGCGTTGGCAACGAACAAGGAAGTGGACGTGATGGTGGTGCAGGCAGAGGCCGAGGTCGTGGGCAAGCTCTAATTTCGCCACAACAAAGGGCCACATCTACTCGCTCGCACGTCCTGTCCCAAATTCTTAAGGACCGCAGCAGTACACCGCTCTTGAACCAAGACCAGTGTCAACAGGTTATTAGTTGGATAGCGGATAATGCTTCCAGTCAGATTGGCACCACCACAAACACTCTGTCTTCCACACGGTCAAGTGTCAGTAGCCGTGATACTGCACCGCACATTTCAGAACCTGATCCTCCTTCCTACCACAAGGCTGGGTACACGTCCTCGGACATTACTGATCCCACACTTGGACACTCGGAAGAGCTGTTCACGTTTCCATTCGCACATTCTGGCCTCTCGCCAGCTCCTGTTGAAGTGGGCCATGACGAGAATGTATGCACAGATGCCCAAATATTTGAGCAGCCACGTTCTCACAAAGTTGGCAACGTGTCTCAACAAGGGGTGGACGATGATGAGACACAATTGTCAGGAAGTCAGGAGGAGGAGCAGGGTGCGGAAGAGGAAGACGACGTGGTGGATGATCCAGTAACTGACCCAACCTGGCAGGAGGATATGCAGAGCGAGGACAGCAGTGCACAGGGGGAGGGAGGCGTAGCATCCCAACAGGCAGTAAGAAGCAGGGTGGTGGCTCCAGGCAGAAGTCAGGCAACCGTTCCCCGGAACAACAACACGACACAAGGTGCCTGTACAAATGTTAGGTCTTCCCGAGTCTGGCAGTTTTTTAAGTTGGCTCCAGATGATTCTAAAAAGGCCATTTGCAACATCTGCCATGCCAGCATCAGCAGGGGTACCAAAACTAGCAGCCTGACCACCACCAGCATGATCAGGCACATGTCAGCCAAGCACCCGACTTTGTGGGAAGTACAACAGAGTCAAGGAGCATTGCTTGCTGATGTCACTGCTATGTCTTCGCTTGTTGTGCATGCGAGCCAATCCCCTGTCCATGCTGCCTGCGAACAAGCCTCCTCCGGTCCTGCACCTGCAGTTGCCTACACAGAAATAACACCATCATCAAGCACGTCCTTGTCCCAGCGCAGCGTTCAGTTATCCATTCAGCAAACCTTTGAACGCAGGCGCAAATACACTGCCAACGCCCCACATGCCACAATTCTAAATGCTTATAAGATAAGATGGAGAAGAAGTTAATGCCGCGCATCAGCCAAATGAAGACGTATAGTGTTGATGAAGTTTTTCTTTTATTCCATAGACCTATAGAATAAAAGAAAAACTTCATCAACACTATACGTCTTCATTTGGCTGATGCGCGGCATTAACCCCTTCTCCATCTTATCTTATATGCTCATCCACGTGGGGCTGCAGCAGATGCCATTATCTCATGCGCACTAGTGGTTGTGACTGTCACAACTGATCCAGGTGAGTGTATAATTCTCCAGGTATGCCTCAATGATCTCCTTTGGTGTTACACTATCAGCGCTCCTTATTTTCAGATCTACAGTTCTAAATGCTAACATTTCGCGACTGCTTGCGCTGGAAATGTTGCCTTTTAGGCTGGTGGAGACAGAAGCATTCCACGACCTGATGGCGGCAGCTGTCCCACGTTACTCGGTCCCCAGCCGCCACTATTTCTCCCGGTGACCCGTCCCCGCATTGCATAACCACGTGTCACAAAACATCACACGTGCCCTGAACAACGCTGTTTCACCCAAAGTCCACCTAACCACAGACACGTGGACAAGTGCTTGTGGGCAAGGCCGCTACATCTCGTTGATGGCACACTGGGTTAATATTGTGGAAGCTGGGACCCAGTCTGAGCGAGGGACGGATCACGTCCTTCCCACACAAAGTTTTGCAGGCCCTACCTCAGTCAGGGTTTCAACCACACTCTACAGCTTCGGAATGTCATGCTCTTCAGCCTCCTCCTCCTCCTGCGCATCCTCATCCACTTTACCCTCCACACCAGTCCAAAGCTGGAAGCACTGCAGCACTGCCTCGGCGAAGCAGCAACAGGCTGTGCTGAAGCTAATCTGCATAGGTGACAAACCCCACAATGCAGAAGAGGTGTGGACAGCTCTGAAACAGCAGGCAGATCACTGGCTCACACCTCTGAACCTAAAGCCAGGAAAGGTGGTGTGTGACAATGGCCGGAACCTGGTGGCGGCTTTGAGGCGAGGCCAGCTGACACATGCTCCATGCGTGGCCCATGTGCTCAACCTCGTGGTCCAGCGGTTTCTAAAGTCATACCCAGAGCTGTCTGATCTACTGGTAAAAGTTTGCCGCCTGTCTGCACATTTTCGAAAGTCACCTACTGCTTCAGCCGGCCTTGCCGGCTTTCAGCACCGTTTGCATCTTCCGGCTCACAGACTGGTGTGTGATGTCCCCACGTGTTGGAATTCAACTCTGCACATGTTGGTCAGGATATGTGAGCAGAAGAGGGCAGTTGTTGAGTACCTGCATCACCTAAGCCGTCGGGAAATGGGTCAAACTCCACACATAACACCTGAGGAGTGGAGATGGATGTCCGACCTATGTACCATCCTCCAAAACTTTGAGGACTCCACCAAGATGGTGAGTGGTGATGACGCCATTATTAGCGTCACCATACCGCTTCTCTGCCTGCTAAAACGGTCTCTGCTCAAAAACAAACATGATGCATTGCAGGCGGAGCGCGATGAGTTGGAGCAAGAAACAGTAGTAGGTGTGGGTGATAACACACAGCCCAGCCTCGTCTCATCACAACGTGCAGTGGATGACTATGACAAGGAGGAGGATGAAGACATGGAGCAACTCTCCGGCCAAATTGAGGATATGACATGCACACCAGTCATATCCTCGGTTCAGCGTGGCTGGCCAGAGGACAGGGTAGATGAGGAGGAGGAGGAGGAGGAGGACAGCATGTTCAGTCATTGTGTTGGTCAGGATACTGAAGTACTTGCTGTTAAGAGTCTGGCGCACATGGCTGACTTTATGGTAAGCTGCCTGTCTCGTGACCCTCGCGTTAAGAACATCTTGGCCAACAATCATTACTGGTTGGTAACACTGTTAGACCCACGCTACAAGGAGAACTTTATGTCTCTTATTCCCGAGGCGGAGAGGTCAGCCAAAATGCAGCAGTTCCGGAAGGCCATAGTCACGGAAGTAGGCAAAGCATTCCCCTCACAAAACGCTAGCGGCATAGGTAAGGAATCAGTGGACAACCAAGGCGTACAGCCGAGAGGGGCACAAGTCCAATCCACCAGAGGTAGGGGAACAGTCTTTAAGATGTGGGACAGTTTTCTCAGCCCCTCACGTACCACAGCCCCTGAGGTGCAGGGTAGTGCCACAAGAAATCCTAAGTTTGCCCAGATGCTCAAGGAGTACCTTGCAGATCGAAGAACTGTACTCCGACATTCCTCTGTGCCTTACAATTATTGGGTATCCAAGGTGGACACGTGGCATGAATTGGCTCTCTACGCCTTGGAAGTCCTGGCCTGCTTGCCGCTAGCGTTTTGTCAGAGCGTGTTTTTAGTGCCGCAGGTGGAATCATTACAGATAAACGCACCCGCCTGTCAACTGAAAATGCTGACAGGCTGACTCTGATCAAGATGAACAAGGGTTGGATTGGGCCAGACTTCACCACACCACCAGCAAATGAGAGCGGAATTTAAAGTTTGTAACGGGAATTTGACATGTACCTCCACTCACCCATGGGTACACACTTCTGGAATTTGGATAATCGCTGGACTGCTCCTCCTTCTCCTCATGCGCCACCATGATGACCGTTACAATAGTTAGGCCTTTGTTTCAGGTATACCCCCAGTGGTAAATTTTTTCGTCCATTCTTTCAGAATGGACATTACAACGAAAGGAGACCCGCTCCTTTGCAATGGGAACAATGTTTTGAGGCCCTCATGCACGTCTCTATCCACAGACAATGTGGAGCCTCCCAATTTTTGACTGCCCTGCCTAAGGGCTATACTACAATAGACCCACTTCCTTACAATGGGCACTTCAGGTTTACAGGCCCTCATGCACGTCTCTATCCAGGGACAAGGTGGAGCCTCCCAATTTTTGGCTGCCCTGCCAAAGGGCTATACTACAATTGACCCACTTCCTTACAATGGGCACTTCAGGTTTACAGGCCCTCATGCACGTCTCTATCCAGGGACAATGTGGAGCCTCCCAATTTTTGGCTGCCCTGCCAAAGGGCTATACTACAATAGACCCACTTCCTTACAATGGGCACTTCAGGTTTACAGGCCCTCATGCACGTCTCTATCCAGGGACAATGTGGAGCCTCCCAATTTTTGGCTGCCTTGCCAAAGGGATATACTACAATAGACCCACTTCCTTACAATGGGCACTTCAGGTTTACAGGCCCTCATGCACGTCTCTATCCAGGGACAACGTGGAGCCTTCCAATTTTTGGCTGCCCTGCCAAAGGGCTATACTACAATAGACCCACTTCCTCAAAATGGGCACATTAGACTCAAGAGGCCTTCATGTACGTCTCTTCTCAGGGACATCGAAGTGCCACACAATGTTTTCACGTAAAATCTTTCATGTAATCTCCAAAAGTAACATACACCAGCTCTAACTATTGGGTATGTGCCCTTAACATTTCCGCCATGAAAATTCATTTTGGTGTCATTTTGGAAGGTTTTCTGGTGAGTCCATAAAAATGGCGTAAAACGCGGACAAAATTGTTCACAGCTGTGACTTTTGAGTGATAAATGCTTCAAGGGATCTTCCCCATGCTATTGCCATGTCATTTGAGCACTCTTCTGAGACTTTTGTGACATTTTTAGGGTTTCTACATGCTGCCGGGGGTCATTTCATAAAAATACTCGGGTCTCCCATAGGATAACATTGGGCTCGGTGCTCGGGCCGAGTACACGAGTATCTTGGGATGCTCGGCCCGAGCCTCGAGCACCCAAGCTTTTTAGTACTCGCTCATCACTACATATGAATTGTCTATAGTTATCTGTTGGCCGTGATGTAAATTTTAGTCTGTGAAGTGTTTTGCTAACATTGAATGACAATATACAGATGTAATTCACTGAAAAGGACATAAATTCAGAAAAAAACCTCACCAGAACAAAAGCCACCAACCAACACAGGTCAAAATGGCAAATGCACTTGCAGGATGCAGCCAGCCCCCCATGATAAAGGTAGGGTAACTGTGAGGCCCTGGCAAAAACCAGGTGGTCACACATAGGCCCCCGCACAACACCATCCCTCATCTAGGTTACACACAGCCCTGAAACCCTAGTCACCCCCCTCAGGGCAAGACAGGCACACCAGTGGGAGGGACCAGGCGGTTAGGGAACGCCCACCTAAGGGTCTAGACAGCCTGGGGCGGGAAAACAAGTAGTAAAATGTTGACGTTCAAGTTGAGAGGAGTGTGGGCTGGAGCTAGTTGTAGCTCCAGCGGAGGAGAATTCCAAGTTGAACGGTGCCAGGGTCGGAGCCCTGGTACTTTGGCTAGGTGGCAGATGTGGTCTCCGTCAGCAGGAGAGGGGAAGATGGCTCGTCAGATCCGAGGAGGACCAAAGCAGGGTTGGAGCCCGCCGGTACCGACACCAGAGAACAGACCGATAACCGTGCACAGAAGGGGCACTTGGACCTTGAAGCCAGGACCGGAACCAACGGCCTAGCTAATTAACCAATTGAGGGCAGGATTTTAGGTCCTGTCCCAACCAAAGTCCCAAAAGCAGGCAACTACCCACAGAGAAGGATAGGGCAACCGCCAGGGCCCGATAGATCCCACGGGTCAGCGTCAGCGGGCATGGCTCCTCAGGTACACAACAAGCCAGGAGCGGACTCCCGCGTTCCATACCGGGAAGTCCAACACAAGCAAACACAGTGCAGAGGGAAAAAGACGGCGACCACCAGCCCGGGTGGGGGACCAGAGTACAACCGGCCTCGGTAGCCGGCCTCCAGCACCTTGGTTTACCAAAAGACTCGTGTGAATTATTCAACTGTGAGTAACCAAACATCCCCTGGTACGTACGGGCGCGCAGGCCCCTGCCATCGCCATTCCCTGCACAGAGCCACTGGGCCCCAGGGCAACCATCCCTACCCACGGAGGGGTTAACATCCAGCTGCCATTACATCTCCCCCGGGGTGTCCCACAACAGCAGCGGTGGTGCCACCTTTCACCACACACCGTGGGTGGCATCATGAACTGAATACGGCCAAGCCCGTACAACTACGCCCCCCTCTTCATTTGGCATGTCCGCGTGACCCCCGGGTCCGGAGGATCCCTCGAGCCACACAGCGGGTTCGGATCCGAGCAGCCCGGCTGCTACTGGCGTGGGGGCAGCACATTCAGAAGCACGATCAACTCAAACACAGGTACGCACGGCACCGCTGGTGATGTTGCATTGAATAGAAGGTTAGTACACACCTGTGGGTGTGCTACCATGCTAAGAGGGCAGCTAGTCGGGGGATAGAACGCCCTTGGTACTAGTCCCCATGCTCATTAGCATAAGGGTACCTTCACACTTTAGCGATGCAGCAGCGATCCGACCAGCGATCTGACCTGGTCAGGATCGCTGCTGCATCACTACATGGTGGCTGGTGAGCTGTCAAACAGGCAGATCTCACCAGCGACCAGTGAACAGCCCCCAGCCAGCAGCGACGTGCAAGCGACGCTGCGCTTGCACGGAGCCGGCGTCTGGAAGCTGCGGACACTGGTAACTAATGTAAACATCGGGTATGGTTACCCGATGTTTACATTAGTTACCAGCGCACACCGCTTAGCTGTGTGTGCAGGGAGCAGGGAGCCGCGCACACTGAGCGCTGGCTCCTTGCTCTCCTAGCTACAGTACACATCGGGTTAATTAACCCGATGTGTACAGCAGCTACATGTGCAGAGAGCCGTAGCCGGCAGCACAGGCAGCGTGAGAGCTGCGGAGGCTGGTAACTAAGGTAAATATCGGGTAACCACCTTGGTTACCCGATGTTTATCTTAGTTACCAGCCTCCGCAGCTGCCAGATGCCGGCTCCTGCTCCCTGCTCGCTTCATTTGTCGCTCTCTCGCTGTCACACACAGCGATCTGTGTGTCACAGCGGGAGAGCGCCTTTGAAGAAAACGAACCAGGGCTGTGTGTAACGAGCAGCGATCTCGCAGCAGGGGCCAGATCGCTGCTCAGTGTCACAAACAGCGAGATCGCTAATGAGGTCACTGCTGCGTCGCAAAAAGCGTGACTCAGCAGCGATCTCGGCAGCGAGCTCGCTGTGTGTGAAGCACCCCTAAGACAAAAGATCTTTAGAAATACTTTTTCTATAGATTTCTTTATTTAGGGTAGTGTATACAGGGATTGTTAGGCAGGGATTAACAATATGCACCCAGAACTGATCATGGTTCTGCGTGCATTTTGCACCTGACAGGATCCCTTTAAAAACTGAGATATCCTGCACATGAAAAATTATTCCAAATGCTGATCACTTAGTGTTTTCTTTCAAACTGCCTGTTGTCAAGTGGAATCTGTATCTAGCAGCAAGGACGCCAGGATATATTACAGTAAAAGGTGTGGCTCTTTGTCTCACTGTTCCTGATTTCTTTTCTGCAAAAAGGCATTACAGACTTTCAACTTAATGAGAGCAAGATGGTGGAAATTAACAGTTACAACACTTGCTTGGTAAGGAAGTCACAGCTTGTTGGCAAAATGCTGATAAAGAAGACCCATCCACTCAAGAAGGATAGATGGCAAGCTATGGAGAATGAAAGTCTGAAATGTTTCTAAACATATTATAATGAACAAAAATATAAACGCAACTCTTTTTGTTTTTGCCATTTCATAAGCTGAAATATAAGATCTAAGACTTTATATACAGTTAGGTCCAGAAATATTTGGACAGTGACACAATTTTCGCGAGTTGGGCTCTGCATGCCACCACATTGGATTTGAAATGAAACCTCTACAACAGAATTCAAGTGCAGATTGTAACATTTAATTTGAAGGTTTGATAGAAATTGTAGGAATTGTACACATTTCTTTACAAGCACTCCACATTTTAGGGGCTCAAAAGTAATTGGACAAATAAACCAAACCCAAAAAAAAATTTTATTTTCAATATTTTGTTGCGAATCCTTTGGAGGCAATCACTGCCTTAAGTCTGGAACCCATGGACATCACCAAACGCTGGGTTTCCTCCTTCTTAATGCTTTGCCAGGCCTTTACAGCCGCAGCCTTCAGGTCTTGCTTGTTTGTGGGTCTTTCCGTCTTAAGTCTGGATTTGAGCAAGTGAAATGCATGCTCAATTGGGTTAAGATCTGGTGATTGACTTGGCTATTGCAGAATGTTCCACTTTTTTGCACTCATGAACTCCTGGGTAGCTTTGGCTGTATGCTTGGGGTCATTGTCCATCTGTACTATGAAGCGCCGTCCGATCAACTTTGCGGCATTTGGCTGAATCTGGGCTGAAAGTATATCACGGTACACTTCAGAATTCATCCGGCTACTCTTGTCTGCTGTTATGTCATCAATAAACACAAGTGCCATTGAAAGCCATGCATGCCCATGCCATCACGTTGCCTCCACCATGTTTTACAGAGGATATGGTGTGCCTTGGATCATGTGCCGTTCCCTTTCTTCTCCAAACTTTTTTCTTCCCATCATTCTGGTACAGGTTTATCTTGGTCTCATCTGTCCATAGAATACTTTTCCAGAACTGAGCTGGCTTCATGAGGTGTTTTTCAGCAAATTTAACTCTGGCCTGTCTATTTTTGGAATTGATGAATGGTTTGCATCTAGATGTGAACCCTTTGTATTTACTTTCATGGAGTCTTCTCTTTACTGTTGACTTAGAAACAGATACACCTACTTCACTGAGAGTGTTCTGGACTTCAGTTGATGTTGTGAACGGGTTCTTCTTCACCAAAGAAAGTATGCGGCGATCATCCACCACTGTTGTCATCCGTGGACGCCCAGGCCTTTTTGAGTTCCCAAGCTCACCAGTCAATTCCTTTTTCCTCAGAATGTACCCGACTGTTGATTTTGCTACTTCAAGCATGTCTGCTATCTCTCTGACGGATTTTTTCTTTTTTTTCAGCCTCAGGATGTTCTGCTTCACCTCAATTGAGAGTTCCTTAGACCGCATGTTGTCTGGTCACAGCAACAACTTCCAAATGCAAAACCACACACCTGTAATCAACCCCAGACCTTTTAACTACTTCATTGATTACAGGTTAACGAGGGAGACGCCTTCAGAGTTAATTGCAGCCCTTAGAGTCCTTTGTCCAATTACTTTTGGTCCCTTGAAAAAGAGGAGGCTATGCATTACAGAGCTATGATTCCTAAACCCTTTCTCCTATTTGGATGTGAAAACTCTCATATTGCAGCTGGGAGTGTGCACTTTCAGCCCATATTATATATATAATTGTATTTCTGAACATGTTTTTGTAAACAGCTAAAATAACAAAACTTGTGTCACTGTCCAAATATTTCTGGACCTAACTGTATGTGCACAAAAGGCCTTAAGGGTACTTCACATGCTGCGACCCCGCTAGCGATCTCGTTAGCGATGTGGTATTCTACATGCGTAAAATAACCTATGTGCGATCTCAAAAGATCGCACTTGCGATCTAGAATTTCACATCGCTAGCGAGGTCGCAGCATGTAAAGTACCCTTTATTCTCTCAAATAATGTTCACAAATTTGCCTAAATCTGTGTTAGTGATCACCTTTCCTTTGCCGAGGTAAACCATCCACCTCACAGGTGTGGCATATGAAGATGGTGATTAGACAGCATGATAATTGCACAGGTGTGCCTAAAGGGTACTTTACACACTGCGACATCGCTAGCGATCTCATTAGCGATGTGAAATTCTAGATCGCAAGTGCGATCTTTTGAGGTCGCACATAGGTTATTTTACATCTCTCAACATTTCAATACATCAAATATCAATACAATCAACATTTATATATATTTTTGATCTCGAAAGATCGCATTTGTGATCTAGAATTTCACATCGCTAATGAGATTGCTAGCGATGTTGTAGCATGTAAAGTAGCCTTTAGGCAGGCCACAATAAAAGGCCACATTACAATGTGCAGTTTTTGGACACATAACAAAGCCAGAAATGTTGCAAATTTTGAGGAATTGGCATCCTGACTGCAGGAACATTCAGCTCATGAAAAATGGAAGCAAAAACAAATGTATTGCGTTTTATATTTTTGTTCATTATAAATTGGCAAAAGCAGTAAAGCAGGTTATATCACATAGTTTTTTTTAATCACACACACTCATTTTTCCTGACACAAATATATATATATATATATATATATATATATATATATATATATATATATATATATATATATATATATATGTACAGTATGTATATGCAACAAGGTTTGGTTTAATTTTAGACGTTCAGACACCAAATAAAGACAAGTGATATCAATGATGGAATAGAGGCTGCATTTTATTTTTTTTGCTATAGAAACATTAGATTGATATACTGTATACTCATCAATAATCCCCAAACTAAGGCCTGATAAATCTAAAATTAATTTCATAGGATAATCTCATCTTTTAGAAAATTTCCCCATGTTTTTCAAAAACGCTTGTCTATATTTGGTTAGGGAACACAAACATTTATTTGGGAAATTAATAAGGTTGCCTGGTTTGATGGATTTCAAATCCTGCTAGTGTTGAGGGTTAGAACTTGACCCCAGTAATATCAGGACCAAAGATGAGTGGATCCACTGAAGTTCGGTTCAATGGGTGCAGCTTAACCTTAAATTAAGATCGGTTTGGGACTCAAACTTGACCTGAACCCCAGTGAAAGTCCGACTTTCACATTGGTTAGTTTGGGTCTCCGACTACATGCGGTCAGCTATAAACACATCACTTTTGGATGTGGGTGGGCATGATTTTTCCATGTATTTTTTTTTGGGGGAACTTTACATTCGATCATGCTGTTGTTCAAACACTGCAAGCAGCTTGCACTGGGCTGAGCACTGAGCATACCCGAGCACAGCGATGCTTGCGCTACTGGTGTTCATACATAAAGCACCCAAACTCCAAATCAGAACTTTTTTTGTAATTTCTGTGTTTGGTACGAACACTGAACCTCAGGTTCGCTCACCTCTAATCTCTAATGAGGACATTGAACCTGGCAATGTCTAGTAGTGCTTCCCTGTCAATGGCATGATTTCTGACATATATCATTTGCAATACATTTCAGGACAGTTATTTTTGGCAGTTTGAGATCTGTTCACACTATTATACATTTGTGCTTCAAAACTTATGAATAGAGATGTGCTGACCTCGGGTTCTGCTGGTACAGCTGGACTTTAGGTAAAGTTCTGTTCTGAATCCAAACTTCACATGAACCTCATTGGAAGTCACTGATTGGGCAGTTCAGCTCTCCGCCCACATGTAGCCAATCATAAACAGAGCACTTCTAGGGGAGAGAGGGGAGGGTTTTTTATGTACACACTACATTCGATAACACTGATTTTACCCTCAAAGCGAGCCATTCAAAGACTGCAAGTGGTTCGCACTGGGCTGTACACCAAGTGTAACCTAGCACAGTGCTTGATCGAGTGGTTCGCATAAGTACAGCACCCGAACGACGAAGTTGAACACAGATTTTTTTTTTTGTAAAGTCTGTGTTCGGTACGAACACCGAACTTTAACATTCATACCAGCTCATCTCTATCTATGAATAGAGATAAGAAAACCTGGGGTTCACTGCTCTGTGTTCATACGAAATACATACTTCTCCCAAAAAACAAAACTGGGTTCGGAGTTTGGGTGCCGAACTTTATCAAAACTCTAGCTGCACCTGCCGAACTGAACTTCAATGGGCTCTCTCCTCTCTGTTTATGAATCATTCAGAATTTTCCATTTATTTACATCAATTTAACCTAGAACTACATCTGATTTTTCTAAAAGTCGAGAAAGAGAAGCAAATCAAATGAATGTATAAAAAAATAAATTAGACTTTGACATTTTTTTTTACAGATAAAAATGATTCAATATCACATGTCTGTGAGAAGCAAAAGTATGTAAACTTTTACCATTAACTAGAGAGGAGCAACCTGAAGTTCCATGTTTGGTACGAACTCAGACTTCTCCAAGAAAACAAAGTTCAGGTTTGGAGTTTGAATACTGTACGAATGCAACCCACTTGCGCAAGCATCGCCGTGCTCGGTGCTCAGACATGTGCCAGCTGCTTGCAGTGTTTGAACGTCTCGCACTGGGAGAAACAGCAGCGTGATCAGATGTAGTGTGTAACACACAAAATAAAATGGAAAAAATCCTGCCCACCCTGCCCTGGAAGTAATTTTTTTTTATGCCTAGCTGCATGTGGGCAAAGACCGTAACTGCCAATCAGTGATTTCAATTGAAGTTCAGGTCCGGGTCCAAAACCAAACTTTTATAAAATTCAGCTGGACCAGCAGAACCCGAACTTCCATGGGTCTGCCCATCTCTACTATTAACAGATAATTGGAAGATTAAATTAGAGTTTTGTGTTTTCAATCAATGGGACGACAATCAAGTGTGAGTGAGCACCCTGTTTTTTAAAAGTACAGTTATCTATCAGTCTAATGTTCTCAACATATGTTTGTGGAAGTGTGTAATGGCAGGAACAAAGGCAATGTACAGGTATAACAGCCCCTACCATGACTGCCAACGTAGCATGCCACAGCCTTCATGGTGGAAACTTCTGCCACTCACAGACATGTTATATTTGATTATTTATCTCAATAGAAAATGACAAAATCTAACATTTTTACTAATTTATTAAATGGTTCTCTTTATCTACCTTTAGGAATTGTGAGAAAAGATTATCCAATTTTAAATTACATTGAAGCACAAATGAACAATTTGGAAAGGTTCACTAACTTTCAAACACCACTGTATACTGCAATATTCTAAAAGCATTATATGAGGCTAAAATTTCCCAAAATATTGCATAAATATGTAGAAATAAATAGAAGCAGACACAGACATTCGACACACAAGTACCATATATAATATATATAGACCCCTTTTTTCAGTAGCTCCATCATAGAGCGCAGTTTTTACATTTTTAAAACAATTAATCAGAAAAATAAGGAAGAAATAGACATATACTTCAAGTTTACTTGAATGTGGATGTAGCCTAAGAAATTGTTTTCAGTTCATGTATATATGTCTTACAGAAAAGATCTGCTTCAGATTTATGGGATTTAGGGAGGATTTGTATGGGAGTTAAACTGTTCTTGATTTACTCGTACATCATCACGTTACATAACCCGAGTGTTATTGATTTTTTTAATCACACAGAGTCATTGATAACATTCTGTAACATTTCTTTGTAGAACACACCATTTTTAGATGCTCAATGTTTGCAATTTATCTGGTCTGAATGCTTCTATACTAAACCGCTTGGGATGAGCGGATGAATTTGCAGGACTCTGTTTCAGTATGCAAGCTATTGGAACCAGGACTAATAATGAGGGTTCTCATAGACGCTGCCCCTTACTAATCTAGGGCTTAATAATCAATGACAAATCATGGATGTCATTAACCTCTTACATTACCCTGATTGCCACCGCACCAGGTCAATTGGGATAAGCCGGGTATAGCACCGACATAATCGCATCTAATGGATGCAACAATTCTGAGCAGCTGTGTCCAGCTATTTTTAGGCTGGGGAGGGCTCAATAACCATGGGCCTCTCCAGGCTGAGTATACAGCCTTCAGCTGTCAGTTTTATTTTGGCTGGGTACCAAAATTGTCGGGGACCACACACTGTCTTTTAAAATTATTTATTTAAATAATTTAAAAAAGCCGCATGAGGTCCATTGTATTTTGATATACAGCCAAGATAAGCACACAACTGGGGGCTAGAGCCCGTAGCCATATGCTTTATATGCGTTGAGTATCTATATATGGGTCACCATACATCATTTTATTTAATTATTTTTTCACTTTACTTGGGCAGACAGGCTGCCTCTGTGAGGACAACCAATCAGAGATGCCGGCACACTGGCTGTCTGACTGCAGTCTATCACAGACGCTGTCACAGACGGTGATCGGGGAAAGCAGTGAATATGTCTGAGATGTAATGAGCAGAACTAGAAGCAGTGTTACAGCCACGCCGCTGAGACTGGTCAGTATGTGCTGCTTTAACCAGTTTGCTTTCTTTTTTTTTTACAATGATTTCCCTGGCCAATCACAGCTATCCCAAAACTTGGCATGGCTGCAATGGCTTTGAAAGTTCACACAGCCTATAAGCTGGCTGATTGGCTGCTCTGCAGCCTTTCAAGAAGCTTTATTTGGGTAACAAATCTGAACAGAAACCGGACACACAGTCAAAAGTCTATGTTCAGTGTTCAGGACCGAATACAAGGTGTTTGGTATGGACACTGAACTTCCAGTTTGGGTTCGCTCATCACTAGTTATCGCTAAAAAACACACTTTTATTTTCTATCAAACATCATATATGGATAATGTGTGGGTGTTTCAACAGTATGCAGTGTTTCATGCTTAGCTGACCTACTACAGTTTTGTTTTATTTATACTGATTCTCATCAGCTAAAGTGCTAAATTCTCCCTGCCTTTAGATTTTAGATTACATTATAATAAAAATCAGCCACATCTGATGATCTCAGAAAGACCAGTTAACAATCTTTTTAAGGGGCCTTCTTAGTCTCCCTTGACAGATTATATTAAGGGAAAGAAGGATTGGGTATGTGGACGATAAGCCACCCATATATATTAGAGCAAAGCTAGGGCAAAGAGCCAATCTTATTGAGATTAGTCAAGTATCTTACCTGTATTTGGATCTCTGACCCTTCTTGACCGATGATTTTTGGTAAAGAAGGATGGGGCTTGTTGAATTTGATAACCCAATCTTTAAGTAGATAAGTAAAATATGTGTCTAGAAACATAGTACTTCTCTCGCCACATTGTCAACACATGTGTGATTATCAGAACCAATAGTTCATGTGTGGATCAGGACAAATAGGAGGTAACTGAATGAGTAAGGGCCCCTTTACACATCTAGCCTTCAAAGTGCATTTAAACTATCATTAAAATTATGTATATAGGAGTTTATTGTAATATTTTCATTTTCTCGTTTATTAGAACCTATTACTCCTAACTTAGATGCCGACTTCTAATTCCTTTGCAGAGCGCAGTTTCCTTTTTGCAAGTCACCTGACAACCACCATTGACAATCACTCACTGCCTTTTAAGGACGGCTCAGACAGCTACAGTAGGTGCTGTCTGAGTATTCAGTATGTTTTGAATTGTGTTCGATGTGTACTCCTGGCGTTTGCCTCATCATACATCTCTTCAGCTGGCTAATCATCTCTTCAGCAAACTCTTCTATCCACTTTTCCTTTCTGGCTAAGATTTCCAGTAACAACTTGTCTTTTGTTGCATACAATTTTGCTGTTAACAATTTGTTTGATGCAAGACATGGAGTGACATCTACAGTTCTTGCGCATATTCCTATTCTTGGCTCTGTGTGTTTTCTGGTGTTTCCTGCACTGCTTGTCTGTCAGTCCTGAATATCCTGCTGTCCTAGTCCTCACTGATTCATGCACCATTCGGCAATGCCTGTGCCATTGCTTCTGTGTTGCTAATCTATGCTTTAGAGCAAAGGTCCCCAACCAGTGGCTCATGAGCCACATGCGGCTCATGGGCCCCTGATGTGTGTCTCGTGGCTGTCTTTCAGCTTTGTGCAGCCGCCAGAGGTACAGAGGCCCAAGAGGTAAGGAAAACCATTTCTATTTTTAAAGCTGGTGAAATTATGCATTTTTGTGTGTTATTGGACTGAAAAGGGACCATATATTGTTCTTGCACAGGGGCCTTTTTCTGTTTATGTTCATCAGTGGCACTAGGTCTAGCAAAAAACTGTGAAGAGCAAATCTCCAGATAGTAACTTTTGGAAGACACAAGGTAAGGCAAGACAAACGAGGGGGGGGGAGCAACAAATAGAATAAAGCCTGAGAGCAGGAGACCTTCATAGCTGAACCTTTCTCCAAAACGGCTAAAGATCAAATGAGTTTGTATCTTCAGCAAGGATTGCTGGGAAGACACCTCTATTTAACGATGAATGGGTATAACTACAACACACTTGCAGCTGAAACACTCAGCTAGGAAATTCTGACAACAAAATAGACATTAACTCCTGATATACTGAAAGAAATGAAATGAAGAGTTCCAGGGGGAAATGAGGGATCCCAACCCTGAATTCATCACTAGTCTGCAAAAATAGAGAGACTACCGTGACAAGATCTGAATGGGAGCAGGGGTGGAACCTCTGGATCTGGTGTGACTTCTGAGGAAAAGCTGTCATTATACCAGTAATGGTGGCTCTGGGTTTCATTAATGCGGGGGGGATGGGCACTGGATGTGGCTTGCGACCCTCTTTCAGAGCTGAATATGGCTCTCAAAGTCAGAATGGTTGGGGACCTTGGGCTTAGAGAATAAAAGCTCACCAGGTGAGTTCATAAGAGGACCCATTATCACTACCTAATAACTGTTATGTCAATGTGGTTTATTATGATATAAAGTCCTAATACTCCTCAGGCTTTCTGAAAGTCCTCTTTTGTCAAGTCCTCTTAACTGTCAGAATATTACATAGGCTTCAATAACATTTTTATCTTTCACCTATTAAACTTTCCCACCTAATTGAAGAACTGGTCATATTTAAGTGGAAACTATTTGCTAAAACACTGACATCCGTAAATGTATGCAGCATAAAAGCAAATATGTGGTATACGTCATTTCAAGTAATAAAAAAAAGCTATTTCAATGCAATTGATAAAATTGTACTGTAATGATACATGTTCTAATTTAAAATCCATTACAATCAGCGTCCTCCATTTGTAGCAACAGAAGTCTTATCTTGGTGTTCCAATACACCTAATTACTCTAATGTGCTATCAGTAAAATACGGTGCAGAAAAGCACATTGATAATCCTCTTTCAATTAAGACCTCAAATGTGTGGGTATATTTACAAGGGATTATCTACATCATATTTTTACTAACAGCCCCTCCATTTATACTCAGCTATCTGCTAATGAACCTATCTGCATCCTCTATGGGAGCAAAAAGTCACAATGATGCTGTGATTCCTGAATATTTGGTAACAATGGGAAATAAGTGGATGTTTTTACACAGTAAATTAATGAACGAATGCCTGTTCTATATCTGCAGTAATATAGTTTTCAAAGCTAATGACAATGAGAAGTTCAGTTGTTTATAATGAAGGTTATTCTTTATACTCTACAGCACAATTGACCTCTTGTGGGTTAATAGCACAGGCGAAAATAACAATATACCAAGAGCTCCGTATCTCAGCAATATGCTTTATTATATAGTTTTTTATTTTCTGAATTTCCTGATTTAGAATGAGGCAAGAAGTATTACAATGAAAAGGGACTCAGACTACGGCGGGCTTTACACGCTGCGACATCGCTAGCAATTGCTAGTGATGCCGAGCGCGATAGCACCCTCCCCCGTCGCACATGCAATATGTGCTGATTGCTGCCGTAGCGAACATTATCGCTATGGCAGCTTCAAACGCACATACCTGGTCAGCAACGTCGCTGTGACCGCCGAACAATCCCTCCTTCAAGAGGGAGGTGCGTTCGAAGTCACAGCGACGTCACCACGACGTCACTAAGCGGCCGTCCAATAGAAGCGGAGGGGCGGAGATGAGTGGGACATAACATCCCGCCCACCTTCTCCCTTCTGCATTGGCGGTGGACGCAGGTAAGGAGATGTTTGTCGTTCCTGCAGCTTAACACACAGCGATGTGTGGTGCTGCAGGAATGACAAACAACATCGTACCGGCAGCAGCAGCGATATTATGAAAAGCAGTTATATTATGAAACATTTTTGCGATCGGTGATCGTTGCTCCTAGGGTTTACACGCTGCGACGTCGGTAACGGCGCCAGATGTGCGTCACTAATGACATGACCCCGACGATATATCGTTTCCAATGTCGCAACGTGTAAAGCCCGCTAAGTCTATTGCTCAGCAGCACTGGCAGGCAAATAGAAAAGTTGTTCTTTTTTTTTCTTAGAATGGATAAGAAAAGTGCATGGATGGTATACAAATATCAGGTCTGCCCCCATGGAATGATAAGGTATGACAGCATCAATTAGCAACAGATATTTATTTTACTCACTTATATAGCTCCATTAACTCCTCAGCATTTAACATACATCATCAAAGTCCCCACATTAAAAATTCCCTATATGGATGACTTTGGAACCTTGGAGGAAACTTGAGAACCCAGAGAAAACCCACGGAAACACAGCGAGCACACACAAACTCCTTGTAGATATTGTCCTTGGTGGTATTTAAACTAAGGAATCCAGCACTGCCACAATATAATGCTAACCACTGAGCCAACATGCACTTTTATGCTATGTAAACCCTTTAAGGAAGAGTTTAATAATCCAATATGAGTGAATATTTAATCTATGATTGGATGGTATAAAATTAAAAAATATAAACAGGATGAATGTTGGATGTAGCACAGAATGAGTGGCTTCCCTTCTCATTTTCACTGCCTAACCACATTTATGAGCAGGATGGGAGATATAACTGAATGGCTAAAGATGTCATGAATGATGTTTTAGATTTATTGGGTTTATAGACAATAAAAATCAGATTGATGGGGCACTCACTCTCGACATTCCCACTAGGGATTCCTAAATGTATAGTATTAAAGAGTACATAGCAATTTAAAACATAGACAAGCTGCAATGCTCATTGGTGTGACATATATCCAGCTGATTATTATTATTATTATTATTATTATTTATTTATAGAGCACCATTGATTCCATGGTGCTGTACATAAGAGGGGGCTACATACAGAATACATATACAAGTTACAATAGACAGACTGGTATAGAGGGAAGAGGGCCCTGCCCTTGCGGGCTTACATTCTAAAGGGTTTTGGGGAGGAGACAGTAGGTAGGGTAAAGGTAGGCCGGAAGCTCCGCACGGTAGTGGGGCGGCGGCTCCACAGGGTGGTGGGGCGGCAGCTCCGCAGGGTGGTGGGGCAGTAGCTCCGCAAGGTGGTGGGGCAGCAGCTCCGCACTGTGGTGGGGTCATTGAAGATTATAGACAGTTCTGAACAGATGAGTTTTCAAGTCCCGTGTGAAGTTTGCAAGTGTGGTAGATTGTCTGATGTGTTGAGGCAGCGAGTTCCAGGAGACTGGGGATGCTCGGGAGAAGTCTTGGAGTCGGTTGCGTGAGGAGCGAATGAGAGAGGAGGAGAGAAGGAGATCTTGGGAGGAGATTATGGATGGCTTTGTAGGTCAGTGTTAGTAGTTTGAATTGGATACGATAGAAGATTGGGAGCCAATGGAGGGATTTGCAGAGAGGAGAAGCGGGGTGGTTTTGAGGAGATAGGTGGATCATTCGGGCATCAGAGTTAAGGATGGACTGGAGAGGGGCGATCGTGTAAGCAGGGAGACCACAGAGGAGATTATGAGAGCATGCACTAGCATTTTTGTCGATTGGGAATTGAGGAAAGGGCGGATTCTGGAAATATTTTTGAGTTGAAGACGGCAGGAGGTGGTGAGGGATTGGATGTGTGGTATGAAGGACAAGGCAAAGTCAAAGGTCACTCCGAGGCAGCAAACTTTGCGTACTGGCGAGAGCGTGATGTTATTTATTGTAATAGATAGATCAGGTGAAGAGTTTAGGTGAGATGGAGGAAAGATGATCAGTTCAGTTTTGGCCACATTGAGCTTTAGGAAGCAAGAGGAAAAGAAAGAAGATATAGCCCATAGGCACTCTGGGATTCTGGACAGCAGAGAATTGATTGATCAGCAACATTGTCTATAACTGGATCTTCAATAACCTAAAATTAATGGTCTATAGTAGATATGAGTGGTTCCATTGAGGCTCAGTTTACCGGCAGCAAACGGGCCTAGCTCCACAGGCTCGAGCTTGACCAGAACCCCGGATCAAGTCACTGATTGGCAGTTTGAGTCTTCACCCACATACAGCCAGCCATAAGCAGATCACTTCTGGGAAAGGGTAGGCAGGCTTTTTTAAACTTTTTTTTTGTTTCACACTACATGTGATCATGCTATTGTCACCCCCAGTGTGCATCATTTAAACATTACAAGCGGCTCGCACAAGGCTGAAGACCAAGCATACCTGAGAACAGCCTTGCTCACACTGTTTTGTTTGCACATACAGCATCCAATCCATGAACCCAAACCTTGATTTTTTTCATTTGGTGTTCGGTTCAAAACTTGAACCTCAGGTTTGCTAATCTCTAGTCTATAGTACTGATTAATATCTTTATAAATTATCTAGACAGTGGAATTATTGGGCAAATACAGAAAAGGATATTCAAAAGGATCTAGACACACTCGAATAATGGGGCTGATACAAACAGAATGGTGACTAACAAGAACAAATGCAAAGTCCTACATCTGGGTAAAAGAAATGTTAATAGCATACATAGTATGGGAGGAATAGAGCTATGCAGAAGCACAGGGGAGAAGGACTTGGGCATAATAGTAGATTCCAGATTCAACATGATCCAACAGCAGCTAAAAAGGCCAACAAAACTTTGGGATGTATCAAGACAAGCATTTAATCTAGATCAAGACAGGTCATTATTCCGCTATATCCTGCACTGGTCAGACCCCACTTCGATTACTGTGTACTCTGAGACATCGATATATTGGAGCAAGTCCAGAGAAGAACAAACAAGATGATAGAAGGTCTGCAAACTATGTCCTATGAAGACCAGCTAAAAGAACTAGGAATGTTTTGTTTGCAAAAGAGAAGGCTGAGAGGAGACTTAATAGCGGTCTACAAATATCTAAAAGGTAGTCACAGTGCAGAGGGAATTACCCTATTTTCATTAGCACAAGGAAGTACAAGAAGCAATGGGATGAAACTGAAAAGAATGGAGATTCTGATTAGATATTAGGAAAAGGTTTGTGACAGTGAGGGCAGTCAGGAAGTGGAACAGGTTACCATAGAAGGTAGTGAGCTCTCCATCAATGGAAATCTACAAGCAAAACTGGATAAACATGTATGACTAGGATCATTTAGGAAAACCTGCAATCACATGGGGTTGGACCCGATGGCCTTTGGGGTCCCTTTCAACTCTACCATTCTATGATTGTATGATTCTATGATTAAAAAGTCATGAACTTTACAGAGCCAGAAAACCAATGAAAGTTTAAAATTCTACAAGCCATTATTCTGGGGAAAAGCAAGATTATGAAAAGTAAAACTAAGAAAGATTGTCAATAATATTTGTGGCTATGCCATTAAAGCAATGTCTGCCTCCTGGGCAGAGGTCTAATACACATCAGATTACAGCAGAGCTAAAATCACAAGTTGTTTTCAACTATTACGTCTATATTCTACGGGATATCAGGATTTATCAGGATTGTACATTCAGTTATTATCCATTTCATGACTTGATTCTCTTTACATTTCCAATTTATTCTCAGTTGGATTATTGAATCATGGAAGGGAGGAGTAGATGTGTACTGTGATACTACATCCACACATCCTTTTTATGTTTTTCCATCCATCAAAAACAGGATATTTTTCTGCCATGTGTCATTCATTTTGTATCCTTTTCAGATCCTTTTTCTCCTCTTATGTTTTTAAATATTGATTGTGGCAAACTTAACTTTTTCCCATTGTCACTTAGCAATGAATCAGTTAAAATGGATGATAAAAGGATATAAACTGATATAATACAATGTCTTCTATTTTCCGTTTGTTATTGATGGATCCCGAAAGATTTGAATGGCCAACTCTGATACTCAAAAAGTGTGAGAACTGGACATGCAATGAGTACAATGGAATGAACACACTGATCCATTAAAAAAACAATGAGTGAATGGCTCCATTAAATTCTAAATCTTGTACAAGTCAGTGTGCCAAACAAAAAGCACACGGTTGTGAAAAACTGAAATGCATGATGCCTTAGGAGAAATACAGTCCATTTTTGTTTATATAACAATGGAAACAAATTTGTGAATGTAGCTTTAATCTTTGTTACATCCATTTGTTTTCTTTCCCGACAAATGTGTTTTTCATATTTTCTGGTCTTCTTTCTTCATATAAAGGCTAGGTTCACTACACTGAGCGGAGAGTGCATCTAAGTCCACATTGCTATGCTTTTATGTCTATCTAATAAAGAAAAACTGTAGTCAAAATGTAGAAACAAATGAGATGTCTTGGCACTGTCATTAATTATGAGTGGAGGTCTGAATACTGTATATTCCATTTCACATAAGAAGCCAGTGAATAAAGGTTTTGCTCTGCTTTCAAGTCCACTGAATGGGAGAACAAGAAAAAATTGTGATGAATAGAAAAAAAAGAAGAAAACCGCATTCACAACATAAAAACACTTCTTTTTTTCATCATTTGAACCATGTACGCAGGCAGGAGAGGGAGAGAACACTTTTGGAAGATCAGAAGTCAGATGCACAGAGCGAGAGAGAGAGAGAGAGTTGCTGGTCTGACCAGCAGCACAGGAAGAGGGATAGAGTGAGTGCTGTTGGTCAGACGTCTTACCACCTAGACCCGGTCTCTCCGTCTCCCTGTGCAGCTGGTCTGACATCTGAGCAACAGCACCCACTATTTGGTTTTTCTCTCTCCCTGTGTTGCTGGTCAGACATCTTACCAGCAGCTCTCTACTTCTTCCTGTGCTGCTGGTTAGACGTCTGACCTAAAACACCCACCCTACCTTCTTCTTGTGCTGCTGGTCACATGTCTGACCAAGAGCATCTGCTCTCTCCTTCTTCCTGTGCTGCTGGGCAGATGTCTGACCAGCTACACCTGCGCTATCCCTTACCCTGTGTGGCTAGGCAGATGTCTGACCAGCCACACCTGCGCTATCCCTTACCCTGTGTGGCTAGGCAGATGTCTGACCAGCCACACATGCGCTATCCCTTTCCCTTTACAGCCAATCAGACATCTGACCAGCCGCACCTGCGCTCTCCTTTTCCATGTACAGACAATCAGACATCTGACCAGCCGCACCTGTGCTCTCCTTTCCCTGTGTGGCTAGGCAGATGTCTGACCAGCCACACCTGCGCTATCCCTTTCCCTGTACAGCCAATCAGACGTCTGACCAGCTGCACCTGTGCTTTCCCTTTCCCTGTGTGGCTAGGCAGATGTCTGACCAGCCACATCTGCGCTCTCCCTCTCCCCGTGCCGCTAGTCAGATGTCTGACCAACAGCACCCTCTCTCTCCCTCTCCCTGTGCTGCTGGTTAGATGTCTGACCAGCCGCAACCACTCGTAACCACTCCCTGCCTGTCTGCATCTTTTAAAGAACCCAAAAGAATCAAAGAAAGTTTTTTTTTTTGTGGTGAATGCAGTTTTCTTATTTTTTTTTTCTGTGGATCTAAAAAATTGACAACTTTGGAACTGTGGCCAGAGAGAGAACAAAATTACTTCATCTGCCTTTTTAAAGTGAATGACTCCGTAACTGTTTCCATCTGAATTCTTTATTTTGGTGATTTGGATTAAAACCCAGAAGCAGTTCACCACATAGAGCACAGTAGGAATGTTATCCATTCTCATCCTGGACATTTATGACATATTCACATGATATGCCATGGATATCCATTAGCTGTGGTTGCATAGATGTGGGGCCCATTGGGAATAAGGAGGGGGCCACACATACACTTCTCTCTCCATTCATTTGTATGGGAGTTAAAAAAATTGCAGAGAAGATGGGCTCGGCTATTTTTACAACTCCTATACAAATCTGTGACCAAAGCTGCAGATGCGAAACCGTCTCAGCAGTGACATCTGTTTAGTTTGGGACTCCATTCTTGACATGAGATGCAGTTTGCTATGAATGTTCAAGATCCTAGATATTTATTATCCTAATATTGAACCTGTCCCACAAGCTGGTGCGGTTAGCTTTGGTAAGTGCTGGAAAAAAATTCCTGTATTTTCCAAGGTCTTCATGATCTATAAAGTGGCCGAAACATGAAAAAGTGAATATAAAGCAAAATGTCAAAAAGGTAGAGTTATGTAACCATTATGCCTAATGATAGTACTAAAGCAAGTATGTTCAATCTGCACAGATCTTTATAGACTTCTGACAAAATATTTCCTTTTTCTGATAATTGATCATGGGACATAATGTATTTCTTTTCATAACCATACACTTCTTTCCTTTCTTAACTTGTCACTGTGACATGTAAGGACAGATATCACTTTTTTTACTTGTGTTTTGAGTCATACAAGCCTTTCTCATTCATTCATTCATTCATTCATTCATTCATTCATTCATTCATTCATTCATTCACACTTGTCCCCATGTTTGTAAACAAGTAAAGAGGTAACAATTTGCAAGATAATAAGTGAGAAAAGACCTTGGTCTATTAGACACTCAAGTTATATTTTGAAAATTTCAGAAATATGAAATTTATTGAAAATAAGAATATTGTATTGCATATCAAGACTAACATCTATGTGATATCTGGAGCGCAGTGTACCAAGG
Source organism: Anomaloglossus baeobatrachus (assembly GCF_048569485.1). Lineage (NCBI taxonomy): Eukaryota > Metazoa > Chordata > Amphibia > Anura > Aromobatidae > Anomaloglossus > Anomaloglossus baeobatrachus. The sequence continues at coordinate 545,785,436 of NC_134355.1, read as the reverse complement.
ATGCATGGGTCTGATCTTTACAGAGTGTCACGGGTGGTGGTGACTGAGACCGCTGCCTTGCGCTCCAGTGACAGTGAAAGGCACATGGCTGTGGATGTGCAGGGGTTAACATGGACATTATTGTTTCCCTGTAGCTAGATGTTAGTGGTGTGCCCCTTGGCATTGGTGCTGTCAAGTAGGAGAGACAGGAGACAGTCTTACAGTAAAACAGGCAGACCTTTACTTCATACAACAGCCAAAAGGTACACAGCAATAGATGGTATAGCAGCTTAGGTGATAAAGTTCCAAAGAACAGAATCATAGAGGCAGATATAGGGAAAAGGCGCATAAGTGGTGTGATATTCATCAAGTGCAGTCAAAGCCTTTCCTACTGTCCAAGCTAACACAACAGAATTTTATTCTGCCCCACTGGAGTGGCATTCTCCAGCAGACCACCTAGTCCCTGCTTCCTTAAATCTTCACATGTTGTAGAACTCCTGTTCCCAATTGCTTTATAGGACCACTCTCTAGGCTCATACTCCTCCTGCATCCACAGCCTTGGGGTTTCCAGTACACTAAATGCCCGCAAGACATCTCCCTACAGGGTGCTAGTTCTCAGGTATCCTAAAGCTTGCTTAATGCCAATCCGTCTGCGTACAGCCAGCTGGAGTCGGTGATAGAGTTCTCCTACATGTTTCTGGAGTGTGCACTCGTTTTCCAACTGTACACTGACTAAACTCTGAGGTAATGGCAATTATGAGTACTAAGGCTCCGTCCACCAAGCTATGTTCCTCGCAATAGGCTGAGAGGGGATTAACTACTTATTACCTGAGAATATTCCTATGAAAAATAGTGCAAAACTTCTATAATATTATATAATAGCATCATCCAGTATGGTAGTACCCAACTCTTGGATAGTACACATAAACTTCATACTGTATATAGCATATTCTTAGTCATTTAGATTTGGTTGCACATTATGCTTTATTATTATACTATATAAATACTGATTTTCTTTTCAAAGCAAAAATAGGATCTTCAAACCAATCAATCACTGATGGAAACAGTCTAATTGTTTACCATGAGCTTCTGCAATAGCTATATAAACCAGATAAAAAGTGTAAGCTGTAAGCGGAGATGTCCCTTTACTTCAGTAAACAAATTCTCTACTTACAGAAATATGTCCACAGCATTTATGTCAGCAGAGCTCTGGGTCATAACTAGAATTAAATGCAAAGCATTTACCAAGTTTCTTAAGGGGTTTTCCCCCCAAAATGTTTAATTTCCCTATTGTTTGAAATTTATAAAGTAAAGAATACCCTTTGTTTCAGCACCAGCACTTCAGGGGTCACCTCTGGTACTGGAAGTGAGGACTAGAGATGATCAAACCTCAAGCTTGAGACTCGGGGTTCAGGCACAGAAATTGACGTGAAAATCCCCGTTGTGAGTATCGTGCTGTGCTTGTGTCTGAGTGTGCATTGTGCGCGCTGCTGGAAGTGATTGTTCATCTCAAATTAGGCTTGCTTTCAGTGTACTGAGATGTTGTGTTCACGGAGAATTAATAAAACAATAAACATCGTCCACCCACCTCCGAAAATGTTTTGCTTTAAGCCCATAGCAAAACATTTCCAGAGGTGGCTGGGTGGTGTTTTTTGTTTTTGTTTTATTCTCTGTGAACAAAACATCTCAATAGGCTGAATGAAAGCCTAATTTGAGATGAACAATCACTTCTAGCAGCGCGGACAATGTAGGTACTCACTCAGACACCAGCACAGCGAAATAACCACAATGCAGATTTTCACGTCATTTTTCGAACCTGAACCCTGAGCCTCGACCCTGAGGTTCACTCAACTGTAGTGATGACATTCCATTGATTAGCTACCTTACTACAGATGGCAAGTACCACACACCAGTGATTGACTGCAATAATCACGGCACTGATAAAAAGTTATCACTTCTGGTACTGGCAGGGTACCACTTCAGGAGTGCTGGTGTGGAGCGAAATTAGGTAATATTTGATTCTTTATTTTATTATATTTTCTAGTATAAGAAAAATAAAAATATGATAAAGTATATCCATATGTAAAATGTAAAATGGTGGTCCAAGGAAGATGTAATCAGAAAAAAACTAGAGCGAGCATACACGCTAATAGGCACTTTTCTATGCTGGAAAAGATGGACAAAACATTTCACCACTGATATTCGGCTCCGGCTTAGTAACCAACTTAATTGTCCATCTCTTTTCACATGCACATACTATACTGTAGCTATTTTCAGACACACAAATTCTGACAATCCCTGGAGATTTACCGTGTTCAATATCAGTGCATACGAGTCAATGTCTAAAAGCTGAAGGTTACAGGAGACTTGGAGGTAAGAAAATTAACAATAGATAATTAGCATTACTTTATTTTTTTTAACACTAATAGATTGTAATTACTCAATTATTTACAACCTCTGCCTATTGCCTTAGTTTCATGGTACAAAGGTACATAAATCAATGAATCATCTTTCACCTGACAGATAAAGTTTTTATCCCTGAAATTCTTTAATGAACATGAAGGAGCACACTGAGGAGAAACACAGTAACAGTCCTTGATATGTAAAAAAGAAATAGCAAGTAGCATATTTGAAAATTATTTCATCTCCAGGACCAGGTAGTTGGATGTATGCCTTAGAGAATCATGGTTTGCCCAACCACATCTGTTGCATCCATAACACATCTGAGAACATAGCTAATTTATTATCACAATGAAAGGAGGTCTTTGGGGAGCCCAACTATCAAAGCAGAATGACAGTAGATTCAAAAAGATGAACAGGATCGGGGAGCCCCCAAGGATTTAAACAGCTGAGAGGTACCTAATTACCCTAGCTGTTGTTGCATGGTTGGCCTCTTCTTTTAACACTTATTTTCAGATTAGTTGTTCATCCACAGATGTGACTCTCATTGTAAGAATCTCATAAACTCGAAAAAAATATTTGGTGTATGTAAGGTGTTCCATAGTGTAGATTACACATGTCATATTATAAATGACTAGAATTTAAAGGGATTGTCTGGCTAATAAAAAATGCACATAAATGTCCTCAAATAAGTGAGTTATGCAACTTACAAGAATAACTAACATAACTAACATCTAAATTGTGCGCAGATTTTCATCTACGAGCTCTGGTCATTGTCATCTTCCAGTTTATGTCTTCTACAGGACAGCATTTCCCAAGTCAGCACATGACCTGGGCTGTGTGTGCTGCTTATATCAATAGCTAAGGCAGACATGTTCTCTTTCTAAACATCATATATGACAAAAAGGGTACTTCTTTAGCTATTGAATTGATCAGTCAGCCAGCCCCTTTCACTCAGCACAGCTCCGTTTTTCAAAGTAAGGCTGGAACCACATGTGTGTATGCCATCTGATACGAGAGCATCAGATGCTATATGCTAATGACCCTCAGTCAGGCTCTGATGTGAGCGTGGGCCGAGTGTGATGTGACTGTGGTCCGTTCCTGAGTTGGGATCACAGGTTTCAGATTAGAGGCCGGGATTAATCCCACCCATTCCCTCCCCCTCCATTGTTACCCTGTGTGTACTGCACTTGACCGACAACTGAGTGCAGTCCGATGTTTCTCTCGCACCCATAGACTTGTATGGGTGTGAGTGACATGGCTCTCGCAGACAATCGCAGAATGCTGCCATTTTTTCCTCAGTCCGTTTAGGGCTGAGGAAAAAATCACAGAGCTGCAACATTATCTTTCGTGGAGCCGAGTGCAATACGAGATTTTCTTGCATTGCATCAGTGCGAGTTATATGCAGGTTTGACTCTACTCTAAATCAGGAGATGCTGTTGTTGGTCAGAGGATATACATAAAATATGCTGCTATTGGTCTAATAAAAAAGGAGGTCCTAAGATATTCGGCTTTGTCTCCAACACCATAGATTGTGATGGGTTTCTCACTCTGCTTGCAATGTGAAGTAGCACAGAGAAATGCTTCCATTAAACAGTCCAGCCAGTTCATTGACACATACAGAAACCACACTACTGGTATAATACAAGCACATTTTTTAAGTCCGTTATACTCGCAGTATGCCTGCTCAGGTTTGGATACACTTCTCAAGTATCCCAGTGGAGCTATATCAGCTGCCACTCACTGACCCTGGCCTGTATACACACCCCTCTCCAGAGGTACCTTTCCCAAGGTTTCACAAAACCTCCATACACTGACTCCAGTCAGACGAAGCAAACCCTCTCTTCCTTCAGAGAATCCCTTTCAGAGGCTTCACAAACTCTATCCATCGTCTTGGTCAGAACAATCCCTTCCTTCAGAGGATTCCTTCCAGAGGCATCACAACCTCTATCCATGGTCCCAGTCAGAACAATCCCTTAATAAGACAATTCCTTCCTGGAAACATCAGTCTTGCCACACTGACCATGTGGCAAACAAACAGTCTCCATCTTAACAGATAAGACACATTCATGGATGGAAGTATGTGGATGGTCAGATCTGCCCGGCTCCCCAGCTATCCATAAACTCTGCTCCTGGTAGGCGCTAACAAGTCATTGCATGTCAAGTACCAGAATGGTCATCCAGGTTTACATCACTTCTGTGACACATATCGGCCACCATGTTACATGGGCCATGTCAAAATCATAAAAGGGACATTTATGTTTTGACATAATATAAATTAAAAAAAAACCTGTAGAAAAATATAATAGTCCCCATTAGTTGCTCTATTTAAAAATCACAAGTGTCTACATTTCTATCCTTTAAACATCCTATACTGAAAAATAAATATATCCAGGTATCTACTGTGCATATTTACATACATATCCTGAGGGAAGCATCCTCTTCTGTCCCTCTCTTTGTTATATTTTGGGGTCATTTCTTATTTAAAGGTTTAAAAACCTTTTGCAGCTTTTAAGCCATGAAATAGCTTTAAACCTTTCACAATGTTCTTTATTCAGGTAAGTGTTTCCAATATATTTGAGAAACTTGACACAATGTAGGGAAAAAAAGAGTCCATTAGAGTAATTCAATAGTTAAATAGTATTATGGTAAGCCATTTCCGTAAATAGGAATGGCCCCCATATGGCCAACCTGTTGCTTAGCGTACCTGCACGATTCAATTTCATGTTATGTGCTTTTAAACCCCTCAGAATCATTAAAAGCGTAATAAGGTAAGATTTATTATGTAAGTATTTTAGCAGAATCCTATGTTATAACGGAGAATATTTTAACACAAATTCAGCTCCAGAAACTATTACAATGTCGTCTCTATTATCTAATAATTCATCATGACTGTTAACAATGCCATAACTTATTTAGTGAAATGTGACAGCATTTTTTGGGATGTCTTGCACTGCCTTGAGATTAATTGGTCTGTTCACTGTGAAGCACCAAAGATCACTTGGATGTTGGAAAAGAATTAATGGGATATGATACATCATTACAGAATAACTAAATGCAATCTTGTGTGTCAGAGTAAATGAGGAGATATTAAAGGCCACTTATTATTTAAAAGCTGCAGATTCTCTGATGCACTAAAACATTCATTAAAAGTAATTTGGAAAATGCAAGCCATTATTTTTCATATCTGAATCAGTCCCCAAAAAAAGGAAGAGGATAAATGATATGCAGAGCAAGGAAACATGGTTGTATAGAAAGGATATATAGTGTGTTATTGGGTCATATATTGTATGTAGATACATAAACATCACAGAAGCTGGATGGAACAGAGTCACTGGGGCATTCAACCCATCCAGTAGGTCAAACCATAAACAGGATCAACCAGATCTCCTCCTTCTTTTTAGTAAATATTCAATTTGTTTCAAATTACATTTTTTTTCTTGTTTTAATATGATCTTATATGTCATCTGCATCTTGTAAGTGCTACAGGGGACTGAAGTGACCACCAGTCTATCTAAAGGGAAGATGTCGTAAAAAGAAATAACTTCCAATAACTGGAAAAATGTAAAGTATTACTTTTTTAATGTTTTGGTTAAATATTATTTTTTTTAGTTGAGGGGAAAAAAAGTATATATATATATATATATATATATATATATATATATATATATATATATAGTATAAAAAATAATTTACATATTTTCCACTCTTAAACACTAGGGGGAGCAGCTGCTGAAATCCTAGTGTACAACTAACCTGGATTAAAGCTGCAGTAAAAGTGGGTGGAATCTGATCTCATGTGTGTGATGTCACCTCCCCCTTTCTTCTGGCTGATTCCGAAAGGATAAAGGAAGATGACGCTTAGGATCACAGTGTGGAGCTATTTTATTGGTGACCGCAAAGTGATCCTAGTAGTCTAAAGTGTCACCAAGGACAGCTGGCATAGTGCTCCACTGTATATTGTGCCCCACTGTATACTATGCCCCAGATACTCTGTCACCACATTCCTGTGCCCCCATATACTGTGCCCCAATATTCCTGTTCCTCATGTTTCTGTGTCCCCATATACTGTGCTCTGGTGCTTTGAGCGCTGCAAGGAGAAACTGCAGAGACACCAGACTGACGACAAGCTACTGGGAGCAAAAGTCCGGGGTGACATGCAGTGAGGAGAGGTGATCTGCAACTGGAGCCCGGCACTGCACTACAGATGTGACGCTGCGATCACCACTCCCAGCCACATGCACTCACCTCAGACCTCCACCCCCGGCAGCCTCTCCTGCCAGCCTGGCGTCTTAGCTGTTCCTTCCATCAGCAATCAGAGCAGTGAAGAGGAGCTTCCGGAAGTGAATGCCTGAGGTGAGCACATGCGAGTGGAGCAGAGGCCCGAGGCGAGCAAAGGCCTGAGGCAAGGGGGGGTGCAGTGATCGAATCGTGACTTTAACAGCACAACACCAGGATTAGCCACAGATCGCCCTGAAACTGTGCTCAGGGGGACAGTGGAGCACACAGCCACACAGTAGATGCTGTGGGCTCCACTTTGATGGCAGCAGTCTCCTCCCAGAGCTCTGATCTGGACAGCTCAGGGGGCATGTACAGATCACAACAGGAAGTAGCCACAGTGCAGGAGATGAGGTCAGAGGCCAACTACTATCTCTTATGCACAGGGACTGTCGTATTTGAGGTGTGTAACTATCATTACACACTGCAAATCCAAGATGACAGCCCCCAGTGTTTAAGTAAAAATAGAATTAAATAAAAACTAAATAAACAATGAATTTAATTTTGTATTATAAATAATTGATTCCATAATCAGCATTAAAACAAACATTAAAAACGCGACACCTTACCTTTAAAATTTTCAACTGAATGAAACAGTGGATTACTTCGGCACTCAAATGAGAAGCTTCGAGGCCCCAACCTGGTACAAACAGCACCTCAGACAATTTGTGTGCTGGGTTGATGCAGTAGCAAATATCTGTTTCCATTCACTAAGGGAGGCTTTACATGCTGCGATATCCGGCCCAATATCGCTAGCATGCGACCCACCCCCATCGTTTGTGCGAAACGGGCATATCGCTGCCCGTCGCGCACAAAATCTGGCACCTCCGTCACACATACTTACCTGCATAGCGACGTTGCTGTGACCGGTGTACCGCCTCCTTTCTAAGGGGGCGGTCCGCTCGGCGTCACAGCGACGTCACTAAGCGGCCGCCCAATGAAAGCGGAGGGGCAGAGATGAGCGGGACGTAACATCCCGCCCATCTCCTTCCTTCCGCATTGTGGCCGGAGGCAGGTAAGGAGATGTTCCTCGTTCCTGCGGCGTCACATGTAGCGATGTGCACTGACGCAGGAACGAGGAACAACTTCGCTCCTGCGACAACAGCGATAACTGGCAGCGGACCCCCATGTCAACGAGGAGCGATTTTGGACGTTTTTGCAACGATCCAAAATCGCTCCTAGGAGTCACACGCTACGACATCGCTACAGCGGCAGGATGTGCGTCACAAAATCCGTGACCCCAACGAGATCGCAGTAGCGAAATCGTAGCGTGTAAAGCCCGCTTAATGCATTGTTCAAAGTTTTCATGCAAAGTAATAATAATGTTGATTTTTGACATCTCCATGTGTATAGGCCAATGTGACAATGCTGTTTGGAATGGCCAATGCTTTCCTTACCATTTATCCTTCTTAAGCCTGCTTTACACGCTGCAATATATCTTACAATGTGTCGACGGGGTCACATCGTAAGTGACGCACATCCGGCATTGTAAGTACATTGCAGTGTCTGACAGGTACGTGCAATTGAACATTAAACCGTTCATCGCATACACATCGTACCTGTCTCCAGAATTGCACGTCAGATTGTTCATCGTACCCGGGGTAGCACACATTGCAGTGTGTGACACCCCAGGAATGATGAACAGATCTTACCAGCGTCCTGCGGCTCCCGGCCCACAATGCGGAAGGAAGGAGGTGGGCGGGATGTTTACGTTCCGCTCAGCTCCGCCCCTCCGCTTCTATTGGCCGGCTCCCGCATGACGTTGATGTGACACCGAACGTCCCTCCCACTCCAGGAAGTGGACGTTCGCCACCCACATCGAGGTCGTATGGACGGGTAAGTACGTGTGACGGGGGGTTACTCGTATGTGCTGCACGTTCAACAAATTGAACGTGCCACATATACGATTGGGGCGTTGCAAATCGCATGGAAAATCATATGCGAAATTGCGACGTATAAAGCAGGTTTTACACCTGAGCACATACTTTACTTGCTTACAGTACCTCAGTTATTTTACGGCTCTTACTATCTAGATAACATAGATTATTTAAATTATTTAAATATATAGAACTTTGCAACTATTACTAGTGTATTTCTATTAAAGGGATACTGTAAGCAGGTTTTTGCTACCTCATCTGATAGCACCATGATGTAAGCAAAGAGATCTTGAATCCTACAATGTATCACTTAGATTACTGGGTTCACCTGTTTTTACACAATCAGAATTCTTCTTGCTATGTAGCAGAGCTGAAGAGCTGAGAGAGCTGTTACACCCTCACCAGGCTCTCAATAGAAATTGAAACACTGTCAATGTACAATCAGACCAGGGGGTGTGCCAGACTGCTGTGCCATTGTAGACAATGAGAAGTCCTGCTGCTTAAAAAAAGATAGCAAACAAACAACAAATCAGACCTTGAAAAGACAGGCATGCCTGAATTTTCTGTATTAACTCTTAAGGCCCCTTTACACGCTACAACATTGCAAACGACATCGCTATAACGTCACCGGTTTTGTGACGTAATAGCGACCTTCCCAGCGACATTGCAGTGTCTGAAACACATCAGCAACCTGGCCCCTGCTGTGAGGTTGCTGATCACTACACATCTCTCAGGACCATTCTTTGGTCCTTTGTTTCCCTCTGTGCAGCATGATCGCTAGAAAGTCTCAGTGTGTAAAGGGGCCTTTACAGCAACTTCGTTAGCGACTTCCCTTTCAAAAAGCTGCTTTACAACGTTCACAATGACTAGCTAGGTCGTTCTGCAGGTCCGTATCGCTGTTGCGTCGTTTTCCAGGTATGCCTGTTTGACATGTCGCGGGCGGAGGAGGGGACGCTGCGCTCACCCACTGCTCGGGTCCGGCTGCTGCTGCTAGCTCGAGCGGTGGGCCGGGTCCCGGGAACTCGAGCGGCGCTCCTCGCCCATGAGTAAAAGGGGGGAATGGTTTTGGGGATTTATTGTCCGTGACGCCACCCACGGTCGTGGTGAGGTTGTGACACCACTGCTGCTCTGGACGGGGATCCCGGGAGCGATGACAGCGAGCAGCTTGGATGTTGTTCTTCCCCTCCGTGGGTAGGGGGTTTGGTTGTCCCGGGGCCCGGGTGAGGGAGGAATGGCAGGTGGGTTACGTGGCCTGGTGAGGTGCAGGGTCGCGGGGGCAGCGCGGTGCCGCACGGCACGGTGGTACTCACTCAGCCAATGATGAATGCAAAGTCTCCGGTAAAATAAACTGCTGGATGGACGGGTCCCACAGACGGCTGCGGTGGTTCTTCTCCCGGTAGGTTGGCGGTGACTGCCTTTCCCTGCACCTGTGTTAAGTTCTCGGTTTTGGTGGCTTCCCACCAGTAACCCGCTCCCCAACTTGGATGGATGCTGAGGGAGCCCCTTTTGCCCGCAGGCTCTGGCCCTGGGAACTGTAGCCTTGGCGATGACTGTAATTCCCTTCACGGTTTGAGCGGTTGCCTTCAATCGGGTCTTGACTGCTGGAAAACCCCGGAGGTTGCCTTCGCTAATGGATTTGACCGGTTTTATGGCGACTCCAAGCCTGGTTGGGGTCCGTAGGCCCTGCCGAATGGTGCTGGCTTCTCTTCGCTCCCCGATCCGGTACAGGCGGGCCACCGCCCGTCCCCGGTCCTTACGGTTCACGTCAATCAGCATCGCCTGCAGACGGTCACCACCGTCTGCCAACCTTGCTGTGGTGCCCGGGCCACGCACCCGGACACAGTCAGTCTCCTCTACTACCACTTCACTCTTCAACTCCCTAACTCATCTCTCCTCTACTCTCTGACTTCCTTTTCCCGCCTCCAGGACTGTGAACTCCTCGGTGGGTGGGGCCAACCGCCTGGCTCCACCCCCTGGTATGGACATCAGCCCCTGGAGGGAGGCAACAAGGATTTTTGTCTGACTTCGGTGTGCCTAGCCGGGGTGTGGGGTGTGTTGTTGCATTACCCGTGACGACCTGGCTTGTCCAGGGTGCCACAGACAGCTCACCAGCGACTCACCAGAGACTTTGTAGTGATCCTGGCCAGGTTGGGATCGCTGGTGGGATCGCTAGGATGTCTCAGTTTGTAAAGGGGCCTTTACAGCATGCTGTGTTCAGCTTACATAGCAAAAACCTGCTGAGATTCCCTTTAATTATTGTAACAAAATGGAAAGTGAGTCAACAAAGGCAGGGCAGGTTTTAGACAAAGTGGGGTCCTGGGCCAAAGATTAAATTGGGTAAGTGGGTCGCTAATGCACCACCACACTCAAACATTTAGTTTACATTTACATGTGCTGAGTTCAGACTATTAAACGAGAGTGATCTAGTAGAACTAGTAGATCAATCTGTCCCTATAGGATAACATTAATAGCACATCTGCAGTTTGCATCAGGCGATGTGCTGCAAAAAATTAATGATTTTTGTTCCTCCATAAACAATCCAATCACCCAACGAATGAGTAGTATTTTGCTCGTTCATTGGGTGATTGCCAACATGTTTACATCAATGAACTCTACATGCACACTGTATGTTATACACACAATGCATATTACACACACATACAGACATGGCCAAAAGTTTTGCCCCACTTGAAAATGTTCAAAAAAATCAAATATTTCTCCAAGAAAACAATTGAAATTGCACATTGTTTTGTTATATAGCTGTTTACTTCTTCTGTGTGCATTGGAACAACACAAAAAAACATAGAAAAAAGCCAATTTTCACACAAACCACCCAAAAATGGCACCTTTCCAAAATTGTGGGTAAAAATCTTTGTTTCAAGCATGTGATGAGTGTTCACTCACCTTTGGCATGTAAAAGTTGAGGGCAATATGAAAATTACACCTGAGACCAGATAAAAAGGGGAGAAGCTGATATAATCTTTGCATTGTGTGTCTGTGTTTTCCTGGATGGGGATGGGAAAGAAATGTTGATGAAAGGTTGTGACACATGATAGTCCAGATGGTGGATAAGCAGGCCCAATCAAGTTCCAAAGTAATTCAAGCTGTCTTGCAGACTCAGGGTGTATCAGTGTAAGTGCGAGCTACCTGTCAACATTTTAATTAAATACAATGCTATAGCAGAAGTAGGTGGACCCCACTAATGACACAGTCATAAAAAAGGTAGTCTGCAGTTTGTCAAATATGTGAGTAATCGAACATCCTTCTGGGAAAGTATTTTGTGACAGATGTTACCAAGATATTTTTTTGGTAAAGTACATCTTTCTACCGTTTACTGAAATGGAATGAGGCCTACAAAGAAAAGAATACAGTACTTATTAAATATGGTGGAGGTTCAAAGATTTTTTTTTTTGCTTCCTATGGCAGTAGGTGCCTTGACTGTGTGCAAGTAGGAATGAGTGTATATTAATACAGCCACTGGTATGGTATTTGAAGGTACAGTAAAGACTAAATCAGCAAAAATACCTAAAATATAACCAGCGGAGAGGATTCATGCTGTCACCGTCTGTTAACCCATGAGAGGTTTTCACACTAGAAACCTTTTATCTCTTCAAGCTCCCCTGATGAATAACAAATTAGGAAACGCATCGGGAGGAGGAGAATTTGGGATGGGACAGCAAGTTCTCTAAAGGGATCCTAGGCCCAGTTTATGAGGGGTCGTGGAGACGCCTATAATGAGGACAAGCTGCCCTTGTGGGAATAGGCCACACCGAAACGGGTTAGATCGTTCCTTTTCCACATTTCTGGACACTGCTATGTTTGGGATCCTTATGTATGGTTATCTCAGAGCATTGTCAATTTTCATCTGAACCCTGAGTGCATATTTGGTCTGATGCCCGGACGCCAGGTTGGTGGTCTGGATGTCTGATTGTCAATGTGCATTAATCCCCTTTAACGGGTAGGGGTATTGGTGCATTGTTGTATAGGCAAAGTGATCAGTGGAAACAACTGTTTATTACCCATGTACACTGCCAATTGTGCAGAACCAGTGCGTACTTGTGTGGTTGGATGTAATACCTGTTTGTACCATTCATAACACTGACGTGTCATGTGGCAGAGTGTATTAATCCCTTTATGTGATTGAAGGGTGTTGCAGTACCTCAGTCTCTGCGGCAGACATTGTTTTTATATTTTATGAGGTAAGGTTTTCCTTTCCTTTTTTTAGAGAAACCAATAAAGGTTATATTTTAGATATTTTTGCTGATTTAGGAATGAGTGTACCTAAAATTTTAAAGTTTGAGGTTCGTATCAAACACTGGGTGTCTGGGTGTCGAATTCGAACATGGGCTAAAAATAAAAGTCCTTGTCAGAGTTCAGGGTTTGGGTAATGTTCATATGTTAATAAAGTTTGCTTAAAGGCTACAGCACAGAAAATCAACAAGCTTTATTGCATGTGCAATATAGCAAAAAACATTATATGGGCTGCTGCCTATTTTTGATAACCAACGCAGGTAAAACAGATAGCTGCGGGCTTCAACCCTCAGGTGTTAGCTTTACCTTGGCTTGTTATCAAAAATAGAGGGGATCCCATGCTGTTTTTTAAATTATTTAAATAATTTTAAAAAATGGCGTGGCGGTCCCCCTTCTTTTTTGATAACCAGCCAAGATAAAGCAGACAGCGGGGGGCTGGTATTATCAGGAGAGGAAGCTCAATAGCTATTTGGCACTCCCCAGCCTAAAAATAGCAGCCCACTGCTGCCCAGTTGTGGTACATTCATAAGATGCGCCATTTCTGGTGCTTTACCTGGTTCTGTGGTGGCAGTCGGGGTAATATTTGTGGGGTTGCTGTCAGCTGTGAAATGATAGCTGGCATCAAGCCCAGAGATTAGTAATAGAGAGGCATCTATCAGACACTCCAATTACTAACCCAATAAGTACAGAGTTAAAAAACACACATACACAGGAAAAAAAACGTTTATTTGAATAAAGACTCCCCATACTCCCTTGTTCACCAATTTATTACTTCAAAATATATCCTAGAAGTTTCAACGTAATCCAAAGAGTAATGTCCCACGACGTCCATCGATTCCTATGGTGCATTGTTCTGAGAACTTTCTCAGAAGGAGGCAGCATTAATCACTGCTGGTCAGAGGCAGCCCGGAATTTCTCATAATTGGTGATGTCAGTAACTCAGTGATATCACCATTTATGAGAAATTCCAAACATGCTGCTGAGAAAGTTCTGAGAAAGTTCTCATAATACAGCTCTATATGAATCAATGAATGGTGCAAGACATTAGACTTTGGATTATGTTGGAACTTTCAGGATTTATTTTAAAGTAATAAATTGGTGCATGACGGAGTGAGGGGGAGTTTTATTTAAATAATTGTTTTTTTTCCTGTTGGGGGGATTTTAAGTTTACACTTTCTTTGTTAGTAATGGGGTTGTCTGCTGGATGCCTACCCATTAATAACCCCTGGGCTTTATGTTAGCTGCCAATTCACAGCTGACATTAACCCCAAAAGTATTAACCTGATTGGTACTGCACCAGGGCTATCATTAAGAAGCTGGGCACAGCACCAGAATTGACTCATCTAATGGGTGGGGTAGCTATGTGCTTCAATTTTCAGTCTGAGTGGGGCCAAAACCATGGATCCTGCAACTCTGATAACCATGTCTGGTTATCAAAAATAGGGTGGAGTCCACAACATTTGTTAAATGTTTTCAGGGCAACTGCCCTTGTTTTGCTTCCCTTTTCAGTCCCCTAGTCAGCCCTTGCTACGACCATTTTGTGACGCCCTGGCAAAACCAGGTAGTCACTGTTAGGCCCCTGCATAACACCTTCCCTCATTAGGAAACACATAGCCAACCAAGAAAACCCTAGTAACCCCCCTTAGGGACAGATAGACGCATCAGTGGGTGTGACCAGGCGGTTGGGACACGCCCACCCAGGGGTTTAGACAGCCCGGGGCGAGAAAAACAGTAGTTGAGCTGAGAGTTCAGTGTGGAGTGGAGGTCAGGCCTGTGTGTCAGGCCTGAAGTTGACTGACAGGTACCAGGGTAGGAGCCCTGGTGTCACTGGTAGGAAGCAGACGGTGGTCTTCATCAGCAGAAGACGGGAAGACGGCTCGGTGGAACCGAGGTGGACTGGGCCAGGGTTGGAGCCTGCCAGTACCGACACGGGGAACCGACCAGGAAACCATAGCACAAAGGGGGGTACTCGGACCCTGAGCCAGGAACCAGAAACAAGTGGAACTGGTTAATTAACCGATTGAAGCCAGGACTAGAGGTCCTGTCCCACCCAAAGTCCCTCATAAAAGACAACAGCCCGCCGATTAGGGATAAGAGGTCACCGCCAAGGTCCATAGATCCCACAGGCCAGCGTCTGCAGGCACGGCTCCTTAGGCCACATCCAGCTGGGAGCAGACTCCTGAGTTTTATACTGGGAAAGTCCACCTTACACAACAGTGCAGGAAAAGGATAGAGACCACCAGCCGGGTGAGGGACCAGAACGCAGCCGGCTGCGGCACCAGCCACCATCACCTTGGTTTACCAGAGACTTGTGTGTTTTACTAACTGTGAGTACATCAACACCCCCTGCGGTCGTCATTCCCCCTGCACCAGAGCCATCGGGTCCTGGCGCCACCATCCCTGCCCACAGAGGGGTTAACAACTTGCTGCACAACATCTCCCCCGGGTGCCCCGTAACAGCAGCGGTGGTGTCCCACCTCACCACACACCGCGGGTGGCGTCACGAACTTACTATGGCTAAGCCCGTACATCTACATCCCCCCATTTATTCGGCGTGTCCGCGAGACCCCCGGATCCGGAGACCCTCGAGCCAAAACCCCTGAAGGTCTGTGCCCAAGCAGCGACCAGCTGCTGGCACGGGGAAGGCAAACCGCTACAGCACACAAGTTTGGTTCTCCATTGATTTACATGGGGTTTGGCATTCGGTGACAAATTCAGGTTAAGTTTGGGTTCTGAACCAAAACTTTTTTTTTTAAGATCAACAGGTTAACTCTTCACTACGTGCAAAGTATCATGAAATCTAAAGATTACCAAAGGATTTTGGGTGGCAATGTAGTGCCCAGTTTCAAAAAGATGGGTTTGCATCATTGCTCTTCCAGCAGAACAATGGCTCCAAACATACTTCAAGAAGCACCCAGAAAAGGATGGACATAAAGTGCAGGAAAGTCCTGAGGTAGCCAGCAATGAGGTCAATTGAACACCTGTGGAGAGATCTTAATTGCTGTTGTGTGAAGGATCCCTTGAAATATGAGAGATATGAAGCAGTTTGCAAAAGAAGAGTGGTCCACAATTCCAGGTGAGAGGTGTAAGAAGCTTGTTCATAGTTCATAAAGGAAGCGACTAATTGCAGTTATTTACTCTAAAGTGTGCACTACCAAATCTTAAATTTAGGGTGCCAACAATTTTGTCTGGTCATTTTTGGAGTTTTGTGTGAGAAGATGTCCAATGTGCCTTTTTTCAGTTGTTTTCTTTTTTTTAGTTCATCCAGGAAATTAATCTGTGTATAATTAAACGTGTAATTGCAATAATTTTCTGGGAAAAAAAAACATCTTTTTCTGCAACACTTCAAGGGTGCCAACACACTTGGCCATGACTATACTGGTACAAACACATAGTACATGTGAATGCATATACAAAACACACACACACACACACACACACACGTGAGATAGTCTGCTTAACATATGCAAGTCAGCTGGTATATTTCAACAGTCCAGAATTGTATTCAAAATTTTTCTGGCTTCAGAGCTGAAATTTCCAATAACTCATTGCTGGCTCGATTTGTGCACAGACGTTGCTTTGCTAAATATTTTAAATATTACAGGAACTGTAATGTAATCTTATATGGATAATAAAGCAAGACAATTACTATAACTAGCATTTCGTTTCCCCACCATGAAATGGACCACTTTTTTTTGGTGGTTCCTGACTGTTTGGCATATGGACTGTTCTAAGAGCAGGAAGAAAAATATATGCCTGCCATGAACATTTGTCAATTCTTGCTACAATTCTCTGCATTTAATAATACTAAATCTTTTAAAAATATGTGGCCTTTGCCCTTTCCTGTTAACCCATCCAAGATTTTTGACACTTTCCAAAAGTGGTTAATATAGAACAAAATTGAAAATTTTGGCACAATATGGTGTACATCCAAATCTGCACCATACTTTATAACAAAAATATGGCTGAAATCCATTGATTAATTCCACCTAAGCATCATCCTAAGCTATTAGGGATGACTCTAACAAGTTTGTTGACTGTTTCCAATAGTGATTTAGTGGCAACCCTGAGGCTTCAGTCGCCACAGAGGTACTGCACCTCAGCCAGAGGTGTGGAATTCCATCTTGGGTAAGGAGGAGATCAACACCGGTTCACACAAAGCACAACACCCAGGCTCAGAAACACCTCATCAGACATGGCAGAGGACGTGACTATACCCTAAGCCAGGCTGGGGGGGGGAGGTAGAGTTGTAGGAGTGGGAACACACAGTAAAAAGTGGGAACACTGTGAAGTTCAGTTGGAGGAGCATTGGAGAAGCTAAGACCCACGATCTGGAGCAGGTACCGCTCGGCCCGGGCACCAACACAAAGAGTTCTAGAGACCATGGGAGCTAACCTCACGTGGCTTTGTTCCACACATAATCTACAGGTGGAAGGAATAGGTCGCACCATGGGGATTGGTCCCTAGGCTAGAGGAGTATAACCTATGGGCTCCACTAGCAAAACGAACGGCTGGGGTGACTCTAAGCACCACAGCCACACACCGCACATGAATTCCCTAGAAGGTGACCCAAAAGGACCAAGGCATAGCACTTCACACCACCCCACAGGGTTTACAGGGACTGATACAGGGTTCAGTGAGCGAGGGCGCGAGGCAGGAGGGCGAAGCAAGCATAGAGATCACTATGAAAGACTTTAGAAAGGTGCACTGAAGTATCCGGGATCGGCTGAAGCCCATCATGGTGAATCCCGGAACTCCAAACGTGGTCCCTGGTGTGTGTAACCGGCTACAGTGAATAAAAACCTTGAGACTGCATCCTTGTGTTGCTCCGTTATTCACCTGCATCTGCCATCATAGACTACTACTACCACCCCCATCCGCCCTGGGGCCCAAATCTGCCTGTGGAGCGCTACACCATCTAAGCTACGTCATCATCTGCCCCGCGGAGCCCCGTCTCAAAGCAGTGGCACCTAACTTGCCGCATACTACAGGTGGCGTCACAAATGAACTATCATCATCCCCTTCCTTTATATTAAATTACACCACCAAGGTCACGGAACCGGGCCACGCCACCACGGTGCCCACAGAGTCAGAACCACTGCTCGGTAACGACTAATCACCACGGCCCCGATGTGGGCATGTCAATTACAATGCATTTCTTAGCTGTACAACAGGTTACAAAACTAAGAATCACAGTTAATAATAAACAGACATTTAACATATTCACAGCTATTATTTTATTGTAGAACAGATCTATTTAAAGCTTGTAAAATAAATTTCAAAGCTGAACATTCTATGTGTTTTTATATAAAGGAAGCAGCAGTTTTGTCTGAAATGCGCTGTACTCAGCTTCTTGTGACCTTAGTTATAGGGCTTTTAAATGTCAAGAACTGTGATTTTTGTAGTCAGTAAGCCACCTAAGCCAGGGCATCTGAAAAAGTAATAAACACGGAGCTTTTCCCATATCTTCTATGATGAATCAGAGCACTCATTTCTACAGTATAGGCTTTAAGCTACATGTAAAATATTTCACAAATTTCCATTTGCAATAAATGTTTACAGCTCTGAAGAAAAAAAAAAGAAAACGATTAAAGTGAGTATTGACTGCGGCAGTTATGTCCCACACTAATCCGTCCCCGTGATCAACATTTTCCTGTCTCTCTGCCAAATTCCATATAAGATGAGCACAGAGCTGGAGGTGACCCTTTCATCCTACGAATCGGTTCAGCTATATTTATGAATAGCGGTCTATAGCTATTTTTCCTAACATATCCCCGCATTTTTCTGGATACTGTACACAATGAGGAAAAGCGTATTTGATTCTCTTGGATTCACCTGACATGTAGGTCAGCCCCGAAGCAATCGTCCTAATCTTTAAGAAATGATTGCCAGTGCGGCGGCCAGAGAACTGATCAGACCGGTAGAAGCTTGGCAAATAAACTATGTCAGAAAAGACTTTAAGGGATAGAAAGCTAATGGACTTAGACCCTACTGGATACAGTGGAATTGACTTGGAATAATTCTCTCTGGTAGGATTAACATGACTCATTTATCATTTATCTCGCCAGCTGCTTAGGTAAATGTGCTGCTTTACAGTTCTCTGTATATAACCTTAACCGCTTCAATGATAGAACAGCCTGCAGCTATGTACCGCATCCTAAGTTAAAGCTTCCTACAGGCACTGACTGGGTTAAAGGTGTACTCACAAAGCATTAGGCACCAGCACCGCTTGGCTGTAATGAATTCAGCTCATGCTGCTCTTGAGATATTTTTTCCTTAAGATGCTTTCTTATGAATTGAAACCTCCTAAGTAAAATAGATAGCAACCCTAAGCAGAGCATTAGAGACTGTCTTTTTACAGAAAAAAAAAACAAAAACATGAAAACATCCATTGTGTCATTTATGTGAAAAGTAAAATCCAATCCCAGAATAAGGGCAAATTTTACCATAAAGTTAGGCTGCACTAAATAAATGTGGGATAATGGACCCCAACTTTGAGCCACAAGTCAGTGAAAAATTTCAAGACATAAATGCATGTGTGTTACGCTCCGTGATGTGGGTCCGTATGGCCGACCATGTGTCCCTGTGTGTGTTCTCTGTGTGCTGTGCGTGTGCTATTAGTGTGACATCCAGATAGCACACAGACAGCATTATCTTGTATACTTACCTGTCTCCAGCGCAGCTGTCACACTTGCTGACAGGTCCGCAGTCAGTGCAGTGAATATTCATGAGGCACAATGAGCAGGACCCAGAAGCAATGGCAGCACCAGAGGCAGGTAAGTATTAAAAGTCATTTAATTTCAGTGAATGGGTGTCCTCTGATACATGTCATATGGATCACATCAGTGTTTGTTCAGTGTGACTTCCGTGCTGCTGGCAAAACATGGACATGTTGTCATGTGGGGCACATGTACATGCCTGTCCCCCACATGGACACACAGTCTGTGTCAAAACACAGACAGCTGAGCAAACGCATTGACTTTAATAGATCTACATGTGTCTGTGTCTCTGGTACGTGTGGAAACAGACACCACACATACCGGAAACACAGATGTGTGAAGGGTGCATAAGAGGATAAAGTCTAATATCCTTAAAGCACCACTCCAGTGTTTTGTTTTTTTTTCTGTACTGGAGTGGTGCTTTTAATCAAAGGTCCCTGCTCCCAGTAATATAATTATTCTTCAGTGTCTTAACCTTTTACCTATGCCACTCTTTTTTGGCAGCACCATTTTGTGACCACAACTTTTGACTGGCCAGACGTTATGTCACAGGTAGTAATGAGTGAGCACTACCATGCTCGTGTGCTCGGTACTTGTTAAGAGCAGTTGATACTTGGAAGGGTCCGAGCACTAAAGTATAATGGAAGTGATTGGGAAACTCAAGCATTTTTTTGGGAAATCATCTGGAAAAATGCTCAATTCTCCTATTCACTTCTATTATACTCAAGTGCTGACGTCGCATCCAACTGCTCTTAACAAATAACTTGCACTTGATCATGGTAGTGCTTACTCATTAACAGTATCATTATTAGTCACAAGCTCTCAATGCATGTCTGAGAGCTAGAACAAAGCCAGAACGAGGCTCTCATAGTCTGACATTGAAGAGTGACCTTAAGCGAGCTCCATGAAACACTGGAGCAGCCGACAGGTCACAAACTGCCGGAGACCGACGGGAGCTGTTGTAATAGACGGTAAAGCTGCCGAAGGGTGAGTATAAGAATAGGGTCAGTATGGTGACAGTTGATTGAGTGTGCAGCAGGACGGGACTATGTGGGTCGGGTCGTCCTTTAGGATTCCTCCCGTGTGTGGTTTAATGACCTCTATGTAAATAGATTCCCTCGGTTGCCGCAATTGTATTTATGACCAGTATGTGCTCAGTATACACTTGAAGTATTTCAATCACTTCAATAAAATGGAGTTGGCGCCTGCGCACACCGCTATCTTTGGCACCATCTTATTGAAGATGCTGTCCCCTGGCTTGTGACGTGTTAAATGCTCATTCCAAGGGCTGTCCATGCACCCTCACATCCCCTGCACTTGTAAACACCGAGGGAGTGCACACGGTCACAGGACAACAGGAGACCCTACGCCTAAGAGCAGCTCTCTCCACAAGCAATCTCATGGGACCCTTCAGTGTAGGATGCTGTTTTTTGAATGAGCATCTAAAGTGTCACAAGCTAGTGGACAGCATCTTCAATAAAATGGTGCCAGAGATAGCAGTATGTGCAAGAGCCAATTCCAGATGCCATTTTATTGAAGTGACTGAAATACTTCAAGTGTAAACTAGGCACACGGCAGCCATAATTATAATTGTGGCGACAGGGGTAATAATTTTATATAGAGGGCAAGAAATTAAACAGGGATGGAATAATAAAGGAAGACTGATCCACATATCTCTGCCCGGATGCACACCCCAATCAACTTTATACTGATTTCTGGAACTTTGATAAATCATATTAATAAAACAAAACCTAAAATCTTGAGAGTGAAGGCACTGCCTTTACTTTATATGTGCAAATTTTGGTGGTTGGTTCCCTTTAAGCAGCAGGACTCCTCATTGCTCGGACTACAATGTCACGTGCCAGGCTGTCTGGCATGCTCCCTTCACTAATTGGCACCTCACTGTTAATGCGCAATCCCTATTGAGAGCCAAGTGTGGGCAAGACAGCTCTCTCAGCTCTGCTGGATGGCTAAGACTAAAAACTCTGTTTCAAAATGGCTGCAGCCGGTAATCTAAGTGATGCATTGTTGGATTCAGGATCTCTTTTCCTACATCATGCTGCTCTCAGATAAGGTAGCAAAAACCTGCTGACAGATTCCCTTTAATGACATTGTAGGGTATACTTTGGTTGCTTCAGCTTATGTAGAAATTTTCCTCCTAGTATTCTCAGATGCTACATATATTACCTTGGCATGCATGGAGCAATATTTGGATATTGCCAGCCTTGGGTGCCATGATTCTGACTCTAGAAATTTCTAGAAATTGTCTCTGACTAGCTCGAAGGAGATTAAGCCCTTTCCTGTTGCCCCTATGATATACGGATAGGTGGAATGGCCTCTACAATGGAGATTTCTTACATGGTTTTGTTAATAGTCAATGACACTGTTCACCATTCAGTATAGTTACTGCTATTATTAAAATTTTCTTCATGTTTCAATCCTTCTCACCAACTGAATCATTTCCATTATCTTTCTTACAATACAAGGGCAACACATACCTATACAGTAATTCTACATATTAGTGTAATATGACTAGATTATACTGTATAAAGCAAGTCCAATTAAAATTAATGGGGTGTCTGTTGAATCCATCAATAGACAAAAAATGTCAGAAACATCAAGACGCAAACTGACAATTGAAAAGGTTAAAATATTAAATTTGACTTTTAAATATATTAATAGAAATAATGAAAAGCGGTTCATCATCTTCCTAGGAATTTATGGCAATGTAAAGAGGTACATGGCGTATTTTACAGCGCACACATCTGAATTATTTACAGCACCCTCTGAAATGAGGCAATAGAAGCAATAGAAGCAATCGTGCCATGTTCAATTTACAGAACATTTCTAAATACGAGCGGCACCATAACAAATGATATATTGATCAGTAGAGGCTGCAGTCAATAAAATGTGGCAATACAATCATCAAATGCTGAACAGCAAACAGTGAACATAGTCTCCATGGTTTATGTGTGACTTCTAAAAGGACCACCTGTCAGTTCCCTTCTGAAAGACATGCCAAGTGACCTCTCCATTAGCAGAGGTTGTACAAAGCTGTAGGGGACATAGTTACATTCATTTGTACAGCGAGCCTGGAAAACTGAACAACATGCTTCTGAAATGCTGCAGACTCAAGGAAAAGAAAGGAAAGTCTACTACCTGATCTAATTTCCAATGAAACTCAGCAGGTCGGAAAGTGTCAGCCTGGTCAAAATCACGGCGTAACAGGAAGACAAGACGGCAGTTGTGCACATACAATGCATAGTGATGGCGGTTCATTTCTGGAAGAGAAGAACGTGAATAAACAAAGTTTAACAATGTACATGCTTATTGTAGGTTACAGGTTGCACTTAAATTATTGAATTTTAGGAATGTTTTTGTGGTCCCCTGTCAGTCTCTGTTTACCAGACCAGACTAATATAACTGCTTTGGTACATAATTATCCCCAATGTTATGTAATGTTCAGAACTTCTGAGGCCAAGAGAATGTCAAGAACAGACAACATGAGAGTGATGAGCGTGACCATCAATTTTGGGGGGAAAATTTGAGCATTGATAGGGTTCGTAAATCAGCAATCCCAAATTGTTAGTGTGCAAATAAGCATTAAAATATACACCTTTAATAGTAGACCTAAAAAGAGCAACGTTAATTACTCTGATACATACAAGTCAAATCAAAAAGCCATCACTATCTAAGGTGAATGCACCATGGCCACTTAAATTAGCCAGATAGGGACACACCCACAAGGGGTCCCGTCTAGTGATGGCCACAAGAAAAAACAAACACAAGAAGAAAACCAAAAAAACAAAACCAAAAAGTGATGTTGCTGTAGGCAAAGGACAATGGTCCAATTGACAAAAAACACAACAAAAGAAATAATACCTAAAAAAAACAAACCAGTATGCTCTCATCTTGCTGACAGTGGTCAGTCATAAATGTACATAAATATACAGTAGACTTTTAGGTATTTATAAAAGGAATGGTCTCACCCAGTCCCTTTTCATTGGAGGTCATGCAGTCTCTTGATCCTGAGCAGTAGAGTCGTCCGCCATATACTGACCCTACCACTCCTTGGATACAAAAAATAAAAACTGCTGCCCCAGACTTCTGTCCTCACAAGGACGGACCACAACTAGGTCTCAAGCTGGACCCCTATGCTGACCCTGATGACATCCCGACATCCCGACGCGTTTCGTCACTCAGACTCCTCAGGGGACATAATAATCGTCAGTCAGGTCCTTGCTGCCAGCCCTCACCAAACCATAGTGTCAGAGATGTATGTATCAGAGTAATTAACGTTGCTCTTTTTAGGTCTACTATTAAAGGTGTATATTTTAATGCTTATTTGCATCGATAGGGTTCAAAACAATAAATTTCAAAACAGAGAAGAATCTGACACACTTGAATGAATAAAGAGAATTTATTTGTGTTATCTAGTACATGTAAACATGTCATGAGACGTTTCAGTCTAATTGACCTTCATCAGACAACTGATAGTACAATATAGGTAAAACCATATAAAAATGTAAATAAACATAAAAATTACATGCTTGGTATTTTTCTATACCTAAAGCAAATTGTCTCTTCTGGGAGAAAGAAAGAACAGTAAGTATGCGCTTTCATATAAGGCACCATGAGAATGGCGATAACTGTCACCTGGAGATGTTTGTATGCTGCTGTGTATCTGTTTCAGCACTTAAGAAATAAGTGAACAGCATCACATCCGGTATGTGCACCAGAAGTGCTGTAGTAGTTGTTGTTGGAAATGAATGACACTGGCTAAACACACAAAGTGCCAGTGCAGATTGTGCACCAGAAATGATGTAGTCATGGATATCGATGAATGGCACCGGAAAGGTGGGCCTAAGAACCGGTAGTGACCTAAGTTCATAGCGATCTCAATAGTGATGAGCGAGTGTGCAGGGTACTGCTCTATAATTGAGAATCTGGGTGCTCGGTTACTCACTGTGCTCGGCCAAATATCGTGGGTGCTCGGATGTATCGTCTATGAAACAAGAATACAAAGAATTGGCTCCCTTCAATGAATGATTAGAATCGGCACCCAGTGTGACCCATCTGAAGTGTCTGAATGGCTCTCCCAGGGGGTAAAAAAATGTTTTTGGATGTAGTTTGTCAAGATAAAAAAAAGAAAAAAAACTCGCTCTGCAAACCCTTGGAAATGTTTTGTATATGGCTAGTTGTTTATGAGCGGAGAGACGAATTGCCCAATCATTGATTAACATAGTACTTGTTACTCGAGCTAAGCCCTTTCAGACCAGCTGACCTGCTCATCTCTGGTGGTAACGAGCACCCATGAATTTTAGTACAATAAAAAAAGAAAATATATCAATTGGGACCATGACTCTGAAATAGAGAATAGAGACTTAAAGATAAATATAAATAATGAGTATAAATAATTAGGAAGAGATCATGGAATAACAGTATGGAGAATAAAAAGAAACAAATGCAAAAAGAAAGGGATTTTAATTCTAAAAGAGAAGGTGAGAACAAGTCATGACAACCTAGATTCTCTATCAGTATGTATCTGGAGCGAGGGACAAAAACCATGTAAGGGTATGTATGCACGCTGCAGAAATTTCCTGCACCAAAAAACGCACCTTGTGGCAGAAAAACATACAAAAAAAGCCTTCATTCTTTGGTGTGTATTTTGTGGATTTTTGTGCCATGCAGGTTTTTTTGGGCGAAATCAATGGCTGGAAGGGTTACAAAATTTAGGAAAAAAATGCACCAAGAATAGACATGCAGCTTCCTTTTTCTGCAGCCAAAACTGCATGAAAAAAAAGAAGCAACGTGTGCACAGCATTTCTGAATTCTTATAGACTTTGCTGGGATAAGGATAGACATGCAGATTTGGGCAACAAACTGCATCAAAAAAACAAGGCAAAAAACACTTTAAAAAACGCAGTGTGCAAGCCAGGCTTAAATATGGGAAAAACCTACAAACTTCATGCAGATTATGTCTTTGGTGGGATTTGAACCCAGGAAAATTGATTGCAAATATTCACATATTGGCATATTTACAGAGTAAAATGCATCAAAATTCAAACTGCACCACAGAGACTAGCGTACAGCTCTGAATATATTATATGTTTAGAAACGTTTTATTTTACACTACACAGCTTTAAATAAATGTATATGTATGAAAATAATTCTCAAAACATCAGAGAGAAATAGCAAAAGACTAGACACCTAAAAGAGTTTCCAGAAATACCGAAGTGCATCTCAATTACCGTTCCCTGATATTTTCTGTATACATTATGCTATAGTTTGTTCCTCATTGTCGTCACCCTTGAGATCTGTAGTCAAGGATCAAACTGTAACATAGGGTTTTTTAGTAAATTGCCCATGTGCTGCATCTGTTAATTGATCTGTATTTATGCATTCTTGGAGAAACGCTTTAATCCAGTGCACTCTGGTATAATAGCAGCTGTTATACGCTGACTGTGAGAACTTCAGAGCGTTCTGCTATGTGGAGGCTCAGATGATCACATTATTTCTACTGTATGGTTTGTTGGAACCTTGCTATATGTCTTGTGAGTGCAAAATGCCGCATACTTTCAGAACTGGATATGGCATTATATATTGCATAAATTCCAATCATTAAGATGAAATTTATTATGTGAAAAATGTAAGAAAAATAAAGTAGCTTTTTCGAAATCTTTTCAGAACATTGAGTAAAATGTCTAAAAGATGGCATTGGTATTAACTGAACTTGATTATTATAAAGTTAGTAGATTTTTTTAAAACTTAATATAAGCCTTTTGTTTAAAAGTATGGAAGCCTACTTGCAGAAACAGCACCACCCTTAGGTCTTGTGTAGTTTGCAATCCAATTCCCTTGAGCAAGACTTAGGGGTACTTTGCACACTATGACATCGCAAGCCGATGCTTGCGATGCCGAGTGTGATAGTCCCCGCGTCTGTCACAGCAGCAATATCTTGTGATTGCTGCCGTAGCGAACATTATTGCTACGGCAGCTTCAAATGCACTCACCTGCCCTGCGACGTCGCTCTGGCCGGCGACCTGCCTCCTTCCTAAGGGGGTGGGTCGTGCGGCATCACAGCGATGTCACACGGCAGGCCGCCAATAGAAGGTGGAGATGAGCGGGATGTAAACATCCCACCAACCTCCTTCCTTCCGCATAGCCGGTGGAGGCAGGTAAGGAGATGTTCCTCGCTCCTGTGGCTTCACACAAAGCGATGTGTGCTGCCGCAGGAATGAGGAACAACATCGTATCTCCTATTGATGTGACATTATGAAAATGACCGACGCTACACAGATCACCGATTTACGATGCTTTTGCGATCGTTTATCGGCGCATCTAGGCTTTACACGTTGCGACGTCGTTACCGGTGCCGGATGTGCATCACTTTCGATTTGACCCCGACAATATCGCAGTAGCGATGTCGCAGCGTGCAAAGTACCCCTAAAAGATGGCATTGGTATTAACTGAACTTGATTATCATAAAGTTATTAGATTTTTTTAAAACTTAATATAAGCCTTTTGTTTAAAAATATGGAAGCCTACTTGCAGAAACAGCACCACCCTTGGGTCTTGTGTAGTTTGCAATCCAATTCACTTGAGCAAGACTTAAGGCCCTGTCACACACAGAGATTAAATCTGCGGCAGATCTGTGGTTGCAGTGAAATTGTGGACAATCAGTGCCAGGTTTGTGGCTGTGTACAAATGGAACAATATGTCCATGATTTCACTGCAACCACAGATCTGCCAAAGATTTATCTCTGTGTGTGACGGGGCCTTTAGGCCTCGCTCACATAAACGTATAACATTACTGAAGGCTATCCAATCTTTTATTGGATAGCCCATGAACAAATGTTATACTATGGGGCAGTGCCAGTCAGAGATGAGAGAACTTTGTCAAGGTACGGTTCGTGTTCATCGAACAGCTAGCCAAACATATCTGAACACCATTGAATTCCATGGGAGGCAAAATGTATGTGTTAGTAAGGGCTATTGAAGCTGATGTTAGCAAGGGATAGAGGAACTGCAAAAGAAAAAACATAAGTAATAAAGCAGGACAGTTATACTTAATGATTCTCCTGCATGGCTGTCACACTGTTTCCGGGGCTGCTCATTAATCCTCATACATACTTACTGCCTCACCTGCCCACCAGCAGTCCTGAAGTCTCTGGTTGCAACCAGATGGAGCCCCCCAACCTGTGTGACAGCATCTGTGATTGATTGGAATCACACATGCTGTTTGAATCCCCAATAGAGTGTAAAAATAAATAATTAAAAGAAATTGGCTAACGCTGGTTTCACATCAGCGTTTTCCTGCCGCACTTGCAGATCTGGCACAGGGGCAGTACAGTACATTAAAGTTCACTGGCAAGCTCCGGGCACATGCGGTCATGTGACCAGAGCTTGTGACAGCATGTGACCGGGGCTTGCCGCACTGTCTGTGAACTGTATTGTACTGTATTGCCCTTATGCCGGATCCGGCAGTGCGGCAGAATACTGCTGATGTGTTTGTGCCCTTAGGGTTCCTTATATATTGATACCTAGCACAGATAAAGCAGACGGCTTTAGGCTGCAGCCCCCAGCCATGTGTTTATTTGCCTGTGTGTCAAAATACGAGGGACCCCATGCAGATTTTTTTTTAAATTATTTAAAGATATAATTAAAAGAACTGGTGTGCAGTTGCCCCTAATTTTGAACCCAGCGAATAAAAAGCCAACAGCTGGGGACTGGTATTCTCAGGCTGGGGAGGCCCATGGTTATTGTGCCTTGCCAGCCTAAAAATAGCAGCCTGTAGTCACACAGAATTGCTGCATCCATTAGAAGTGATAATCCCTGCACTTTACCCGGCTCATCCTGGTTTTCCCTGGTGTGGTGTCAATCGGTGTAATATAAGTGGTTAATGACCGCTCACAGCTGCCCTAAGCAATGGATAAGTAGTGGGAGCCATCTATGAGCCTCCTCCCCATTATTAATCTGTAAGTGAAAACAAATAAGGACAAACACCGAATAAATCCTTTTTGTACCTTTGCTGGTTTTGTAAAATAGAGGGGATCACATGCTGATTTTTTTAATTGTTTGAACAAATAATTAAAAAAACGGCATAGGGTCCCTCATCTTTAAAAACCAGCCAAAAGATCGCAGACAACTGAGGCTAATATTGTTAAAGTGGGAATGGCCATGGTTATTTGGCGCTTTCAAGCCTAAATATTGCAGCCTGCAGTTTTCCTAAAGGTGGCACATCTATTAAATAGTACTGTGGGAACCTCAAGCTGTAATGGACTTAAAGTCACTGCTCACAGCTGTGGATCAATCAGTCCCTGTGATTGCAGTGGATGGACATGTTCTGTGCCAGCTCACTGGTACTGCAGAATATAGCAGAGCTGGGATAGTCATGGGACCTCATGTGGATTATGTCAGACCTGGGTGTTCTGGGGGTTATTAAAGGGGTAAATAAGGGTATGTTTTTTGAATTTTCTTTTAAAGAAAAGATTTTTTTGGTGTTTGTGGTTATTTCTGTTTACTTACAGATTAGTAATGGGGGGGTCTCATAGACGCCTTTCATTACTAATCTAGGGCTTAGTGGCAGCTGGGAGCTGTCATTAAGCCCTTATATTACCCCAATTGCCACTGCAGCAGAATAATCAGGATGGGCCGGGAATATCACATATAATGAATTTGACAATACTGGGCAGCTGCAGGCTGCTATTTTTAGGCTGGTGGGGCCCAATAACAATGGGTCTCCCCAGCCTGAGAATACCAGTACCTAATGGCTGGGTACAAAAATTAGGGGAAACTGCATTCTGTTTTTTTTTTTTAATTATTTCTTTAAATAATTTTAAAAAGCCAAATTTTGACACACAGCCAAAATATTGCGCACAACTGGGGCCTTCAGCCTGCAGCCGTCGGCTTTATCTATCTCTCTCTCTCTCTCTATATATATATATATAATAATAATTTATTCATTTATATAGCGCTATTAATTCCACAGCACTTACACATACATTGGCAACACTGTCCCCATTGGGGCTAACAATCTAGAGTCCCTATCTGTATGTCTTTGGAGTGTGGGAGGAAACCGGAGAACCCAGAGGAAACCCACGCAAACACGGGGAGAACATACAAACTCCTTGCAGATGGTGTCCTTGGTGGGAATTGAGCCCAAGACCCCAGCGCTGCAAGGCTATATATATATATATATATATACTATGGGGGACACTAGACAAATTTTATTTATTTTTACAATTCACTGAGGCAGACAGACAGCTACAGTGAGGGCCACCAACCAGAGACACCGGTAGTCTGGCTGTATCAATCACAGACGCTATTGCAGACGGTGGGCGGTGGAAGCAGTGCATATGCACAAGGGATAATTAGCGGCCATGGAAGTAATGTTGTAGCCATGCAGAGACTGGTACGTATGCCCTGCTATAACCATTTTTGCTTCATTTTTTTTACAGTAATTTCCCTGGCCAATCACAGCCATACCAATATTTGACATGGCTGTGATAGGGCCATAAGTGGATGGTTTTTGCAATACTGTAACTGCAAGCAGTTACTAAACAAGACCAATCTTTGCCGATTTTTGAGTAAATTGCTAGTGAATCCGAGCCCCAGCTAACCGAGTCAAGACTCATTCTCAATTTTAATTTGGCAATTTTTTTCAAACAAATTTGCTCATCTCTATTGCTGACTAGCGATTTTTTTTCCTCATGCCAATTTGGCATGTGATAAAAAATTGCAGCATGCTGAAATTTGCTGTGGCGGATGGCACACACTTATTCAGGTATATGGATGTGCATATGAGTACAGTCTGATTTACGCCGACATAGACAATGGTGAAAATTAAATTATTCACCCTCTCCTCACCTGTGCTCCGATTCTCACATCAAAGAGAATCAAAAAACAGTAAATGACACTCATCTCAAACTGTGATCAGAGGTGGAGCAGAGTGTCATTAGCATAATTAGGCCAACATTCTCAAATAAGAAGAGATGCTTAGGTGACCCCCCAACCTTAGCAGCATAATTTTCATACCCAAAAGTCTTCAAAGGTTTCTAGTCATCACATATTGATGACCTATGCTTAGGATAGGTCTTAAAAGTGACATTGGTTGTGGGTCTGACAAATGGCTCCACCAACATTCAGCAGTTATAAGCTTTGTTGGTGACCAGATGATAATATATTGAATAGAGATGAGAGAATCTAAAAATCAGTGTTCGGTATGGACTCAGATTTTTTTCAAGAAAACAAAGTTCGGGTTTGGAGTTTGCCTGCTTTACGAATGTAAACCACTCAATTAAGCATCACTTGGGTATGCACGGTGCTCTGTGCAAAGCAAGCAAGATCAGATGTAGTGTGCACCCAAAAAAAATGGAAAAAATGCTGCCATCCCCGGAAGTGTTCTGTTTATGGCTAGCTGCATGTGGGTGGAAACCCGAACTGCCAGTCAGTGACGTCAAATATATTCAAGTCAAGTCTTGGTCTAAAACTTTGAAAAAAATCTGCTGGACCAGCGGAAGCCGAACATTCACGGGTCTGCTCATCACTAATATTGAACAGAGGTACAATGTGCACCAACATTCAAATTGTGGTGGTTGTTGCTGGGTATTGCAGATCCCAACTGATCAGGGGTCTGCAATCCGCAAAAAGTCAAGGACACATCCATTTTTGTTGAATATTGGATCAAAATTAGCTACACAAGTCTGTGGGCATGATAAAATTATGGACATCACATGGAAGGCATCAATGGGCTGTCCGCATGCTATCCATGCTTAACACTGAAAGGGATAGGAGAAGCTTTGTAATTTTTTTTTCATATCTTAAAATTACTTATGAAAGACTGATGGTAAAAATTTACAAAATATCCAAACACTAATCAAATCTCAAACACTGAAGAAACGAAGGTCAATTCTTTACAAATGTGAACAATCACTAACGTCTCAATAGGGCCTTAAACTGGGAAGGATGCATCTATAAGGTAAAACTATTATCATGCATTTTCCATCATGTAATAATTATATAATGATAAATGATAAGGAGGTATAAGTTGTTTTATAATAACTTATAAGTTTTCTCATAGTAGGAAGGAGAGAATCTTAACATTGTTACCTGTCTTGTCAGAATTGCATAGTATTGTCTCCTTTTCGGCTCTCAGTCCAGGGCTAGGGCCATGCTTCATCCACATGGTGATAGTAAACTGGTCAGTTAGATTTTTTGGCACTATGTCATCTGGAATTTTCACTCCTTGTTTGCCATCAAATTTAAAGATCATGCCACTGTTGTCCATAGGCAGGCCAGCTGTCCAGTTGGTGGCAGCAGTAGGAGTTGGGAGTAAGTCAATGGCACCAGAAGAGGGTCCTAAATTAAAAAAAAACAACAAAAAAAAAAAACATGACATTTAGAATAGAGTATTGACCACTGAACAAAGACAATGAAAATAATGAAAATAATATTAGGCAATATTGATTTAACACCATCATCTCCAGCAGTGCATAACGGACAAAGGAAGTAATGTACGAAAACAAAAGGAGAAAACCTCCTGCCTTTTACAACTTCTAATCAGATAACATTTGTGGATGTATACAGATCAATTCTTTATTGCTCAAGCAGACGTTGGCAAAGTGCGGCCCTTTGGCTGTTCTGGTACAGCTGGGACAGCCTATTGGCTTTATACAGTGGCATCCTACACCATGAGATTGCCCCACACCCAGATTCTGTGGATCTGATAGGACGTCAGGCGTAATGACACTACTACATCCTGCCAGCTGTGCATTAGTGCACATGTAACGCCCTGACAAAATCAGGTTGTCACAGGAGACTGCATCCATCTTACACATGCAGGATTCCCTCCTCCTTGGCCTTCCAACACAACCCCACACACAGGTACATACACCAGCCACAAAAGCATAGTCACCCCCCAAGGACAATAGGGACACACCAGTGGGCAGGGCCAGGCAGATGGTGACGCCTACCTAGGGGTCCTGAGGTGTCAGGGGAGAGAACACATCAGTTAGTTGAGTGGAGGAGTTAAGTTTGGACAGTGAAAGTGAGAGGAGTGAAGTGGTAGTCGGGGGTTGTAGCTCCCAGACTACTGGACTATTTGAGCTGACTAGGTGGCAGACGGCAGAGCAGGGCCAGAGGCGATGGACATCCGGTCGCGGGAGACCCTAAGTCTACCGGGGCAGGGTTGTAACCCGCCGGTGCTGACAGTGGGAATCCGGTCCGGAGGCCATGCACAGTCGGGGTACCTGGACCCTAGGGCGAGGACAGCTTCGAGCACCTTTCCAACCAGCGGGGGACAAGATTCCAAGTCTTGTTCCACTAGCAGCCCAGAGAGAGTGAGACAGAAGCCCAACGTGGGGGAAAGGGCGTCTGCAAGTGTCTGCAAAAATCCCAAGGGGCAAATCTCGCGGACGACAGCTCCCACAGCAAAGACACCGGGAGTGGACCTTTCACGTTCTATGCAGACTAATCAACACACGAGACACCAAATTAGAGTGCAGGAAGAAGGGCCCCTGTTCTGTTCACCGGTGTGCGCGACCCGAGCACACCCATCTGGAGGCTACCGGTATCCGGTACTTGGTTTACTATCTGGATTCTGTGTGATTTCTTCAAGAACAGTGAGTACACCGGTATCATCCGGTCCAGCCTGCAGACTGTGTCCTAGCACTCTACTCCACCTACACCTGGGCCCCGGGACAACACCACCCCTACCCGTGGAGGGGATACCATCCTGCTGCTCTGCTCCATCAGCCCCGGGTGCCCCATACCAAGGCAGCGGTGGTGTCACCAACTATCACCGCAACCCATGGGTGGCATCACTGACAAACTCTCCACTGTAAATAACCCTTTTATTTAGCTGTGGGCAACGGGCTGCTGCTCGAGCCCTGGATTCGGCTGTCATTCAAGCTACAGCCATGATACCGGATTCGAGTGTCTCGAGTAGCCCCCCTGCTGTGGTCTGCGCCCCCGCCCCTGGCACACAGTGCAGACCGTAGCATGGAGGGAACAGAGTTAAGTGAGTAGCTATTGTTTTACATTATTCTACGAGGTTTGGGGGGACTAATACTGTGTAAAAGAGCGGTGTGGGGACATCATTATGTGCAGGAAGGCTGTGTGGGGATGTTACTACGCATGGAAGGCTGTGTGGTAACAATACAGTGTAGTGGTGCTGTGAGTGGACATCATGCTGAGTGAGGTACATTATGCTGTTAAAGAAGGCTGTATGGGTACATCATTTTGAGTGTGTGACTGTGTGGGGACATAATACTCTGTAAGGAGTCTGTGTGGAGACATCATTCTGATTGGAGGAGTGTGTGGGGACATCATTTATCATGATTCATGGGGGACAAAATACTAAGTAGGGGGGCTCTGTGGGGTTTTAATACTGTATAATGTGGTTGTGTAATGTTATCTTTCTGCCTAGGGAGCTTTGTGGGACATACTATTTAAAAGGGACATCTTACTGTATGAGGGCATGTGTGGATAGCATACTATGTGAGGGGATGAGGGGGCATCATATTATGTTGGGAGCTTCAAGACCAGTTTGATTTACAGCTTTCTACAAACTTTATAAAAATAAAAATATATGATTTTAATTAGCTGCTACAGGCACGAATATATGTTATAGCAAGGCCTACTGTAACATGAATTAATAGGAGGAGCAAGCCTGCATTCTTAATTCTACTCAATATTAAGTGATCAAAAATTAAAGTTTTCCACTACTCGGACAACTCCTTAGCAGTCAATATGTTTCCCCCTTGTAAAATAATAACACGTATATACTCCTCTCCGGTGCTGGTGCCATTCCTGTGGTGTCAGCACTGACTCTCCTGGAGCTCACATGATGTAATATATCCAATCAGCGGACACTTCACTGTCCCCTCCTTTGGATGTAATTGACATCTGGAGGAAGTAAGAGTTGCCGTTGCTCTTTCACTTCCTCTTGATGTCTGATTATTCCAAATGAGGGTAAAGAAAGCCGCTGATTCAGAAATGAGTTGTCTGAGTTGTCGTTTTAATATCAAAGAAAAGGCAAAATTAAGTATGGAGCTTCATTTGTCCCTCCATAAGGCTAAGTTCACATTTCCGTTGTTTTGCATGTGACTGATGCGTTGTACAACGGATGACAACGGTGACAAAGAAAAGAATTTCTTTGTTGGACTCCGTTGTGTGCAGGGGTCAGAGTTCGGGGGCGGAGCTGAGGACGTCAGTGCCATGGTCTGCGTGGCTGGGGACAGGTGAGTGAGTGAGTGTGTGTGTATGTATGTAAGTGTGTGTGTGTGTGTGTGTGTGTCTACATGCGTGTGTACATGCAGAGTGCGGGAGGGGGCGGAGCGCGAGGGGGCGGAGCCAAGCGGGGCCGTGGAGCTGAGGACGTCAATGCCGCGGGGACTGCAGGGCTGGGGACAAGTGAGTGAGTGTGAGTGTGTGTGAGTGTGTGTGTGTGAGTACACAAGCGGAGTGCGGGAGGGGGCGGAGCAGAGTGGTGAAGTGTCGGCCTCCTTGCACACTGTATCCAGGGTAAACATCGGGTATAAGCAAAGCACTTTTTGCTTGGTTACCCGATATTTATCTTGGATACCAGCTTAGCGCGGGCTCCCTGCACCCGTAACCACTGTAAATATCGGGTAACTAACCAAAGCGCATTGCTTGGTTACCCGATGTTTATCCTGGTTACGGGGGCGGGGAGCCAGAGAGCGCATGCGCAGCAAAATCCTACGGATCGCGCTGCTCAAAAAACGTTACATGCTCGTTGCTCCCGCCCGGCGGTCAGTTAAAAAACGACTAAAAAACGATATAGTATGTATTTTTGGCTTGCACTCATATATATATATTAGTGCTCACTTCAGTTATCCTATTCAGTTATATGTAGTTTTTTTTTCTGAATGTGAACACAGCTCCGCCCCTTTCGGCCATGTTTTTTCCATCTCCTATATAAGAAAGTCCTTAGTTACCCCTCTCCACCCATAGCAGTTTTTAATTGCAATGAGATGACACACAGTTAGGGTCACAGAGCTAGGGACCCCAATATAGAGATATACCTTGACGAGGTTTTGGGGCTCAGTTACATTGATCAATGCGATTGCTAAATATCTCTTTTTTCCTAATATTCATAGCAGGTATGCAATTCATTATTCACATGTTCAAATTAGCAAGTAGCATTTTTCATTGTATATTCCAATATTTTTCCATATGCTTGAAGCATTATACCATTATCTAAGTTTGATGTGCAGCCTTATTCTTATATATAGTATGTATTTTTGGCTTGCACTCATATATATATATTAGTGCTCACTTCAGTTATCCTATTCAGTTATATGTAGTTTTTTTTCTGAATGTGAACACAGCTCCGCCCCTTTCGGCCATGTTTTTTCCATCTCCTATATAAGAAAGTCCTTAGTTACCCCTCTCCACCCATAGCAGTTTTTAATTGCAATGAGATGACACACAGTTAGGGTCACAGAGCTAGGGACCCCAATATAGAGATATACCTTGACGAGGTTTTGGGGCTCAGTTACATTGATCAATGCGATTGCTAAATATCTCTTTTTTCCTAATATTCATAGCAGGTATGCAATTCATTATTCACATGTTCAAATTAGCAAGTAGCATTTTTCATTGTATATTCCAATATTTTTCCATATGCTTGAAGCATTATACCATTATCTAAGTTTGATGTGCAGCCTTATTCTTATATATAGTATGTATTTTTGGCTTGCACTCATATATATATATTAGTGCTCACTTCAGTTATCCTATTCAGTTAAAAAACGACTGACCGCGATGCAGCGGATGCAACGCAGCATCATCAGTCACAATCCGTCACTAATAGAAGCTTATGGGGAAAAACAGGATTCCTGCAAAATATTTTACAGGATACCGTAATTCCTCAAGGCGACTGATTGTGACTGATGCAAAACAACTGAAGTGTGAACTTAGCCTAAAGGCCCTGTCACACACAGAGATAAATCTGCGGCAGATCTGTGGTTGCAGTGAAATTGTGGACAATCAGTGCCAGGTTTGTGGCTGTGTACAAATGGAACAATATGTCCATGATTTCACTGCAACCACAGATCTGCCAAAGATTTATCTCTGTGTGTGACGGGGCATTTATTTGCTTTCCCCAAACCTAGAGTCCCAGACATAAGGTGCACTAGACAGAAGGAAGGCTGAAAAGTTAGAGCTAATTTTTCTCTCTTGTAGTCTGATGTTAAGGCTTGGCCAGAGCCAGACATCTCTGACTTATTACTACCTTCCCAAAGGAAACAGTTTTTTAGTTGTCTGATTCCCCAGTGCAGTGGAAGGCATACTATTGATTCAATGAGTGTAGATGCATGGGGGCCCAAGAGCAGGTAGGATTGTGCATTGTAATGGGCCATTGGGCCCATTGATAGCACACAGAGATCAAGAACTTTTTACTCACATGTCCCCGGTGCTGCTGTCTCTGGTGCTGATGATTAAAAATGAAAAGAAAGTATTTTTTTTTTTACAAATACATTTGAGGGGTAGTCCAATAATCTCAAACTCATCTCTGGTTCCAGTGACTCTGGAGCCTGCTCTAGTGATGCTCGTGTGATGATGTTGTTGTTACTTCACTCTCACTACCATTAGATGAAACTGACACCCGGAAGAGGAAATAGCTCCTGCTCCTCTCTGACTTCCTCTGTATATCAGTTATTCCTGCAGGAAGTGAGAGGCAAACAGCCGCTGATTGGCTGCTGGTCTCACATGACATAAGAACAATAACTGAGCTCTGGGAGAGCAGGTGTCGATGTCACTGGAATGAAGGTTAGTATAGACTGTTGTTGGTTTAAATGGTGGAATCTAGCAATGGAGGAGAGGTTGTCTAAGTAGTGGACACCCCCTTTTACATGAAAACTTGATTTAAACAATATGATTTTTCCTGATGACACAATAACCTTTGAACTCTCCAATTAGGCCAACAGTTGTGTTTTATAGAATTATGGTACATATTTTTTAGCAGTTTTCTAATGACCATTGTGTGTCCTATAGTTCAAACAACATAGCACTCTCATATTTGTTAAAACTACTTCGCACATGCTCCAGCATGATAAAAAACCCCTCATACAGTCCATAAAAAATGAACTATTTTACACAACTGTAAAACTGGCATTGTACACAAATCAAAAGACCCGGCTAACCACTAGGTCTCCTGACCTGAGCTAACTGTTTCATAGGCATATATGATTTAGTTAGCTCAGGTTTGGTAGTACAGAATTGGATTAAGGATATGCTTACATTTGTGTATAAATTGGATGGATGATGTTTTATCCTATTGCACTCACTCCAATGTTAATCCCTTCACCTCCCAGCCTGTTTTCACCTTCATGACCAGGCCATTTTTTTCAATTGTGACAGGTTATAACTAGAGATGAGCGAACCGATCCCGGTTCGGCTCGAGGTCGGTTCGTCGAACGGAGGTCCCGTTCGAGTTCGGTTCGTCGAACGTTCGACGAACCGAACTCGAACCGCATAGGAAACAATGGCAGGCATTCACAAACACATAAAAACACCTGGAAAACACCCTCAAAGGTGTCCAAAAGATGACAAACAACTCACAACACAACACAAACACATGGGAAAGTGACAAGGACATATACTCATGCGAAAATAAAAGAGCTGGACAAGGAAAAAGAGGAGGACACACAGATATAGGCATGGCACGCCCTAATAAAATCATGTAAAACACTGCAAGGTGACTCCAAGCGGAGTCTCCCTTTTTTCCAAAAATTGGGCCACACACACACCCACCC
This sequence comes from Anomaloglossus baeobatrachus, assembly GCF_048569485.1. Lineage (NCBI taxonomy): Eukaryota > Metazoa > Chordata > Amphibia > Anura > Aromobatidae > Anomaloglossus > Anomaloglossus baeobatrachus. The sequence continues at coordinate 545,747,153 of NC_134355.1, read as the reverse complement.
CTTCAGTGGCAGCAGCTGTGCCCCAGTTGTACACTTCACAGCTAGGTTTGCATCAAGCACATTCAAAAATACGCCAAAATTAACCGTCCACAGGATGACACCGGGGTAGGTACCAAAGTCTTTCCTGATCCCAGCTCTGTTCATCTTGGATCATTTTTAAAAAACACAGCAATCAAGGGTTACTCCAAGCGGAGTCTCCCTTTTTTTCCAAAAATTGGGCCCCACACACACCCACCCATTCAGTGGCAGCAGTTGTGCCCCAGTTGTACACTTCACAGCTAGATTTGCATCAAGCACATTCAAAAATACGCCATCCTTAACCGTCCCCAGGATGACACCGGGGTAGGTAGCAAAGTCTTTCCTGATCCCAGCTCTGTTCATCTTGGCTCCTTTTAAAAAACACAGCAATCAAGGGTTACTCCAAGCGGAGTCTCCCTTTTTTTCCAAAAATTGGGCCACACACACACCCACCCCTTCAGTGGCAGCAGTTGTGCCCCAGTTGTACACTTCACAGCTACATTTGCATCAAGCACATTTAAAAATACGCCATAATTTACCGTCCCCAGGATGACACCGGGGTAGGTAGCAAAGTCTTTGCTGAACCATGACTTGTTCATCTTGGCTCCTTTTTAAAAACACAGCAAGCAAGGGTTGCTCCAAGCGGAGTCTCCCTTTTTTTCCAAAAATTGGGCCCCACACACACCCACCCATTCAGTGGCAGCAGTTGTGCCCCAGTTGTACACTTCACAGCTAGATTTGCATCAAGCACATTCAAAAATACGCCATCCTTAACCGTCCCCAGGATGACACCGGAGTAGGTAGCAAAGTCTTTCCTGATCCCAGCTCTGTTCATCTTGGATCATTTTTAAAAAACACAGCAAGCAAGGGTTACTCCAAGCGGAGTCTCCCTTTTTTCCAAAAATTGGGCCACACAGACACCCCATCAGTGGCAGCACTTGTGCCCTAGTTGCAAACAGGATGTTTTGATTTGCATCAAGCACATTCCAAATCCACAAGCATTTACTCTCCCCAGGATGACACAGGGGTAGTAAATTCCTTGTGGATCCATGACTTGTTCATTTTGATGAACGTCAGTCTGCCACATTGTCACTGGACAGACGCGTGCGCTTATCTGTCAGCACACACCCAGCAGCACTGAAGTGAAGACACGTTCAGAGACAACGCTGGCAGCTGGACACGACAAAATCTCCAAGGCGGAAGTTGAGAGCTCTGGCCATTTTTCAAGATTTGAAGCCCAAAATGAGCAAGGCATGGCATCGATGTTCATTTGGAGATACTCCTGTATCATCCTCTTCAGCCGTTGACTATGTGTCAGACTTGTTGTCTCTGGTGGCCTTGCAAAGGATGGTCTAAAAAAATTATGAAAAGATTCCATAAAATTGCTGTTACCAGCACCAGATACGGTGCTACTGGTACGGGTAGACTGTTGAAGATGACGAGACCGTCTCATGTTTGTCAAGTTACAACTGGGAGATTCACTCCCTGCACCTGCACGGTTGTTTGGTGGAAAAGCCGAGCTAAGATCGAGTAACAGCTTCTGCTGATACTCCTGCATACGTGCGTCCCTTTCTATGGCTGGAATTATGTCACAAAATTTGGACTTGTACCGGGGATCTAATAGTGTGGCAAGCCAGTAGTCATCATCACTTCTAATTTTGACAATACGAGGGTCATGTTGGAGGTAGTGCAGCAAGAAGGCGCTCATGTGTCTTGTGCAGCCATGCGGACCAAGTCCACGCTGTGTTTGTGGCATAGAGGTGCTAACCGTTCTTTCTTCCTCTGACATCTCCCACCAACCTCTTTCAACTGAAATTTGACCAAGGTCTCCCTCATCCGCTGAGTCTTCCATGTCCATGGACAGTTCGTCCTCCATTTCTTCATGTTCTCCTGCACCTTCCTCAACATCTCGCCTGCTACCATGCGCCCTTGTTGATCCCTGTCCCCCATGGTCCCAAGCCTGCCGCCTTGGTGATGATGAACGTCTGGACCTTGGTGATGTTGTTGTGTCTTGCGCATATGAATCCTCCTGTAGTTCCTCCCCTTCCTGTTGTCTCACCCCCTGACTCCGAATAGTGTTTAGCGTGTGCTCCAGCATGTAAATGACTGGAATTGTCATGCTGATAAAGGCATTGTCAGCGCTAAACATATTCGTCGCCATGTCGAAACTCTGCAGAAGGGTGCATAGGTCCTTGATCTGAGACCACTCCATCAGGGTGATCAGCCCCACCTCTGCATCTCGTTGGCCCAGGCTATACGTCATGACGTATTGCACCAGGGCTCGACGGTGCTGCCACAGTCGCTGTAACATGTGGAGAGTCGAATTCCAGTGTGTCGGCACATCGCATTTCAGGCGATGAACCGGCAGGCCGAAAGACTTCTGGAGCGATGCAAGTCGCTCAGCTGTGGCGGTTGAACGGCGGAAGTGAGCAGACAGTTTTCGTGCCCTGGTCAGAAGGCCATCTAGGCCGGGATAGTGTGTTAAGAATTGCTGGACAACAAGGTTCAACACGTGAGCCATACAAGGCACGTGTGTCACCTTGCCCAGGCTAAGAGCCGCACCCAGGTTTGCAGCATTGTCGCACACGGCCTTACCAGGCTGCAGGTTGAGTGGAGACAACCATTTATTAAACTCGGACCGCAGAGCTGACCACAACTCCTCAGCTGTGTGACTCTTATTCCCAAGACATGTCAAGCTAAAGACCGCCTGATGCCGTTGCGCTCTGCTGCCAGCATAGTAATGAGGGGTGCATGATTCCTTCTGCGCAGTGAGAACGCTGGTGGCCTGACCAGGCAGGCTTGGGGCGGAGGTGGAGGACCCAGATGAGGTGGAGGAGGCAGAAGCAGTGGCGGAACTTGGACAGACAGAGGATTGACACACAAGTCGTGGGGACGGCAAGACTTGTGCAGCAGACCCTTCACCATCTATCACCATAGTTACCCAGTGCCCAGTCAGCGACATGTAACGTCCCTGTCCATGCTTACTGGTCCAAGTATCGGTGGTGAAATACACCCGTTCACACACAGAGTTTCTCAAGGAAGCGGTGATGTTGTGTGCGACATGCTGGTGTAGCGCGGGCACACCTTTCTTAGAGAAGTAGTGGCGACTGGGCATCTGGTACTGGGGCACAGCGACAGACATAAGGTCTCCAAAATCCTGTGTGTCCACCAGGCGGAAAGGCAGCATTTCGGTAGCCAAGAGCTTACAGAGGGATAAAGTCAACCTCTTAGCTTTGTCATGGGTCGCAGGAAATGGCCTTTTATTTGTCCACATCTGAGGGACAGAGATCTGGCTGCTGTGTGTAGATGGTGTTGAGTAGGGTGTCCCTGGAAAAATGCAGCTTTGTGAGGAAAGTGCAGGCGGAGACATGATGTCGCCTTCATCCAACGTTGGTGCTATCGATGTCTGAGAGAGCTGTACACACGCACTTGTTTCCCCTTCCAAACCAACTGACGACCTAACAAGCAAACTGCCTGTTGCGGTTACAGTGGTGGAAGTTGTGCGTGGAAAACCAGGTGTGACAGCTGTCCCCACAGTCCTAGAAGATGAAGAGTGCGCGGATGCACTGGAAGGGGCAGGCAGTGGATGGTTCGCTCCGCTAGGCTGCATTGCAGCACGGTGAGCTTCCCACCGGGACATATGATATTTATTCATGTGACGATTTATGGAAGAAGTTGTCAAACTGCTGAGGTTTTGACCTCTACTAAGAGAACCATGACAAATTTTACAGATCACATAATTTGGGCGATCTTTTGCTATGTCAAAAAAGGACCAGGCTAGGCAAGGCTTAGAGGGCATGCGACCTGTTGATCCACCCCGACTAGTGCTCAGAGGCACACTGGTGGCTGAGGATGCAGTTGTTGATGTGCTACCAGTACTCCGACTCTGTCCAGGAAGGCGCAAGGTAACTTCGTCGTCAGTTGCATCCTCCTCCACCGTCTGTGTTGACCTCCTCGAGGGCCTGACTGTGGGTTGACAGTAGGTGGGATCTAGAACTTCCTCATCAATTGTTGTGTTTGCACTCCCCTCACCCTCAGACCGAGCCTCTTCTTGCCCTGACCGAATATTTAAGTTGTCATCCCAATCTGGTATCTGCGTCTCATCGTCATCAGTATGTTCCTCATTGTCTATAACAACAGTTGTTACAGTTTGTGAAAAAGGGTCAACATTATGCTCAGAAACTTGGTCCTCACGGGCTGAATCAGAGTCACAAAGGTTCTGGGCATCACTGCAGACCATTTCCTGTTCTGTACTCACTGTAGCTTGGGAGCAGACCTCTGATTTCCAGGCTATAGTGTGACTGAACAGCTCTGCAGACTCAGCCATCTCAGTTCCAACATACTGTGCAGGGCGGATGGAGACTTCAGAGCTGGGAGAAAGCAAGTTTGATTGGGATGACAACTCAGAGGACTGGTGTTTTTGGATGCGGTAGTTAAGGTGGCGGAGAGGGCACTTGTTGGACCACTTGAGATCCATTCAAGCATTTTCCTTTTTTGGCCATCATCTACCTTTGTTCCAGTTGTCCGTGTCCGTAAAAAAAGGGAGCACATCAGATTGTCCACGGTAAGTAGTAGACATCTTACTTTTGCTGGTAGATGGTCTATCTTCAACAGATGTTAATGGTGCTTTGCCACCTTCCCCACGGACAAACCCTTTTTTTCCTTTTCCAACACGCCTCTTACCCTTTCCACCAGCATCTGTCATTTTGCCACTCATTTTGATTGCGACAAGATTGTGCACCTAAAATGTGGTAGTAAAAATTGAGAGGTGGTGTAGATTGCAGCGGTGGTCTATCTTTATTAACAGCAGAATAAACAACAATAATTATCACTGACAATGCAACTACGGCCCTTAAACTGGCAGCAGTGTTTGCTAGTATAATGGCTTAGTAACAATGAGTTTGAGTGTGCAATGCAGGCAGAGGTGCTGCACATAGATTTGCACTAGTGGGACTATACAGAAGTCCAATAGCCACGTTTAGGATGCCACTAGGTTCAATCAGTGTTTGCTAGTATAATGGCTTAGTAACAATGAGTTTGAGTGTGCAATGCAGGCAGAGGTGCTGCAAATATCTTTGCCCTAGTGGGACTATACAGAAGTCCAATAGCCACGTTAAGGATGCCACTAAGTTCACTCAGTGTTTGCTAGTATAATGGCTTAGTAACAATGAGTTTGAGTGTGCAATGCAGGCAGAGGTGCTGCAAATATCTTTGCACTAGTGGGACTATACAGAAGTCCAATAGCCACGTTTAGGATGCCACTAGGTTCAATCAGTGTTTGCTAGTATAATGGCTTAGTAACAATGAGTTTGAGTGTGCAATGCAGGCAGACGTGCTGCAAATATCTGTGCACTACTGGGGCAATACAGCAGTCCAACAGCCACGTTAAGGATGCCACTAAGTTCACTTAGTGTTTGCTAGTATAATGGCTTAGTAACAATGAGTTGGAGTGTGCAAAGAACAGGAGGGTACAGTGGCAGGGTTGTGGGTCTCTGGGTAGAGGAATGGAAGCCTGCCTTTCTATCCCTCCTAATGGGGAAATGCAGCGAGGAAATCCCTGACCTTAGCTACACAGACGCTGTCATCTTGTGTAGCTGTTAAACTCTGTTTTCAGGACCTGTCACCTATGGCTCTGACCCTGCCGGTATGAGCCCTTAAAAGGACTGATAGAAAGTGCTATCCCTAAGCTGTCCAGCGCTGTGTATGGAGCGCATACAGCAGTATCGGCGATAGGACTCAGGACGGAGCTGCGCCAGTGATGTCTGACACCAAGGACGCAGAAGGCAGATAATGGCGTGCTGGAGGAAAATGTCCGTTTTTATAATGCAGGGACATGTGACATGGACATCCTATCACACATGCCGTTGCTTCTCTGGCTAAAAGTCCACTTAGCTGTGTGTGTGTCTGTGATTGGCTGACATGCTGGCCCTCCCCACTACACGCGCGCGCTTAGGGAAGGAAGACAAGGAAAAAAAAAATGGCGATCGCCATTATCCAAACAGCAGTGATCTGAATGCGCTGTTCCCGCACACTATACACTGAAATGTCATAATAGTGTGAGTCACAGAGTGACTTACACTATTACAGCGGAAAGCCAGCTAGGAATTAGCTGGTCTTTTTGCTGCTAGAACCGTTCTCGAACGTATCTAGAACTATCGAGCTTTTGCAAAAAGCTCGAGTTCTAGTTCGATCTAGAACAGCCCCCAAAATCACTCGAGCCTCGAACTGGAGAACCACGAACCTAGAACCGCGCTCAACTCTAGTTATAACTCTGGAACACTTGCACAGATCCCAGTCATTCTGAGAATGTTTTTTTTTTTTTTTTTTAAGACATATTCTACTTATTGATAATGGTAAAATTAGAATACTTTTTGCGTTACTTGTGAAAATATTGTAAATTTGACCACAATTTTGAACATTTCGCAATTTTCAAACTTTGATTTTTTTATGCTCTTATACCAGAGAGTTACAGTTAGGTCCAGAAATATTTGGATAGTGACACAATTTTCGCAAGTTGGGCTCTGCATGCCACCACATTGGATTTGAAATGAAATCTCTACAACAGAATTCAAGTGCAGATTGTAACGTTTAATTTGAAGGTTTGAACAAAAATATCTGATAGAAATTGTAGGAATTGTACACATTTCTTTACAAACACTCCACATTTTAGGAGGTCAAAAGTAATTGGACAAATAAACCAAACCCAAACAAAATATTTTTATTTTCAATATTTTGTTGCGAATCCTTTGGAGGCAATCACTGCCTTAAGTCTGGAACCCATGGACATCACCAAACGCTGGGTTTCCTCCTTCTTAATGCTTTGCCAGGCCTTTACAGCCGCAGCATTCAGGTCTTGCTTGTTTGTGGGTCTTTCCGTCTTAAGTCTGGATTTGAGCAAGTGAAATGCATGCTCAATTGGGTTAAGATCTGGTGATTGACTTGGCCATTGCAGAATGTTCCACTTCTTTGCACTCATGAACTCCTGGGTAGCTTTGGCTGTATGCTTGGAGTCATTGTCCATATGTACTATGAAGCGCCGTCCGATCAACTTTGCGGCATTTGGCTGAATCTGGGCTGAAAGTATATCCCAGTACACTTCAGAATTCATCCGGCTACTCTTGTCTGCTGTTATGTCATCAATAAACACAAGTGACCCAGTGCCATTGAAAGCCATGCATGCCCATGCCATCACGTTGCCTCCACCATGTTTTACAGAGGATGTGGTGTGCCTTGGATCATGTGCCGTTCCCTTTCTTCTCCAAACTGTTTTCTTCCCATCATTCTGGTACAGGTTGATCTTTGTCTCATCTGTCCATAGAATACTTTTCCAGAACTGAGCTGGCTTCATGAGGTGTTTTTCAGCAAATTTAACTCTGGCCTGTCTATTTTTGGAATTGATTAATGGTTTGCATCTAGATGTGAACCCTTTGTATTTACTTTCATGGAGTCTTCTCTTTACTGTTGACTTAGAGACAGATACACCTACTTCACTGAGAGTGTTCTGGACTTCAGTTGATGTTGTGAACGGGTTCTTCTTCACTAAAGAAAGTATGCGGCGATCATCCACCACTGTTGTCATCCGTGGACGCCCAGGCCTTTTTGAGTTCCCAAGCTCACCAGTCAATTCCTTTTTTCTCAGAATGTACCCGACTGTTGATTTTGCTACTCCAAGCATGTCTGCTATCTCTCTGATGGATTTTTTCTTTTTTTTCAGCCTCAGGATGTTCTGCTTCACCTCAATTGAGAGTTCCTTAGACCGCATGTTGTCTGGTCACAGCAACAGCTTCCAAATGCAAAACCACACACCTGTAATCAACCTCAGACCTTTTAACTACTTCATTGATTACAGGTTAACGAGGGAGACGCCTTCAGAGTTAATTGCAGCCCTTAGAGTCCCTTGTCCAATTACTTTTGGTCCCTTGAAAAAGAGGAGGCTATGCATTACAGAGCTATGATTCCTAAACCCTTTCTCTGATTTGGATGTGAAAACTCTCATATTGCAGCTGGGAGTGTGCTCTTTCAGCCCATATTATATATATATATAATTGTATTTCTGAACATGTTTTTGTAAACAGCTAAAATAACAAAACTTGTGTCACTGTCCAAATATTTCTGGACCTAACTGTATGTCACACAAAATAGTTAATAAAAAAGATTCCCACATGTCTATTTTACATCAGCCCAATTTTTGAAATATCAATTTTTTTGGAAGGAAGTTAGAAGGGTTCAAAGATTATCAGCAATTTCTCATTTTCCAACAAAATTAGCAAAACCATTTTTTGGGACCACATCACATTTGAAGTGACTTTCAGATGCCTAAAGCCCGCTTTACACGCTGCAATGTATCTTACAATGCGTCGGCGGGGTCACGTCGTAAGTGACGCACATCCGGCATCGTAAGGTACATTGCAGTGTGTGACAGGTACGTGCGATTGCGATTGAACGTTAAACGTTCATCGCATACACATCGTACCTGTCTCTAGAATTGCACGTCAGATTGTTCATTCTACCCGGGGTAGCACACATTGCAGTGTGTGACACCCCGGGAACAATGAACAGATCTTACCAGCGTCCTGCGGCTCCCGGCCCACAATGCGGAAGCTAGGAGGTAGGCGGGATGTTTACATTCCGCTTAGCTCCACCCCTCCGCTTCTATTGGCCGGCTGCCATGTGACGTCGCTGTGACGCCGAACGTCCCTCCCACTCCAGGAAGTGGACGTTCGCCGCCCACAGCGAGGTCGTATGGACGGGTAAGTACGTGTGACGGGGGTTACTCGTATGTGCGGCATGTTCAACAAATTGAACGTGCCACACATATGATTGGGGCGTTGCAAATCGCATACGAAATCGTATGCGAAATTGCAACATGTAAAGCAGGCTTTAGTGACAGAAAATACCCAAAAGTGACACCATTCTAAAAACTACACTCCTCAAACAGCTCAAAACCACATTCAATAAGTTTATTAACCCTTAGGTGTTTCACAAGAACTAAAACAATGTGGGAGGAAAAAATAAAAAATTAACTTTTTTCCACTAAAATGTTACTTTAGTTTTGAAATTTCACAGGAGGAACAAGAGAGATTGCACCATACAATGTTGTGCAATTTCTGCTGAGTATGCTAATAACTGATATGTTGTGGAATTTTACTTCAAATGGAAGAAGCGCTATTTGAATTTTGGAGGGCAAAATTGTCTGGAATGCATAACGGATGCCATGTTGCATTTGGAGACCCCGTGATATGCCTTACTGTAGAGCTCCTCCATAAGTAATCCCATTTTAAAAATTAAACTCCTCAAGAAATTTATCTAGATGGTTGGTAAGCACCTTGAAACCTCAGGTGCTTAACAGAATTTTATAATATTGAGCCATAAAAATAAAAAAACACATTTTTGAATGTGGCTTTAACCCCAAATATTTCACTTTCACAAGGGTAACAGAATACAGTGTACTGTAGTATTTTGTTTGCAATTTTTCCTGAGTACCCTATACCACATATGTTTGGGCTCGGAAGGGAAGGAGCATCATTTGAATTTTAGAGCACAATATTGTCTGGAATTGATAGATTTACACAGAGTTTTACGCAAAAGTCGCCGACTGTCATGGCGGCATCCGACGCTGTTGATATTGCAGATTTTGACACTCCTCATGATGATTTCTCTGGTCTTTCTGAGCTATATGGCAGACTGTGTGCTCATTCATAGATAGGCTAGCAAGAGTTAAGCTCTACTAGCCTGTTTTTTAGGCTTTTGGGATCACTTGTTGTAAGGAAACCTATCACATCTGCTCCTCTCATACTTAGGTTTTAGGAGATCTTCCTCGCACATTAACTATAGTTTCTTCTGTGTTGGTCTGTGTGCTGTGGTGTACCAGATTTGCTGAAAAGGGTAGCCTGTGCTTGGTGTTGTTGTGTTTACCTTTCGCCTTATTGTTTCTACCCTGCTTTAGTTTTCCTCCTAATCTCTTATTTCATATATTTCTGTGTGTGCATGCTGTGAGACAGAGTTTTAGTTTCTCCTTTTTGTTTATTTATGTGGGTTAAATCACACTCCTGTCCCAGCATCCCTGGGAGAGGTGGAAAGGGTATAAGGTCAGGGCTGGTCAGGAGCTGGGCCAGGCAAGAGACTCAGGCAACTCCACCATTAGGGGTAGCTCTAAGAATACGCATAGCGCAGGGCCCCCTAGTCTGAAGGTCAGCTTAGAGTCACCAGTTATCCCCATAGAAATGTGTGACAGATAGCGGATGCCATGACGCATTTGGAAAGCCCCTGATGTGCCTAAACAGTAGAACTTGTGACGACATGGACTCTTTCAGTGCCTAGCATGGGTTAATTTTCTTAAAATTCAGCCAGACATGATATCTTGTTTATAAATGAGGGATAAGCCTCTCATTATTTCTACAAGACTCTTAGGAGCCCAGATATTGTTCCCACAGAACATCATTTATCTGGTCACAAAGTGGCCATCTCCCCTGCTGGGGGCCAGCGCTTGAATATCCCTCTGGCATGAATGCAGTTGGACTGGGGAACTGACCAAGAAGAGTTTGAAGTGGGGCTCATGGACGGCCTCCCCACCCCTGTTATATTGGGAAATGACCTAGGATAAGGACTATCCAGCCAGTTTGTCACCGCTATCACCTGCAGCTAAGCCAATCACCATCCTGGTGCAGGTCTTTCTACCAACCCATCCGAGGAGAACCTGCCTTCTCAATCTTCAGCCTCCTCATCAGAGTCAACGATTGTGAGTACATCAGACCCAACTGTGGTCATTGACTGGGGGGAGATAGATCATAAGGAATTAAGGGAAGCCCAACTGACAGACCTCACCCTAGAGCTTATCTGTAGTGCGGCCGCCCAACCTGGGGGAGGAAATCAGGGGGAGGTATATAGATGGAGAAAAAGGCCTCTTATGTCAGGATTCTGCCCAGAAAAAACCTGGCCCCATGTACATCAGCTTGTGGTACCCCAGCAATACCGACCCCAACTATTGCGTTTAGCTCATGACGGTCCTGTGGCTGGTCACATGTGGGTCAAAAAGACCCGGGCCCGCCTGTTGCGCAGTTTTTTCTGGCCAAAGGTCACTCAAGAAGTGCAAAAATACAGAGCCTCTTGCCCAGTGTGTCAACATATGGGGGGAGCCCCATGTTGTACCCCATTCCAACCCATGCCCTTGATAGGAGAACCATTCCAGAGAGTTGCTATTCATCTAGTAGGCCCCTTAGCCATCCCCAGCCACAGTGGAAAAGATTCATCCTCACCCTGGTAGACTTTGGCACCCGCTACCCAGAAGCCGTTGCCTTATCCTCCATAGATGCAAAGCATGTGGCTCAAGCTCTACTGGACATCTTTACCTGGGTAGGGTTCCCACAGGAAGTATTGACTGACCAGGAGGCACAGTTCCAGAGAGAACAGATTTTGACCCTGTGGGAGAAACATGGAGTCTGCCCCATGCGCACTGCCCCCTACCATCTTGAAACAAATGGATTGTGTGAACGCTTCAACGGAATGCTTAAGCAGCTCATTAGCTGTTATGTAGAGTCCGAGGTGGCACTGGGAGAAAAACCTGCAAGCAGCTCCTTTTTGCTTACCGGGGGGTGCCACAGGACTCTACTGGTTTCTCACCCTTCGAACTGCTGTACGGCCGAAAGGTACGAGGGCCCCTAGAGCTGGTACCAGAGAGTTGGGAGGGCACCTTCGCCACAAAAGAGGTTCCCATACTGGACTATGTTCAAAGGTTTAGGGAAAGTATGAGGCACCTCATGGCATTAGCCCATGGGAATTTAGAAGTGGCTCAGGAAAGGCAAAAACGATGTTACAACCGCACTGCCCAACCCCGAGAATTTGCCTGTGGACAGAAGGTCCTAGTACCAGTACCGGCATGGAAAAACAAGCTGCAAGCCATGTGGGCGGGTCCATTCACCATTACTAAGAAATGTGGCAATACTGACTACACTGTAGCCCTGGATCAAGCAGGTGTTCGTGAGCGTAACTACCACATCAACAGGATAAAAGCTTATGAGGAACGAGAGGTCACCAATTTAGCAGTTTGTTGTCCAGAGTTAGATGACTCAGAGTTGGGCCAGATCCCAGACCTATTAGTGGACTCCAAAAGGGAAATGTGGGTAAAAGAGGTATCACTGTAGGAACAGCTTTGTCCATCATAGAAGTGACAGATATCAGACATACTCGGAACATATGGATCTCTGTTCATGAGTCAGCCTGGTAGAAGCCCCCTGGTCCAGCATCATGTCAACACAGGGGCAGCCACCCCACTAAGACAACCCACCTACCGGGTGACCCCCTCCTGTGTTGGCAATGATGAAGGCCGAGGTGGATGACATGTTAAATATGCGAGTCATAGTTCCCTCCCATATCCCATGGGCTTCCAGTGTTGTGTTGGCAGCGTCGGTCTGGCGTGGCGGGGTAACGGGGAAACCCCCGGTAGGCCCCAACCTTGTCTGTAATATATGCTGTCTCCGGCACCCTGCAGGGCCCCCAGGCTCGCCAGACGCCACCGCAGGTGATAATATTGTATGCAGGCTGCAGGCAGCAGTCAGATGATAGCGCCAGGGGGGGGGGGAGGGGGGCACTCCTGACCTGGAGGCACCCGGAGCTTATGAGCTGCAGCGCGGCAGGGGCAGACCAGAAGCTCCATGCGAGAGGAAGAAGACACATTCTAGTGGTGGATATGCCAGGACCTGCGATGACTCATTACCATGTAACCATGTTGGAGGAGTCGAGCAGGAGCTGCCGACCAAGGATTATGTGCCGGAGGAAGAAGTGTCCGGTAAAAGAGGGATGAGTGGGACTGGGGGGGTGCAGGGTGAGTGGCATATGGGGGGGTCCAGACTGTGACAGAGGGGTGCTAAGGGATACAGGGTGTGTGGTACATGCGATTTCAGTGGTGTTTGATAGAGGGGTAATATAATAATATACGGAAGGGTGTGTGCCGTGTATGATTTGGGAGGTGCTAGGTGTGTGTAATTTGGGTGTGTGTGATTTGGGGGGTGCAGGTTGTGTGTAATTTGGGTGTTTGTGTGATTTGGGAGGTGCAGGGTGTGTGTGATTTGGATGTGTGTGCGATTTTGGCGGTGCAGGGTGTGTAATTTGGGGGTGCTGTGGGTGTGTGATTTGGGGGGTGCAGGGTGTGTGTAATTTGGGGGGTGCAGTGGGTGTGTGATTTGGTGGGTTCAGGGTGTGTGTGATTTGGGGGTGCAGGGTGTGTTTGATTTTGGGGTGCAGGGTGTGTGTGATTTGGAGGGTGCTGGGTGTGTGTATTTTGGGGAGTGCAGGGTGTGTGCACCAGTCCCTGCTGCATGATGAGAGTGAAGTCCACACAGTAACCATACATCAGTAGAGATTAGGAAAAGAGGGATAGCAGCAGTCAGAGCATGGGATGGGATTGGGAAAGTGGGTACTGAGCTGAGAGAAAGAGGCTCTTTTCCTCATCATCATCTATAGTCTGATATCCATCTTGTCCTCAGCTCTCATATTTCCCACTCTCTGATATCAAGTGTCTTATCCTGTACCCCCAGTGTCAGTGTCATTATCCTGTACCCCCAGTGTCAATGTCATTATCCTGTACCCCCAGTGTCAGTGTCATTATCCTGTACCCCCAGTGTCAGTGTCATTATCCTGTACCTCCAGTGTCAGTGTTATTATCTTAGGCTATATGTAATTATTCTTCAGGGGGCCTCTGTATGTGATGATAGTACAGTAGGGGCCTTAATATAAATACATGTTTAAAAAAAAGCCTGATCTGCCTATAGAGCAGTGTTATCAGAATACACACATACCGACACATACTGACTCTAAGGGGTACTTTGCACACTACGACATCGCAGCTGCGATGTCGGTGGGGTCAAATCGAAAGAGACGCACATCCGGCGTCGTTGTCGACATCGGAGTATGTGAATCGTTTTTACTACGATTAACGAGCGCAAAAGTGTCGAAATTGTATGATCGGTGTAGTGTCGGGCATTTCCATAATGTCGCTGCAGCGACAGGTACGATGCTGTTCCTCGTTCCTGCGGCAGCACACATCGCTGTGTATGAAGCCGCAGGAGCGAGGAACATCTCCTTACATGCGTCCCGGTTGCAATGAGGAAGGAAAGAGGTGGGCGGGATGTTTACGTCCCGCTCATCTCGCCCCTCTGCTTCTATTGATCGCCTGCCGTGTGACGTCACTGTGACGCCGCACAACCTGCCCCCTTAGGAAGGAGGCAGTTCGCAGGCCAGAGCGATGTCAAAGGCAGGTAAGTGCATGTGAAGCTGCCGTAGCGATAATGTTCGCTACGGCAGCTATCACAAGATATCGCATGTGCGACGGGGGCGGGGACTATCGCGCTCGGCATAGCTACAATCGGCTTGCGAGGTCGTAGTGTGCAAAGTACCCCTTGGGGGTACTTTGCACGTTGCAACATCGCTATTGCGATATCGTCAGGGTCAAATCGAAAGTGACGCACATCCGGCACCGGTAACGACGTCGCAACGTTTAAAGCCTAGATGCGACGATAAACGATCGCAAAAGCGTTGTAAATCTGTGTAGCGTCGGACATTTTCATAATGTCGCAACAATAGGAGATACGATGTTGTTCCTCGTTCCTTTTTTGTCAGCTGTATGATGAAGACGGTTTTTGCTACTTTTTTTATTTCTTTTGTGTACACTGAAGGGTTTGACTAGTGTGACAGTTTTATAGATTGGGATATCACGGATGCAGTGATGTCAAATACGTGTACCTTTTTTTTTGTACGTAAATATTCATATTTATTGAAAGATTTTTAATTTTTTTTTTTTTTTTACATTTTTTTTAGTTATTTTTTTTACTTTATTTATTCCCTATATGGGACATTACATTTCACTGCTCTGATCACTGCTGCATTGTACTGCAATGTAGTACAGTGCAGCTGTCAGAAGAATCTGTGATCATGCTCCTAGCAGGATAACAGAAGCTTTCCGTAGTCTGATGACCCAGAGGTTGTCATAATGACCTCGAGTCACCATGACAACGATCAGGCCCTTGCAATTACATCGCGAGGCAACGATCGGAGGGGAGAGGGAGCGCAATCCTTCTTCCAATTCCTTAAGTGTCACAATTAATATAATATTAATATTAATATTGATTGGTGCATTCAGGAAGTTAAACATCCAGGGACGGTGCAGGGACTGTCCCTGGCTGTGAAAGCCAAGGCTCAGCTATAAGATAAGCCCAGCTACTGGCGGTGATTGCAGGGACATAGTGCCTGGGCCACCGTAATTGCCAGGATGTACGAGGTACTCCCAAGGTCAGAAAGCATCAAACAGCCAGGATGTACCCTGTATGTGTGACGCCCTGGACCCCAGGGGTCACAGGTCACAACACTCAAAACATACACCCCCACACTAGAAAGGTACCATCAGTCAACCACAAAGACCTGATTGCCTCCCTCAGTGTTAGACAGGCACACCAGGTGGGCGGAGTCAGGCGGAAAGACACGCCCCCCGAGGAGTCTGCTGGCCTGAGGCAGGAAGACAGTAGACAGACAGTTCAAACAGTCGAGTGCAGTACAGAGTAGTGGAGTGCAACAGTCAGGCAGGCAGACGGCAGTGGCTGCCTGCAGGAGACCGGGAATACGACCAGCGGAAGCGTAGGGGACCGGAACAGGGTAGTGGCCCGCCGGAACCGAACTGTGGAGCTAACTGGATACCGGACCACCAGGCAGGGTACTCAGACCCTGACTAGGCTACATGCCCCCACCATAGTCAGATTAACTGATTGCGGTCTGGACCTCAGGGGTTCATTCCCACCAAAGTCCCGATTGAAGGCAACAGCCCAACCCGTCCGGATAGTAGCCACCGCCAGAGGCCAGAGATCCAAGGGCCAGCGTCTGTAGGCAACAGGGGCTCCTACGACACATACACGCCGGGGAGTGGACTACCAGTGCCCAGGCACAGTGGTCACACTACAAACACAGGTGCAGGAGAAAGGTGGACATTGCCAACCCAACTAGGAAGCTGCAGCCGGCTGCGGGCCCCGTTCATTCCTCTGTTTGGTCTACCAGTGACTCTGTGTGGTTTAATCGTGAGCACAACAGTGCCATCAGGCACCGCACCACGCTGCACCGCAACACTGCGCCCTGCACCCCTGCCCACAGCCCGACCGGGCCCCGGTACCAACATCCCCTACCCACGGAGGGGTCAACACCTAGCTGCGCCACTACACCGCTCCCGGGAGTCCCCGTACCTTCACCGCAGCAGTGGTGTCAACCATCACCACAACCCGTGGGTGGCGTCACGAACAATCATCCCAAAACCAAATACCCGCATCCCCCGTGGGTAAAGCCAACCCCCTTGCAGAGCGACGTGACCCCTGGGTCCGTGAGAGGCTCGAGCAACCCGTAGAATGCGAGCACGGATCCGAGCGGCTCGGCGGCTGCAGCCGAGGCCGTGGGGCAGTACACATCGACTCTTCTGGCGTCACGAACAGGATAGAACCAGTCTACTTACCGGTAGAAGTGCGCCTTGTGGTTCCAGTCAGCGGCGTCCCGCTGAAAAATCTGAAGATCCGCCATCTTGGGCGCGAAGGTTTCCCGCTCGGTTCATCTTCCCCGAGCAGTGAAGGTGCGAAAGTGAAGCTCCGCCCCCAAAGAGAGAAGTGCTAAGGAAAAAAAAAGGGGGGGGATGGGAAGAAGATGTCCGCACCTACTGGAGACGGCGGAGACACGCCAGCTGCAGGAGCGGCGGCGCCCGAAGAGGGGAAAGTGGCGGTCCTCGCTCCGGTCGCAAGAGGCCGCAGGGGAGGCCGCAGGTCCAGCGGTCGCCCAGGTAATGCCGATCTCTCTGCCCTACGTGCCCGGTGCTACTTGGCTACCCCAGTACGATGGGAAGCCCGATGCCTTACAGGTGTTCCGGAAGAAGATAAACTCAATTCTTGACCTGTATGCCATGACTGGCAGGCAGCGGGCGACGGTGGTACTCGGGCAGCTGACCGGCGCAGCCGAGCAGGAGACGGAGACCTGGACCGACGCGGACCAAGCCTCAGTAGTCACTATTTTGGAGAAACTCCAGACCGCCTTTGAGACCCGGACCGAGGCGGAGTTGCGGATGCAGTTCTACCAATGTCGGCAGCGGCCCGTAGACAGTATCAGAGACTATGCCCTGCGCTTGCACACCAGGTGGGCGGAGTCAGGCAGAAAGACACACCCCTGAGGAGTCTGCTGGCCTGAGGCAGGAAAACAGTAACCAGTTCGGAGCAGTTCAGTAAAGAGTTCTGTGCAGGACAGTGGAGTGGAGAGTGAGTCCAAAACAGTCAGGCAGGCAGATGGCAGTGGCCGCCTGCAGGAGACCGGGAACACGACCAATGGAACCGTAAGGGACCAGCACAGGGTAGTGGCCCGCCGGAACCAAACCGGGGAGCTAACAGGATACCAGAGCACCAGCCAAGGTACTCAGACCCCGAACTAGGCTATAAGCCACCACCATAGTCAAATTAACTGATTGCGGTCTGGACCTCAGGGGTTCATTCCCACCAAAGTCCCGTTTGAAGGCAACAGCCCAACCCGTCCGGATAGTAGCCACTGCCAAAGGCCAGAGATCCAAGGGCCAGCGCCTGAGGGCAAAGGAGCTCCTCTGACATCTACACGCCGGGGAGCGGACTACCAGTGCTCAGGAACAGTGGTCAAACTACAACATAGGTGCAGGAGAAAGGTAGACATTGCCAACCCGACTAGGAAGCTGCAGCCGGCTGCGGGCCCCGTTCATACCTTTGTTTGGTTTACCAGTGACACTGTGTGGTTTAATCGTAAGTACACCAGTGCTATCAAGCACCGCACCGCGCTGCACCGCAACACTGCACCCTGCACCCCGGCCCTCGCACCACCGGGCCCCGGGACCAACATCCCCTACCCATGGAGGGGTCAACACCTAGCGGCGCCATTACACCGCTCCCGGGAGTCCCCGTACCTTCATCGCAGCGGTGGTGTCCACCATCACCACAACCCGTGGGTGGCGTCACGAACAATCGTCCCAAAACCAAATACCCGCATCCCCCGTGTGTAACGCCAATTCCCCTTGTAGAGCGATGTGGCCCCCGGGTCCATGAGAGGCTCGAGCCACCACCCGTAGAACGCGAGCATGGATCCGAGCGGCTCGGCGGCTGCAGCCGAGGCCGCGGGGCAGTACACTGACAAGGATAAGATGGCTCCAGACTCAATCCTCTTTATGAGCCCCCTCGTTGCTGTTGATGCTCGGGTTCTGTGTTGGTTGGCGTGGAACCTCTAGTCCCACCATCTACAGGATTTAGCAGACCACTAAATGGATGTCTGGCTCTAGGGACCTGTACCCTGTATGTGCATTCATTACCAGGAGTCCTCGTACTCAACTCCTTACTGCTCTCCTTCTTCAGGTCTCTTTCAGTCTGACTTGGTGGTAATGTTCTCCCCTGCCAGCTGCCTCTGCACGTGCAGGTTCTGACAGTGTTTCGCTCTTCAGCCCTATACATCAGACACGGCTGCTCCACTCTTTCTCCTCTGACTACCACTGCACAACATTCTTTCCAGCTTCTCTACAGCACCACACTAACTGAGATGTGGAGGCTCCGCCCCCTCCTGGGTCTGCCCAGGGGTCCCCTCTAATGTGTGTGTGTGTCCTGGTCAAAGGGTGCCTGTGTGTTCACACCCTACTCAGCCTTTGGGATTACCTGTTTGTACTGACCCAGCATGGGTGCAGTACTCAGTGGTGCCTGACCAGGTCAGGGGCGCCACACTCTCAGCAGTGCATATTGCATCTGATGCTCTCATATGAGGATATCATTGGATTCTTTACGCCAGTGTGACCCTGCCCTAACTCAGGCTTGCAGTTAAATAGTTTACATCCCTGCCACCTTATATGACCTTGTTTCCTGTTGAGAAATAGTTGTTGGAACAGCAAAGAGAGGACCAGATTGTGTTTATGGGCATGAGTTTGCCACAAAGCATTAAAAAAATTACAAATGATCTTTGGGTATCTTCATTCTTTTGACTATCAAATAATATTCCAGCACTGCCCCAAGGCCCAAGCACAAACAAACTGTAAATCCCAGCACTGTATATTGAGAAACTGTTTTGCTGCTTCTAACAATCTCAACTTTCATTGCTCCAAATCATCTTAGTGTTCTAATTATCAGTGGCACCTGCCATGTTTAGTTAGCTCAAACTGACAATATATTCTAGTACAGTGTATATGAGTCTTCTATACACTTAAGATTTACTGGTATAACATCTGTGGTGGAATCTGTATTGTTTGGAAAGCAATGAATTTTATTCACGTTTAGATAATAATGATATTACGTAGCCTGTCGTTACACAACTAGCTATTTGCTGGCATCAAGTCTAATCATATCTGTGGTATTACTTAGTTACAGTAAAAAAAGATTTTGTTATATAAAACAGACCTCTGCCCAGTGTAAGGAGGTATACACGCACAGGTAAGGAGTTGAATTCACACAGGAAGCAGTTCATCTGTCTAAATAGTGAGGTTTATTGACTTCATAGGTTTCCACAGTTCTTTAACTGTAGTATGACCTAAGGTGTACCCATACATCCAAGGTCGTATCTATCTCTGTAATCTGATCAGTAGACATGTGCAGCTAACAGGTGCAGTGGATCAGAGATCCACCCATGCCTGTTAACTAGTTAGATTGTGCTGTCAGAGTTTGATAGCACAATCTAACGTGCTCTAGCGGTGATTGTGCAGTTCTCCGCAGACATTGGCGGCCCTGTGATGCAATCTTAAGAGCCAATGGTTTGTCATTTCAGCTGGCGGTCAGCTGATGACCTCTGATATCATGACATACTTCCTGTAAATGCCGGCAGTACAATGGTATTCACAGAAGATCAGCATTTCTGCTGTTCAGAGGGATGCTGGAGCATCGTTCTGAACAGCAGAAGAGATTGGATAGTTCAGGTATAAAGTCCTATAAGGGAACTAGTAAAATGAATAAAAAGTAAAAAAAAAGTTTTTAACAATATTAAAAAATAAAAAAACCTAAAAGGTTCAAATTCCCCCCTTTTCCCCATTGAAAATAAAACAATTAAAAAGACAGATATTTGGTATGCCCGATCTCCCAAAATATAAAATCAATGTCATCGGTAAAGGGTGTAGCGAGAAAAATAAAAATGCCAGAATTACCTTTTTAGGGCTGCCGCAACAGACAATTAAAACATCACATCCACCCAAAAATGGTATAAATAAAAAAGTCGACTCAAGACACAAAAAATAATCCCTCACACAGCCCCCGATCCCGGAAAATAAGAACACTACGGGTCTTGGAAAATGGCAACAAAATCGCTATTCTTTTTACTGACAAATTTCTGAATTTTTATTCATCACTTTGATAAAAGTAAAACTATATATATATTTGGTATCCATGAACTCGTACTGACCTGGGGTATCACACTGCCAGGTCATTTTTATCATATAGTGAACATGATAAATAGAGAACCCAAAAAAATATTTGTGCTTTGCGGTTTATTTTATTCTATTTTACAAAACTTGGATTTTTTTCCATTTCCCAATATAATATGGGGCAGAATGACTAGTATCATACAAAAGTACAACTCATCCCACAAAAAACAAGCCCTCATATGGCTATATTGATGAAAATATAAAAATGTTATAGCTCTGGGAAACAACAAAAACAAGAAAAAAAACAAAACGTAAAATTGCGGGGGCGGGGAGGGGGAATAGGTTAAAGGAAACACTTGTCTTTTTGACATACACTGTATGTAGTAACAAACCACAGTCCTTTATCAAATAAGATGAAGTATATAGGGTCTCACCCAGACAACAGAACAGATCCTGGTTCAGCCTCATCATACTTCACACTAAAGATGGTGTCACACACAGCGACGACGACAACGACGTCGCTGCTACGTCACCATTTTCTGTGACATTGCAGCGACGTCCCATCGCTGTCGCTGTGTGTGACATCCAGCAACGAGCTGGCCCCTGCTGTGAGGTCATTGCTCGTTGCTGAATGTCCTGCTTCATTTTTTGGTCGTCGCTCTCCCGCTGTGAAGCACACATCGCTGTGTGTGACAGCGAGAGAGTGACGAGATGAAGCAAGCAGGGAGCAGGAGCCGGCGTCTGGCAGCTGCGGAAAGCTGTAACCACTGTAAACATCGGGTAACCAAGGGAAGACCTTTCCCTGGTTACCCGATATTTACCTTCGTTACCAGCCTCCGCCGCTCTTGCTGCTAGTGCCGGCTCCTGCTCTGTGCACATGTAGCTGTAGTACGCATCAGGTAATTAACCCGATGTGTACTGTAGCTAGGAGAGCAAGGAGCCAGCGCTAAGCAGTGTGCGCGGCTCCCTGCTTTCTGCACTGTGACATGTAGCTGCAGTACACATCGGGTTAATTAACCCGATGTGTACTGTAGCTAGGAGAGCAGGGAGCCAGCGCTCAGTGTGCGTGGCTCCCTGCTCTCTGCACATGTAGCGACGTTATGATCGCTGCTGCGTCACTGTGTTTGACAGCTAAGCAGCGATCATAACAGCGACTTACAAGGTCGCTGTTACGTCACAGAAAATGGTGACGTAACAGCGATGTCGTTGTCGCTGTCGCTATGTGTGAACCCAGCTTAACAGATGATTCCCCAGCACCACAATCTGACTATTCTATAGCAAGTGATCTGCTAGTGGTAAGACAGTATGTGGAAACCTTGCAAGTCATATCTCAGGTCATGTGAGTCCTCTCTTTGGCCAATGCAATACTTTTGTAATGTGCACAATTAGAGTGGCCATTTTAGGAGATTGTCACAAAACAAATCACAAATTGTTTAAGATTGCCATATTCAATGCATTCCTAAAATTTTGAATCATATTTAAATCTGTTCATTGTCTGTTTAATTTTTATGCTTGTGGTTCTCCTCATTAGTTAGTTAGGTCGTGACATCCCAACACATCCAACAAGTTTCTGTAAAGTGGAAGTAATATATTTTAAAAAATAGGCCAAAACCCAAGAATGAATATAGTTATTTCGCCCAGTTCAAGTTGTTAGGGTGCGTTCACACTGTGTTGTGTCCTCCGTTCAATGATGCCCCCTGGAAAGCGTAGAAGGGTGGGTGTGCTTTGCTGATGACGCCATTGGTGAATTATTCCAAATGCAAGGTACTCTTTTCTAGTGTAGTTACCACAGCATTCTGCAATGACATCTTATCTGTTCATTGCAATTAGCGGTACCATCATTTGTGTTGCAACAGTACAAGGCCTCAAATTACATCTCTGGGCTATGTTTAAGCTACAGTTAGGTCCAGAAATATTTGGACAGTGACACAATTTTCGCGAGTTGGGCTCTGCATGCCACCACATTGGATTTGAAATGAAACCTCTACAACAGAATTCAAGTGCAGATTGTAACGTTTAATTTGAAGGTTTGAACAAAAATATCTGATAGAAATTGTAGGAATTGTACACATTTCTTTACAAACACTCCACATTTTAGGAGGTCAAAAGTAATTGGACAAATAAACCAAACCCAAACAAAATATTTTTATTTTCAATATTTTATTGCGAATCCTTTGGAGGCAATCACTGCCTTAAGTCTGGAACCCATGGACATCACCAAACGCTGGGTTTCCTCCTTCTTAATGCTTTGCCAGGCCTTTACAGCCGCAGCCTTCAGGTCTTGCTTGTTTGTGGGTCTTTCCGTCTTAAGTCTGGATTTGAGCAAGTGAAATGCATGCTCAATTGGGTTAAGATATGGTGATTGACTTGGCCATTGCAGAATGTTCCACTTTTTTGCACTCATGAACTCCTGGGTAGCTTTGGCTGTATGCTTGGGGTCATTGTCCATCTGTACTATGAAGCGCCGTCCGATCAACTTTGCGGCATTTGGCTGAATCTGGGCTGAAAGTATATCCCGGTACACTTCAGAATTCATCCGGCTACTCTTGTCTGCTGTTATGTCATCAATAAACACAAGTGACCCAGTGCCATTGAAAGCCATGCATGCCCATGCCATCACGTTGCCTCCACCATGTTTTACAGAGGATGTGGTGTGCCTTGGATCATGTGCCGTTCCCTTTCTTCTCCAAACTTTTTTCTTCCCATCATTCTGGTACAGGTTGATCTTTGTCTCATCTGTCCATAGAATACTTTTCCAGAACTGAGCTGGCTTCATGAGGTGTTTTTCAGCAAATTTAACTCTGGCCTGTCTATTTTTGGAATTGATGAATGGTTTGCATCTAGATGTGAACCCTTTGTATTTACTTTCATGGAGTCTTCTCTTTACTGTTGACTTAGAGACAGATACACCTACTTCACTGAGAGTGTTCTGGACTTCAGTTGATGTTGTGAACGGGTTCTTCTTCACCAAGGAAAGTATGCGGCGATCATCCACCACTGTTGTCATCCGTGGACGCCCAGGCCTTTTTGAGTTCCCAAGCTCACCAGTCAATTCCTTTTTTCTCAGAATGTACCCGACTGTTGATTTTGCTACTCCAAGCATGTCTGCTATCTCTCTGATGGATTTTTTCTTTTTTTTCAGCCTCAGGATGTTCTGCTTCACCTCAATTGAGAGTTCCTTAGACCGCATGTTGTCTGGTCACAGCAACAGCTTCCAAATGCAAAACCACACACCTGTAATCAACCCCAGACCTTTTAACTACTTCATTGATTACAGGTTAATGAGGGAGACGCCTTCAGAGTTAATTGCAGCCCTTAGAGTCCCTTGTCCAATTACTTTTGGTCCCTTTAAAAAGAGGAGGCTATGCATTACAGAGCTATGATTCCTAAACCCTTTCTCCGATTTGGATGTGAAAACTCTCATATTGCAGCTGGGAGTGTGCACTTTCAGCCCATATTATATATATAATTGTATTTCTGAACATGTTTTTGTAAACAGCTAAAATAACAAAACTTGTGTCACTGTCCAAATATTTCTGGACCTAACTGTATGTGAAAAACAGGGCGAGGTATGGAGTCCTACATAGATTTCATGGAATTCGCAATTACACGACTTCAATCCAATTATAGTTTGGGATAAATTGTAAAGTGCAAGTGACCATCTGCATGCAACAAATGTGTAATGACACATTAATGTAGACATTTTGTTTTTAATAAGACAGTAAAATAACACACAAACTGCCTTAACTAGTTCTGGACCAAATAATTCCCTATTGTTTCTGACAAGGCACATTTTTTGTTTTATCGCACTTGCACTGAGAAACGCTCTAAAATATCCTGTTCCGATATTCATTTTATGTAACTTTTATATTTCTTTTCTTTTCTTTTTTTTTTGTTTTTGCTGCTATAGGGTAAAATTAAAACTATAGATAATAAATGTCTATTTGTTACATAGTCTTTTTGTCTTCATTTTTATCACCACAAAGGATTACTAAAAAAAGGCAAACATTTTAAATAGTGTTCCACTGTTCCAATTTTGTTTATTTATTTTTATATATTGAAAATGTTTTTTACCCCATAGGGACATGGTTATAAACAGTGATGAGTGATGACTGATGGTTATATTTTGTTTGTTTTGCATATTTTATGTATTTTTTTTTCCTATAATTATGTGACCTATCAGTCAAAGACATAGGGCAGGCATTCAGCAGTGAAAAGGTAGCAAGGGCAGGAGAACTGGAAGCGAAAAGTCCAGTAATTAGCAATCTTGTCACTTAGTGAAAAATATCAGCTGGTTCAACTGATGGCCTAATAAAAATGTATCATTACCAAGGTGCAACACAAGAAACATTCCATGATGGGTAAAGCCAGTGAGCTGTCTCAAGACATTTGCAATCTTATTGTAATACATACTGATAGCATCAATTACAGAAGAATTTTTAAACTACTGGAGGTTCCAGTAGCACTATTGGGGCCATAATCCTGAAATGGAAAGAACATTATTTCACCATAAAACAGCCACAATCGGTACTCTCTGTAATATTTAAGACAGAGTGGTGAAAGGAATAATCAGAAAACTTGCCAAGGACCACCTGTCGAGAGCTACAGAAAGACCTAGAATCAGTAGATACAATTGCTTCAAAGAGAACAATAAGTAATGCACTCCACCTTCATGGTCTGTAAGCAAGCTTGCCACTCTATTGCTCAACCAAAAGCACGTTCAAGGGTGCTTAATCCCTTCATGACCAAAAGACGTATGTGTACATTTTTGGCCAACTCTGTCCATTTAATGCGGGCTCACGCAGAGAGCCCGCATTATTACCCACACATGTCTGCTAATCTCATCTTCGATCCACCCACGTCTTTGAACTACTTAAATTGTGCTGTCAAACTCTAACACTGCAAAATAACGCACTACAGAAGGGATCATCTGGTTCCTCGCAGACATCAGTGGCCCTGTGATGCAATGGGTTGCCATGACAGCATGGGGTCAGATGCTTTACCCTGTCGCTGTCATGATGTGTTTCCTTTATATGCCGGCGAAGCGCCTGCACTCATAGGAGAACAGCATTTCTCCTCATCAGAGCAATGCTGAAGCACTGCTCTGATCATAGAGAAGCACAGACAAAAGTCTCCTAGGAAAACTAGTAAAATCATTACAAAATGTAAGAAAAAGTTTTAAAAATAGGAAAAAAAACCCTGAAATTCAAATCACCCCCTTTTGCCCCATTAAAAATAAAACAATAATAACAATTAAAAAATACAAATATTTGGTATCGCCGCATTTAGAAATGCCAGATCTGTCAAAATATAAAATCAATTAATCTGATTGGTAAATGGCATAGCGAGAAAAAATATCAGTACCCAGAATTAGGTTTTGTTGGTTGCTGCAACATTGCATTAAAGTGCAATAACAGATGTTCAAAACATCACATCTACCCAAAAATGGTGTAATTAAAAATGCCAACTCAAGGTGCAAAAAAATAAGGCATCACTGAACCCCAAATCCCGAAAGGTGAGAACTCTATGAGTGTCGGAAAATGGCCACAAAAGCGCAATTCTTTTTTTTTTTTGGAATTAATGATTTTGTTCAAAATTATAACTCATCTCGCAAAAAACAAGCCCTCATATAGCTATATTAACGGGAAAATATAAAACTTATGGCTCACAGCAGGTATGTGCCCACTATCAGGACCCGCTGTGTCCTGGACGCGAGTCCTGACTTTGGAGCCGTGAGTCTCCTCCGCAGGAGAATGCATCAGCGAGCAGCTGCTGGTGCTCACGATCTGGATTTGGGCCGCTGCGGTTTCCTGCTGTATTCTCAGTATGGAGGACACTTGCGACTCTGAAAGCCACACCACAGGTCAGTTATTGATGCGCTCTGCACACGCACAGTGGATGGGATTTCTAGAAATCACATCCACTCTGCTTGTACTGTACAACCCAGTGCTCTGGACGCAGCTGAAATATACTGCCTCCAAAATGCTGCAAACACTGATTAGCACGCAGCCCTGAGGGAATGGAGGAAAGGTGAAAATTTGTATTCTTTTTTGGCGTTTGTGAAGGGCGGCATTATAGAGGACGAAGATGAAGGCACAAGGATGGGCAGAATACTAGAAGGATGGGCAGAATACTAGAAGGATGGGTAGAATACTAGAAGGATGGGCAGAATACTAGAAGGATGGATAGAATACTAGAAGGATGGATAGAATACTAGAAGGATGGATAGAATACTAGAAGGATGGGTAGAATACTAAAAGAATGGGTAGAATACTAGAAGGATGGATAGAATACTAGAAGGATGGGCAGAATACTAGAAGGATGGATAGCATACTAGAAGGATGGGTAGAATACTAGAAGAATGGGTAGAATACTAGAAGGATGGATAGAATACTAGAAGGATGGGCAGAATACTAGAAGGATGGATAGAATACTAGAAGGATGGGTAGAATACTAGAAGAATGGGTAGAATACTAGAAGGATGCGCCAATACTAAAAGGATAGGCAGAATACTAAAAGTATGGGCAGAATACTAAAAGGATGGGCAGAGTACTAGAAGGATGGGCAGAGTACTAGAAGGATGGGCAGAGTACTAGAAGGATGGACAGAGTACTAGAAGGATGGGCAGAGTACTAGTACGATGGGCACAATACTACAAGGATGGGCATGAGGATGGGCAGAATACTACAAGGATGGGCACAGTACTACAAGGCACATGGATAGACAATACTAAACGGATGCACACAATACTACAAGGATGGGCAGAATACTACAGGGCACAAGGATAAGCACAATAATACAGGGCACTAGTATGGACAATACTACAAGGATGGGCAGAATACTACAGGGCACCAGGATAAGCACAATATTACAGGGCACAAGTATGGACAATACTACAAGGATCGGCACAATACTACAGGGCACAAGGATGGGAGACATTACTACAGGGTACAAGCATGGGCACATTACTACAGGGCACAAAGATGGGCACATTACTACAGAGGACAAGGATGGGGGACATTACTACAGGGCACAAGGATGGGGACTTTGCTACAGTATGGGGGACATAACTACCAGGATACAAGGATGTGCATATTATACAGGACCCAAGGGGGACATTACTACAGGATGGGTGACATTATTACAGGATGGGGGACATTACTTCAAGATGTTGGCTAAGATGACTATGATGCTGCTAATTTTAAAACAATATTAGAAAGAGATAAAATGTAAAAAAATCAAAATAAAGGATGACTTTTTTGCCATGAAAAATGACTATATATATATATACTTAACTAAACGAAAGTGCAGGTTTGTTATAATCAAGCAAAAAAATGTTCAACATAGTGATCCAAAGGTGTACAGAAAAAAAAATGGAGTCATTAAAAATGTCACTTTGTCCTGCAAAGAATGCGGCCCCACTCATTTTTTTTTCTCTATGTACGGCCCAGCTGAGTTGGATACTCCTGCCATTATACACACCATGTTTGGAGAGCTTTAACGCTCTATCAACAGTGAAGTTTGGAGGTTGGAACATCATAGTGTGGGACTATTTTTTCAGCATACAGCACTGGATGTATAGACAAATATACCTACACATTCTTGATAAAATCTGCTGTAATCTGCCAAGATGAAAAAGATGAAAGAAGGATGAACATTTCAGCAAGATATTGAGCCCAAACACACAGCCACGCAAACCCTCAGTTTGTTTCAGAGAAAGAAAATAAAGCTGCTAGAATGGCTCAGCCAATCACAGGAAAATTTATGTAAGAGTTCACAGAAGGAGTCCATGGAACCTTCAGGATTTGAAAAATATATGTGTGGAAGAATGGGCCAAAATCTCACTTGAGCAATGCATGTGACCAGTTTCTCTATATAGAATGCATCTTGAAGCTATACTCACTAACAAAGGCTTCTGTACGCATGTGGTATCCCACAAAGTGCCCATCTCCATGGAATACCAGAAGTATAGTGTGTTCTGTGCAAATACTGTTATTTCTATGCATACTGTGTGATGTGACATATTGTGCACTCAAAGGATGAAGCTTCCCCTGTGCAGTTAGCCAATGACTGCAGTTGTAAGCGTCATGGGAAAGTGGGAGAGCTAACTCTGGCTATGCAGTGGAAAATGAAATCCAATAGGAGACGGCTATTGAAAGAGTAAGGGCAGCTGACAGGATCCATGGTGGGAGGATTTCTAACGTACCTCTAGAAGGATAATCTGCCAGCGGGAAGGAAGAGCTGAGCCCTAAGGAAGAAGGATTACCAGAGAGACTGTCTGAAACCAGTGAAATTATCTGATAAGGGGAAACTTTTCTCCTTGCGGAAACTGACAAACCAATCTGGTTGTCAGTGGTGAGGAGTCTTATAGCAGCAATGCTCCTCTGGGAAATATTCAAACTATCTCTTCAGGGAGGAAGGAGATGAACTCTAGTGCACTGTGTCTGCAAATTGAGGTTCTAATCTGGCATGAATGCTAGGTCATATGAAAAGGCTCGTTAAAGGGCCACTTTTTGACTTTTAGGACTGCTACTTCTAAAAGGTGGCACTAGAGTTCATCTCCCTCCTCCCTGAAGAGACTGATCTGATAAGAAACAAATCCCTCAGCGATCTGCCTGTCTGCATGCGTGAGTCAATCTTTACTGTAAGTGGAGAAAAAAAGAAAAAATACTGACCAGCCATTATCTACTACATATATACTGTATATATATATTCATGTTATCAGCAGTAAAGAAACTGTTCATTTCCAAGGCATAGTTGCTTTTTTAAGATTGAAAATTAAGTGTACAAACGATTATCACCATCATCAGATTCCACTTAAGGGTGCAGCTATGGTGAAAAACACTGTGTCCTACTATTATATTCCTTTCTATTGGGGGACTGTGTGTGTGTGTGTCTGTGTGTGTGTGCGTGTGTGTGTGTGCGTGTGTGTGCGTACGTGTGTGTGTGTGTGCGTACGTGTGTGTACAACTTGGAAGGGACCCACCTTGATAATAACGTCGGCCACAGTAAGGTGGTTAAGAGGCCAGTCCCTACCATGCCCCACATGAGGTTACCACACAAAGTATTAGCTAATTTTCAGAAAGTGTGTCCAATACTTTTTCCCTGTGTCATTTATGATCATTACACATAACCTAATTTGTGTACATCTATGTTTGATTTTTTTTGCATGTGTGAATTGTATGGATTGTTATCGACATCTGAAAAGTTCATACCAATAGAAATCTTAGAAATATACTAAATTAAAAAAATTGACATGGTCACTCCTCATGCAACCGCCTCCAAGACTTCTCACAAGCATCCCCTGTCTTCTGGAATTCGCTGCCTCAACATGTCAGACTACACTTCTGCTACACTTGCAAGCTTCAAACAGAACTTGAAAACTCATCTGCTCAGAAATGCCTATAATCTCCGATGACCGCACTGCCCCACCACCACAGCTGCCGCCCCACCACTGTGCCGGAACTGCCGCCCAACCAACACCCCACCTACTGTCTCCTCCCAAGAATCCTATAGAATGTAAGCCCGCAAGGGCAGGGTCCTCCTCCTTCTGCACCAGTCTGTCTATTGTAATTTGTATATGTATTCTGTGTGTAACCCTTTCTCATGTACAGCACCATGGAATCAATGGTGCTCTATAAATAAATAATAATAATAATAATAATAATGGTCAATACTTTTTTCACCCACTTATTATTTACTCTACATCATTGAATGCATGCTCTAACTTTAAGGGGTATTCTTCAACAACTGTGCTAAAACTCTTATACTATCCTCTTTAAAAGTCTCACAACATAACTTGAACTTGAAAGCACTAAAAGTGCAATGACACTCAACTGATAATTTTCATCATTGGTCCTTTAAGTATAAAGAAAAGCAAAGTTCTGGTAAAGAGCAGAAGGTTCTTATTGGTAAACTAGGAGCTGTCAGCAGAGATCAGAAAGTTATCATTTCAAGTCTCAATTATATCCTTGTTGGAAAGTGTTCAGATATTTATGACATTAGGCCACGTTTTACAGGAAATATGCCTGCTCCAATCTAGTTTTCACACTTTCCTCAGCAAATAAAACCATAATTGAAACGGAATGTAATTTAAATGGAAATCCTGTCTGTTCTGATAAATTCAAACAGAGAACCTGTCCACTCTTATCAGAGAATGCTGATAGAAATTTACCTGCAAAATATGATCTTTTTTTTCCTTAAAATCAGCTGAAGAATAAATAAGTACAGATAACCAGTAACCAAAGTTAATAGAGTTCAGAAGAACAGTCTCAGAATACCAAATCTTAGTCTGTGCAGAATGTTTACCAGGACTTAGGGGTACTTTGCACGCTGCGACATTGCTAGCCGATGCTAGCGATGCCGAGCGCGATAGTACCCGCCCCCGTCGCACATGCGATATCTTGTGATAGCTGCCGTAGCGAACATTATCGCTACAGCAGCTTCACACGCACTTACCTGCCCTGCGACGTCGCTCTGGCCAGTGGCCCGCCACCTTCCTAAGGGGGCGGGTAGTGCGGCGTCACAGTGATGACACACGCCAGGCGGCTAATAGAAGCGGAGGGCCAGAGATGAGCGGGATGTAAACATCCCGCCCACCTCCTTCCTTCTGCATAGCCGGTGGAGGCAGGTAAGGAGAAGTTCCTCGCTCCTGCGGCTTTATACACAGCGATGTGTGCTGCCACAGGAACGAGGAACAACATCGTACCTGTCGCTGCAGCAAAATTATGAAAATCACCGACACTACAAAGATCACCGATTTACGCCGCTTTTGCGATCATTTATCGGTGCATCTAGGCTTTACACGTTGCAATGTCGTTACTGGCGCCGGATGTGCGTCACTTTCGATTTGACCCCGACAACATCGCAGTAGCGATGTTGCAACGTGCAAATTACCCCTAAGTCACAGTGATGAACTTAGGGGGTGCAATTAAAAAACTGGGAACCAAAACCAAAATAATTAAGAAAATATTTTTTTCTTTATAAGTGGAAGAATACAGCAATCCAAGTATAATTAATAATCAAAAATAGCATAAAAATACACCTTTATTCCTGAACTTGCAAGAGCAACATTAATTACTCCAGAACACGCAAGTCAGGTACTGAAAGCCATCACTAACAAAGGTGAAAACACCCTGGCCACATGGGTTTAGCCAATTATGTGCGCACCCAGAGGGGTCACGTCTAGTGATGGCCACTAGAAATAACAAACACATGAAAAAAACCAAACAAACATAAAGAAAATTTGATGTTGCTATAAGCAAAGGACAGTGGTCCAATTGACAGAATAAACACAACAAACAAAATAATACCTAAAAAAACAAAACAAAGTGCACTCCATTGACTGACAATGGTCAGTCATACAAATACATAAAATGCAATAAGTCTTTAGGCATTATAAAAGGAATGGTCTCACCCAATCCCTTTAGAAGGAGGGACATGTAGTCTCTTGATCCTGAGTAGTGGATTCGTCCGCCATGTACTGGCCCTACCACCTACCAGATATAAAATAACAAAAGACTGCTGCCCCAGACTTCCGTCCTAACAAGGACGGACCACAACTAGGTCTCAAGCTGGACCCCTATGCTGACCCTGATGACATCCCGGCGTCCCGACGCGTTTCGTCACTCAGACTCCTCAGGGGACATGATAGTCGTCAGTCAGGTCCTTTCTGCCAGCCCTCACAAAACCATAATGTCAGAGGTTCTGGCGTGGTCAATATTGGGGTCATTTAAACGTATGGGTGATATCATTGCTCCAATCAGGAGCTACATCCCACCTGATGCTTATTCAATCAAAATCATGTGGATACCCTCATGTGGGTTTGGATTAAACATGTGTACTTACACCCCCTATGTGATGTCACAGGCATTCCACCAACGTGACGTCCATGTTATCCAGGGGAGCTGATCCAATCAGCGCTTTGGTGTATGACCACAACAGGTGCACACTCAGGAGTCCTCCCCACATCCTCTCTAATCGGGTGTCTGCCCACATCCGGCCGGGGACGCACATCTCGTGTGCGCCGGCATCAGGGGGGAGGGACTTCCTGTTGCCCGGGGTCATGTGATCGGGGATTTCCCCGCGTCACTTCCGGTCCGTCGTGTCAGTCATCCCATCTCCGAGTGCAACTCCCACACGCGTCAGCAGTAGGGGAGGTGCTTCCCATTATCCACGGACACGTGATCGGAGGTGGGCATCAGGACTGCACCGCGCGTCACCTCCCGTTCCATGCCCAGTATGGAGATAAGGGAACCTCCCCCTCTCCATGGGGATACGGTCCGATCAGCATATCAGTGCTGTAGCGCATATAACCTCCCACCCCCATATACAACAGGAGTGCAGAGGCAAAATCATGCGCAAAAGCATATAGCCCTGATAGGCTTCATTTAGCCGATCGCCGTCTACCCTCACTATATTCATGAGGGCATATTTGGGGGGTATCTCAAACACCTAATTACCTCAACCATAGAGGTTACAATAATGAAACCAAACCCATAAGGATGACCAGATCCACATAGTGTTGTTATATTATCACATATGTATGCAACTGCAATTTGCAGGTGCATACATAAAACTTGTGACAATTATTGATGAATAAATGGAAAGGGCAAAAACAATATTTCTTCCCATAGTTCCATTTAATAGATACCAAAGGGGTATAAAGAGATTAGGATGGCAGCGAAGCACAATCCATAATGGACTAAATAAAACTGTTGAATAGTAGCTGCTCATTTAGGCCTTTGGGGGAGAGGGTTTCTAGCTGGAAGATCCACCTTGTCTCCCTTTGCAGGATGAATCTATCCCAGTCCCCCCCTCTCTTCGGTCTCAGGACTTTGTCGATTCCAGTAAATCTCAGGACACTTGCATCTCCACCATGTTTTTCAGTGACGTGCCTAGCCACCGCAGTGTCCCTGTGATGTTCGACGTCACCAAGGTGTTCACCAATCCTCCGTCTGAATTCACGGATGGTTTTTCCGATATATTCAAGACCACAGATACAATCAATCTTGTAAATAACCCCCTGTGTGCGGCAGTTGATAAAATGCCGGATAACATACTCTCTCAAGTTTACATTGCTTCTAAATGTCTTGGTGGTCTGTATCACCGGGCACGCAATACATCCTGAGCACTTAAAACATCCCTTGACTCCTCTTGTCAGCCAGTTGTCCTCGACTGACCGTGCAAAATGACTGTGGACCAGCCGGTCCGAGAGGGATTTACCTCTCTTATATGTAATTTGCGGTCTAGTCGGGAGCATTGGACACAGGTCCCTGTCCATTTGTAGAATGGCCCAGTGTTTACCCAGTATGCGACGTACATTTTCCGCCCCGTTGTCAAAGGTGGTTATAAATCTAGTTATACCAAACTGGGTCTCCTCTATTTTCTTCGGGACCAGAAGTTCAGTTCTAGGTCTTTCCCTTGCCACATCATAGGCTCTTTTAATGATGGTCTTTGGGTATCCCCTCTCCTGGAACTTAGCTCCCAGGTCATTCGCCTGTGTTTGGAAGTCACCTTCTCTGGAACAATTTCTTCTAACACGAAGAAACTGTCCCTTCAGTATACCCCTCTTTAGATGTTTTGGATGACTACTGTCCCACCGGAGAAGGGAATTAGAGGCTGTCGGTTTGTAATAGGTACAGGTCTGTAAATTCCCCATCATATCCTTCTGGATCAAAACATCCAGAAAGGGGAGAGAGCCATTCTCCTCAAAAGCTGATGTAAACTTTAGACCAATATTGTTCATGTCCAGGCCCGCCACATAGTTAGACAACTCATCTCTGGCGCCATTCCAAACCACCAGGATGTCGTCTATGTAGCGGGCCCAGATCTCAAAATATGATGTAACCTCCTCCGTCTCAGATGTAAAAATCATAGTCTCCTCCCACCAGCCCAGGAGCAAGTTGGCATATGATGGGGCACAAGGGCTCCCCATCGCAGTGCCCTGAGCTGGTGGTAGAAACGGCCATCGAAGAGGAAAACATTCTTGGTCAAGCAGAAGTCAAGGAGTCTCAAAACAAAGTCATTATGTTGCTGGTACTGAGTACCCCTAGTCGAGAGGAAGTATCTCACCGCCTCCATCCCTTTATCATGTGGGATGGAGGAATAGAGAGCCTCCACGTCAATGCTGGCGAGAGTAGCACAAGACAGTAGTCATCCAAAACATCTAAAGAGGGGTATACCGAAGGGACAGTTTCTTCGTGTTAGAAGAAATTGTTCCAGAGAAGGTGACTTCCAAACACAGGCGAATGACCTGGGAGCTAAGTTCCAGGAGAGGGGATACCCAAAGACCATCATTAAAAGAGCCTATGATGTGTAAATCCCTCTCGGACCGGCTGGTCCACAGTCATTTTGCACGGTCAGTCGAGGACAACTGGCTGACAAGAGGAGTCAAGGGATGTTTTAAGTGCTCAGGATGTATTGCGTGCCCGGTGATACAGACCACCAAGACATTTAGAAGCAATGTAAACTTGAGAGAGTATGTTATCCGGCATTTTATCAACTGCCGCACACAGGGGGTTATTTACAAGATTGATTGTATCTGTGGTCTTGAATATATTGGAAAAACCATCCGTGAATTCAGACGGAGGATTGGTGAACACCTTGGTGACGTCGAACATCACAGGGACACTGCGGTGGCTAGGCACGTCACTGAAAAACATGGTGGAGATGCAAGTGTCCTGAGATTTACTGGAATCGACAAAGTCCTGAGACCGAAGAGAGGGGGGGACTGGGATAGATTCATCCTGCAAAGGGAGACAAGGTGGATCTTCCAGCTAGAAACCCTCTCCCCCAAAGGCCTAAATGAGCAGCTACTATTCAACAGTTTTATTTAGTCCATTATGGATTGTGCTTCGCTGCCATCCTAATCTCTTTATACCCCTTTGGTATCTATTAAATGGAACTATGGGAAGAAATATTGTTTTTGCCCTTTCCATTTATTCATCAATAATTGTCACAAGTTTTATGTATGCACCTGCAAATTGCAGTTGCATACATATGTGATATTATAACAACACTATGTGGATCTGGTCATCCTTATGGGTTTGGTTTCATTATTGTAACCTCTATGGTTGAGGTAATTAGGTGTTTGAGATACCCCCCAAATATGCCCTCATGAATATAGTGAGGGTAGACGGCGATCGGCTAAATGAAGCCTATCATGGCTATATGCTTTTGTGCATGATTTCGCCTCTGCACTCCTGTTGTATATGGGGGTGGGAGGTTATGTGCGCTACAGCACTGATATGCTGATCGGACCGTATCCCCATGGAGAGGGGGAGGTTCCCTTATCTCCATACTGGGCATGGAACGGGAGGTGACGCGCGGTGCAGTCCTGACGCCCACCTCCGATCACGTGTCCGTGGATAATGGGAAGCACCTCCCCTACTGCTGACGCGTGTGGGAGTTGCACTCGGAGATGGGATGACTGACACGACGGACCGGAAGTGACGCGGGGAAATCCCCGATCACATGACCCCGGGCAACAGGAAGTCCCTCCCCCCTGATGCCGGCGCACACGAGATGTGCGTCCCCGGCCGGATGTGGGCAGACACCCGATTAGAGAGGATGTGGGGAGGACTCCTGAGTGTGCACCTGTTGTGGTCATACACCAAAGCGCTGATTGGATCAGCTCCCCTGGATAACATGGACGTCACGTTGGTGGAATGCCTGTGACATCACATAGGGGGTGTAAGTACACATGTTTAATCCAAACCCACATGAGGGTATCCACATGATTTTGATTGAATAAGCATCAGGTGGGATGTAGCTCCTGATTGGAGCAATGATATCACCCATACGTTTAAATGACCCCAATATTGACCACGCCAGAACCTCTGACATTATGGTTTTGTGAGGGCTGGCAGAAAGGACCTGACTGACGACTATCATGTCCCCTGAGGAGTCTGAGTGACGAAACGCGTCGGGACGCCGGGATGTCATCAGGGTCAGCATAGGGGTCCAGCTTGAGACCTAGTTGTGGTCCGTCCTTGTTAGGACGGAAGTCTGGGGCAGCAGTCTTTTGTTATTTTATATCTGGTAGGTGGTAGGGCCAGTACATGGCGGACGAATCCACTACTCAGGATCAAGAGACTACATGTCCCTCCTTCTAAAGGGATTGGGTGAGACCATTCCTTTTATAATGCCTAAAGACTTATTGCATTTTATGTATTTGTATGACTGACCATTGTCAGTCAATGGAGTGCACTTTGTTTTGTTTTTTTAGGTATTATTTTGTTTGTTGTGTTTATTCTGTCAATTGGACCACTGTCCTTTGCTTATAGCAACATCAAATTTTCTTTATGTTTGTTTGGTTTTTTTCATGTGTTTGTTATTTCTAGTGGCCATCACTAGACGTGACCCCTCTGGGTGCGCACATAATTGGCTAAACCCATGTGGCCAGGGTGTTTTCACCTTTGTTAGTGATGGCTTTCAGTACCTGACTTGCGTGTTCTGGAGTAATTAATGTTGCACGTTGCAAGTTCAGGAATAAAGGTGTATTTTTATGCTATTTTTGATTCTTTATAAGTGGAAGAAATATCTACTTTTTGCACTAGATAACATATCCACAAAACTTCTAAAGCCATGTTAACATTTTGTTAACCATTGGGCTTAACTGGTTCACTGCATTCCTCAACATTACCTTTTGCCAATAAAATAGTCTATTCTTCACTTATAATCTGAATTTTTTTTCACAATCTAGTATAAATACTGTAAATGATGCTTGCGATTGCTCATTGGAAATGTCTACACATAATATGACCGGTATATGCCAGTTTGACTCATTGTTTCTTCTTGGATTGTTTCTTAAAGGGGTTGCCCCACAAATAAAATATCACATGGCTACCAAAGTCCTCGGTGTGACCATTGTTCCATCATAACTGTTGGCTGCACATTCTCACTACTATTCCATTCGCACAAGGGACTTGGGATCCGTGGTTGTCTAGTAAGCCAGAACCCCCAGCGATGATACATTTCATCTCTACTGGGTGGAGGATGAATGTTGTTTATAGGACAGCCCTATTTAATGATTAGAATGATTTAAACCATTGGCAAAACTATAGAGCAACACCATTACTATAACTGGTATGTTGCGGTGGGGATCAGTTGTAAATTTTGCATAGGGACATCAAGTTAACACCCATTTCAAATTCTGACCTCTGCTGAGAATAAAATAACATAAAGCGAGAAATCATTGATTGAAATTGACAACATTTGAAGGGAAACTCTTTGTGTTACTCCCCTGTCCTGGCATCTGCACTGAGGCTCTGCATTTTAATTCCTCTGTGACTGACTCCATCTGTGCTATGGTAACCTTGCATGTATCTTAGTATTCAGATAGCAGTGCAGGCTGTATATTATGTTATCCAGTAGTCTATCAACTTTCTATCCAAATCAGTTACAACCAGGTGCCTGATTGTCTACTCTTCTCATCTGTTCCTTAGTGTTAGCCACGCTTACAGCTCTCCTTCAGCAAGCTCTCTGATTACCATCTTGTCTCATTTCTATTCCCTCACATCTGCTACATCTGAGTACTCGACAAACCTACTTGTCTGTGCTATCCCAAGGTGCAGTTGTCAGGGATCAGATGTAATGGATGACCAGGGATGATAGGGTCTCCATAGGTTACCCTAATTCTGGGGTCCCTGAGCTCACCCTCACACCCAGAGGTACTCTTGAAGGTAGAGAGGTCCGGGCCCCCGACCCAGCCCTGACTCCTCTCCTGACCCTGATGACAAGTCCCCACTGCACCCACCACCCAGGGGACTGACCAGGACAGAGATCCCGAAAACTCTTACAACAACAAGCTACAGACAGGGGTAAAATAAATACTCATACACACCTAAAATCTAAACCAGGGAACAACCAAGGATATACAGGTAAGGATTAACAAAGGAAAAGAGGTAGTACAAAAGGAAAACAACTTGCAACAAATCACAGCAGACAGCAAGAGCAGAAGCAACCATGTCTTTTCTGCTCCTAGGCTAGCTCCTAACTGAATAGAATAACTAGTGCAAAGTCCAGGAGGCAGAGGGCTTAAATCCCGTCTGAAAGTTAATAATTGCTGCCAGCTTCGCATGTCTGCTGCATCAGATAATCGAAGTGTCATTCTTCACATACAATTACATTAATACTAATTCAGGTGGCATCTGTGCTAGTTCAGCTCTACTGCATTAATGCCTCTAATCAATATTGCTCCCCCCAACCTATGACCTAGTTAATCCACCTCACAACGTGAGCCCATAATAAAAAGAGAATTTTATGGAGTCCTCTAAAGCTAAGAACTTTACTGGAACCATCTCTATAGCCACTTTAAACAGTTACAAGATGTCAAGCAAAGGAGACACTGACTCTTCAGTGGACAAACTATTTGAATTTATACTAAATGAAAAGCTGTTTCAATTTGTTTTATATTTTGAAAAAAAATCTATTAAAGTTGATGTGTAATCTCAAAACAAACGTTTCATGTGCTAAAGAAGAGGTATCATGACATAGCTTACCGCATAAGTTCTTTAAAGATGTGTCAGAATAGGTTTCACGGTCACAACCTTTTCCAAAATGATTGGTCTGGAGTTCAATGCTAGTACGAACAGAAGACACAGGTCCATCACAGGTCTCCAAGTGAATATTAGGAAATAGTGCAACACTTGTAGATCCAATGTTGTATTCGATACGTCTTTCCCAGTCTAAAAGATAAGTTATAATGTGCTTAATTATAGTTAATAATTGAACCACAAATGTAACACAACAGTGTCTACAATGTTTGCTTAAAGGGAGTCTGTCACTGCAAAATGGCAACTAAGCTGCTGAACATTTATATAGAGAACCTAGCCCCTATTTAAAGCATTCTAGGCAAGTATAGTCTAACTTTATAGGATGGGCGTGATGGTGCACCAAGGCATAAGTCACACCAATAGTGCACTAAACCACCCTCATTTGCATATCAAACAAATGTACATTTTTGGTTAAACATTAAATTAAACTATCCTGGCCAAGCATGATTTAAATAGGGGCTAGGAGTCCTATATAAAGGTGTAGGTAGCTTACTTGCCGACTTGGGGATAACCAACCTCTTTCAATGGCTAATTATTTTAACTGGTCTGAAAAACAACACAGACCAAAAGTTTGGACACACCTTCTCATTCAAAGAGTTTGCTTTATTTTCATGACTCTGAAAATTGTAGATTCCCCTTAAAGGCATCAAAACTATGAATTAACACATGTGGAATAAAATACCTTACAAAAAAGTGTGAAACAACTAAAAATATGTCTTATATTCTAGGTTCTTGAAAGTAGCCACCTTTTGCTTTGATTACTGCTTTGCACACTCTTGGCATTCTCTTGATGAGCTTCAAGAGGCAGTCACCGGAAATGATTTTAACTTCACAGGTGTGCCCTGTCAAGTTTAATAAGTGGGATTTCTTGCCTTATAAATGGGGTTGGGACCATCAGTTGTGTTGTGCAGAAGTCTGGTGGATACACAGCTGATTGTCCTACAGAATAGACTGTTAGAATTTGTATTATGGCAAGAAAAAAGCAGCTAAGTAAAGAAAAACGTGTGGCCATCATTACTTTAAGAAATGAAGGTCAGTCAGTCTGAAAAATTGGGAAAACTTTGAAAGTGTCCCCAAGTGCAGTGGCAAAAACCATCAAATGCTACAAAGAAACTGGCTCACATGAGGACCGCCTCAGGAAAGGAAGACCAAGAGTCACCTCTGCTGCAGAGAATAAGTTTATCCGAGTCACCAGCCTCAGAAATCGCAGGTTAACAGCAGCTCAGATTAGAGAACAGGTCAATGCCACACAGATTTCTAGCAGCAGACACATCTCTAGAACAACTGTTAAGAGGAGACTTTGTGCAGAAGGCCTTCAT
This sequence comes from Anomaloglossus baeobatrachus, assembly GCF_048569485.1. Lineage (NCBI taxonomy): Eukaryota > Metazoa > Chordata > Amphibia > Anura > Aromobatidae > Anomaloglossus > Anomaloglossus baeobatrachus. The sequence continues at coordinate 545,706,900 of NC_134355.1, read as the reverse complement.
GGTAAAATAGTTGCTAGGAAACCACTGCTAAGGACAGGGAACAAGTGGAAAAGACTTATTTGGGCTAAAGAACACAAGGAATGGACATTAGACCAGTAGAAATCTGTGCTTTGGTCTGATGAGTCAAAATTTGAGATCTTTGGATCCAACCACCGTGTCTTTGTGCGACACAGAAAAGGTGAACGGATGGACTCTACATGCCTGGTTCCCACAGTGAAGCATGGAGGAGGAGGTGTGATAGTGTGGGGGTTCTTTGCTGGTGATGCGGTTAGGGATTTATTCAAAACTGAAGGCATAGTGAACCAGCATGGCTACCACAGCATCTTGCAGCAGCATGCTATTCCATCTGGTTTGCGTTTAGTTGGACCATCACTTATTTTTCAACAGTACAATGACCCCAAACACACCTCCAGGCTGTGTAAGGGCTATTTGACTAAGAAGGAGGGTGATAGGGTGCTACGCCAGATGACCTGGCCTCCACAGTCACCAGACCTGAACCCAATCGAGATGTTTTGGGGAGAGCTGGACCGCAGAGTGAAGGCAAAAGAGCTAACAAGTGCTAAACATCTCTGGGTACTCCTTCAAGACTGTTGGAAGACCTTTTCCGGTGACTACCTCTTGAAGCTCATCAAGAGAATGACAAGAGTATGCAAAGCAGTAATCAAAGCAAAAGGTGGCTACTTTGAAGAACCTAGAATATAAGATATATTTTTAGATGTTTCACACTTTTTTTGTTAAGTATTTCATTCCACATGTGTTAATTCATAGTTTTGATGCCTTCAATGTGAATATACAATTTTCAGAGTCATGAAAATAAAGAAAACTTTTTGAATGAGGTGTGTCAAAACATTTGGTCTGTATTGTATAAATAGTATAGACGATTATTTCTTTGCTCTTCTTGTGTACAAGTAGAGCCCATTTGACCCATAAAACGCTCCTCATATTGACCCAGACTCAAATATAACAGTATTCCCCTATTTAGCGCTTATTTGAACTCAAAGCCAGCAGTGACCAATGAAAGTCCCTCATAAGTTTATACAGGCAGATTGTTTTAATAGAGATTTATATTTGGCAACAATAATAATTCCCAGCAGAATAATATATTGACTTACAAACATCACTCGCATGGTAATACTATAATTTCTAGCTTCCTTATGGAAGTCAAACACTGAAATATGTCAGTCCATTGTGTTCTGTATTCCAGCTTTTACTATCTGTATGGTAAATCATCTGAGCAGCTATTTTGAAAGCAAATCCCAGTTATTCTATATTACATTTGCTAATTACTTAATGTCAACGTTTTGCTCAGATGGCAACTAAGCGTGGGAGGTGAAATTAGTTTGTGTTTTCCCTAGTGACAGACTGGCTAATCTTATTAGAGCTCATTTATCGAGTCACCCATCAGCCATAGGAGGTATATATTTTCTATTTTTTCCCTCTTTGTGATTTCTGAAGGTTGATGAGTTTCCCTAAGGTTGTTTGATTCTTGTTTAAACTGTAATCAAAATTAATTTTCAAATACAAGAGAAGAATATAAAGTTCAATGCCAAGTCACAAGATTCTAATTTAGAAATATATCTTGAAGAAAAAGAAAAGAGCTTCTAAAAATAATTTATCACAGATCGTTTTACACTTAATCTCTTACATTTTGCCTCTATAATTTTTATTTAAAACTTTGATAAATGGTGCCAACAAAAAAACTAAATTAAGCAAAATCCAGTGATCATCTGACATCGAGAATAGAGATGGCAAGCACCCATATACAGTTACATCTTAGATACATTTATAAAGACATGCTTCTAATTTAGAAATATATCTTGAAGAAAAAGAAGAGCTTCTAAAAATAATTTCACAGATAGTTTTACACTTAATCATATACATTTTGCACCTATACACATTATGGTTCAATGACGTATTAACTTTGGTTTATGGTGCGAAGAAAAAACAAAATTAAACAAAATCCAGTGATTGGCTGACATCAAAAACAAAGATGGCAAACACTCATATACAGATACATCTCACAGATATATTTATAAGGCAAGAATTAAATAAATCAGTTTATATAAAAAAAATCAGCTTATGTAAAAAACAATATATATAGAGGGAAGAAAAAAAGATAGGGAGGAAGATTATCAAATCTCATTATAATTATAGACTGCGAAGGGTGATCCGGCCAGGAAAGACCTGAACTCTGACCAGGGACACCATGTGTCGAAGAAATGTTTTACTCTATATTGTCATCTGCTTTAATCTCTTTCTTGTACATTACTACATTAATTCAATCCATAAAAGCATAGTAGAGGGCAATGAAGATTTCCATAGTCTGGGAATAATTTGGCGCATTGCAAAAATAATGTACTTCAGTGGTCCACCTTTCATTATGTGGTTGGTGCCAGGAAGTGTAAAGGGCACTTTACGCAGCGATATCGCTATCGATATTGCTAGCGAGCATACCCGCCCCCATCGGTTGTGCGTCACGGGCAATTCGCTGCCCGTGGCGCACAACATCGCTTACACCCATCACACATACTTACCTGCCTAGCGACGTCGCTATGGCCGGCGAACCGCCTCCTTTCTAAGGGGTTGGTTCATGCGGCATCACAAAGCGGCCACCCAATAGAAGCGGAGGGGCAGAGATGAGCGGGATGAACATCCCGCCCACCTCCTTCCTTCCTCATTGCGGTCAGCCGCAGGTAAGATGTTGGTCCTCGTTCCTGCGGTGTCACACGTAGCGATGTGTGCTGCCGCAGGAACGACGAACAACCTGCATCCTGCAACAGCAACGATAATAGGAAAAGGAACGACGCGTCAACGATCAATGATTATGTAAGTAATTTTGATCGTTAACGGTCGTTCGTGCATTTCACACACAACGACGTCGCTAATGAGGCCGGATGTGCGTCACGAATTCCGTAACCCCAACGACATCTCGTTAGCGATGTTGTTGCATGTAAAGCGGCCTTAAGACCAAGAAGTCATTCGGAAATTAGTATGACAGGACACATTGCATGGTGAAGTGATCTCCTGCCACAGTAAGGGGTACTTTGCATGCTGCAACATCGCTAGCCGATTCTAGCGATGCCGAGCGTGATAGTACCCGCCCCGTTGCATATGCGATATCTTGTGATAGCTGCCGTAGCAAACATTATCACTACGGCAGCTTCACACGCACTTACCTGCACTGCGACGTTGCTCTGGACGGCGACCCACCTCCTTCCTACGGGGGCGGGTCATGTGGCGTCACAGTGACGTCACAAGGCAGGCGGCCAATAGAAGCGGAGGGGCAGAGATGAGCGGGACGTAAACATCCCGCCCACCTCCTTCTTTCCGCATAGCCGGTGGAGGTAGGTAAGGACACGTTCCTCACTCCTGCGGCTTCACACATAGCGATGTGTGCTGCCTCAGGAACGAGGAACAACATCGTATCTCCTATTGGTGCGACATTATGAAAATGGCCGACGCTACACAGATCCCCGATTTACGACACTTTTGCGATCGTTTATCTAGGATCTAGGATTTACAGGTTGCGATGCCACTACCGGCGCCGGATGTGCGTCACTTTCGATTTGACCCCGATGATATAGCAGTAGCGATGTCGCAACGTGCAAAGTACCCCTAAGACTATTTGCTCACGCTGAGTATTTGGTTCAAGAAATTTCAGCACCAAATCTGCATCTCCTTGCAGAAAAAGTACAAATTTTTGCAGTGCATTTATGCCACATTTTTGGTGCTTTTTTTATGCGTTTTTGCTTGTGGTTTATTTCATGCATTTGGGCTGGTAAAATGGTGGCAAAAATGCTGCAAGAAATTACATGCTGCAGATTATTTTTTGTACCGAATCTTCGAGGGAAAAATAAGCAACGTGTGCACAACACTTCAGAATTCTCATTGACTTAGCTGGCATAAGGGTAAGCATGGAGTTTTATGACAAAACTGCACAAAAATATCAAAATACATAAAAATACATTGTTTGCACAACTTAAGTTTGATGCTGAAGGAAACATACTATGTAATTTTCCAGATGTCGAATACCTATTAGAAAGGATTTTAATTATTAAGATTCTTAAAGTTTCCCTCCCGAGCCCTGCCATGTGTCCAAACAGAACTATACAGTCATATGTGTGATATTGCCATGTTTAGGAGAAATTGTTAACACATTATGGGACCTTTTTTACATATTTCCCTTGTGAATATTTGAAATCTGGGTGTAAAATAACATTGTAGTGGTAAAAAAGGAAATCATTTTTTGTTCAACACACAATAATATCAAATTTTGTGACACACCTGTGGTGGTAATATGCTTATTGCACTACTAGTTGAATTTATTGGGGGTGTACTTTTTAAAATGTGGTTCATTATGGGAGCTCTGCTTGTAAGGAGCTTTGCCAATATGACATGGCACCCCCAAACCATTCCAACTAAATATTAACGCAATATGGCACTCCTTCCCATCTGAGCTTTACACTGGGCCTGAAAAAGTTTTTCAGCACACATGGCATTTTGGCAAACTCAAGAGAAGTTGTATACCAAGTTTAATCGTTCATTTTCTCCTATTAGCCATTTTAAAAATGAAAACTTTATGGCCAAAGCAATTTTAGTATAAGAAATAGTATTTTTTTTAGAGAATAATCCCTAATCACAAACTACTGAAGATGCTTGCCCACCTTTGGAGTACGTCGGAGGTTTTTTTTAGGTAATAATGATGGAGTTCTAAATGTCTTCTGTTTTATTTCTAATAAAATATTTTTTCTCTGTGTTGTTGTTTTATTTTACTGTTAAAATAACAGACAGTCACAGACAATCACAGATGCTGTCACAGAGTGGGTGTCTGTGTTTGAATGCTGGAGTATCCTGAAACCAGTCCATACATTATAGCATCTAGTATGTATGGGCAAATTTCAGGTTACTCCAACAGACAATCACACACACTCATTCTGCATGACAGCATCTGCAATTGGCTGTTGGGTCCCTCACACATATAGTAGTGAAAAATAAATGAAAACATTTTAAAAATGATGTAGCGCTTTGCAGTATTTTTCATTCTCAGCGCGGATAGAGCGGACAGCAATCGGCTTCCACCCCCATCTGCCTGGCTTTACCTTGTCTGGTAATCAAAATATAGGGAAGCTCATTAATTTTGTTTTAATTATTAAAAAAAAAATGTAAAAAAATGCCTGGGCTCTTGCTGTATTTTGATCACAAGTCAGGTAAAACCAGGCAGCTGGGGACTGGGATTCTCAGCGTGGTAAGGCCCAAGCATTATGGACCCCCATGCTAAAAAGTACAGCCCACAGTCGCCCGTGAAATGGCGCATTGTTTCTTAGCGCCATGTCCAGGTATTTTAGCTGGCTCGTCCAGCGGCCTTGATGGTGGTGGCACGCTGGGTAATAAAGGGGTTTATACCAGCTTTGTATTCTCAACTGGTACTAAGCCTGATATTCACGGTGTCATGCCAAATTAGACATGGCCACCATGAATTTCTAGTAAACAGTGAAAAAAAAAACACAATAGAATTTTTTTTTCATTAGAAATAAAACAAAAAAAAAATAGACTCCATCTTTATTTTAAAAAAAATCCTTAGTCCGACGTAGTCTACAGGAAGAGCAATATCAGCTCTGCTTCATCAATCTGTACAGAAAAGCGTCTCTACAGAGCGAGAAGCAGGCTGACACTGAGGGTATGACTCCTGCGAGTCTTACATCGGTATCACCCAGCACGGTGCACACTCTCTTGACAAGAGCACCTCAGCTGCATGAAAATACATGCAGCTGACCCGCTCCGGTCAGGAGAGAGTGCGCCGTGCTTGGTGATACCGATGTGAGACTCGCATAGTGACAGTTAAAGGTCAATCGAGTCCATGGCTCATGGACTCAGTTGAACCCTGACGTCATTGCAAACGCGGCTGAAAACAGCCAAAGACTGCCGAGTGATGAGCAGTGCAGTGAATGCCACTGGAAGTTAATGATCTGACCCGGAAGCAGAAGCGGCCAGGAGACAGAGTCAGCAGGATATGTCGCAGGACCTGTAAGTATAATCATAATTTTTTTTACTAATGTGCTTTTTTTTTTACAGACCCTGGACCCGAACTGTAATGTGAGTTTCCCAGGAAAACTCATGTTCGGGACTGTGTGCATGAACACTATGTGTTCAGTACGGACCCCGAACTTTACAGTTCAGGTTCGCCCATCACTAGTCAAGACTAGAGTTGAGCGCGGTTCGTGGTTCGTGGTTCTCCAGTTCTAGGCTCGAGTGATTTTGGGGCATGTTCTAGATCGAACTAGAACTCGAGCTTTTTGCAAAAGCTCGATAGTTCTAGAAACGTTCGAGAACGGTTCTAGCAGCCAAAAAACAGCTAAATCTTAGCTTGGTTTCTGCTGTAATAGTGTAAGTCACTCTGTGAATCAAACTATTATCACATTTCAGTGTATAGTGTGCGTGAACAGCGCCTTCAGATCACTGCTGTTTCTATAATGGCGATCGCCATTTTTTTTTTTTTTTTTCTTGTCTTCCTTCCCTAAGCGCGCGCGTCTTGTGGGGCTGGCCAGCATGTCAGCCAATCACAGACACACACACACCTAAGTGGACTTTGAGGCAGAGAAGCAACGGCATGTGTGATAGGATCTGCATGTCACATGTCCCTGCATTATAAAACCGGACATTTTCTTCACGATCGCCATTATCTGCCTTCTGCGTCTTTGGTGTCAGACATCACTGTCGCAGTTCCGTCCTTTGTCCTATCGCCGATACAGCTGTATGCGCTGCATACACAGCGTTAGACAGCTTAGGGAGAGCACATTCTAGCAGTCCTTTTAAGGGCTCGTACCGGCAGGGTCAGAGAGCCATAGGTGACAGGTCCTGCAAACAGCAACAGCGTCTGTGTAGCCCAGGTCAGGGATTTCCTCCCTGCATTTCACCATTAGGAGGGAATAGAAAGGCAGGCTTCCATTCCTCTACCCAGAGCACCACAATCCTGCCACTGTACCCTCTTGTCCTCTGCACACTCCAACTCATTCTAACTAAGCCATTATACTAGCAAACACTCAGTGTACCTAGTGGCATCCTATCTGTGGCTATTGGACTTTGCTATAGTCCCACTAGTGCAAAGACATTTGCAGAGCACATCTGCCTGCATTGCACACTCCAAGTTTTTTAAACTAAGCAATTTTACTAGCAAACACTCAGTGTACCTAGTGGCATCCTATACGTGGCTATTGGACTTTGCTATAGTCCCACTAGTGCAAAGACATTAGCAGAGCACATCTGCCTGCATTGCACACTCCAAGTTTTTTAAACTCAGCCATTATACTAGCAAACACTCTGTACCTAGTGGCATCCTATACGTGGCTATTGGACTTTGCTATAGTCCCACTAGGGCCAAGACATTTGCAGAGCGCATCTGCCTGCGTTGCACACTCCAACAAATTATAACGAAGCCATTATACTAGCAAACACTCAGTGTACCTAGTGGCATCCTATACGTGGCTATTGGACTTTGCTATAGTCCCACTAGTGCCAAGACATTTGCAGAGCACATCTGCCTGCATTGCACACTCCAAGTTTTTTAAACTAAGCAATTTTACTAGCAAACACTCAGTGTACCTAGTGGCATCCTATACGTGGCTATTGGACTTTGCTATAGCCCCACTAGTGCAAAGACATTAGCAGAGCACATCTGCCTGCATTGCACACTCCAAGTTTTTTAAACTCAGCCATTATACTAGCAAACACACAGTGTACCTAGTGGCATCCTATACGTGGCTATTGGACTTTGCTATAGTCCCACTAGTGCCAAGACATTTGCAGAGCACATCTGCCTGCGTTGCACACTCCAACTAATTATAACGAAGCCATTATACTAGCAAACACTCAGTGTACCTAGTGGCATCCTATACGTGGCTATTGGACTTTGCTATAGTCCCACTAGTGCCAAGACATTTGCAGAGCGCATCTGCCTGCGTTGCACACTCCAACTAATTATAACGAAGCCATTATACTAGCACACACTCAGTGTACCTAGTGGCATCCTATACGTGGCTATTGGACTTTGCTATAGTCCCACTAGTGCCAAGACATTTGCAGAGCGCATCTGCCTGCGTTGCACACTACAACAAATTATAACGAAGCCATTATACTAGCAAACACTCAGTGTACCTAGTGGCATCCTATACGTGGCTATTGGACTTTGCTATAGTCCCACTAGTGCCAAGACATTTGCAGAGCGCATCTGCCTGCGTTGCACACTCCAACTAATTATAACGAAGCCATTATACTAGCACACACTCAGTGTACCTAGTGGCATCCTATACGTGGCTATTGGACTTTGCTATAGTCCCTCTAGTGCCAAGACATTTGCAGAGCGCATCTGCCTGCGTTGCACACTCCAACTAATTATAACGAAGCCATTATACTAGCAAACACTCAGTGTACCTAGTGGCATCCTATACGTGGCTATTGGACTTTGCTATAGTCCCTCTAGTGCCAAGACATTTGCAGAGCGCATCTGCCTGCGTTGCACACTCCAACTAATTATAACGAAGCCATTATACTAGCAAACACTCAGTGTACCTAGTGGCATCCTATACGTGGCTATTGGACTTTGCTATAGTCCCACTAGTGCAAAGACATTAGCAGAGCACATCTGCCTGCATTGCACACTCCAAGTTTTTTAAACTCAGCCATTATACTAGCAAACACACAGTGTACCTAGTGGCATCCTATACGTGGCTATTGGACTTTGCTATAGTCCCACTAGTGCCAAGATATTTGCAGAGCGCATCTGCCTGCGTTGCACACTCCAACTAATTATAACGAAGCCATTATACTAGCACACACTCAGTGTACCTAGTGGCATCCTATACGTGGCTATTGGACTTTGCTATAGTCCCACTAGTGCCAAGACATTTGCAGAGCGCATCTGCCTGCGTTGCACACTACAACAAATTATAACGAAGCCATTATACTAGCAAACACTCAGTGTACCTAGTGGCATCCTATACGTGGCTATTGGACTTTGCTATAGTCCCACTAGTGCCAAGACATTTGCAGAGCGCATCTGCCTGCGTTGCACACTCCAACTAATTATAACGAAGCCATTATACTAGCAAACACTCAGTGTACCTAGTGGCATCCTATACGTGGCTATTGGACTTTGCTATAGTCCCACTAGTGCCAAGACATTTGCAGAGCACATCTGCCTGCATTGCACACTCCAAGTTTTTTAAACTAAGCAATTTTACTAGCAAACACTCAGTGTACCTAGTGGCATCCTATACGTGGCTATTGGACTTTGCTATAGTCCCACTAGTGCAAAGACATTAGCAGAGCACATCTGCCTGCATTGCACACTCCAAGTTTTTTAAACTCAGCCATTATACTAGCAAACACACATTGTACCTAGTGGCATCCTATACGTGGCTATTGGACTTTGCTATAGTCCCACTAGTGCCAAGACATTTGCAGAGCGCATCTGCCTGCGTTGCACACTCCAACTAATTATAACGAAGCCATTATACTAGCAAACACTCAGTGTACCTAGTGGCATCCTATACGTGGCTATTGGACTTTGCTATAGTCCCACTAGTGCCAAGACATTTGCAGAGCGCATCTGCCTGCGTTGCACACTCCAACTAATTATAACGAAGCCATTATACTAGCACACACTCAGTGTACCTAGTGGCATCCTATACGTGGCTATTGGACTTTGCTATAGTCCCACTAGTGCCAAGACATTTGCAGAGCGCATCTGCCTGCGTTGCACACTCCAACTAATTATAACGAAGCCATTATACTAGCAAACACTCAGTGTACCTAGTGGCATCCTATACGTGGCTATTGGACTTTGCTATAGTCCCACTAGTGCCAAGACATTTGCAGAGCGCATCTGCCTGCGTTGCACACTCCAACTAATTATAACGAAGCCATTATACTAGCAAACACTCAGTGTACCTAGTGGCATCCTATACGTGGCTATTGGACTTTGCTATAGTCCCACTAGTGCCAAGACATTTGCAGCACGTCTGCCTGCGTTGCACACTCCAACGAATTATAACTAAGTTACATTGTCAGGGATATTTATTCTTTATTATTCTGCTGTTAATAAAGCTAGACCACCACTGCAATCTTCACCACCTCTCAATTTTTACTACCACATTTTCAGTCCACAATCTTGTCGCAATCAACATGAGTGGCAAAATGACAGATGCTGGTGGAAAGGGGAAGAGGCGTGGTGGAAAAGGCAAAAAATGTTTTGTCAGTGGGGAAGGTGGCAAAGCTCCATTATCATCTGCTGAAGATAGACCATCTACTAGCAAAAGTAAGATGTCTACTACTTATTGTGGACAATCCGATGTGCTCCCTTTTTTACGGACACGAACAAGAGGAACAAAGGTAGATGATGGGCAAAAAAGGAAAATGCTTGAATGGATCTCAAGTGGTCCAACAAGTGCCCTCTCAGCCACTTCAAGTACCGCATCCAAAAAACACCATTCCTCTGAGTTGTCATCCCAATCACACTTGATTTCTCCCAGCTCTGAAGTCTCCATCAGCCCTGCACAGTATGGTGGAACTGAGATGGCTGAGTCTGCAGAGCTGTTCAGTCACACTATAGCCTGGGAATCAGAGGTCTGCTCCCAAGCTACAGTGAGTACAGAACAGGAAATGGTCTGCAGTGATGCCCAGAACCTTTGTGACTCAGATTCAGGCCGTGAGGACCAAGTTTCTGAGCATAATGTTGACCCTTTGTCACAAACTGTAACACCTGTGGTTATAGACAATGAGGAACATACTGATGAAGATGAGACGCAGATACCCGATTGGGATGACAACTTAAATATTCGGTCAGGGCAAGAAGAGGCTCGGTCTGAGGGGGAGGGGAGTGCAAACACAACAATTGATGATGACGTTCTAGATCCCACCTACTGTCAACCCCCAGTCAGGCACTCGAGGAGGTCAACAGAGGCGGTGGAGGAGGATGCAACCGACGACGAAGTTACCTTGCGCCTTCCTGGACAGAGTCGGAGCACTGGTAGCACGTCTACAACTGCATCCTCAGCCACCACTCTGCCTATGAGCATTATTCGGGGTGGATCAACAGGTCGCATGGCCTCTAAGCCTTGCCTAGCCTGGGCCTTTTTTCACATCGAAAAAGATCGCCCAACTCATGTGATATGTAACATTTGTCATGATTCTGTTAGTAGAGGTCAAAACCTCAGCAGTTTGACAACTTCTTCCATGAATCGTCACATGAATAAATATCATAAGTCCCGGTGGGAAGCTCACCGTGCTGCAATGCCGGCTAGCGGAGCGAACCATCCACCGCCCGCCCCTTCCAGTGCATCCGCGCGCTCTTCATCTTCTAGGACTGTGGGGACAGCTGTCACACCTGTTTTTCCACGCAAAACTTCCACCACTGTAACCGCAACAGGCAGTTTGCTTGTAAGGTCGTCAGTTGGTTTGGAAGGGGAAACAAGTGAGTGTGTACAGCTCTCTCAGACATCGATAGCACCAACGTTGGATGAAGGCAACATCATGTCTCCGCCTGCACTTTCCTCACAAACCTGCATTTTTCCAGGGACACCCTACTCAACACCGTCTACACACAGCAGCCAGATCTCTGTCCCTCAGATGTGGTCAAATAAAAGGCCACTTCCTCCGACCCATGACAAAGCTAAGAGGTTGACTCAATCCCTCTGTAAGCTGTTGGCTACCGAAATGCTGCCTTTCCGCCTAGTGGACACACAGGATTTTAGAGACCTTATGTCTGTCGCTGTGCCCCAGTACCAGATGCCTAGTCGCCACTACTTCTCTAAGAAAGGTGTGCCCGCGCTACACCAGCATGTCGCACACAACATCACCGCTTCCTTGAGAAACTCTGTGTGTGAACGGGTGCATTTCACCACCGATACTTGGACCAGTAAGCATGGACAGGGACGTTACATGTCGCTGACTGGGCACTGGGTAACTATGGTGATAGATGGTGAAGGGTCTGCTGCACAAGTCTTGCCGTCCCCACGACTTGTGTGTCAATCCTCTGTCTGTCCAAGTTCCGCCACAGCTTCTGCATCCTCCACCTCATCTGGGTCCTCCACCTCCGCCCCAAGCCTGCCTGGTCAGGCCACCAGCGTTCTCACTGCGCAGAAGGAATCACGCACGCCTCATTACTATGCTGGCAGCCGAGCGCAACGGCATCAGGCGGTCTTTAGCTTGACATGTCTTGGTAATAAGAGTCACACAGCTGAGGAGTTGTGGTCAGCTCTGCGGTCCGAGTTTAATAAATGGTTGTCTCCACTCAACCTGCAGCCTGGTAAGGCCGTGTGCGACAATGCTGCAAACCTGGGTGCGGCCCTTCGCCTGGGCAAGGTGACACACGTACCTTGTATGGCTCACGTGTTGAACCTTGTCGTGCAGCAATTTTTAACACACTATCCCGGCCTAGATGGCCTTCTGAACAGGGCACGAAAACTGTCTGCTCACTTCCGGCGTTCAAGCGCCGCAGCTGAGCGACTTGCATCGCTCCAGAAGTCTTTCGGCCTGCCGGTTCATCGCCTGAAATGCGATGTGGCGACACGCTGGAATTCAACTCTACACATGTTACAGCGACTGTGGCAGCACCGCAGAGCCCTGGTGCAATACGTCATGACGTATAGCCTGGGCCAACGAGATGCAGAGGTGGGGCAGATCACCCTGATGGAGTGGTCTCAGATCAAGGACCTATGCACCCTTCTGCACAGTTTCGACATGGCGACGAATATGTTTAGCTCTGACAATGCCATTATCAGCATGACGATTCCAGTCATTTACATGCTGGAGCACACGCTAAACACTATTCGGAGTCAGGGGGTGGGACAACATGAAGGGGAGGAACTACAGGAGGATTCATATGTGCAAGGGACAACAACATCACCAAGATCCAGACGTTCATCATCACCAACGCAGCAGGCATGGGACCATGGGGAACAGGGATCGACAAGGGCGCATAGTAGCAGGCGAAATGTTGAGCAAGGTGCAGGAGAACATGAAGAAATGGAGGACGAACTGTCCATGGACATGGAAGACTCAGCGGATGAGGGAGACCTTGGTCAAATTTCAGTTGAAAGAGGTTGGGGGGAGATGTCAGAGGAAGAAAGAACGGTTAGCACCTCTATGCCACAAACACAGCGTGGACTTGGTCCGCATGGCTGCGCAAGACACATGAGTGCCTTCTTGTTGCACTACCTCCAACATGACAGTCGTATTGTCAAAATTAGAAGTGATGATGACTACTGGATTGCCACACTATTAGATCCCCGGTACAAGTCCAAATTTTGTGACATAATTCCAGCCATAGAAAGGGACGCACGTATGCAGGAGTATCAGCAGAAGCTGTTACTCGATCTTAGCTCGGCTTTTCCACCAAACAACCGTGCAGGTGCAGGGAGGGAATCTCCCAGTTGTAACTTGACAAACATGGGACGGTCTCGTCATCTTCACCAGTCTACCCGTACCAGTAGGACCGTATCTGGTGCCGGTAACAGCAATTTTATGGAATCTTTTCATAATTTTTTTAGACCCTCTTTTGCAAGGCCACCAGAGACAACAAGTCTGACACATACTCAACGGCTGGAGAGGATGATACAGGAGTATCTCCAAATGAACATCGATGCCATGACTGTGCAACTGGAGCCTTGCTCCTTTTGGGCTTCAAACATAGAAAAATGGCCAGAGCTCTCCAGTTACGCCTTGGAGATTTTGTCGTGTCCAGCTGCCAGCGTTGTCTCTGAACGTGTATTCAGTGCTGCTGGGTGTGTGCTGACAGATAAGCGCACGCGTCTGTCCAGTGACAATGTGGACAGACTGACGTTCATCAAAATGAACAAGTCATGGATCCAGAAGGAATTTACTACCCCTGTGTCATCCTGGGGAGAGTAAATGCTTGTGGATTTGGAATGTGCTTGATGCAAATCAAAACATCCTGTTTGCAACTAGGGCCCAAGTGCTGCCACTGATGGGGTGGGTGTCTGTGTGGCCCAATTTTTGGAAAAAAGGGAGACTCCGCTTGGAGTAACCCTTGCTTGCTGTGTTTTTAAAAGAAGCCAAGATGAACAGAGCTGGGATCAGGAAAGACTTTGCTACCTACCCCGGTGTCATCCTGGGGACGGATAAGAATGGCGTATTTTTGAATGTGCTTGATGCAAATCAAAACATCCTGTTTGCAACTAGGGCCCAAGTGCTGCCACTGATGGGGTGGGTGTCTGTGTGGCCCAATTTTTGGAAAAAAGGGAGACTCCGCTTGGAGTAACCCTTGCTTGCTGTGTTTTTAAAAGAAGCCAAGATGAACAGAGCTGGGATCAGGAAAGACTTTGCTACCTACCCCGGTGTCATCCTGGGGACAGATAAGAATGGCGTATTTTTGAATGTGCTTGATGCAAATCAAAACATCCTGTTTGCAACTAGGGCCCAAGTGCTGCCACTGATGGGGTGGGTGTCTGTGTGGCCCAATTTTTGGAAAAAAAGGGAGACTCCGCTTGGAGTAACCCTTGCTTACATTGTTTTTAAAAGAAGCCAAGATGAACAAGTCATGGATCAGCAAAGACTTTATCTACGTACCCCGGTGTCATCCTGGGGACGGATAAGAATGGCGTATTTTTGAATGTGCTTGATGCAAATCAAAACATCCTGTTTGCAACTAGGGCCCAAGTGCTGCCACTGATGGGGTGGGTGTCTGTGTGGCCCAATTTTTGGAAAAAAGGGAGACTCCGCTTGGAGTAACCCTTGCTTGCTGTGTTTTTAAAAGAAGCCAAGATGAACAGAGCTGGGATCAGGAAAGACTTTGCTACCTACCCCGGTGTCATCCTGGGGACGGATAAGAATGGCGTATTTTTGAATGTGCTTGATGCAAATCTAGCTGTGAAGTGTACAACTGGGGCACAACTGCTGCCACTGAAGGGGTGGGTGTGTGTGGGCCCAATTTTTGGAAAAAAGGGAGACTCCGCTTGGAGTAACCCTTGCTTGCTGTGTTTTTAAAAGAAGCCAAGATGAACAGAGCTGGGATCAGGAAAGACTTTGCTACCTACCCCGGTGTCATCCTGGGGACGGATAAGAATGGCGTATTTTTGAATGTGCTTGATGCAAATCAAAACATCCTGTTTGCAACTAGGGCCCAAGTGCTGCCACTGATGGGGTGGGTGTCTGTGTGGCCCAATTTTTGGAAAAAAAGGGAGACTCCGCTTGGAGTAACCCTTGCTTACATTGTTTTTAAAAGAAGCCAAGATGAACAAGTCATGGATCAGCAAAGACTTTATCTACGTACCCCGGTGTCATCCTGGGGACGGATAAGAATGGCGTATTTTTGAATGTGCTTGATGCAAATCAAAACATCCTGTTTGCAACTAGGGCCCAAGTGCTGCCACTGATGGGGTGGGTGTCTGTGTGGCCCAATTTTTGGAAAAAAGGGAGACTCCGCTTGGAGTAACCCTTGCTTGCTGTGTTTTTAAAAGAAGCCAAGATGAACAGAGCTGGGATCAGGAAAGACTTTGCTACCTACCCCGGTGTCATCCTGGGGACGGATAAGAATGGCGTATTTTTGAATGTGCTTGATGCAAATCAAAACATCCTGTTTGCAACTAGGGCCCAAGTGCTGCCACTGATGGGGTGGGTGTCTGTGTGGCCCAATTTTTGGAAAAAAAGGGAGACTCCGCTTGGAGTAACCCTTGCTTACATTGTTTTTAAAAGAAGCCAAGATGAACAAGTCATGGATCAGCAAAGACTTTATCTACGTACCCCGGTGTCATCCTGGGGACGGATAAGAATGGCGTATTTTTGAATGTGCTTGATGCAAATCAAAACATCCTGTTTGCAACTAGGGCCCAAGTGCTGCCACTGATGGTGTGGGTGTCTGTGTGGCCCAATTTTTGGAAAAAAGGGAGACTCCGCTTGGAGTAACCCTTGCTTGCTGTGTTTTTAAAAGAAGCCAAGATGAACAGAGCTGGGATCAGGAAAGACTTTGCTACCTACCCCGGTGTCATCCTGGGGACGGATAAGAATGGCGTATTTTTGAATGTGCTTGATGCAAATCTAGCTGTGAAGTGTACAACTGGGGCACAACTGCTGCCACTGAAGGGGTGGGTGTGTGTGGGCCCAATTTTTGGAAAAAAGGGAGACTCCGCTTGGAGTAACCCTTGCTTGCTGTGTTTTTAAAAGAAGCCAAGATGAACAGAGCTGGGATCAGGAAAGACTTTGCTACCTACCCCGGTGTCATCCTGGGGACGGATAAGAATGGCGTATTTTTGAATGTGCTTGATGCAAATCTAGCTGTGAAGTGTACAACTGGGGCACAACTGCTGCCACTGAAGGGGTGGGTGTGTGTGGGCCCAATTTTTGGAAAAAAGGGAGACTCCGCTTGGAGTAACCCTTGCTTGCTGTGTTTTTAAAAGAAGCCAAGATGAACAGAGCTGGGATCAGGAAAGACTTTGCTACCTACCCCGGTGTCATCCTGGGGACGGATAAGAATGGCGTATTTTTGAATGTGCTTGATGCAAATCTAGCTGTGAAGTGTACAACTGGGGCACAACTGCTGCCACTGAAGGGGTGGGTGTGTGTGGGCCCAATTTTTGGAAAAAAGGGAGACTCCGCTTGGAGTAACCCTTGCTTGCTGTGTTTTTAAAAGAAGCCAAGATGAACAGAGCTGGGATCAGGAAAGACTTTATCTACCTACCCCGGTGTCATCCTGGGGACGGATAAGAATGGCGTATTTTTGAATGTGCTTGATGCAAATCAAAACATCCTGTTTGCAACTAGGGCCCAAGTGCTGCCACTGATGGGGTGGGTGTCTGTGTGGCCCAATTTTTGGAAAAAAGGGAGACTCCGCTTGGAGTAACCCTCGCTTACATTGTTTTTAAAAGAAGCCAAGATGAACAAGTCATGGATCAGCAAAGACTTTATCTACGTACCCCGGTGTCATCCTGGGGACGGATAAGAATGGCGTATTTTTGAATGTGCTTGATGCAAATCAAAACATCCTGTTTGCAACTAGGGCCCAAGTGCTGCCACTGATGGGGTGGGTGTCTGTGTGGCCCAATTTTTGGAAAAAAGGGAGACTCCGCTTGGAGTAACCCTTGCTTGCTGTGTTTTTAAAAGAAGCCAAGATGAACAGAGCTGGGATCAGGAAAGACTTTGCTACCTACCCCGGTGTCATCCTGGGGACGGATAAGAATGGCGTATTTTTGAATGTGCTTGATGCAAATCTAGCTGTGAAGTGTACAACTGGGGCACAACTGCTGCCACTGAAGGGGTGGGTGTGTGTGGGCCCAATTTTTGGAAAAAAGGGAGACTCCGCTTGGAGTAACCCTTGCTTGCTGTGTTTTTAAAAGAAGCCAAGATGAACAGAGCTGGGATCAGGAAAGACTTTGCTACCTACCCCGGTCTCATCCTGGGGACGGATAAGAATGGCGTATTTTTGAATGTGCTTGATGCAAATCAAAACATCCTGTTTGCAACTAGGGCCCAAGTGCTGCCACTGATGGGGTGGGTGTCTGTGTGGCCCAATTTTTGGAAAAAAAGGGAGACTCCGCTTGGAGTAACCCTTGCTTACATTGTTTTTAAAAGAAGCCAAGATGAACAAGTCATGGATCAGCAAAGACTTTATCTACGTACCCCGGTGTCATCCTGGGGACGGATAAGAATGGCGTATTTTTGAATGTGCTTGATGCAAATCAAAACATCCTGTTTGCAACTAGGGCCCAAGTGCTGCCACTGATGGGGTGGGTGTCTGTGTGGCCCAATTTTTGGAAAAAAGGGAGACTCCGCTTGGAGTAACCCTTGCTTGCTGTGTTTTTAAAAGAAGCCAAGATGAACAGAGCTGGGATCAGGAAAGACTTTGCTACCTACCCCGGTGTCATCCTGGGGACGGATAAGAATGGCGTATTTTTGAATGTGCTTGATGCAAATGTAGCTGTGAAGTGTACAACTGGGGCACAAGTGCTGCCACTGAAGGGGTGGGTGTGTGTGTGGCCCAATTTTTGGAAAAAAGGGAGACTCCGCTTGGAGTCACCTTGCGGTGTTTTACATGATTTTAGAAGGGCGTGCCATGCCTATATCTGTGTGTCCTCCTCTTTTTCCTTGTCCAGCTGTTTTGTTTTCGCATGAGTATATGTCCTTGTCACTTTCCAATGTGTTTGAGTTGTTTGTCACCTTTAGGACACCTTTGAGGGTGTTTTCTAGGTGTTTTTCTGTGTTTGTGATTGCCTGCCATTGTTTCCTATGCAGTTCGAGTTCGGTTCGTCGAACGTTCGACGAACCGAACTCGAACGGGAGGTCCGTTCGGCGAACCAACCTCGAGCCGAACCGCGACCGGTTCGCTCATCTCTAGTCAAGACTTGTCCCAAAGCTCCTGCTGAAGCATTTAAATCATTTCTTTATCCAATTCAACCATAAAAATGGGTTTAAGTGATCCAAATATCCCAAAACCATTATGTTGTAAATCAAAAAATTGCATGTTGGAGCCTCAGAGACCATGGAAAAATTTAACAGTGATGTATGTGAAGATGAAAGAATCTGGAGCCAAAGGCTTTAGATGATAGCGTTATTATATTTACTGCATCCACCCCCCTGCAGTACATCTGGAAAAGCCTGTTTTAACTGACATTTCTTTAAAACGAGAGGGTAGCACAACATCCCTGATCCTTGATAGTAGAGAAGTAAATATGATGTGATAGATGGGTTTAAGTTATGAAAATAAACTTTCTGCAAGGCTGAAATATTGATCATTTAATGAACACAGAAAGGTCAGATCTTGGCAAGATTAAAGTTTTGTCGCCTTGTCATATAATGCACCCAATCCTAGTTTACATCTCACCTGTGCTCACTAAATGATCGGTTAATTAGAAGGTGTATATAAAAAGAAACCCAGCAGCCCAGACCTTCAGGTGAACTGCAACTTGACCTCTGACAACATGCCAAAAATCTACCCTGCAACCAAAGCCTTGATTATCAAGAGGCTGAAAAAACAGATCCACTGCAGAGGTGGCTGGCACCTTTAATGTGTCTCAGCGTCAAGTACCAAGAATTAAAAAAAAGATTTGAAGAGACTGGTGATGTTTTTGAAAAGCCCAGGTCCGGCAGGCCTCGCAAGACAACTGCTCAGGAGGATCGTTTGTTGGTTAGAAAATCCAAAGCCAGTTTCTATTCCACTGCAGCAAAGCTTCAACAGGCCTGGTCACCTCAAGTCCCTGTGTCAACTAGAACAGTTTGTAGGATTCTGTCTCGAAATGGCCTCCATGGTCGAATCAGTGCCCAGAAGCCAGCACTAACAAAAGTCAATTAAAAAAACATGGGGCATTTGTCAAGTCCCACAGCTTGCTAAACAGATGGACGCTGGAAAAGGGGCAGAAGGTGGATTTCTCTGATGAATCTTCAGTTGAATCACACCACAGTCGCTGCAAATACTGCAGGAGACCTATTGGAGCCCGTATGGATCCAGAAAACAGTTACATTTGGTGATAGAAAGATCATGGTCTGCGTTTACATTAAGTATGGGGGTGTGCGAAACATTTGCAAGGTGAAAGGCAATATCGATAGCCTAAAACATCAAGAAGTATTTGCTACTTCTTACATTCCCAATCATATTTTTTTTTTTATTTTCCAGCAGGACTTGGCACCTGACCACAAGGCCAAAAGTACCAATACCTGGTTTAATAACCACAATACCACTGTGCTTGATTGGCCAGCAAACGTACTTGACCTAAACCCTATACAGAATCTGTAGGGTATTGTCAAGATGAAGATGAGAGACACCAGACCCAACAATGCAGATGAGCTGAAGGCTGCTATAAAAGCAACCTGGGCTTCCATAGCACCTCAGCAGTGCCACAGGTTGATCGGCTCCATGCCACGCCGAATTGATGATGTAATTCATGCAAAAGGAGCCCAGACCAAGTATTGAGTGAATTTATTGTACAAAATTTTCAGTAGGCCAATATTTCTCAGTTTAAAATCATTTTTTTCAGTTTTTTCTCATATAATATAATTTTCTGAGATAATGACTTTTGGGTATTCATTGGCTGTAAGCCAAATTCATCAACATTAACAGAAATATACACATGAAGTACCGTATTTTTCGGATTATAAGTCACACTTTTTCTCTCAAATATTTGGGAGGAAAATGAGGAGTGCGCCTTAAAACCCAAATATAATTTACCGGGAGGTGGAGAATTGGTAGGGGACTGTCTGTGTGGCTCTCTGTGCTTGGTGCTTCTTGGTGTTTGCGGGCAGCTACCTCTCTGTGCCAGCTGCCGGCTGCCACTTTGTGTCGGCGGCTGACTGCCTCTCTGTGCTAGCGGCTGGCTGCCTCTCTCTGCAGGTGGCTGGGTGGGCAGCCTCCTGGCTGCCGCTCTGTGCAGGCGGCAGGTTGATTGTGCAGACTGTGGTGGCTGTGCTGTAAGTGGAGGCTGTGGTGGCTGTGTGGCTTGTGTCCCAGATGGTCTGTCCACAATACGGGCTTCAAATGATGGTGCCCAGAGTCAGCGCGTGTGCAGATGGAGCTCTTGGATGAGAGCTCCATCTGCGCATGCACCGCTTTGGGCGCCATTTTTTTGAAGCCCGGACCGCCAACAGAGCATCTGGGACAGTTGCCACACCGGCCTGCTCTACCACGCAATCACCGCAGCTTCCACTGCTAGCACTGACTCACTGCTGCCAGCACTGACCTGCTGCCGCCAGCCCAGACCCACCAACGCTGCCAGCACAGACCTGCCACCACTGCCAGCACAGACCCACCTTTGGTACCAGCACAGCCTCTGACCCCTGTGACCCCGCTCCACCACCGCTGCTGCCCCCCTCCAGTAAGACAACACCGGAGTATAAAATGGACCCTATTTTTTTCCTACCTTTTTTATCTCTAAATTTGGGGAGCGTCTTATAATCCAGTGCATCTTATAAAACAAAAAATAGGATAGATCACTCTGTTTGCAATGACTCTATATAATATTTGTGTTTCACTTTTTGTAGTAAATTACTGGAATAAATTAACTTTTTGATGATATTCTAATTTATCACAACCATCATCTGATAAGAAAGATGCGGGCGCAGCTTGCAAACCCACATCAAAGTCAGTTATCAGGCATGAGACGTAACTGTACTTGATGTGTTTAGTAAGGGGTTAATAGAGAAATTAACTATTGATAGCCAATAAGATTTGGTTGTCTAGGAGACAAAAATCGAATTGTAAAAAATGCATTAAAATAGTTTAACCGTACTAAATGCCAAGTCTGTTGATCATTTATAACTTTGATAAAAAGAACTGATGTAACATATAGAGAATAAAACTGACATGAGCTATATCACGGGTATTTATATATATATATATATATATATATATATATATATATATATATATATATATATATAATTCTGCATTTCTATTTCGCCAAAGTGGCCGAAGTGGCAGTTTCAGTGGATTGTAGATGAAATTCATCTATATACAATTGAGTGTGACTATAAGTTCAGGTATAAAAATAAATTGCATGCTCTTTAAAGCACACATGCTCCCACTCATACATCAAAAACATAACGCAATGAACCAGTTTGATGCTAGAAAAGGTTCTAAATTTATGCATCCTATAGGACACCTTTCTCTAGACATGTCTCTGTAACTTAATCTGAACCTCAGAGACACATGCACTCATGTATGGAGAAAACTCAATTTTGTTAAGGTAAAAGTGAATTGATTTATGCTATTGTTCTTGTGATACAAATTCAATGTCTCAGTCTTGTCCTTCTACAAGCTTTCCCATGTTGATTCAATTTCTTAGCTACAGTAGATAAAAACTGGCAAAAATGAATGCAAAGCCTATTACTATAAATCTCTGAAAAATGTTCTAGAACACAAATTTGACTTTTTTCCATTTAGTACTGGACAGGAGAAGAAAATGTTATTAGTTTTATTTGGTCTCTCCATTATGGAAATATTAGCAATCAAAGTATGTGGCACATAAAAAGTATTTTTTTTTTTATTCCTAAGTGTGCGTTACAAGATAAAATTCTCTGGAGGCGTATACTTCTTCCTCTTATTGACACTGAACGATAAGCAGGCAGCAACACCTTGATGAAATAAGAGCACGCCCCCACAATTGATTAGGACAGACTTATTGTGAGGCATGTATTGACAATCCAACATTAAGTGGTAACTTTCTGCCTATGCACTTTCTAGGTAGAAAACTTCTATCAATGATGGTTGTCACCTTTGTGTCGAGAAGAGAAAATATTTCACCTAGTGAATTTCAAGTTCCAAATATATGTAGTCAGCTATGTATTCCATCTCATGCTCAAAATGAACTGAAAACTAAGTATAGACTATATTGACGACTAATTGTATTCAATGAGAAGCACTAGTGAAATTAGACGATATACTGCAGCTGATGTGTTGTCACATTGCAATGAGACAGTAATACAAATGACTGTTTTACATCCCAGAGCATAAAAATCTGTCATACTAAAAGGCATATCTAGGAGTAGTCTGAAATAGGCAACAATTTAAGAAAAATACATAATTACGCAGAGTTTAGACACACTGGCGTGCAACTGTTCATATACAGTATATAGTCCTCTCTTATTCAAAAGGACAAGATATAAGAAAAGAAAACTTGTAAATAAAACGCTGAAAATCCCCAGTGACGAAGTTTGCCAAAGAATGAAGGTATCAAAGAAGCTTTTAATATGATAGGGTCACACGTGCCAGGTTTACACATCATCTTCTCTATGTTGTAAAAGGAAATTGATTCAATCTCCGCAGGAAAGGCAAGTGCCATGCTTCAAAAAGCGCAAAACATATCTAAGCTCACAATCAAAATAAGCTCATATAATATCCTTTATAATAGACACCTTGTACATGATCTTATTTTTTTCTTAAAAGCTTAAATAGGATTGACCATAAGCCCTTTTAGGGTTTTAGGGTAGCCCTTTTGCTATCATAGATATACAGTGGTGTGAAAAGTGTTTGCCTCCTTCCTGATTTCTTATATTTTTGCATGTTTGTCCCACTTAAATGTTTCACTTCAAACAAATTTAAATATTAGTTACAAATAACAGAAACACAAAATGCAGTTTATAAATGAAGTCCTTTATTATTAGGGGGAAAAAAAACCAAACCTCCAGGGACCTATGTTAAAAAGTGATTCTTGTCTCCCCTTAAAGTAACTGTGGTTTTTATCACATCTTTGGGAAGCTGAATTAAATTTCCTTAGCCACACCCAGGCCTGATTACTGCTACATCTGTTCTCAATTAAAAAAACACTTAAATAGGATATACCTGACAAAGTGAAGTAGACCAAAAGATCCTCAAAAGCTAGAGATGAATGAACCTTTGGATGTTAAGTTCAGAGGGTACAGTCAAACCTTAGATAAGTTTCGGTTTGTGACCCTGACTTGACCCGAACTTCAATGGAAGACAGTAATTTGGCAGTTTGTGTCTCTACCCACATGCAGCCAGCCGTAAGCAGATCACTTCCAGGGGAGGGTTTTCATTTTTTTTTTCTTTTGTGTGTGCTTGTTACATCTGATCATGCTAATTTTACCCCCCCTGCGGGCCGATCAAACACTATAAGCGGCTCGAATGGGCTGAGCATCAATCATACCCAAGCAAAGCTCTGCTTCCTTGAGTGCTTTGCACTCCTAATGTGCTCAAACTTCGAACCCAAACGCTGTTATTTTTTTTAGTTTGTATTCAAACCCAAACCATGAACCTCAGGTTCACTCATCTCTACTAGACATCATGCCATGATCCAAAGATAGTCAGGAACAAATGAGAAAGCAATTGACATCAATCAGTCTGGAAAAAGGTCATAAAGATATTTTTAAAGTTCTGAGACTACAGCAAACCGCTGTGAGAGCGATTATCCACAAATGGTGAGAACATTTAATAGTGGTAAACCTTCCCAGGAGTGGCTGGCTGACCAAAATTAATCCAAAGAGGTCAAAAAAGACTCCACAACAACATCCAAAAAAACTGCAGGCCACCCTTGCCTTAGTTAATTTCACGCTAGGTATGGGAAAGTGCCACGCGTATGGCGACGGGGAAGCGAAGCAAAACCCTGTGTCTAGGGAGGGAGGAGATGGTGACCCCTGACAAAACCTTCTGCTGGCCCCTGGCTCCCCTATCCACCTTAGATCGGTTCTGCATTTATGCACCAAGCAGGATACCTGACCCTTACTGACTCTAGAACCGGGCCCTAAGTAGGGAACGGATGAGATGAGCATTTACTCAACCTTGCTAAGCTCTACAAAAGACACAGGGGAAAGCACATGAATAACTTATCTCAAGGAAGACTCCAGGGCTTGTATAGGTTTTTTTTAACTCTATCTCCAGCAAAGATCATGAGGGAATGAGAGTATTTAAGGACACAAAAGGAAGTGCTGATGATTAACAGCTGAAAGGTAAGGAAATACGCTGGGTCCTAGAGTTCTAAAGAGAAAAGAATTAACCTAAGCTGAGAAGAAGAGAAGGTCAGGGAGCAGTTTGTATAGCTAAACGCTGTGATCTTCTACAATCGGACACTACAGGACTGTCTGTCAAGCATGACACACCTGTAGGTCTATGTTCATGACTCCAAAATAAGAAAGAGACTGGGCAAAAATTGCCTGCATGGTAGAGTTCCAAGATAAAATCCATTGCTGAGCAAAAGGAACATCAAAGCTCATATCAGTTTGCCAGAAAACATTTTATGATCCCTAAGACTTTTGAGTGAATACTCTGTGAACTAACAAGACAGAAGTTGTATGTCCTATTACATCTGGCGTAGAAGTAATACAGCATTTCAGAAAAGGAACATCATACCAACAGTAAAATATGGTTGGGGTTGTGTGACGGTCTAGGTCTGCTTTGCTGCTTCAGGGCCTGGAAGACTTGCTGTGGTAAATGGAACCATGAATTTCTCTGTCTACCAAAACATCCTGTAGGAGAAAGTCAGGTTATCTGCTCATGACCTCAAGCTGAAGCGCACTTGGGTTATATAGCAGGACAATGATCCAAAACATACTAGGAAGTCCACCTCTGAACAGCTTCAGAAAAACAAACTTAAGACTTTGGAGTAGCCTAGTCAGAATCCTGACCTTAATCTATTTGAGATATTGTGGCATAGCCTTACAAAGGTGGTTCATGCTCAGGAACTCTCCAATATGGCTGAATTACAATGCTGCAAAGAGGAGTAAACCAAGATTCCTCAAGAGCCTTATAAAAGACTTGTAGGTTTGGATTTCTTTTTCCCTTAATAAGAAATACCTTCATTTATAAACTGCAATTTGTGTTTACTTGGTTTATCTTTGTCTAATATTTACATTTTATTTGGTGATCTCAAACATTTAAGTCTGACAAACATGCAAAAGTACAAGAAATCGGGAAGGGGGTAAACATTTTTTCACACCACTGTAAGTCATGTTTATCATGTTACTGGCCATTAATTTGAATAAATAGACATTATGAGATCCCATTTAAATTGAATATGTTGTTCATGAACATAGTCATTATAACCTGATATTTATTTAAATCTGTTTTCCCTGGTCTTAGGAACATTGACAATGGTCTTACTCAGTGATTGGCATAAATCAAAAGTGTAGCAAGTCCTGAGAGACTCAAAAAATGTGCTAATATGTTCCCCAAGTAAAGTCCATGTTGTACACATTTAGTTAAAGAGTGATCTACAACTGATCCTCTTAAAGGTGTTTTCCATTAATACATTTGTAAACCTTTCATCTAGCAGGAGAAAAATATAGAAATGTTAGCTGTACTTACTGACCCCTTACGCCAATACAGCTCTGTACAGTTGCTCCAAGTGACTGCGGACAGTCTATAACGGTAATATCATAACTACTGTGCCCGTGACTCCTGCAGTCAGTCACTGGGCTTATTGGGTCTCTTGCCAAATACATACCACCTCTGAGTCAGCTGCAGGTCTGCGTGTGCTGGAGGAGGGCAGGGCAACTGAAGCTGGCTAAATCCAGTGACTCTTCTATCTTTAAACTGTGTTTACAAGCTGTATTGGAAAAAGTTTGTAAGCACTCACTCCTTGCCTACAACACAGACTATTGCTTATAGACTGCAGAAGTGGCTGGTAATCTAAGCAATTAACAAAGTCTTGAGATAAGAGAAGATTTAACATAACAAGTGAATTGCAAGTTTGCTTCACATTAGAGAACACTAGCATAACCTTCTTTACGTTTGTTCTTTCTGTAAATAGATATGCAGAGAGAAAAAAAACAAAGGGGTTCGCTACTGCATGGATCTATTTAGGACTGTGAATACGAATGATGTATGATGTACTACTCAATAAACCAGAAAAAAACTCTAAAACATAACATTTATTGTATTACTTAAAATAGTCAATCTCAATCTAAAAACACTGGCGTAATGTCCATTTGTTACAGTCACTCAACAGGTCATGAAGTGTAATGATATGTGAGGCCCTGAGATAGGGTAGTGGACAAGGGGCGTGCACCACCCGTTACAAGTAAGTTGTTAATGGAAAATAGCAATAGTGGCATAGGAGGACCTGATATTCCCTAATATTAATCCCTTCCTAGCAACGAAGGTCAGATACACCTTAAGTTTTTGGGTGCCCCCCGTTCCTCGGCGGCTAACCCTATTTGTCCCTGTCCCTATTCTTGGCCTAAGACCACCACCAGGTGCAGTGTGCTGGAGTGCTTAATAGTCGTGTCATAGGTCATGGTCCAATAACCCAAATATCATGCAAATATTATAAGTATCAATCCCCGATTATGCAATTAACTATATAATTATAGCTCTTGGGGAGATACATAGAATAGGGGTATTAACCAAAGATATGATAGGCCTGATTGTCCCAGTACTTATCCTGCCAGGACTGCTCTTTATCCCGACACGTTTCCCCCCAGAGTATCGGGGTTCATCAGGGGATGTATATATTTCAAGATGTCTCTATTTATTTTAGGCCATCAATCTATAATGAAAAACAAATAATCCCTTTAGAAATGTGTAACATTTCATTACTACATGACCCATGTCAAATTGCACATACCTCCTCATCTCTTCATGGTTCTTCAGATAAAAGGGGTCCAGGTGCTGTCCTGGGTCACCCTGTCACGTGCTGGCTGAAAAATGACACCTCCCTCCAGGTCGACAATACGTCCTATGGAGGGCTCTGTAGACAGTGAGTGCCTGCTGTGGCAGCATTTCACTGTGACACCAGCTCCATAATAGTGTGGTGCACCTGCTAAATCCATATATTTAAGGGGGTGGAAATCCCATCCCCCTAGAGCAGGCCCTTCCCTGTCGCTTCCGCATTACAAAGGTCCCGCCTCCTAGCCTGGACAGTGCTTGTTAAGGCACATGTTCCCGGCTCCAAGGCGTCTATAACAGTGGTGACATCATCATTAACCAGTTGGGTCTAAAATTTACATTTGAGATAGGAGGTGATAGCCTGACATTTTTGCACACAAGAATTTCGAAACATGAGGACGGTACTCTAGGCACGAGCATCTACCGCAAGCCCACGGCCACAAACAGGCTCTTGAGGTGGGAGAACCATCACCCCCTTCTCCTATGCAGAGGAATACCTAAAGGACAGTTCCTTCGTGCTAGAAGGAACTGTTCATCCCTCAGCGAATTTAACAAGCAGGCACAACAACTTGGGGACCGCTTTAAAGCAAGAGGGTACCCCTCAGAGGTTATTAAAATTACCTAAAAGGCAGCACGGGACTCCAACAGAAGAGACCTGTTGACCCCACATGAGAGACCTACATCTGAATCCATTACAAGGCTCATAGGATCGTATGACGATCAAAATGACAGGGTTATCAGCATTTTAAGACGTCATTGGGGTATCTTACAGGCGGACCCGGATCTGAAGGACTATATTACCCCATACCCAAGTGTCACCTATAGGAGGGGTAAAGCAATTAAAGATATTGTGGTCCATAGTCATTTCAAGCCACCAAAATGTGAGGGAACATGGCTAGATCGGAGACCGATTGGGACATTCAGATGCAGGTCCTATAGTTACTGCCCGTACATCGATCAGACAAAAACCTTCTCTAACTTGACTACAGGCAGAAGATTCTATATTAATAGCTTCGCAAATTGTCAGACAGAGGGGGTTGTCTACAGATGTACATGCTCGTGCCCGATGAGTTACATTGGCAAAACCAAACGCCAGCTTCGTGTACGAATAGGGGAACACCTGGGGGACATAATACACAAGCGAGATACACCTATCACTAGACATGTGGTACAGTGCCACCAAGGTAACCCTAAATCTATCCAATTCCAGGTGATTGAGGTTGTACCGAAATCTCTAAGGAAGGGCAATTGGGACAGAAGAATTTTGCAGCAGGAGGCGAAATGGACTTATCTGCTTGATATACTTAACCCCAAAGGCTTAAATGAAGTTCTTAGTTTTACTAGTTTTATTTAGTAGGCATCGTTTTTCCACCTCTGATTAATTCTTATACAAGGAAAACCCCGAAAAATTTTATTAATGACTTCTAGGATCCAGCGGAGGCACCCGGAAAGAGGGTGTCAACTTGTTTTTGATTTGAATTAATTAATTATTAGAGAAATAACATGCTAAATTGCACTCCCCTCATCCTCAAAAAGTGGGATATACAATGAGTCTGGGGACCTCCATGTCTGTATACATCAAATTAAAAATTTAAAATACATACGGGTAAACATGTCCCTTTAAATACCCCCTCATATATCTATATATCTCTATAATGGATGTTAGATTACCTCCCTCAATGGCGATTGGCGCTATAATTAACTTATACCAATATAGTTAACATTCATCTATGTCTATCCCATTAGAATATCATGATACTGATAGAGTTAATAAAAAGGTGCTGTGACTGTAATCATGACAATACTGTATAATAGGGACTATCCTTATTAACTGAGAGAATGTAATGTTAGGGGTGTCACCAAACGCTAAAGCATTTCATAGGTGGAGACATCAGTGTGTTTTATGTGTGACACCTTAGTTCCGGTCAAGACATAAACAGGGGCACACGTGCGCTCCTCAGAACGTGCGCCAGAGGTGACATGCTGGCAGTGTGTCCGGCATCTAGGAGGGGAAGTGGAGCGCACGTGCGTTCCACGTGGAGTACCGCCCGGAAACTCTGAGGCATAATGTGGGCGGATACTAATCAGCCGCACATTGCATGTCCATCCGGAGGGGAAGAGGAACGCACGTGTGTTCCACGTGGAGTACCGCCCGGAAACTCTGGGACACAATGTGGGCGGATACTAACCAGCCGCACATTGCATCTCCGGCCGGAGGGGAAGTGGAACGCACGTGTGTTCCACGTGGAGTACCGCCGGGAGACTCCGAGGTACATTGTGGGCGGATACTAACCAGCCACACACTGCATCAGACAGGAAGAGAAAACAAACGCTGGTGCCGCCCCTATATAGAAACGAGGGGTGGAGCGCAGCGTCCCTTAGAAACTGTCACTAGTGATGATGTCACCACCGTTATAGACGCCTAGGAGCCTGGAACATATGCCTTAACAAGCACTGTCCAGGCTAGGAGGCGGGACCTTTGTAATGCGGAAGCGACAGGGAAGGGCCTGCTCTAGGGAGATGGGATTTCCACCCCCTTAAATATATGGATTTAGCAGGCGCACCACACTATTATGGAGCTGGTGCCACAGTGAAATGCTGCCACAGCAGGCACTCACTGTCTACAGAGCCCTCCATAGGACGTATTGTCGACCTGGAGGGAGGTGTCATTTTTCAGCCAGCACGTGACAGGGTGACCCAGGACAGCAACTGGACCCCTTTTATCTGAAGAACCATGAAGAGATGGGGAGGTTTGTGCAATTTGACATGGGTCATGTAGCAAGGAAATGTTACACATTTCTAAAGGGATTATTTGTTTTTGATTATAGATTGATGGCCTAAAATAAATAGAGACATCTTGAAATATATACATCCCCTGATGAACCCCAATACTCTGGGGGGAAACGCATCGGGATAAAGAGCAGTCCTAGCAGGATAAGTACTGGGACAATCAGGCCTATCATATCTTTGGTTAATACCCCTATTCTATGTATCTCCCCAAGAGCTATAATTATATAGTTAATTTCATAATCGGGGATTGATACTTATAATATACTATTAAGCACTCCAGCACACTGCACCTGGTGGTGGTCTTAGGCCAGGAATAGGGACAGGCACAAATAGGGTTAGCCGCCGGGGAACGGGGGGCACCCAAAAACTTAAGGTGTATCTGACCTCCGTTACTAGGAAGGGATAAATATTAGGGAATATCAGGTCCCCCTATCCCACTATCGTTATTTTCCATTAACAACTTACTTGTAACGGGTGGGGACACGCCCCTTGTCCACTACCCTATCTCAGGGCCTCACATATCATTACACTTCACGATCTGTTGAGTGACCGTAACAAATGGACATAACGCCAGTGTTTTTAGATTGAGTTTGACTATTTTAAGTTATACAATAAATGTTATGTTTTAGAGTTTTTTTCTGGTTTATATAGTATACCCTCTTTACGATATATTATCTGATACTGGTTTTGACGATGTACTACTCACCCAGGAGGTTGTGCACCCCTGCACAACTATGGTCATTGCCTGGGTATGGGCACCGATGAGGATCTGCAGCAGAGAGTGGAGCATACTGACTCCAAGTGTAGTAGGAGTGGGAATATTCAATCTCACTGTAGCTGCTGTGGTCAGGCTGGCAATGATGGGAGCGGTCAGACATTTGACCAGGTATTGAAAGTCTTTAGTATCTTTATTGATTCATCTCCTGGCTGGGGATGAGTCAGACACCTATTCCATCTGCTGCTGCTCCTAAAGCTTGCCACATGCAGTGAATTCAGAGGGATAGACAATGCGAGGTAAAATTGAAAATAGTGTATAACAGGGCGCTGCAGACAGATAGGTGAAAGATAACTTATTGATTGCACTACGTGTTTCAAGGGCTAATGTTGTCCTCTTCCTCAGGTGCTAGAGTATTACAATCAATGTCAGCTTTATATATAAAACAGGATATACATTCAATCATTCAATTGGTGTGTTTAAAAATGATCAATTGATCACCAATTGTTCTAATTAAAACTGGCTGATAAAAGATGAAACAATAACTGATTAAATACACTAGTTATATGTATAACATTAAATATGAGTATGAGATACCTATATGGATAGTCCATAAATACAGAACAGTTCATATACAAATATTAATATAAATATACGTAAATGACATTTAAATCAATCAATTTATAAAATAATTTTATAAATAAAATTCATATGTAAAATTCATATATTCTCAAAACTGATATTAAGTCCCTCATGTGCTAGCGTACCCATTTTATATATCAAGTAGTATTTTTTCCATATTAGATCTCCATCTTTATCTGCACTATGGTCCGGTATCTGCTCTATAATAGTCACAGTAAGGTCATCGGGATTTTTTTGGTGTTCCAGTGCAAAATGTTTGGAGACACTATAAGTATACTGCGTCCAATATGATGCCGATGTTTATTCAAATAACAGTGCATCAGCTAAATAGTGCGGCCAATGTACTGAATATTACAGCTACTTTCTAGTAGATATATGACATATGCAGTGCTGCAATTCAAATTTTGGTTAATGTTGAAATATTTCCCAGTGGTTGCTGATATCAAGTTGTTGGCCCCATTTTTAATTGTTTTGCAGCAGAGGCAGTTTGGGTTGCTGCATCAGAATAAACCTTTTGGTTGATTAGATACAACCAGACTGGAGTCCCTTGATGTATGCCCAGTACATGCGTGACTTGGGGCTAATAGATTTTTAAGATTCCGGTTCCTTCTGAATATAATAGAGGATCTCTGGGGTAATTTGTTACCTAGAATTGGGTCATTTTTCAGTAAAAAACAATATTTTGATACAAGGTTTTTAATATTGCAGTATGACTTGCTAAAAGTAGTGATTATTAAACAGCCCTTGTAGTAGTCATTATTATCCTTATTGATAAAGGGTACTTCATTATTTGACCTAATTTTTGGACAAGCAGTCAGCCTGGCTCAGGGATTTGGTTCTATTAAAGGCATCACTGAGAAGTGTCTTAGGGTATCATTTGGCCTGAAATCTTTTCTGGAGTACCTTTGATTCCCTATGAAAGTCCTCATCTCTACTACAAATCTTATAGATTCTTTGTATTTATAATTTTATCTTATAAATTGATATTAATTTTATTTATATTCATATTATTAATGTTTGTATATGAACTGTTCTATATTTATGGACTATCTGTCTGGGTAACTCATAGTCATATTTAATTTTATACGTATATTAACTAGTGTATTTAATCAGTCATTGTTTCAGCTTTTATCAGCTAGTTTTAACTAGAACAAATGGTAATCAATTGATCGTTTTTCAATACACCAATTGAATGATTGACTGTATATCCTATTTGGCTTCTGATGGTGCTATGCAAAAGTTGATCACCATCAGATTGAGAAACTAACAGACTCTATAGGCCGCTTTACATGCTGCGATCTCGCTTGCAAGATCGCTAGCGTGCGTACCCGCCCCCATCGGTTGTGCGTCATGGGGAAATCACTGCCCGTGGCGCACAACATCGCTCGAACCTGTCACACGTACTTACGTGCCTAGCGACGTCGCTGTTGCCAGCAAACCACCTCCTTTCTAAGGGGGCGGTTCGTTCGGCGTCACAAATCGAAGTCACTAAGCGGCGCCCAATCGAAGTGGAGGGGCGGAGATGAGCAGGACGAACATCCCGCCCACCTCCTTCCTTCCTCACTGCGGGTGGCTGCAGGTAAGGTGAGGTTCCTCGTTCCTGCGGTGTCACACATAGCAATGTGTGCTGCCGCAGGAATGACGAACAACATCGTACCTGCAGCAGCAACGATAATTGGGAATAGGGGAGCATGTCATCAATTCACGTTTTTGCACGATTTTGCGACCTTTTTCAATTGTTCATAGGTTTCACACACACAACATCGCTAAAGAGGTCGGATGTACGTCACGAATTCTGTGACCCCAACGACATCGCTTTTGCAATGTCGCTGCTTGTAAAGCAGCCTTTAGAATAGAAGGTTTATTACTGTTATTGAAAAGAAGGGCTACATGGATCACTGATACATATATTTTTAAATGCTCACAAATGTATTTTTGTATATTTTGAGTTGTTTAGTTATTATTCTCAATTTACCATATTTTTCGGACCATAAGACGCACTTTTTTTCCCCCAAATCTTGGAAGAAAGTGGGGGGTGCCTCTTATGGTCTGAATAAAGGGCTGCAGCCTGGAATGAGGGTGCTGCTGTGGAGCAGCTCATCGGCGGCACGAGCAGGCTGTGCCAGCGCCTGCCGTGACCACATGGGCCCGCTCATTACATATGCACGCCCATCATCCCGCCCATCATCTCTCAGCGCTGATGCCGGGGCTGACAGGTGGGTGAGTTGATGGGTGGGGGGCGCGCGCATAGTAAACAGCCGGCCGTGATCACCCCTGGCAACTACAGTCTGGAATGATCATGTGCGGCTAAATTTATTGCTCCACGCGCATCATCATCAGCGCGGGGGGCAGTGAATAAGTACAGTATACTCACCATCCCCTGCAGTTTCGCAATCTCCTCCTGTCTGCCGGTCAGCTGATCTGTGTAGAGAGCGGTGAGCACAGCGATGACATCATCACTGTGCGCGCCGCTAGTCACGCAGGTCAGCTGACTGGCAGACAGGAGAACGAGCGGTGCTGCAGCTAAGTGACGGCTCCACAGAGATCAGCGGCACTGCTGCCGTCACAGACAGGGGGAGGAGTGATGCTGCAGGGAGCGAGGAAAGGTGAGTATAAACATTTATTTTTTTGTGTGATACAGGATACAAGCCATATAGCAGGATGGCTGGGGGTATATAGCAGGATGGCTGGGGGTATATAGCAGGATTGGGCCATATAGGAGGATGTATGGGAGAATATAGCAGGATGGGTGGGGGTATATAGCAGGATGGATGGGGGTATATAGCAGGATGGATGGGGGTATACAGCAGGAAGGGACCATATAGCAGGATGGATAGGGGTAAATAGCAGGATGGAGGTATATAGCAGAATGGGGGTATATAGCAGGATGGGGTTATATATCAGGATGCCAGTATATAGCAGGATAAGGGCATATACCAGGATGGGGTACATATACAATGCAGGAGGATCATTACCAGGATGGGGTACCTGAGATAGAGAATTTGGGGACATTACCCCCATAACAGTGTCAGCAGCAGATCCTCGCCTCATAACAGTGTGTCATTACCACATTATTTGCTTAAAATTTTATTTTCCTCCTCTAAAACTAGGGTGCGTCTTATGGTCCAGTGCGTCTTATAGTCCGAAAAATACAGTACCAGATGAAAAAAACAAATGAGATGAGAAAATTTTAATTTATCATTTAGCAGCCTAATATTTATGCACACTAATTATGCACACAGTTATTCTCCTAAGAAAAGCAAGATGTCACTGTTACTTCCTTAAATATTCAGGTTTCTGATTTACTAACTTTTTGGATTGACGGACAACACTGTATTTGTTCAATATTATAATCATCAAATGCTGTACACATTGCCTAAAAATTCACACAGAACCTTCCCTTTTTCTAAACTGTTTTCTTTTTCACTTGCTTTACTGTAACAATCAGAGATAGATAATAAAGCCACTTATTTCCTCAATAAACTCCTTGCCCAATTTTTGACTAACATACCCATATACTGACAATGGGGTCCATCGGCTGATGTTTGTGTCTATCATGTAAATAAAAAGATTAGCGTACACACAACTTTGTGATCAAGATGCTGGTGAACAAGTTGTAATAAACTTAATGTCAATGCACACTCTTATTTCATGATTTGAAATTAATTTTAATTATAAATAATAGAAGCATTACAAAAATCATTGCAGAAGGAAGATGACAGGGTGTATAATGTTTTCACTAGAGATGAGCGAACCGGTCGCGGTTCGGCTCGAGTTCGGTTCGCCGAACGGAGGTCTCGTTCGAGTTCGGTTTGGCGAACCACTCGAACCGCATAGGAAACAATGGGAGGCAATCACAAACACATAAAAACACCTAGAAAACACCCTCAAGGGTGTCCAAAAGGTGACAAACAACTCACAACACAACACAAACACATGGGAAAGTGACAAGGACATATACTCATGCGAAAACAAAAGAGCTGGACAAGGTAAAAGAGGAGGAGACACAGATAGAGGCATGGCACGCCCTTCTAAAATCATGTAAAACACCGCAAGGTGACTCCAAGCGGAGTCTCCCTTTTTTCCAAAAATTGGGCCACACACACACCCACCCCTTCAGTGGCAGCACTTGTGCCCCAGTTGTACACTTCACAGCTAGATTTGCATCATGCACATTCAAAAATACGCCATACTTAACCATCCCCAGGATGACACTGGGGTAGGTAGCAAAGTCTTTTCTGATCCCAGCTCTGTTCATCTTGGATCATTTTTAAAAACAATGTAAGCAACGGTTACTCCAAGCGGAGTCTCCCTTTTTTCAAAAAATTGGGCCCCACACACACCCACCCCTTCAGTGGCAGCACTTGTGCCCCAGTTGTACACTTCACAGCTAGATTTGCATCAAGCACATTCAAAAATACGCCATACTTAACCGTTCCCAGGATGACCCCGGGGTAGGTAGCAAAGTCTTTGCTGAACCATGACTTGTTCATCTTGGCTCCTTTTAAAAAACACAGCAAGCAAGGATTACTCCAAGCGGAGTCTCCCTTTTTTCCAAAAATTGGGCCACACACACACCCACCCCTTCAGTGGCAGCACTTGTGCCCCAGTTGTACACTTCACAGCTAGATTTGCATCAAGCACATTCAAAAATACGCCATACTTAACCGTCCCCAGGATGACACCGTGGTAGGTAGCAAAGTCTTTCCTGATCCCAGCGCTGTGCATCTTGGATTATTTTTAAAAACACAGCAAGGGTTACTCCAAGAAGAGTCTATCTTTTTTCCAAAAATTGGGCCACACAGACACCCCATCAGTGGCAGCACTTGTGCCCTAGTTGTACACTTCACAGCTAGATTTGCATCAAGCACATTCAAAATACACAAGCATTTACTCTCCCCAGGATGACACAGGGGTAGTAAATTCCTTGTGGATCCATGACTTGTTCATTTTGATGAACGTTAGTCTGTCCACATTGTCACTGGACAGACGCGTGCGCTTATCTGTCAGCACACACCCAGCAGCACTGAAGACACGCTCAGAGACAACGCTGGCAGCTGGACATGACAAAATCTCCAAGGCGTAAGTGGAGATCTCTGGCCATTTTTCAAGATTTGAAGGCCAAAATGAGCAAGGCTCCATTTGCAAAGTAATGGCATCTATGTTCATTTGGAGATACTCCTGTATCATCCTCTCCAGCCGTTGACTATGTGTCAGACTTGTTGTCTCTGGTGGCCTTGCAAAGAAGGGTCTAAAAAAATTATGAAAAGATTCCATAAAATTGCTGTTACCAGCACCAGATACGGTGCTACTGGTACGGGTAGACTGTTGAAGATGACGAGACCGTCCCATGTTTGTCAAGTTACAACTGGGAGATTCACTCCCTGCACCTGCATGGTTGTTTGGTGGAAAAGCCGAGCTAAGATCGAGTAACAGCTTCTGCTGATACTCCTGCATACGTGCGTCCCTTTCTATGGCTAGAATTATGTCACAAAATTTGGACTTGCACCGGGGATCTAATAGTGTGGCAAGTCAGTAGTCATCATCACTTCTAATTTTGACAATACGAGGGTCATGTTGGAGGTAGTGCAGCAAGAAGGCACTCATGTGTCTTGCGCAGCCATGCGGACCAAGTCCACGCTGTGTTTGTGGCATAGAGGTGCTAACCATTCTTTCTTCCTCTGACATCTCCCCCCAACCTCTTTCAACTGAAATTTGACCAAGGTCTCCCTCATCCGCTGAGTCTTCCATGTCCATCGACAGTTCGTCCTCCATTTCTTCATGTTCTCCTGCACCTTCCTCAACATTTCGTCTGCTACCATGCGCCCTTGTTGATCCCTGTACCCCATGGTCCCATGCCTGCCGTGTTGGTAATGATGAACATCTGGACCTTGGTGATGTTGTTGTGTCTTGCGCATATGAATCCTCCTGTAGTTCCTCCCCTTCCTGTTGTCCCACCCCCTGACTCCGAATAGTGTTTAGCGTGTGCTCCAGCATGTAAATGACTGGAATTGTCATGCTAATAATGGCATTGTCAGCGCTAAACATATTCGTCGCCATGTCGAAACTGTGCAGAAGGGTGCATAGGTCCTTGATCTGAGACCACTCCATCAGGGTGATCTGCCCCACCTCTGCATCTCGTTGGCCCAGGCTATACGTCATGACGTATTGCACCAGGGCTCGGCGGTGCTGCCACATTCGCTGTAACATGTGGAGAGTCGAATTCCAGCGTGTCGGCACATCGCATTTCAGGCGATGAACCAGCAGGCCGAAAGACTTCTGGAGCGATGCAAGTCGCTCAGCAGCTGTGGTTGAACGGCGGAAGTGAGCAGACAGTTTTCGTGCCCTGTTCAGAAGGCCATCTAGGCCGGGATAATGTGTTAAAAATTGCTGGACAACAAGGTTCAACACGTGAGCCATACAAGGCACGTGTGTCACCTTGCCCAGGCGAAGGGCCGCACCCAGGTTTGCAGCATTGTCGCACATGGCCTTACCAGGCTGCAGGCTGAGTGGAGACAACCATTTATTAAACTCAGTCTCCAGAGCTGCCCACAACTCAGCCGCTGTGTGACTCCTATTTCCAAGACATGTCAAGCTAAAGACCGCCTGATGCCGTAGCGCTCTGCTGCCAGCATAGTAATGAGGGGTGCGTGATTCCTTCTGCGCAGTGAGAATGCTGGTGGCCTGACCAGGCAGGCTTGGGGCGGAGGTGGAGGACCCAGATGAGGTGGAGGAGGCAGAAGCAGTGGCGGAACTTGGACAGACAGAGGATTGACACACAAGTCGTGGGGACGGCAAGACTTGTGCAGCAGACCTTTCACCATCTATCACCATAGTTACCCAGTGCCCAGTCAGCGACATGTAACGTCCTTGTCCATGCTTACTGGTCCAAGTATCGGTGGTGAAATGCACCCGTTCACACACAGAGTTTCTCAAGGAAGCGGTGATGTTGTGTGCGACATGCTGGTGTAGCGCGGGCACATCTTTCTTAGAGAAGTAGTGGCGACTGGGCATCTGGTACTGGGGCACAGCGACAGACATAAGGTCTCTAAAATCCTGTGTGTCCACCAGGCGGAAAGGCAGCATTTCGGTAGCCAAGAGCTTACAGAAGGATAAAGTCAACCTCTTAGCTTTCTCATTGGTCGCAGGAAATGGCCTTTTATTTGTCCACATCTGAGGGACAGAGATCTGGCTGCTGTGTGTAGACGGTGTTGAGTAGGGTGTCCCTGGAAAAATTCAGGTTTGTGAGGAAAGTGCAGGTGTAGACATGATGTTGCCTTCATCCAACGTTGGTGCTATCGATGTCTGAGAGAGCTGTAAACACGCACTTGTTTCCCCTTCCAAACCATCTGACGACCTACCAAGCAAACTGCCTGTTGCGGTTACAGTGGTGGAAGTTGTGCGTGGAAAACCACGTGTGACAGCTGTCCCCACAGTCCTAGAAGATGAAGAGCGCGCGGATGCACTGGAAGGGGCAGGCGGTGGATGGTTCGCTCCGCTAGGCCGCATTGCAGCACGGTGAGCTTCCCACTGGGACATATGATATTTATTCATGTGACGATTCATGGAAGAAGTTGTCAAACTGCTGAGGTTTTGCCCTCTACTAACAGAATCACGACAAATTTTACAGATCACATAATTTGGGCGATCTTTAGCTATGTCAAAAAAGGACCAGGCTAGGCAAGGCTTAGAGGGCATGCGACCTGCTGATCCACCCCGACTAGTGCTCAGAGGCACAGTGGTGGCTGAGGATGCAGTTGTAGATGTGCTACCAGTACTCCGACCCTGTCCAGGAAGGCGCAAGGTAACTTCGTCGTCAGTTGCATCCTCCTCCACTGTCTCTGTTTACCTCCTCGAGGGCCTGACTGTGGGTTGACAGTAGGTGGGATCTAGATCTTCCTCATCACTTTTTGTGTTTGCACTCCCCTCACCCTCAGACCGAGTCTCTTCTTGCCCTGACCGAATATTTAAGTTGTCATCCCAATCTGGTATCTGTGTCTCATCGTCTTCAGTATGTTCCTCATTGTCTATTACAACAGGTGTTTCAGTTTGTGAATAAGGGTCAACATTATGCTCAGAAACTTGGTCATCACGGCCTGAATCTGAGTCACAAAGGTTCTGGGCATCACTGCAGACTATTTCCTGGTCTGTACTCACTGTAGCTTGGGAACAGACCTCTGATTGCCAGGCTATAGTGTGACTGAACAGCTCTGCAGACTCAGCCATCTCAGTTCCACCATACTGTGCAGGGCGGATGGAGACTTCAGAGCTGGGAGAAAGCAAGTGTGATTGGGATGAAAACTCAGAGGACTGGTGTTTTTTGGATGCGGTAGTTGAGGTGGAGGAGAGGGCACTTGTTGGACCACTTGAGATCCATTCAAGTATTTTCTTTTTTTGGCCATCATCTACCTTTGTTCCAGTTGTTCGTGTTCGTAAAAAAGGGAGCACATCGGATTGTCCACGGTAAGTAGTAGACATCTTACTTTTGCTGGAAGATGGGCTATCTTCAGCAGATGTTAATGGAGCTTTGCCACCTTCCCCATGG
Organism: Anomaloglossus baeobatrachus; assembly: GCF_048569485.1. Taxonomy (NCBI): domain Eukaryota; kingdom Metazoa; phylum Chordata; class Amphibia; order Anura; family Aromobatidae; genus Anomaloglossus; species Anomaloglossus baeobatrachus. The sequence goes on along the minus strand of NC_134355.1, from coordinate 545,667,150 downwards.
ACAAACCCTTTTTTTCCTTTTCCAACAAGCCTCTTCCCCTTTCCACCAGCATCTGTCATTTTGCCACTCATTTTGATTGCGAGAAGATTGTGCACTTAAAATGTGGTAGTAAAAATTGAGAGGTGGTGTAGATTGCAGCGGTGGTCTATCTTTATTAACAGCAGAATAAACAACAATAACTATCCCTGACAATGCAACTACGGCCCTTAAACTGGCAGCATAGTTTGCTAGTATAATGGCTTAGTAACAATGAGTTTGAGTGTGCAATGCAGAGGTGCTGCACATAGATTTGCACCAGTGGGACACTAATGGAAATCCAACAGCAACTTTTAGGATGCCACTAAGTTTACTTAGTGTTTGCTAGTATAATGGCTTAGTAACAATGAGTTTGAGTGTGCAATGCAGAGGTGCTGCACATAGGTTTGCACCAGTGGGACACTAATGGAAGTCCAACAGCCACTTTTAGGATGCCACTAAGTTTACTCAGTGTTTGCTAGTATAATGGCTTAGTAACAATGAGTTTGAGTGTGCAATGCAGAGGTGCTGCACATAGGTTTGCACCAGTGGGACACTAATGGAAGTCCAACAGCCACTTTTAGGATGCCACTAAGTTTACTCAGTGTTTGCTAGTATAATGGCTTAGTAGCAATCAGTTTGAGTGTGCAATGCAGAGGTGCTGCACAAAGATTTGCACCAGTGGGACACTAATGGTAGTCCAACAGCCACTTTTAGGATGCCACTAAGTTTACTCAGTGTTTGCTAGTATAATGGTTTATTAACAATGAGTTTGAGTGTGCAATGCAGAGGTGATGCACATAGGTTTGCACCAGTGGGACACTAATGGAAGTCCAACAGCCACTTTTAGGATGCCACTAAGTTTACTCAGTGTTTGCTAGTATAATGGCTTAGTAACAATGAGTTTGAGTGTGCAATGCAGAGGTGCTGCACATAGATTTGCACCAGTGGGACACTAATGGAAGTCCAACAGCCACTTTTAGGATGCCACTAAGTTTACTCAGTGTTTGCTAGTATAATGGCTTAGTAACAATGAGTTTGAGTGTGCAATGCAGAGGTGCTGCACATAGATTTGCACCAGTGGGACACTAATGGAAGTCCAACAGCCACTTTTAGGATGCCACTAAGTTTACTCAGTGTTTGCTAGTATAATGGCTTAGTAACAATGAGTTTGAGTGTGCAATGCAGAGGTGCTGCACATAGATTTGCACCAGTGGGACACTAATGGAAGTCCAACAGCCACTTTTAGGATGCCACTAAGTTTACTCAGTGTTTGCTAGTATAATGGCTTAGTAACAATGAGTTTGAGTGTGCAATGCAGAGGTGCTGCACATAGGTTTGCACCAGTGGGACACTAATGGAAGTCCAACAGCCACTTTTAGGATGCCACTAAGTTTACTCAGTGTTTGCTAGTATAATGGCTTAGTAGCAATGAGTTTGAGTGTGCAATGCAGAGGTGCTGCACAAAGATTTGCACCAGTGGGACACTAATGGTAGTCCAACAGCCACTTTTAGGATGCCACTAAGTTTACTCAGTGTTTGCTAGTATAATGGTTTATTAACAATGAGTTTGAGTGTGCAATGCAGAGGTGCTGCACATAGGTTTGCACCAGTGGGACACTAATGGAAGTCCAACAGCCACTTTTAGGATGCCACTAAGTTTACTCAGTGTTTGCTAGTATAATGGCTTAGTAACAATGAGTTTGAGTGTGCAATGCAGAGGTGCTGCACATAGATTTGCACCAGTGGGACACTAATGGAAGTCCAACAGCCACTTTTAGGATGCCACTAAGTTTACTCAGTGTTTGCTAGTATAATGGCTTAGTAACAATGAGTTTGAGTGTGCAATGCAGAGGTGCTGCACATAGATTTGCACCAGTGGGACACTAATGGAAGTCTAACAGATACTTTTAGGATGCCACTAAGTTTCCTCAGTGTTTGCTAGTATAATGGCTTAGTAACAATGAGTTTGAGTGTGCAAAGGGCAGGAGGGTACAGTTGCAGGGTTGTGGGTTTGGGTAGAGGAAAGGAAGCCTCCCTTTCTATCCCTCCTAATGGGGAAATGCAGCGAGGAAATCCCTGACCTTAGCTACACAGACACGGTCATCTTGTGTAGCTGTTAAAATCTGTTTTCACGGACCTGACTGTCACCTATGGCTCTGACCCTGCCGGTATTAGCCCTTACAAGGACTAATAGAAACTTCTATCCCTATTCTGTATAGCGCTGTGTATAGAGCGTACACAGCAGTATCGGAGACAGGAGCTACGCCAGCGGTGACTGACACCAAGACACAGAAGGCAGATAATGGCGTGCTGGAGGAAAATGTCCGTTTTATAATGCATGGACATGTGACATGGACATCCTATCACACATGCCGTTGCTTCTCTGGCTAAAAGTCCACTTAGCTGTGTGTGTGTCTGGGATTGGCTGACATGCTGGCCCGCCCCACTACACGTGCGCGCTTAGGGAAGGAAGACAAGGAAAAAAAAAAATGGTGATCGCCATTATCCAAACAGCAGTGATCTGAATGCGCTGTTCCCGCACACTATACGCTGAAATTTCATAACAGTGTGAGTCACAGAGTGACTTACACTATTACAGCGGAAAGCCAGCTAGTAATTAGCTTGTCTTTTTGCTGCTAGAACCGTTCTCGAACATATCTAGATCTATCGAGCTTTAGCAAAAAGCGCGAGTTCTAGTTCGATCTAGAACAGCCCCCAAAATCACTCGAGCCGCGAACTGAAGAACCTCGAACCGCGAACCGCGCTCAACTCTAGTTTTCACCTCAAATATTCTTGTTCAGTGTCACTTGAATAGAGATATTGTTTGCTGGCACTCCCGTGCCTGAGCATGGTGCATATTAAGGTAAAAATATTATATACCCTGTCGCTTTCCTTCTGCACAGATTTTTTTTTTAACTCTCATCTAGTATTTATGATAATTAAAACACATTGGAGATCATGAAATAAGAATATGCAGTGATTTTCTACACATTGTGTCTATCATTGGACAAATCCTTGTCATTCATCAATTCCATGATGGAACAGAAGATAAGAGTTTCAAATCCATAGTGTAAATCTACATGCCTCCTTTGGAAACAAGAGTGAAATGCGCGTCAGGCCACGGGTCCATATTTCAGATCACACCACTGTCTAGGTCAGTATATTTTTGATTCCCTCATAAGCTATTAGAATTTTGGAAGGCTGCAGATGGAGCCTCAAGTGTCTTACAATGTGATTGGTATCCACTGAATGTAGGGAAAACATATATTTGCCTCATCTTTTTGGGGATATGTTAATCTATAGTGATTATGTCAGAGTGACACTTCTTATGTAATCCACATCTTACCAGTGTTAAGTAAATTATATTACTATATGCAATATTTACAGTAGTTATTATCATTAGAATAGCGCACTTTATATTTCTGACATATTATACTACTAAAAGGTGAATTATATTAAAATATATTCTAATTACCAATATTTTGGTTATTATTATCTATTCTGCTTATGGAACTTTGTAACTGAAAATATTTTACAACTAATATTTGGCTGGGTGATTTGAAGTTTGACCCTTTGTGGAGCCTCGGCTATTTTATGGAGTGATTTTAAGTATGATTTAATAAAATTATGTTTTATGGTTAAAAAGAATATTTGTGCATCTTTTTTTGACTTGCTCATATATTTATGTGCTATACATAGTGTTAATCTAGCCTCAGGTGCAGTCATATAATTTTTTTGCCGGCTCCCTTCTGCTAACCAGATCTTTTTTGTTTGGCTGAAGCAGAGAGCTCACATTAACAGCGCTGCAGCTAATCACTGATCTTAGCGATTCTCCCAGTGTAGACATGATAACAAAGCTGTAAAGATTTGTCATTGGACTAGGAACATAAGTAATACTCAGTTTGTTTATTTATACCTATATCAGCAGATAAGGTTTTTAAACAACTCATTCCGTCATTATTTCTGTCCAGTTACTGTATCGGGATTATTTAGCCAACATCTTAATCTGCACATCTTTATACCATGTATTATCAGGGATTTATTGCATTACTTATATAAGTGCATTCAATTTTAGTTGAAATAGAATTAACCCTTAAAACAATCATGATGTCCGATGCATGGCGCAAAGAATTCCTAGGTGTGACTGCAGCACTTCCGCTAGACAAATTTGGAGAGCTGCCAAATGTTGACTTCATTTTTAACAACTAAGAATAAGGTTTTTCACTGTTGCAAATCTCTTTCCCTTTCGCTAAGCATCTTGTTTCCAGATCATGTGTTCTTTGCAATAGCGTTGCTTATCTTGGCTCAGACTCCTGTTAAGTCTGTGTGACTCGCTGATATATGGAAAACTCAAATTGAAACTGATGAGCCAGTTAAGTTGATTCTTTTGGCCATAAAATGAAAATTCGCTACGCACATATTATCTTCTGAGGATGTAATTTACAGAGGGGATCAGTATTGAATGGTCAAAGTACATACACAGAGATGTTGTTGTGAACGCAGCCATCAGATTTATTCACTGGATGGGTAAGAAGATCTTTTTGTAAGTTGGTGTCACATTCCACTTCCCTTGCTTATATAATGTGCAGTAGTTACACTACTATTTGGAAAAGACCCATAATGGAAATAAGGCAGGTCTGAATGTACATTCTGCCTTGTTTTTCCTACTGCTCAGGAGGTGTACAACTATAACGAGCTACATCAAATACAACTTTGAGCTTCGCGACATCAAACTCAACCTGGATACATTTGCTACATGCATCAATTTTAATTGCTAATTTTTACAATCTGAAACAGAAAAAAACAAACATCCAGATTTATCTGTAATAAAACTTTGTAATCTTTATAGATTTTTTTTATAGGGGAGGAGGGATAATATGAGACACTAACCAACATTAGTACATGTTCTGAAATTAAGCCTCTTAGGACTTTAAAATGTAAATTAAAGGGAACCTGTCAGGTGCAATATGCACTCAGAATCACGTGCAATTCTGGGAGCATATTGCTAATCCCTGCCTAACTGTCCCTGTATACACTAGCATAGTTAAAGTATTTCTAAAGATCTTTTATCTTATGCTAATGAGGCCAGCGCCTAGTCGCAAGGGCGTTACTTGCCCTGGCTAGTCGGCTCTCCGCTGCTTTGGCTTGATTTTTGGTAGCATAGTTAATAGACTGCAGGTTCAATTTTCCAGGAGGAATAAAAAAATATTTTTAAAAATAAGTTTAAATCAACCAACCATCATCCATCATCCATCATCCAAAAAATAAATAAATACATTTATATAATATAATTAAATTTACAAAAGTCCAAAGTATTGAAACATTGGTATTGGAGACGGTCACCTAGCTTTTCCAAAAATATTAGATAAAAAGTTATAAAAAAAATCCTATTTATTCATAAATGATACTGATTAAAAATATTTTCTCTACCTGCAAAAAGTCTTGATACAGTTAAAAGTATGAAAAAACTGTGGATTTCCGAATATGACAACACAAACCAAAAGTTTTTCATTATTCAAAATCATTTAAGGTAATCTGTCAGTAGGATCAGCCCTCCTAAGCTCTCTATCTGATTAAAAGAAAATGGACGATACGTGCCTACTAAAGGTGGAATGGGTAAAAATGGTGAATCCACTCATGATAAACTTAGTTGATCATATTTAATAAACAATTAAAAGTAACTGTAAGGCTAAGTTCACATTTCCGCTAAAATCTATCAGTCACAATCCGCTGCTCTTGTAAACAGCGGAATCCGTTTAGCGGATTCCGCTGCTCCCATAGACTTGTATGAGCAGCGGATTGTGACTGATGATGCTGCGTTGCACCCTCCGCCCGACTGATCAGTCGTGGAACGACTGACCGCCGGGCGGGAGGAACGCAGCATGTAACGTTTTTTGAGCAGCGAGATCCGTCGGATTTCGCTGCGCATGCTCTCTGGCTCCCTGCACACGTCACCAGCTTTGGTTGGTTACCCGATATTTACCCTGGTTACGGTGCAAGGAGCCAGCGCTAAGCGGTGTAGGCCCGTAACCAAGGTAAATATCGGGTAACCAAGGTAAACATCGGGTGCTTTGCTGTTACCCGATATTTAGGCTGGTTAAGTGTGCAGGGAGGCCGACACTTCCCCGCTCGGCCCCGCCCCCTCCCGCACTCCGCACATGTATGTACACACACACACACACACACCTGTCCCCAGCCATGCAGACAAGCACTGCCACTGACACCCTCGTCTGGCCCCACCCCCTGCTCGACTCCGCCCCCTCCCGCACTTTGCATGTGCACAGACACACACACACACACACATACATACATACATACATACATGCACATACACACACTCACTCACACATACACTCACCTGTCCCCAGCCATGCAGACCGCAGCAATTCTACTGACATCCTCAGCGCCTGGCCCCGCCCCCCGCTCGGCTCCGCCCCCTCCCGCACTTTGCATGTGCACACACATACATACATACATACATACATACATACATACATACATACATGCACATACACACACTCACTCACTCACAGATACACTCACCTGTCCCCAGCCATGCAGACCGCAGCACTTCCACTGACATCCTCAGCGCCTGGCCCCGCCCCCCGCTCGGCTCTGCCCCCGAACTCCGCCCCCCGCACACAACGGAATCCGACAAAGAATTCTGTTCTTTGTCATCCGTTGTACAGCATTGAACAGCGCATCAGTCACATGCGTCAAGCGACGCATGTGACTGATACAAATCAACGGAAATGTGAACTTAGCCTAATACGTTTTTCGGCAAATATTGCCTTCTTCGGGTAATACTCTATTGTTCAGGCGCTCTATCTGGGAACAGAAAACATTATATTTTGATATTTGTGAGCCAATGTTTTATTCCAGAGAAATCTATGTTTTTCAGATTATATAAATGAGCTGTTAAGATCTATGGGTGAGACATATATCTCCATGAGAATCAGCCTCAAGAGCTTATTTTAAATAAAAGTATAAAAGAGGGTATTTTTATTGTGAGACTTACAATGTTTGCTCTCATAATCGCATACAGTTTTGCAGTTAGATCAGAACTGACAGTACAGCAGAAAGGAATTTTGTCTCATTACAAACACTTGCAGCAGCATTTGTCTTCTCATGGTGTAGTCAGCTCTGCTGCAGAACTGTTCCTGATTATAGCCAATACAGTACAGCAGAGCTGAACCTTGTCTCATTACAAACACAAGCACATATGCAGTTGTCTTCTCATAATGCTGTCAGCTCTGCTGTACTGCTCTTCCCCCACACTGGCTGCCTCTAAGAAGAAATCTGATCAATGTGAGGAGCTGCAAATGTGTTTCTAACTTTACAAAGTTCACTTCTGCTATACTGCGTTAGCTCTGATGTTCCTGCAGTGCTATGTATGATTATGCTAAAAAGGGCCATAAGGTCTTATCCAGTTGACAACATAAGGTGAGAGATAGGAATTGTACCAGCCACCTGTTTGGGTTGTTAAAACAGATGATACAGCTGCTGCAGTACTCAATGGCTTGGATCACCTGCCATCAGGACAACAAAGTGAAGGAATGGAAGTAGTAGTCTGTGCTGCTGTTAATTCAGGAGTTCAGGATGGCAATATGGTAAAATGGTCTATTCTTTACGTATTTCAAAGTTTAACCGGCTTCTTCATCTGGAAAACCACATTAATGGATAAGACAAGGTCTTATTCCTCCACTATGATGTATGATTATAAGACAAAAGTGTCAGTCATTACATGTCTCACACTGGTAACTCCTCCATTTATTTAATTTAAGCTCTGGAGGTGGGCCACAGAGAGATCAGTGTCAGGCTCATACATCTTAACTGCTCAATTACATGTAATAAAAAAATTGAATCATACATAATATTGCAGAAATCATGATATTATTTATTCAACTTTCTATAACCTGCATGCCCATATAGACGACTTAGGAGGGTTGATCCTATTGCCATATTCCATTTCAGCATTGAAAAACTATATACATTTTTTATTTCCTTAATTGTACTGACGCACAGCAAAAATTACAGCACGACAAATGCCATAAAAATTAAATCTGAAAGAAAATTGTAGAATTGTGTTTTTTTTCCATTCCACCCCATAAATAACTTGATTTTCAGTACTTTTTATGGTAAATAAAAGGTACCAATTCAACAATACAAATCATCCAGTGCTTCTTTAATACAATTTTTTTTTATATTTTATTTATTTAACTGGCTCTTCCCTTCCAGCACTCTATAAATATATTTTATAAAATTACAATTGAAATACTATGTCCCAAGAATGACAAAAGTATTTTAGGAGTGATACCTTTATAGGCTAACCATAAAAAGTATATTAGAAAGCTTTCAGAGCACAAAGGCTCCTTCTTCAGGCAACTTACAAATTAATTACTGAGACCAAATCACAACATTTAAATGAATGTTACAATAGGACATGGGAAAGATGATGCCTCCTAAAGATAAGCCAAGGAAATCAAATTAAGTTTTTTCTTAGAAATGCAGATGAGTTGGAAGTGGTCTGTTCAGATCACTTCTGAGGTTCTTCTGCTGGAGGTGTGAAGTGTGTCCATGTAGTGAGTCATAAAACCAGGTGTTAAATTGAGTCCTTTTGTTAAGGATCCAAACATCCTTATCAGTTTAAATTCCCAAATTGTTCTCTCTGTGTCATGACCTTTCAGTTTAGTACTTTTAAATCTGTCATACTACTGTATAGCTGGGTTTACACACTGCAACATCTCAAACGACATCGCTGTAACGTCACCGGTTTTGTGACGCAATAGCGATGTTGTTTGTGATGTTGCAGTGTGTGAAACCTATCAGCGACCCGGCCCCTGCTGTGAAGTTGTAATCGTTACAAATCATTCAGGACCATTCCTAGGTCTTTTGTTTCCCGCTGTGCAGCATGAAGTTTCAGTGTGTGAAGACATTGCAGCGACTTTGTTAGCAACTTCCCTTTCAAAAGGCTGCTTATCAACGTCCCCAACAACCAGCTAGGTCGCTCTGCAGGTCCGGATCGCTGTTGCGTTGTTGGCCAGGTTTGCCTGTTTGAACGCTCACCAGAGACTTAACAGAGACTTAGGGAGGTCGCTATTGCGTCACAAAACCGGTGACGTTACAGCGATGTCCTTTGCGATGTTGCAGTGTGTAAACCCAGCTTATGTCCCAGTCTGGAGAAATGGTTTCCCACAGGTGTGTCCAGTTCATTTTTTATTGTGTGCCTGTGTAGATTCATCCTTATTTGTAGATTTTGTTTAGTTTCCCCAATACATATTCCCCCAGGGCACCTTGTGCACTGTATCATGTATACCACATTGGAGGATGTACATGAAAAGAGGTCCATGATCTTGTAGTTTTGATTTGTGTTGGCTATGTCGACCGTATTTGTTGGTAAAATGTGGGTACAGGTTTTGCATTTCTTGCCATTACAGGGGAATGTGCCCGTCTCTGATGGTGATGAGAGGACACTTCTAACAAGGAGATTCCTTAAGTTAGGGGGCTGTTTGTAGGAGAGAAGTGGTAATTCTGGGAATATTACTTTCAGTCTGTGGTCCCTGTGGAATATGGGTTGAAGATTAGCACCAATTTTCCTTAGGATGCTCATGTGGGGATTATATGTGACCACAAGCGGTACCCTATTGTTATCCTCCCTCTGTTTGTAATCCAGAAGGCTGCTTCTTGGGATCCTTTAGCTTTGTGGATCTATTCATCTATTACCAGTGGATGGTATCCTTGTTGTAGGAATGTATTTCTCAGGGATAGCAGATGTAGTTTTCTGTCCTCACTGTCTGAGCAGATCCGGATGTACCTCAGAGCCTGACTGTAGATGATGAATTTTTTTATGTGTCTTGGATGAAAGCTGTTCCATCTCAGATATGCAAGATGTCCTGTAGGTTTACGATAAACTGACGTTTGTATGGTATTGTCTTTGATGTATATGGTTGTATCCAGAAAATCTATTTGGGACCTTGAGAATGAGTTTGATGGTTGGGTGGAATTTGTTGAAGTTGTTGTGGAGGGTGATCAGATCATCTTTTGAGCCTGTCCAGATTATTATCAGATCAACAATATAGCGGAAGTATGCTAAAGGTTTAAAAGGAACCTGTCAGCAGAAATTTCGCCCAAAACCTAAAAGATTCCCCCTCTGCAGCTACTGGGCTGCATTCTAGAAAGGTCCCTGTTATTATTGTGCCCCATGTGAGACCAAAATAAAGACTTTATAAAGTGGTACCTTTTTGTATTCAGATACTGTAAATGTGACACGGGGGCGGGCTCTCTGCCGTCCGTTATTCTGCCCCCTGGTCCTGTATGCCGCCCCCATCGCTCCTTTCCATAGCTGATGCACCGCCCACTGCTCCAGCCATCCCCGCACATGCCCAGTGCCAGTCTCACAGGACTGAGCAGTGTGACCGCTGGTGACATGTGCGCAGACAAGTGATTATGGGCGGGGCTGTGATCGTTATCAGCAAGTAACCGCCCATAATCTTATGAGCGCGCAAACCGCACCAGCGGTCACACTGTGCTCAGTGTAGATGCTAGACTGTATGGGCTGCTTCCAGGGATGATGTCCCTTTTGTCACGTGATAGGGGCGTGTTCAAAATACTATCACGTGACAAAAGGGACGTCATCCCTGGAAGCAGCCCATACAGTCTAGCATCTACACTGAGCACAGTGTGACCGCTGGTGAGGTTTGCGCGCTCACAAGATTATGGGCGGGTACTTGCTGATAACAATCACAGCCCCGCCCATAATCACTTGTCTGCGCACATGTGTCGCCCTGGGCAAGCCAGGGGACACAGATCACACACCACCACACCCCACACTCCAGGTAGGCACATCACAGCTAAACTACAAATCCTTGTTGCCTTCCTCCAGGAGTCTGATGATGCACACCAGGGGGTGGGCCAGGCGGTTGGCTCCGCCCACCGAGGAGCTCACAACTCTGGAGGCGGGAAAACCAGGCAGTTGGCTCAGGGGGGAGTAGGAGTGAGGAGCTAAGTAGAGGAGTTAAGAAAGTGAAAGTAGAAAAGTGGAAAAGGAGGAAAGCAAGTGAGGTGACAAGAAGGAAGAAAAGCCTGAAGGGTCCAGCTTTGTGTAGGGCCAGATCAGCAAGGTCAGCGACGGCGGTGACTGTCTGGAGGGGGACCGTTTGGAAGTTCCTGGAAGGACCCCGTTGGCTGTGTGCCCGGTGGTCTGGAGCAGTGTTCCGAAGGACAGTCAGCACCAGGGCAGGGGCCTCTCGGACCCCGGCAAGGCTAGGAGTCGCCAAATTTGCCGAATCCGTCAGTGAAGGGGACGCAGATCCCCCAGCAACCAAGTCCCGACTGAAGGCAACAGCCCAACCTGAAGCAGAGAGACACCGCCACCGCCACGGCACCAGTTTCTCAGGGCCAGCGCCTGCAGGCAAAGTGTAGAGCTCCTCCGGCCCAGATTGTAGTCGGGGAGCGGGTAACCGGAGGGAATCCACCGCTACCACAAGTCAACCATAGGTGCAAGGAAGAGGGACATCACCGTCACCTACCGGGAGTGCAGGTGCAGCCGTCTGTGGGACCGTCCTACCAGCCGTTTGGTTTACCGTACAAACTGTGTCCAAGTCTCAGGCTGAGTGAGTACCACAGAGCCGCAAGGCATAGCGCTGCCCCCGCGTCCCTGCGCCCACCAGGCCCCGCACCTCACAAACCATCACCGGGCCCCGGGATCACCAACCCCTGCCCACGGAGGGGCAACACAACACCTGGCTGCTCCGCATCACCATCCCCGGGATCCCCGTATTGAGCAGCGGTGGTGAAAATCACCACAACCGTGGGTGGCGTCACGAACTATAACAATCCCCACACCCAACAAACCCCCCTTTCACTCACGGGCGAGGAGTGTCGCTCGAGAAACCCCGGGATCCGGCCCACAGCTCGAGCCACCACTGAGCAGCTGCCGGACCCGAGCAGAAGGGGTGAGCACGGTGTGCTGACACCCTCCTCCCCGCCCGCGACACACACGTCACCAGCGGTCACACTGCTCAGTCCTGTGAGACTGGCACTGGGCATGCGCGGGGATGGCTGGAGCAGTGGGCGGTGCATCAGCTATGGAAAGGAGAGATGGGGCGGCATACAGGACCAGGGGGCAGAATAACGGACGGCAGAGAGCCCGCCCCCGTGTCACATTTACAGTATCTGAATATAAAAAGGTACCACTTTATAAAGTCTTTATTTTGGTCTCACATGGGGCACAATAATAACAGGGACCTTTCTAGAATGCAGCCCAGGAGCTGCAGAGGGGGAATCTTTTAGGTTTTGGGCGAAATTTCTGCTGACAGGTTCCCTTTAATAGCACAAGATTCCAAGAATTCCTTCTCTAGTTTAGCCATAAACAGGTTAGCATGTTGTGGTGACATTTTGCTTCCCATAGCGCTGCCCATACACTGTTGGTATATATTATCTCCAAAGGAGAAATAGTTATGGTGGAGCACAAACCTGATGAATTGCAGAGCTAGTTCCGTGGCCAGATTTTTTTTGGAGGAAATATTTGCATGCAGCAATTCCATGTTCGTGTGGGATGTTAGAGTAAAGAGACTCTACATCCATGGTGGCTAATATGGTATCCTCTGGACGTGGACCCAAGGCTGACAGTTTGCAGAGAATGCCTGTAGTATCCTGGATGTAACTAGGTGCGCTTCTCACCAGGGGTTTCAGAGTGTTCTCCACCCAGCCTGAGATATTTTCAGTTAATGTCCCAATACCAGAGATGTTGGGTCTCCCTGGATTACCTTCTTTATGTATTTTTGGTAACATGTAGAAGGTACCTGTTTGGGAATTGTCTGGTATTAGATCCAGTAGAGAGGATGACATAGAGCTAAACTCATTGATGATATCTGTTAGTTCCTTTGTGTATTTTTTGGTGGGATCTTCCTGGAGCAGAGTGTAGTATTTTTTATCCAAGAGTTGTCTGTGTGCTTCCTGGATGTAGTCTGTCATATTCATAATTACTACAGCTCCTCCTTTGTCTGCTGGTTTAATAATGATATTTTTGTTGGATTTGAACTATTTCATGGCTTTTCTTTCCTCCTTGTTAATATTGTGTGGTATTTTGTGGTGTTTGTCCAAAATGTCAGATTGACGTTTTTACGGAAACAGTCTATATAGTGGTCCAGAGTTTGGTTTTGCCCAGGTTGTGGGACATAGTATTTTAATTGATTTTTCTGGATAACATGGTACCACAATATTACCCTGTATTGCACATTATAAAATTACACAAATAGTCAAACTGCTTATTCAGAGTCAAAGTATACTTTGAACACCATCATTGTATTTTTTTAGCACATGAAACATCTAGGAGGAGCTTACTACCTACTGTAGAAAATGGACATTCAACTCTCAATTAGCTCTGTATGTAGTAAGTTCTAAAAAATCAACTATACAGTATGTCTAAGGGCAGATTTGATATTTAGCATAAGAAAAACAGTGCTATAACCTAAATAATATTTGGTGCTGGAGAAGAGAAGTGGAGTTAATGTCACACTGCCGCCAAAAGAAGAAATTGTTGATTATTAATAAAACTCTTTTATTTCATAGGTCGACACTTTTCAGGCGTTTCAGGGATCCAGTGCCCTTCTTCAGGACAAAAAGAAAATCAACAATATTGTTATTAATCAATAATATTATCAATATATTGTTGATTCTACTTTTTGTCCTGAAGAAGGGGACTGGATTCCTGAAAAGCGTAGACCTATGACATAAAATCATTTTATTAATAATCAACAATTTCTTCATTAACCCCTATTCTCCAGCACCGAATATTAAACCATGTGGAACTGCGGCAGCTGACATTACTTTACAAGCCTACATAGGGGCTGTGACTTTCACAACCCCGATAGGTGAGTGTAATATCGTACAAACTGCATTTTAATATCTGGTAAGACCATATTTGCGCTCTTTTGTCCTCAGCTTTATAACCTAAATAATGATAGATTATAAAATAAATTGTTATAGGTTGGTGCCAAACTATGCATTAAAGGGACCTGACAGCTAATTCATTTTGCACGAACAAATGGCAGTATGAATCAGAGAACGGGTCTAAGGCGGGCTTTGCACACTACGACATCGCAGGTGTGATGTCGGTGGGGTCAAATTGAAAGTGACGCACATCCGGCATCGCATGTGACATCATAGTGTGTAAAGCCTAGTTGATACGATTAACGATCGCAAAATCGTCGTAATCGTATCATTGGTGCAGCGTCAGCATAATTCATAATTACACTGACGCGACGATCCGATGTTGTTCCTCGCTCCTGCGGCAGCACACATCGCTGTGTGTGAAGTCGCAGGAGCGAGGAACATCTCCTACCGGCGTCACCGCGGCTTCCGTAGGATATACGGAAGGAAGGAGGTGGGCGGGATGTTTACATCCTGCTCATCTCCGCCGCTATTGGCCGCCTGCCGTGTGGCGTCGCTATGATGCCGCACGACCCGCCCCCTTAGGAAGGAGGCGGGTCGCCGGCCAGAGCGACGGTCGCAGGGCAGGTGAGTGCATGTGAAGCTGGCGTAGCGATAATTTTCGCTACGCCAGCTATCACACGATATCGTACCTGCGACAAGGGCGGGGACTATCGTGTGCGACATTGCAGCATCGGCTTGCAATGTCGCAACGTGCAAAGCCACCCTAATACTACTTTGAAATGCCATGCAACTTAGATACGTCCAAGAGGCAGGGCCCTGGTGGTGTCTCACCGCCCCATTCCTATTGGCCTACAGGGTTCTCCACATATACAACCATACATTATAAAAACTGAAAAAACAAAGAAGGGGGCGCAAATGGTGTCTTATCCAGTGGTACCAAAAGCAGTTGATTAGGTGCACTAACCTGGTGTGGTTGTGTTAAAGACACAACCACAAAAACCACATAATAAGGATTGCTGCTGAAGAACCCATGAAGATAGCGATGAAGTGGATGAAAGAAAAGGGTTAATCCACGCTGCCAGAAGATCACTGAAGATCAATCAAGATTAACACATCTGATTTTATTATTCTACGAGCTATATAACTCCTTCTTCAGGAAGGATAATATATATTATAAATTTTTCTCCTGAAAAAGGGGTTGTACAGCAACGAAACGCATAGAATAATAAAATGAGATGTTTTAATCTCCATTGATCTTCAGTGATCTTCTTCTGGCAGCACGGATTAACCCTTTTCTTCTGTCCACTTTATCATATGCACCCATAGGGAGAGACCTGTCAGTCTAGAGAAGCAGGGTGGGGTGAAGCCATAGGATACCAGTCTCTGAGTAGCATCCTTCCTAGAAAGCTTTCAAAAGTACTTTTTTTCTCTGTGTCATGGCATTTCACTGTAAAACAAACTGCAACAATTATCTGAGTTAGCTGTCAAATTCCGTATAACTACTACTATAAAAACTATTAACTACTGACTTTTATTTACTTTTTATATGAATATTTTCACCAGAAGATACAGTATTTTTTACTTTTGTAGCATTGCAACAATATTAAGAAAGGCTGGAGACCGGCACCGGTTAGCTCATGTTAAAAGGTCATACACAGTAGAAACAGTGAAGCCTACGGTTTAAGAAGACAGTAATCTCAAGTGGATTGTTAGGCTTGGAAAAACAGCAGTTAAGGCAGCAAAGAACCAGAACTTTATTACACAGCTTGATCTCAAGGTGTAGAAGATTTTTTACCTTGCCACCCTGGTTTGCACACCGGCTTCACATCAACTTTAACGATGACCTCCTGAGCAGCGTGTTTCTGTCCACAGTCATATGCAGTGACTTTAATCTCATACTGGTGCTGCTTATCATAGCTTAGTTTCTCGGTATTCCTGATGTTACCTTGAAGATAAAAAGATCAGACAAACAGTGATTACTAAATACTTAGCTCAGCTGAACTGGTAGCCCTGAATTTCTCATACTTCATAACATACTGTAACTGCTCGCTTTTTTCCAATGTTGACAATGTAATGCAAACAAAGATACAGAAAACATATTTTAGAAACATTGTTAAAAAAAAAAAAAAAAAAGTATTTAAACCTTTCTGTTGCTTTGACGACAATCTACTTTTTTAACCCCTTAAGGACAAAGCCAGTTTTGTACTTAATGCCCAGGCCATTTTTTGCAATTCTGACCAGTATCCCTTTATGAGGTTATAACTCTGGAAAGCTTCAACGGATCCTATTGATTCTGAGACTGTTTTTTCGTGACATATTGTACTTCATGATAGTTATAAATTTAGAACGATATTTTTTGCTTTTATTTGTGAAAAAATCGGAAATTTTATGAACATTTTTAAAATTTAGCAATTTTCAAAATTTTAATTTTTATGCCCTTAAACCAAAGAGTTATGTCAGACAAAATATTTTCCACAATTCTACTTTACATTAGCGCAATTTCTGAAATAAATTTTTTTGGGATTAGGAAGTTAGAAGGGATCAAAGTTCATCAGCAATTTCCCATTTTTTCAACAAAATTTACAAAACAATTTTTTTAGCAACCACATCACATTTGAAGTGACTTTGAGAGGCCGAAGTGACAGAAAATACCCAAAACTGACACCATTATAAAAACTGCACCCCTCAAAGTACTCAAAACCACATTCAAGAAGTTTATTAACCCTTAATTTGCCTCACCAGAACAAAAGCAATGTGGAATGAAAAAAATATTTATATATATTTTACCTAAAAATGTTGCTCTTGTGCCAATTTATTCACTTTTTGAAGAAGTAACACAACAAAATGGAACTCAAAATTTGTTACCCAATTTCTTGTGAGCGCGCTGATACCCCACATGTGGTCAGAAACCTCTGTTTGGACAAATGGGAGGGCCCGGAACAGAAGGATCAATATTTGAATTTTGGAAAGCAAATTTGGCTGAAACAGATTGCAGGCACCATGTTGAATTTGTAGGGCCCCTGAGGTACCTAAAAAGCAAAAACCTCCCACAAGTGACCGCATTTTGGAAACTAGACCCCTCAAGGAATTTATCTAGATGTTTGGTGAGAATTTTGAACCCCCGGGGGCTTCACAGAATTTTATAACGTTGAGCTGTGAAAATAAAAAAATACATTTTTACCACAAAATTGTTACTTCAACCAAGTAGCTTTTTTTTTTAGAAGGGTATCAGGAAAAGTGCAGCAAAAATGTATTGTGCAATTTCTCCTGAGTATGCGAGTACCTAATTTGTGCTGGAAATCAAATGTTTGGGTGCACGGCAGGGCTTGGATTGGAAGGAGCGCCATTAGACTGCAAAATTTGCTGGAATCATTAGTGGGCACCATGTCGCGTTTGGAGAGCTCCTGAGCTGTCTAAACAGTGAAGCTCCCTGACAAGTGACCCAATTCTGGAAACAAGACCCCTCAAGGATTTTATCCAGTAGTATAGTGAGCATTTTAAACCCACAGGTACTTCACAGATTTTGATAACCTCAGGTCGTCATATCGAAAATTTTCATTTTTTCCACAAAAATCTTGCCTTAGCATCAAATTTATCACTTTATCAAGAGGAAACACCAAAAAGTGGACCCCACAGTTTGTTATCCAATTTCTTATGAGCACAGGGATACCCCACTTGTGAACAAAAACCTCTGTTTGGACAAACTTGAGGGCTTGGAATGGACGGAGCACCATTTGAATTTTGGCAAAGCTGAAATAGATTGCGAGCACCATGTTGCATTTTCAGGGCCCCTAGGGTACCTATACAACAGAAACCCCCCACAAGTTACCCCAATTTGGAAACTAGACCCATCAAGGGTTTTATTCAGGGGTATAGTGAGCATTTTGAACCCCCAGGGGCATCACAAAAATGTTGCTCTAGCAGCACATTTCTCACTTTTAGGCTATGTGCCCACAATCCGGCGACACAGACTGTGGAGATGTGAGTGATGTCTACGGCCACGGTCCAGGTTCGGGCTTCTGCTGACTTTAGCTCTATTCTCTTTGCAGAGAACTCTCGTCTTCGCAGCATAAATTGACATGTTGCAGCACCATATGTCAGTTTATGCTATGGAGAAAATACCGTGACCAGGAGATTTCTAAAAAATCCTCCCACTACACTTCTACTGTACAACACAGCGTTATGGACGCAGTGAAAACTCAGCATCCAAAATGATTGAAACCCTAATTGCGGGCATGCAGCCAAAAAAGCTAGGATGGATGGATGGACAGACAGATGTCAAACACATACATATTGTCCCAGCCCCCTACATATTCTAAGCTGGCACCCTTTAGTGACTTTCATGTGGCACTAAAGGGTGCCTAGACTTACATTTAGCCAAAAAATAAATAATTAAAAAAACAAAAAAAAAGTGGGGTCCCCCCCATCTTTGATAGCCAGCTCGGGTAAAGCAGACTGCTGCACCCTGCAAACCACAGCTGGCAGCTTCACCTTGGTTGCTGATCCAATTTGGAGGGTTTCCAAGCTCTTTTTTATAATTATTTCTAAATAAATAATAAAAAAAAACATGGGGTCCCCCCAAATTAGATCACCAGCCAAGGTAAAGTGGACAGCTGTGGTCTGGTATTCTCAGGGTGGGAAGATCCATTAGATGCGCCAATCCTGGTGCTTTTCCCCAGCTTATCCCGTGCCCTGGTGCGGTGGCAAATGGGGTAATAAATTGGGTTGATACCAGATGTGTAATGTCACCTGGCATCAAGCCCTGGGGTTTGTGATGTCACAGCGTCTATCAGATACTAGACATCAAAACTCAGTCGATAAAAAAAAAAAAAAAGACAACAAAAAAAATTATTTGAAAAAACACTCCCCAACACATTCCCTCTTTCACCAATTTATTGAAGAAAAAAAAAAAAACTGGTCCGCCGTAATCTATTTTGGAGGTCCCATGACGACTCTGTGTTCCAGGATATGGGGATACGCTCAGGGATCGTATCCACCATTTTCTGGAAGTGCAGGCACTGCATGTGGGGAGTGTGAGTGCAGTGATACTGCACTCACACTCCCCAGCACGCTCCCCAGGTAGACAGCACAGCAGTGTGAACCTGCAGCAAGCTGTGTCCCTGCGTGCAGAGAGCCAGCTGACAGGCGCTCTGCGCATGCGGCCAGCATTTCCCTGAAGACAAGGAGAAGGAGGGGAGCGGGGGAGCGAAGCTGCAGGAGGTAACAAGGGAGAACAGGGGAGACCGGGGGAGACCGGGGTGACAGCCTGACAGGAGGTGACCTGGGAGGACCTTTCTTTGCCATCTGACATGTCAGATGGCACAGAAATCAAAGAAGAATCAATGCAGCGGGATACGACTCGTGCGGCGGCGACCATTTTAGATCGGGGGACGGAAGACGGGGACTGGGGGGGTGAGGAGATTTTGGCCACACTGGGGACCGGGGGAGGACATAAATCTCCCATCTGACATGTTTGATCATGCCAGATGGGAGAAGAATCATTTTTTTACCGGCGCGACATTAACTTTCATGTCATCGCTGTTACACGGTTTGTAACGGCGATCACGTGAATAGGGACCAAAAAAACCGACCCTGATCATGATCTCCAGGGTATCTGCTACCTCCAGTAGCTGAAATCCCGGAGATTTTCTGACTCTGGGGGGCGCTATACCCTTTTTCCCGACAGCCGTTAAAAAGCGGCGGATCGGAAGAAGAACCATTAATTACCACCGTTAAAAGGCGTATCTGCGGTTGTTAAGGGGTTAAACAAGGAGCCTTTTTATGTTAAACAAATATATTAAAACTGATACAACTTTTAAAAAGGTTAGAAACATGTCAACACTTATTATTTCACTTGTACACTTAAGTGCTGATCTTGAACATATTGTCACGCTTGCCGAGTGTAGCAAGCATGGCGAAGTGCATTCAGACCTATGTGCTTCTAAAACACAACAAAAACACAAGAAAGGGGGGCACTAGGGATACAAATATGGGAGACCCTGGACTAGTGTGAGGGGTAGGTGGGCACCTCCTATCCTCACCTGAAACTGTCCCTTTTCTCCTCACCAGTCCCTATACAGTCTCCACAACTGTTGCCAAACAGGAACCTGGGACCCTAGGAAAACCCTGTGGTAACCATGACTAGTGAGGGTCAGGTGGGGTTCACTAGACCTCACCACTGCACTAACAACATACCAGGGAAGAAAAGTCAAACAGGGGGAAAAATTACAACCAAAAGGATATAGCCTGAGCACAGGCAGAACCTTCCTCAAAGGTGGCCAGGACACAAATTACTTTGTATCTTCAGCAGGGAATGCTGGGATACACCACTATTTAAAGCAGAAGGGCGTGACTACTTAGTAAGTGGAGCTGATCACTCAACAAGAAACTGCTTGAAAAAGCTGCAATAGCAAAAACTGGCACTTAACCACTTCAGTGCCAAGAGAAATTAAACCCATTTAAAAGAAGAGAGCCAGATGAGAGGCTCCAGTCCAAAGGCTGTCAGTAGTCACAACATGCAGTGAGACGATCGTGACACATATGACCACTAGAGTGCCAATCAATGAAGAGAACATGGTCTCATATCACTGCTCTGCTGCTCCATTCAAAGGATTTTAGACTGCCATAGATAACTAATTGCTATATGTTCACATATAGCGCACTTCCGTGGGGGTTACAGCAGACAATTATCACCCATACTGTGAACAGGTTACAATCTTATGCCATCCCCAATAATTCATCTTATTTTAATGGACTTTGTTCTCAGACAAATAACTTTACATGTAGTGCGTGCAATGAATAGCTACAGTTATTAAAAGACTGCATGCCTCTATTAAATGCAAGGCTTTTTGTTCATGTAAAAAATTATACTGAAAAAAATCTTCTTGAACTTTTTCCACCTTTAATGGCGCCTAAGATCTGCCCAATTCAACTTAAAAACAATCTAAAATATTTTTGAGTGATAGAAGAAAAATTAAGAATTATAAGAGTGAAATATGCTCATCCTATAAATAATACTCTGTTGAAGTACCAATTGAATTTATAATAGTGTTCACTCTTTTTGGGTAGGAGCCTATCAGTAAGGTACAACCAGATATGCCAATCTATACCCCTTCTTACTTGCAGTATTGTTACGAACCTGTCAGAATGCGACAATAGCTCCTAAATTTTCAATTGGATTCTGGTCCAGGCTCTGAATTAACCATTCTAAAACTTTGATCTTCTACTAGTGAAGCCATCCTTTAATTAGGAGGTATGTGTAGGCTTATTGTCATGCTTACTGGTAATATATATATGTAATATATAATGTAAATATAATGTAATATATATATAAATCTTTTCCTTCCTTCATGTGAGTGTCATGCAGTTGGAAGAATACAAAATTAGGTCCATCCATCCATTTAAAAGCCAAGAGGTCGATGTCCAGGCAACATATTTGAGTCAACAAGTCAACTCATCACAAGGTCAATCAGTTCTGCAACAACTAACATAAGAACTGAGGTGGCTGGTATGCTTGATAATAGTGAGTAAAAAAGAACACCCATGTAAGGTTACACATTATTATAGGCCAAAAATTCAATTAGAATTCTAAACAAGAGAACAATCTTCCTCAGAAGTGTTTGTTTTCCTGAGGAAGATGCTGAAACATACGTCGAGGCAGCGGGATATCTACTAATCATGACACTTAGATTAGTATGTACAGACTCTGACATGGTCATACTTATGTCCTGACACATATAGTTATTTGAAGCATAAGGCACCTATGCATGTTACATCTGCTTAAATATAATTCATTGTGACTTCACTGTATTCTTTATGTTAAGCAGCCACATGCACCCTTCCCCCATAATATGGCACTTTAACTTATCTGCACTGAGGATTTCTACATGTCTAAATTAGATATGATACTCTAAATTATGCACTGTTAGACACTTTATCATTGGATCTGTAGTTCTCCAGCAAACGTTGCACATGGTTTTTTCTTTTAGCCATATGCACTTTATATGTGACAGCTCAGTTTCTACTAAATATTTATGCAAGAGAGACAAGTTCTATGCTGCTTTAAGGTAGTCTTATGCATTTATATCTCCTTATTAGATTTTTTTAAAGCATCATTGCAATCTTTAATGTAACTAAATTATGGTGATTATGTTCTATGAACTTAGTCTGTACGGATAGTTACACGTTTCGGATGTTACACCTCCTTAATCTGAAACAAGAGGATGTTTCAGATTAAGGATATGTAACATCCGAAACACGTAACCTGTACTTTTGCTCACAATGCATTGTTTTTTACCATTGGAAATTGAGTTATTTTAATCTTTATAATAAAGAAGAAGACATTTTTTAAAAAAAAAGGGAATTGGTTGCTGGATGATTTTTTCTCGTCTTGGATCTCTATATACACAGTCTGGCTGAAGCTTTCCGCAATTCCGTGTACCTCCCTGTAACAGATGGTGGTCTCCTTACTGGGTGAGCTGGTTCTATACCTTCCTTCCTTTCCTTAATGCTGAGCCATGTGTAAGTATCCTACAAGATGAGTTACTTCTATGGAAACCAATTGTGTGACAAAAGGTGTGTGCTAATAATCAAAATAGCAAATAATATCTAAATACCACTGCACTCAAGCACTGTAACCTAAAAGGCAATATAAACCAAGTAAATGAAACCTATCTACAAAAGGAACAATAAAATATGTAACCTTTTTTAGTAAATTGATTAAAATTAGTAAGTTGAACAAAACTGAATATGAATAAGGGTTGTCACAACACAGAAAGAGGAGGTACAAAATATACTGTATGTAGTTACCAAAATATCATACATAGGTTACAAAGTTTATATGTATATAGAGGTCCAGAAGAGAAATGCGTAATATAAAGAAACATCAAATAACAGTGGCTGTTTGAGCAGAATAGCATATATCGCAGTTGGAAGGTTTTACGTCTGGATTATGCAGCCAAAGCACAGATATACAAGGTACATAAAGTGCAAAAAGTGCATTAGACAGAATTAAAAAGTGACCAGTGCCAATAAATGGCAAAACTTTGCAACTAAGGTACAAAGTATACAAAAGTGTCAGTGTATTATGTAATGATAAAAGGTGATGAATGATAATTGTAGTCAGTAGTAATGACCAATAAGGGTTATCATGTCAAACTGACACTGAATTTTGATATGATAACCCTTTTTTAGAAATTATTACTGACTACCATTAGCATTCATCACCTTTTACCATTACTTAATTCACTGACACTTTTGTATAATTTCTAATTTGTACCTATGTTGCATAGTTTTGCTAGAATTGGCACTAGTTGCTTTTTAATACTGACTAATGTACAATTTGCATTTTATGGACATTGTATATTTGTGCTTTGGCTGAAAAATCCAAAAATGGAACCTTTCAACCGCAATATGCTACTCTGTTCAAACAGTCACTGTGCTTTGATGTTTCTTTATATTATATATTTCTGTTCTCTGCTCTCTTGCTGTGTTATAGGTAGAAATGAGCACACTTGTTCGAAAAAGGTTTGCCTATCTTAAAGGGGTGGTTCACTACTCAGCCTTATTGGTCACATCAATGTAAAACTCATAGGGAAGGATTCTCTCAAATACGGTGTATAGTAAATTCTGACTCTGAGCGGCACTTTTACAGACCACTGATCCCCATATTGTGATTCCCCGGGCTCCGTGACCTCTGAGATCCAGTGATGTCATGTCAACTTCTAGTTGATCCAACATTACCGAGTTGGACCCCAGTTTTCCTGAGTGACTAGGCTGTGGGCGGAATTTCACTGCACAGCACAGCCCAGCATTGCTCCTGCCTGTGGTGATCTGCAGCAAAGGAGAGAGCTCATGAGATGCTGGGCTGTGACGGTGAAACTCTGCCCACAGCCCAGTCACTTAGGGAGACTGGGGCACACCTCAGTGATGTCAGGGCAACTGAAAGTTGACATGACATCACCGCATCTCAGAGGTCACGGAGCCCGGGAGTCAAGTGATGGGGATGAGTGGACCACAATAACACTGCTCAGAGTCAGAATTTACTACACAAGGTATTTGAGAGAAGCTTTCTCTATGAGTTTTACATTGATGTGGCCACTAGAGGTATGTAAACGTTTTTTATATCCACTGTATACTCATACCTGCCTTTATTTTTGGTTAGGATTAAGTTTGCCATAGATAAAGCAGCTGAAGCCATAGAAGTCAGCATAGTGTTTCCTGTAAAGCCTTCTACTCTACAGAATAGATATGAAAACATATCTATTTAATTATAGAATTTAGGTTCTTTTACATACAGTATATCACAAAAGTGAATACACCCTCAAATATTTTTAGATTTTTTTATGTGACGATATTGAACATATGATACTTTGATACAATTTAAAGTAGTCAGTGTACAGTTTGTATAAAGCTAAGGGCACATGGGCATTTAGCATCCGATGTGAGAGCATTGGATGCGTTATGCTAATGACCTTCGGCTCCCGCTGTGCTGCAAGTATAAGCAGAGTATCATTATACTGTAATGAAATCCTGTGAGCGGATCACAGCTGCAGAGGACAGGGCGGGCACTGCAGAGGACGGGGAGGTACTAATCTCCCAATCTCCTCCATTATCAGCTGATGCATATTGTTGCACTTCACTTCTGTGTCATGTGAGTGATTTGCAATGTTTCTCTCGCATCCATAGACTTGTATAGATAGGAATGAAAATGAATCGTATGCCACCCATAGCATGCTGCGATTGTTTCCTCAGTCCTATTAGGGCTGAGAAAAAAATTGCTCATGGGAACAGATCCATAGAGTAACAAGGATCTGAATGGAATGCAATTTTTTTATCGCATTCCATTTGCTCCGTTTTACTCACTGTGTGTCCTTAGCCTTATAGTGTAGATTTGGTGTAAGCTCTACATAATTCTACACACAGAGTCAAAATCACTTGCAACAAAAGTGAGTACACAACTAAATAAAAATGACTAAATTGTGCCCAATTAGTCATTTTCCCTTCCCAGTGTCATTTAGCTCATATGTTTTTCAAGGTCTCAGGTGTGAATGGGGAGCAGGTGTGTTAAATTTGGCGGTATCACTCACACACTCTCTCAAACTGGTCACTGGAAGTTCAACATGGCACCACCATGGCAAAGAATTTTCTGATGATCTGAAAAAAAAAAGAATTGTTGGTCTACTTAAAAATGGCCCAGGCTAAAAGAAAATTGCCAATACCCTGAAAATGAGCTGCAGCCAGGACCATGCAGTGGTAAAACAAGACAGGATTCTCTCAGAGCGGCCCTCACTATGTCCACCAAAGCAGTTGAGTGCACGTGCTCAGCGTCATATCCAGTGGTTATTTCAAAATAGATGTATGAGTGCTGCCATTATTGCTGCAGAGGTCAAAGGGGTGAGGGGGTCAGCCTGTCAGTGCTCAGACTATATGCCACACACTGCACCAAATTGTTCTGCATGTCTTTCATCCCAGAAGAAAGCTTCCCCTAAAGATGATGCACAAGAAAGCCAGCAAATAGGTTTCTGAAGACAAAAACTAAGGGCACAGATTACTGGAACCATGTCCTGTGGTCAGATGAGACCAACATAAAAATGTTTTGGTTCAGAGGGTGTCAAGCGTGTGGGGCAGCAACCAGATGAGGAGTACAAAGACAAGTGTGGCCTGCCTATAATCAAGCAAGGTGGTTAAAGTGTCATGGTTGGGGATGTATGAGTGCTGCCCACTGTGAGGAGCTACAGTTCATTGAGGAAACCATGAATAGCCAAAATGTACTGTGAGATATTGAAACAGAATATGATCCCCTCACTTCTTAAATTGGGCCACATGGACGTTTTCCAACATAATGAACCAAAACACACCTCCAGGATGACCAATGCCTTGTTAAAGAAACTGAGAGTTGAGGTGCTTGACTGGCCAAGCATGTCTCCAGACCTAAACCCTATAGAGCATCTGTGGGGCATTCTTAAACAAAAGGTGAAGAACCATAGCTCTGTGATGTCATCATGGAGGAGTGGAAGAGGATTTTAGTAGCTCCTGTGAAGCTCTAGTGAACTCCATGCCCAAGAGTGTTAAAGGGGGCATTCCCATCTTCAAGATGCTATCCCAATATGTAGTAGGTGTAAAAATAATAATATTTGAAAAAAAAAAACCTCCACTTAGAAATGTAGTATAGTTCTCCTGATATAGCCATGTCTCTTATCTCATGTTCAGAGCATTTTAGTCTAGGTATCCATGGTTAAGACCATGAGCAACTAACTGTCACTATTCAAGTGGAGGTAAGCATGGATACCTAAGCTGCAATGCCGTGCACATGAAGTAAGAGACATGGGTATATCAGGAGAACTATACTACATTTCTAATTAGACGTATTTGCTAATAATACTATTATTACACCTACCATTACCACCAAAGGATCTTGGAGATGTGAATAACTCTTAAAGGCATTGTTTGACAATAATGGTGGCTACAAAATAAATTAACACTTTGGGCATAATTTGTCCATTTTCACTTAGGGGTGTACTCATTTTTGTTGCCAGCGCTTTAGATATTAATGGTTTGTGTTGAGTTATTTAGAATGCACACCAAATTTACACTGTTATATAACCTGTACACTGACTACTTTACATTGTATCAGTATTCATATATTCAGTTTTGTCCCATGAAGCGATATAATAAAATATTTACAAAAATGTGAGGGGTGTACTCACTTTTATAATATACTGTACATTGTGGTTCTATTGGTTGCTTTAAGCATTTAAACTGTGCATATGTGTTAATTGACAGCAATTGCTGAACCATTTTTTTGGGAACATTCTGGAACTTTTTAAGTAATTATTTGTGAAGTATTGGATGAAATTTTTAGACACAGTTGACTTTTGTTTCCACACTTTGACAATGTGTTGTTGTTAAATTATGTCCTGAAAACAATTCTCTATTTAGCTTGTACCGTGTAAATCATTGAACCCATTTGCGCTGAATTTCATAATTCATAACTAAAGATCTGCAAACAATAATTATAGCTCACAGTATATCATACATACTGTATGGCAGTAGTTTGTACAATTTTTTTTTATCCTTTCCATGCACGATTCTGTGAATCCCTCATTTTTTCACAATTGAGCCTAAAAATATAAATACAGTATGTCTCAACATATTGCTTAAAAACAGCTTGGAAATTTTAACTTGCAACCATTATAATAAACTGAGCTAAAGTGATGGAGATCTTTTTTACAATATTTTGGCAGTTTCCCAGTCACATTTTTGGATCTGATTCTATTTTTAGCAGCCAAAAGCAAACTCTTGTCTCTTTTTAGAAACAAACAACACAAAAAGTGATCTTTTTTTGCATTTTGCTTTCTTTAAACTAATATGTTCTTTTTGTTTGTTTATTTTCAATATTTTACACCGTTATTATGTGTATTTTGCCTCTTGCAACAGTTTAGCCTTTCATTTCATGGAACTGACTAATCGGAAGTATTGTATTTTTCAGTTTATAAGATGCACCCCAAATTTAGAGAAAAAAAAGGTGAAAAAATGTGGTTCATTTTATAATCCGGTGTTGTCTTACTGGGGGGGGGACGGCAGTGGTGGTGGAGCGGGGTCACAGGAGTCAGCAGAGGTGCTGGAGCAGGGCGATGCTGCGGATAGTGAGATGTGTGTCCCAGAGAGTGTTGGCAGTGTGGGCTTCATAGAAATGGCGCCCGGAGTCAGCACATGCGCAGTTTAAGCTATCGGCTCAATGACAAGCCAAGATCTCATCTGCACACGCGCCAACTCCGGGCACCATTTTCCTTAAGTCTGCTGCTGTGATATCAATAGACCGGAGGAGGCGCACACAGATGATATCTTGAGCTGAGAGCTCCATCTGTGCACACATCGACTATAGGTATCATTATTTGAAGCCCTCACAAGTCATAGCCTCAACACAGCAGCCACAGCCCCAGCACAACTGCCGCAGCACCAGTAAAGCCGCCGCAGCACAGCTCCCACAGACCCAGCACAGTTGCTGTAGCTATTGGTGGAGTTACGATTGTTAGACCTCTGATAATCAATAATTGTTTATTTATCCCTTTTATATCTTGAAGTTAAAGGAAACATGTCCTGTTGCATAACACTATTAACCTGCAGTTGAGAGATGAGCGAACCCAAGTTCGGTGTTCATATCGAACACAGACTTTGCCAAAAAAACAGAGTTCGAGATCAGTATTCGGATAAACACCACTTGAACGAGCATTGCTGTGCTCGGGTACGCTTGATGTTCAGCCTAGTCCAAGATACTTGTAGTGTTTGAATGGCTCACACTGGGGGTAACAAAAGTTATCGGATGTAGTGTGTACCCCTCTAAAAGATAGAAATAACATCTCTCCCTCCCCTGAAAGTGATCTGTTTATGTCTGGCTCTATGTAGGTGTAGATGTGAACTGCTGAATTGGTGACTTCCATTGGGGTTCAAGTCTGATTCCCAATCCGAACTTTTTCTAAAGTCCGGCTGAACTCGCAAAACTGAATTTCCATCTCTACTGCAGACAGGCTTAACAACTTATGACGGATTATGTCCATCATATGTCAGCTCCCTGCCTTGCAAGCCCTCATCTTTCCTGAGCAAATGATGGCTGTGAAATTCAGCCATCATCTGCCTTTAACAGCTTTGGGTGGAAATTATCTTGTAGCACAAGGATCATTGTTCTCAGCGATACATAAACCTGCCAATCCATATCATACGCATAAATAGCCTGGGTCTCAGCTTCCCATACACGGTAAGTTTTTTAACTGCATGAGAGGACACACACAAGCTAGGGACCCCAACGTAGAGAAATACTTTGGCGTAGTGTTGGGGCTCTATTGCATTGATCAATTCAGTAGCCAAATTTCTCTTGCTTCATATGTTCATGGCAGTAATGCAGATTCCATTTTTCACATTTTCACTCTTACATATAGTTATTGGATTTTTCAAGTCAGTATTCACACAGCAGTTTCTGCTATTTCATGTATTCCCCTTACATAGTCACTGGTGTGCATACCTTATCTCCCCATAGTGATGTTTTTTTAGGTTTTTGCACCCAGTTCAGACTTAGAATGGTGTTCCAAACGTTATTCCTTATTTGTTAGTAGTTTTTCGTTTGTGAACCCTCCCCAACCACACCTATTGCCAATCCATATCATACGCATAAATAGCCTGGGTCTCAGCTTCCCATACACGGTAAGTTTTTTAACTGCATGAGAGGACACACACAAGCTAGGGACCCCAACGTAGAGAAATACTTTGGCGTAGTGTTGGGGCTCTATTGCATTGATCAATTCAGTAGCTAAATTTCTCTTGATTCATATATTCATGGCAGTAATGCAGATTCCATTTTTCACATTTTCACTCTTGCATATAGCTATTGGATTTTTCAAGTCAGTATTCACACAGCAGTTTCTGCTATTTCATGTATTCCCCTTACATAGTCACTGGTGTGCATACCTTATTTCCCCATAGTGATGTTTTTTTAGGTTTTTGCACCCAGTTCAGACTTAGAATGGTGTTCCAAATGTTATTCCTTATTTGTTAGTAGTTTTTCGTTTGTGAACCCTCCCCAACCACACCTATTGCCAATCCATATCATACGCATAAATAGCCTGGGTCTCAGCTTCCCATACACGGTAAGTTTTTTAACTGCATGAGAGGACACACACAAGCTAGGGACCCCAACGTAGAGAAATACTTTGGCGTAGTGTTGGGGCTCTATTGCATTGATCAATTCAGTAGCTAAATTTCTCTTGATTCATATGTTCATGGCAGTAATGCAGATTCCATTTTTCACATTTTCACTCTTACATATAGCTATTGGATTTTTCAAGTCAGTATTCACACAGCAGTTTCTGCTATTTCATGTATTCCCCTTACATAGTCACTGGTGTGCATACCTTATTTCCCCATAGTGATGTTTTTTTAGGTTTTTGCACCCAGTTAAGACTTAGAATGGTGTTCCAAACGTTATTCCTTATTTTATAGGCTTAACAACTTATGACGGATTATGTCCATCATATGTCAGCTCCCTGCCTTGCAAGCCCTCATCTTTCCTGAGCAAATGATGGCTGTGAAATTCAGCCATCATCTGCCTTTAACAGCTTTGGGTGGAAATTATCTTGTAGCACAAGTATCATTGTTCTCAGCGATACATAAACCTATTTAAACAGGACTTACACTACCAAGAACAATGGCAGCCAAGGGGCACTGAGCGATCCATTAGAGATCATGTATTGCGGCCTTCCTGTGTAAACAAGGCAATAAACAACTACTGATTGGTAAATATCAGCAGTAGTTTGGACTTGTTTAGAGTATAGTAGTTTTATTTAAGATATTATGAAACACAGCAACATCTCTTAAATATGAGTAATTGTGGCACAAAACACTGCATATTTTGGGCAAGCCATACCCTCAGATGGTATAGGTTTGTTTGTTGAACTATGAACTGCCGAAGAGGCACCAAATGTGGGAGGCATTAGTAACAGTTTTCACTGCAATACTCTTTAGACCACCAAAAGTAACTCCAGTTAAATGTCCCCTATAGTGTAACATCATTTTTTTATCTGCCACTAAAAACTGTACTGATCTGAGACTTTTTAAACACATGCATTTGTCTTAGGGGTACTTTGCACGCTGCGACATCGCTACTGCGATATCGTCGGGGTCAAATCAAAAGTGACACACATCCGGCGCCAGTAACGACGTTGCAACGCGTAAAGCCTAGATGCGCCGATAAACGATCACAAAAGCGTCAAAAATCGGTGATCTGTGTAGCGTCGGACATTTTCATAATGTCGCACCAATAGGAGATATGATGTTGTTCCTCGTTCCTGTGGCAGCATACATCGCTGTGTGTGAAGCCGCAGGAGCGAGGAACATCTCCTTACCTGCGTCCACCGGCTATGCGGAAGAAAGGAGGTGGGCGGGATGTTTACGTACCACTCATCTTTGCCCCTCCGCTTCTATTGGCCGCCTGCCGTGTGACATCGCTGTGATGCCGCATGACCCGCCCCCTTAGGAAGAAACTTAAAGAATACTAATTGACCCTTTCTGCCTCTAGTGGCCAACTGTGCATCCAGAACTAATATTGT
Source organism: Anomaloglossus baeobatrachus (assembly GCF_048569485.1). Lineage (NCBI taxonomy): Eukaryota > Metazoa > Chordata > Amphibia > Anura > Aromobatidae > Anomaloglossus > Anomaloglossus baeobatrachus. The sequence continues at coordinate 545,636,137 of NC_134355.1, read as the reverse complement.
ATAACACAGGTAGACATTGTAAAACACAAGATAATCTCTTCCAACTTTTGTACTTCTTTATGTATAAAAGGAAAACAAGAAGCGGGGATCAGCTCACTGTAGGGGCAGTAGATAATCAGGTGCAGGTAGTATTCATCCGGACTCCATAGCAGGTGCACACATACATGTTGTTGGCTTCCACAGGTTGCAGGAACGAAACAAGGTGAGTATCCAGTACCAATATGAATAAAACTCAAAGTTTATTTCATCATTAAAATTATGATAAAACTCAGAACACCTGACGCGTTTCGAACATCAGTCCTTAGTCATAGGTCCTACGACTAGCAAAGACTGACGACCAAAACGCGTCAGTATTCTGCATTTTATCATTTTAATAATGAAATAAACTATGAGTTTGATTAATATTGGTGCTGGATACTCACCTTTTCCGTTCTTTATGTATAGTAATAAATTCATTGTTCTAACACTAACAATTACATGCCTTAATACAGATTTAGCATAATTGTTGAAGATAGTATGTCCCTACTGATTTAATTATAGCAGCAATGATATATTATAATCTTTTACCATCGCTAATAACCTCTTATAGCCAAAATATCTGAGAAGCCAATTTTATTAGCAACAGTGGATTTATTCAGCACAGAGACCGCGCTCTACTTAGATAAATTGCTCAATTTGACTGGCTTGCATTGTAGCACATTACAAAGCGCAATCTTTCACACACGCCAGATCTGTAACTGCTCAGCTACTTTCCAATCAAAGGGTAAAAGTTAGAATGAAGCATATTCAAAGATTTCAATCATGCTCCTGGTAATAGAAGCATCCTGTGCAATGAGATGAAAAATGCTCATTCTTCATTGATTGACATTAGGAACCAAGGGATATTAGCATTTGATGTCAATATTTCTTATGCAAAAGCTCTCTTTAAAGGAAGTGGGATTAAAATAAAGAATCTTCATCCTACAGAGAAATTGACATTTAGCAGTATGAGATATGCAGCTTCTTAGGCTGAGAATATAGCATGGCCTCCTTCTGTCCTATGACACAGAATACTTACTTTATTTAAATTTTCTCTGATGAAGTGTTGTCTAATCTTTCCAGCAAATATCTTTTCACTATACTTTACTTGTTTGAGAGCATGGCTTGAGAACATAAGCTTTGTTAGAAATTTTACTTGGGATTTGACAGATATTATATTATAAAACTATGCACAATTTTAAAATTATTCTCCTTTACATGAAGAAAAATCATGTTTCCGCCACTATTTACATGACTTGCTTGTACTGTAGTATAATATCTATTCCAGAAGTCTTTGAAATTGGCTCAAGTGTAAAACCACTAAACCAAATGTAGACCATTGTTTTTTTTCCAGTTTTGAACCTGAACATACATCTTTTAGGGGTTATTGAATAGGACCAGAGATGGTACAAAAAAACCATAGATACATACTCACCTACAGGACAGTTTTTGCTCTACCGTTCTGATAACAGTGTCTACCACAAGCTCCTGACTTTCTTTACCTCCAGTAAACACCAAGTGTTTACTGCAGTCAATGAGCAATTGCTGAATGGAGAATCTTTCACATTCAATCCAAGATAAAAAAAAATACCTAAACACATACTGGGATTATATTTTGTGGCATATACTACTAGAAATAATATATACACAATAGCAGTCAAAATATTAGACACATCTGTTCATCCAATGGTTTTTTATTTTTTATATTGGAATATGCACTCGGTAGATGTAGAAGGTGGGCTTGCCCTGTATCGATTATGTTATGTACTCTGTGTGGTATACTAAGTACTGATTGCATATGTTAAAGGGAACCTGTCAGTAGATTTGGGGCCTTTAAGCTGCAGCTACCACCACCGGGCTCTTATATGCAGCATTCTAACATGCTGTATATAAGAGTCATGGCCGCTGTGTAGAACATAAAAAGCATTTTATAATACTTACCTAAAATGGTCGCTGCGGTGAGTTGGGTCATATGGGCATCTCCGTTCTTCAGTGCTAGCGCCTTCTCTTTCGGCCATCTTCATCCTCCTTCAGAAGCCTGTGTGCATGAAGCATCCTATGTCATACACACTCGCTGGTCCCGCGCAGGCGTGCTACAACACTTTGATCAGCCCTGCTCAGGGCAGATCAAAGTGCACCTACACAGTACCTCAATGCTGGCGAGTCTGGATGACTTAAGATGAATCATGCACCCCCGCTTCAGAAGAAGGATGATGAAGATGGCCGAAAGAGGACATACCGACACCGGAGAACGAAGACGCCCATATGACCAAACTCCACCGCAGCGACCATTTAGGAGTATTATAAGGTGATTTTTACGTTCTAGACAGCGGCCTGGGCTCTTAAATACAGCATGTTAGAATGCTTTATGTAAGAGCCCGGTGGTGGTGGCCGCATCTTAAAGGCCCCAAAACTCATGACAGGTTCCCTTTAATATGTTGTGCTGATAGTTGGGTGCAGGTTCCAGATACAGTACAGTAGGACTGTTACCAAAGGTGCCACCAAGTGGTTGGGCTGAAATAGCAGCAGAATGGAAGTGATAGGGTTAAAGGGTAAGTGACAGATGCGGGAAGAGGATATTGAGTGTTCTTGAGAGGACCCAGTCTAGAATAGGTTTCAAGTGTGAGAAGACTTGGCCTCAGTGCTAGTGCCAGTCAGGGAAATGTGAGATAAGCTTGAGAAGTTCAAAGCCTTCGGCTCAACCTGGCGGACTAGAGAGCAACCCTGGCCCAGAATTGGATGAAGGTGAGTAGAGACAGGAGAAAGTAAACACAGACCCTGGAGCTTGAGGACAAGATCCAAGACAGTGGAGGGAGACAGATTGAGAGGTAGTATCCCACACTGAGAGGAAGGAAGTGAAGGAAACCCATGTCTGTCAGAATGGTGTGAAGCATAAAGTGAACTTTCTGGTTGGCTAAGTGAGCACTGGTGTCACATGTGTTACTTTCTACGACAATGACTGCCAGCAGGGTGATGAACATCTGCTTGAAGAAGCCAGTAAGTGTTTAGCACCCAACCCGAGGTCAAATCCACCCACAGTGGCTCGTTAGTGAAGGAGTGTGAAGCCCAAGCAGCCCGGGGCTGGCACCTTCTTTCATAGATTCAAACTGAGACCAGCAAATCAATAAAATACACATATGGAAACAAAGGAAAAAGAAAAACATGAGACAAACCAGAATGTGTTAAACCTTAGAGTCTTCAAAATGTGCTTCTTTTTGTGCCCCCCCCCCTTTAAGTAACATGACAAGTTTAAACTGACTTGGCATTCTTTCAAACAGCTTTATCAATTAGTCATCCAGAATAGTTTTACAACAGAGTTCCCAAATGTGATTGCCACTTGTTAGCTGCTGTATCTTTACCTTGCCATCTAGCCTATCTCAAAACATCTCATTTGGCTTAAGATTGGATGATTGTGAAGACTATGCCAACTGATGCGGCACATAACCCCACTCCTTCTTGGTCACATTGCCTTTATATAGCCTGGAGGTGTGTTTTGGGTTATTGTCTTGTTGCAAAATAAATGAGTGTAAAATAAGTGTAAATCAGATGGCATGGCATGCCATTGCAGAATACTGTGGCAGCCTCGCTGGATAATGTGCTTTGAATTCCGGATAAATCATTAACAGTGTCACGAGACATGTACCCCACATTATCTCACCTGCTCCACCATGCTTCATAGTGAGTACCACACAAATAGAAACTGTATACTCATTTTCTTGAATTCACAAAGACATGATGATTGTAACAGAAGTCTCAAATTTACCTAGTCAGATCACAGTGGAACTTTTCATTGATATAATGTTGAATCCTTGTGTTGCTCTTGCTTGGTTTCTTTACAGCAATTCGAGCATAAGTGCCTCCTTCTTGTAGTTTCCTCTGGACACTTTATGTTCAGATATATCTGCTACTTGATGTTTGTACAACATTTATGAGGGCTGTTACCAGAATTGCTGTCAAATTATGTTTTCTGAGGCAGGTTCCTCTGATAAACTTATCCTCTGCAGATTAGGTCATTTTTGGTCTTGCTTTCTCGGGGGATTCTTCATGAGAGACAGTTTTGTCACATCATTTGATGGTTTTCATGACTGCACTTGGGAATGATATCAAAGTTTTAGAAATTTTCTATATTGAATGGCCTTTGTATCTTCAATTATTGATGGGCTGTTGTTTCTCTTAGTTGAGTAGTTCTTGCCTACCATGTTCTGGCTTAGATCAGTTGTTAAATAGTTCACAAGTAGAGTATAAAGCTGTGAACCAACAATGTTTCTGTAAAACACAACTGAGGGTTGAAAACACTTGCTAAAGGTCTATGGTTTTACAAATTATCTGTTGACATCACTTATTCACATAAGTGAATACCTGATTAAGTTGCTTGACAGAATGCAAGGTGAATGAAAAAGCTATCATCAGAGTAAAAGAGGGTCACATGCTTGTATAATTATAATCACTGTCTCCATATGTGTTGTGTCGGTGTTTTGCTGCATTCAGTCTAAAATGCTAAAATGCTTTGAATAGCCTTCCTCAACAAAAAATTGATTGATAGCATGGCATTAGAGATGATTTGATCAAGCAAAATTAATTCGGATTTGCAAGTTTGAGTGGTTTGTCCTATGAATCCCAATTCACAGAGAAGATATCTTCTGATCCGCCACTGCTCACATTGGAGTTTTTGGTTCACTCGCACTGTGTTGGATTTTGTTCCAGCATTTATAGGAGATTGTGACTTCTGCTATACACAGCCGTGCTGATGCTAAGGTACTGCTGTGTATAGCTGAAATTATCGGACAATCGCAGGTTCAAGTCCCCTAATGGGACTAGTAAAAAGTAAATCACCCCCTTTTTGCCCCATTGAAAACAAAACAATTAAAGATAAAAAAAAACATATTTGTATCGCATCATTCAGAAATGTCCATCTATCAAAATATAAGATGAATTAAATTAATCCAATCGGTAAACGAGAAAAAAAATGAATACGCCAGAATTGCACTTTTTCACTCGCCGCAGCAACAGAAAAAAATGTAATAACGGGCAATCAAAACATTGTATGTACCTCAAAGTAATATCAACAGGAACATCTGCTCAGGGCGCAAAACACAAGCCCTCAAATATCCCCAGATCACAAAAATGGAAAACATTATGACTCTTGGAAAGTCGTGACACAAGCAAAAAAAAATTTTTTTTTTTATTCCCCCCTTCCTTAAATATAACAAAAACTATTCATGTTTGGAATCTAAGTAACCATACTGACTTGAGAATCATGCCGCAAGTTCAGTTTTATGGTAAAATGAATGATGTGATAAAAAAATAAATAAATTGCAGAATATTTCGCTATACAGTATTTTTTTCCGGCTTACCATTACATCATATGATAAAATTAATAGTGTCAATCAAAAGTGCATCTCATCCTGCAAAAAACAAGCTCTTGGAATAAGGGGTGGAAAAAATGAAAGTGCAAAAACAAAGAAAACGCCCAGTCCTTAAAGAATTAAAGGGGAGCATTGAATGTGATACATTGATCTGTAGCAAGGTGTGATGGTGCCAAAATAATTAACAAGTTAAATTCAATCCAATGTTTGCATTAATGGTCACATTTTAGCAGAAACCAGGTAGAGAGAAAAGTCATATGAAATCACAGGCTGAAGTACAGGAATCTGGCAATAAAGACATAATGAGAACCAGTTTAATTTGGCCTTTGCTTTTTTAATTAAAGATCGCATAAGAGCTTGTACTCTGTAGACTTGGGCCACACGGAGAGCTGAGCTCGGTGATTCACATGGTTGCAGGGCAGTTTGGCAGACTTTTTACTGCATCTGTAGAGAAATGTTGTCCAAAGCAGGAGAGGCATCGAGATTTCGCTTGGCTGAAGAGCACAGGGCACGCACATACTTGTGGAAATTATTTCAGTAAGGTTTTATCCGCAAATCTTTGTGTACTTAACATCTCTGTTTATTAGATTCAAAACTGGAGTCTTATTTTTTGAGTAGAAAGCCACATAAATGAGACTGATGTGAATTAGTAACTGGACTTATATAGATAAATCACATAATGAGGGTTCGCTAACAGACCCGTGTTATTTTCTGGGGCCATGCAAAAGTTTTTTTTTTTTTTCTTCAGACCAAGTCTATCTGAGGCCTGAAACACACTTCTGTTAAAAACACGCACGTGCCTTGAGACACGTATTTACCCTGCGTGTTGCATGTGGTAAGTACGTGTCTCAGGTACGTGCGGTCCACGTGTGTTCTACGTGTGCTATCCGCGATAGCACACGTAGAACCGGTAATTTGCATACTCACGTGGTCCGCGCTGCTGTCCGTGGTGCTGATCTTTGGTGTCCAGCCCTGCCGTCTCCCCGCTGCTGCTGCTGCCGGCCGCAGTGAAGTGAATATTAAATGAGCATAATGAGCGGCGGTCGGCAGCAAGTGGCAGCAGCGGCAGAGACAGGAGGGCTGGAGAAGGTGAGTAAATGTTTTTTTTCACTGACGCGTGTGTTTTCTCCGGTGCGTGTCACACGGGACTGCATCCACACTACATCCGTGTGGTACGGGTGCGGGCCGTGTGACACCGGAGAAAACGTGGACATGTCAGCGTGCAAAAAAACGCACACACGTATAATAGCACATGGACACATGTTCCGTGTGGTTTTACGTGTGTGTGCCTGCTACAATAGGGTATCATTGCTGAACGTGTCTCTGTGCCGCCGGTACGTGCAAAAAATGGCAAATACCGGCAACACGGATGTGTGTCAGGGGCCTGAGGAAAGAAACACTGTTCATTTTGCCTCCTTTTTTCAATTTTTTTTTCTTGCACATCCTTATATTTGCCCTATTTCTATTATTATATCTTAAGCCATAGCACATTGAATATTACCAGCTTTACCCAGACTGGCTGTATTTTGTTACATGTCATTGTTTACTGCTGGGCATTTGGCTTTTAAAAAGGTTTTTTTTAAGAATATCATGATTGTTTTGGTATTTTCCAAACAGGTTTGAATTTGTTTAAAAATGTCAGTGTAGTGTTTCTATAGGTTTATATGCTTTAGTCCTGTTTCACACGTCAATGATTCTGGTATGTATGTGCTAGTTTTTATGCATAACAGAATAACGGACATACACAGACCCATTATAATCAATGGGTTTGCACACTTATCAGTGATTTTTCACTGACTGTGTTTCCATGCGGCGTACACGCGTGTCCGTGATTGCCGCACAGAGACAAGTCCATTTTTTTTTCTGTCATTACTGATGTCCCACGGACCACACTATGGTGTCTTCCGTGAAACACATACTAGAAAAACACATTGAAATTAAAAAGCTTTTTAAACTCACCTTCTCCAGCAATGCTGTGTTCAGCCTCTACTCTCCACAGCTTCCTGGCTGGCTCATTACTGGCATGCATATTCAGTTATGCAGCCACAGCCGACCCGGAAAGTAGCTGCAGAGGTGAGAGACACAGCGGCAAGATGCAGCAGAACTAGAGAGTTCAGCACCACGGACAGCAGGAATGGGGACAGGAGAGTTTATCTCCATGTGCAATCACGGACCACGGAATACTGATCACGGATTGCACATGGACAGGCCACGTGTGCCATGAATCACGTACAGGGAGGGACATATGCGTTTTTAACACGTCAGTGAAAAACATCTGTGTTTTTCACTGACGTGTGAAACAGGCCTTACATTGGTGGACTACTTGCTGGTCTTTATTATTTGAACTCTGGCTCATATTCTTTGAGTGGTGATCAAATGGTAGATATTTTTTCTCTGTAAAATCAGTTGCATTTTGCCATGCAGGTCAATGGGCAGGTGAAACAAATTGGACTGCACTCGGATGACAGAGTGATTTTTTTCTAACTTCTCCGCATCTGAGAAAATGGGATCACACTCTGATGACACAGTGAATAAACTCCGATCCGAGTGGGATTTACATAATTGAACCATTTTTCTTGTTTGATAAAATATACGGTTGTCTAACCCTGGCCAAATTTTGTAAAATATTTTTTTTTCTCAGAGTATTTCTTAGGTAAAGCACAAAAAATATTGTGGCGAGCATTTATTATAAATTGAACTTAACACTTCCTGCGCAAACACTATAAAAGAAGTAGGGACAAGACTAGGTAGTTCCTGCACAGTGTTGTTACACTGTAGTGTGGCGTGGGGTGGTAGATGTGGGCCATTTCCGCTTCTCTTGTGACCTGGCACGTTACATGAAAAAAAGGGGGGTCCTGCCTGTGTGTGTGTACTTCTGATATGAAGGTGATAAATTTTTAAAGGCCGCATGATGCTGATGGTTTCAGCTGTCAAGGATCAGAACGTAACCAAGTCATTGAGGAAGACAAATAGTTCTTTAAAAACTTTATTTTATTGCAAGTAATCTTTTCCCCTCATGGTTCCATGTCTTACCTGCCTCCTAGAGGTATTCTTTGGCTATTTGATCGGACTTAGATTTTAGCTTCCTGATGCTTAAGGAACTTAACTTGGGGCACTCATGTCATCTCACGTTTCCATACTGCCTGGCCCATTATGTTTTAGAGTTGTATACCCAGGACCTTACTAGTACTAGTCATCCTGTCCCAGGACTTGTCCGCTGTCAGTGCTCTGTACTTCAGTAAGTTACTGTTTTTCTCTTTCTCTCCACTTGAGGATCCTACCATCCTCAGTCTCGGTCTCAGTCGCCTCTCACTGCAGGGAAACCCAAATCATATAGCACTGCTATTAGGCAGACCTGAACTACTGTTGAATGCTGGGTAATATCTGACATTACATAGTTACTTAGGTTGAAAAAAGACCTAGGTCCATCTAGTTCAACCTTCCTCCACCAGTTCTGCATTTGGTCACTAAGTCATTTATAACCAACAATGTTTTGTGTACTGAGGAAATCATCCAGCCCTTTTTTAAAAGCTGTTCTAGTATCTGCCATTACTACCTCTTGTGGAAGGGCATTCCACAGTCTGACCGCTCTAACTGTAAAGAACCCTTTCCTATTTAGCTGTCTGAATCGTTTTTCTTCCACTCGCAGTGAGTGCCCCCTCGTCCTTTGTATTGTCTTTGGAAGAAATACAGTTAGGTCCAGAAATATTTGGACAGTGACACAAGTTTTGTTATTTTAGCTGTTTACAAAAACATGTTCAGAAATACAATTATATATATAATATGGGCTGAAAGTGCACACTCCCAGCTGCAATATGAGAGTTTTCACATCCAAATCGGAGAAAGGGTTTATTAATCATAGCTCTGTAATGCATAGCCTCCTCTTTTTCAAGGGACCAAAAGTAATTGGACAAGGGACTCTAAGGGCTGCAATTAACTCTGAAGGCGTCTCCCTCGTTAACCTGTAATCAATGAAGTAGTTAAAAGGTCTGGGGTTGATTACAGGTGTGTGGTTTTGCATTTGGAAGCTGTTGCTGTGACCAGACAACATGCGGTCTAAGAAACTCTCAATTGAGGTGAAGCAGAACATCCTGAGGCTGAAAAAGAAGAAAAAATCCATCAGAGAGACAGCAGACATGCTTGGAGTAGCAAAATCAACAGTCGGGTACATTCTGAGAAAAAAGGAATTGACTGGTGAGCTTGGGAACTCAAAAAGGCCTGGGCGTCCGCGGATGACAACAGTGGTGGATGATCGCCGCATACTTTCTTTGGTGAAGAAGAACCCGTTCACAACATCAACTGAAGTCCAGAACACTCTCAGTGAAGTAGGTGTATCTGTCTCTAAGTCAACAGTAAAGAAATGACTCCATGAAAGTAAATACAAAGGGTTCACATCTAGATGCAAACCATTCATCAATTCCAAAAATAGACAGGCCAGAGTTAAATTTGCTGAAAAACACCTCATGAAGCCAGCTCAGTTCTGGAAAAGTATTCTATGGACAGATGAGACAAAGATCAACCTGTACCAGAATGATGGGAAGAAAAAAGTTTGGAGAAGAAAGGGAACGGCACATGATCCAAGGCACACCACATCCTCTGTAAAACATGGTGGAGGCAACGTGATGGCATGGGCATGCATGGCTTTCAATGGCACTGGGTCACTTGTGTTTATTGATGACATAACAGCAGACAAGAGTAGCCGGATGAATTCTGAAGTGTACCGGGATATACTTTCAGCCCAGATTCAGCCAAATGCCGCAAAGTTGATCGGACGGCGCTTCATAGTACAGATGGACAATGACCCCAAGCATACAGCCAAAGCTACACAGGAGTTCATGAGTGCAAAAAAGTGGAACATTCTGCAATGGCCAAGTCAATCACCAGATCTTAACCCAATTGAGCATGCATTTCACTTGCTCAAATCCAGACTTAAGACGGAAAGACCCACAAACAAGCAAGACCTGAAGGCTGCGGCTGTAAAGGCCTGGCAAAGCATTAAGAAGGAGGAAACCCAGCGTTTGGTGATGTCCATGGGTTCCAGACTTAAGGCAGTGATTGCCTCCAAAGGATTCGCAACAAAATATTGAAAATAAAAATATTTTGTTTGGGTTTGGTTTATTTGTCCAATTACTTTTGACCTCCTAAAATGTGGAGTGTTTGTAAAGAAATTTGTACAATTCCTACAATTTCTATCAGATATTTTTGTTCAAACCTTCAAATTAAACGTTACAATCTGCACTTGAATTCTGTTGTAGAGGTTTAATTTCAAATCCAATGTGGTGGCATGCAGAGCCCAACTCGCGAAAATTGTGTCACTGTCCAAATATTTCTGAACCTAACTGTAAGTCATGTGCCAGTCCTTTATATTGACCACACATGGATTTATACATATAAATGAGATCTCCTCTGAGACGTCTTTTTTCTAAGCTAAACATATCTAACTTTTTCAACCTGTCATCATATGGGAGGCCTTCCATTCCTTGTAGTAGTCTAGTTGCCCGCCTTTGAACTGACTAACTTCTGAATGTCCTTTTTAAAATGTGGAGCCCAAAACTGGATCCCATATTCCAGATGTGGCCTTCAAGTGATTTATAGAGGGGTAACAATACGTTGGGATCACGGGATCTTATCTCTCTTTTTATACACCCTAAAATATTGTTTGCTTTAGCAGTTGATGCTTGACATTGAGTGCTGCTGCTCAGCTTATTTGTAATGAGAATACTCAAGTCCTTCTCCTGTTTTGTAGTCCCGAGTTTACTTCCATTTAATGTATACGCAGTTATAGGATTACTCCGTCCTAGGTGCATTACTTTACATTTATCAACATTAAATCTCATTTGCCAAGTATCTGCCCATTCTGACATCTTATCCAGATCTTTTTGTAATATTGTACTATCAAGGTCAGTTTTTAATATCCTACATGGTTTGGTGTCATCAGCAAAGACTAAGGGGCACTTTGCATACTACGACATCGCAAGCCGATGCTTGCGATGCCGAGCACGATAGTCCCCGCCCCGTCGAAACTGTGATATCTAGTGCTAGCTGCCGTAGCGAATATTATCGCTACGGCAGCTTCACATGCACTCACCTGCCCTGCGACGTCGCTCTGACCGGGGAACCGCCTCCTTATTAAGGGGGCGGGTCGTGCGGCGTCATAGCGACGTCACATGGCAGGCTGCCAATAGAAGCGGAGGGGTGGAGATGAGCGGGACGTAAACATCCCGTCCACCTCCTTCCTTCCGCATAGCTGGCGTGAGCCGCAGGACACAGGTAGGAGATGTTCCTCGCTCCTGCGGCTTCACACACAGAGATGTGTGATGCCATTGGAATGAGGAACAACATCGTAACATCGGTCATTTCCAAATTATGGAAATGACCCACGCTACACCGATGATACGATTACGACGATTTTGCGCTCGTTAATCGTATCAAAAAGGCTTTACACACTACGATATCGCCTGCGAAGCCGGATGTGCATCACTTTCAGTTTGACCCCATCGACATCGCAGCTGCGATGTCGTAGTGTGCAAAGTGCCCCTAACACTTTACTATCAATCCCATCCTCAAGGTCATTAATAAAAAGATTAAAAAGATTCGGTCCTAGCACAGATCCCTGCGGCACCCCACTGCTGACTATAGCCCATTTAGAGAATGTACCATTTATGAATACTCTTTGTTTCCTATCTTTTAGCCAATTCCTTACCCAGTTGCATATAGTTTCCCCTAGTCCCTGCTTCTGGAGCTAGGCTATTATGTGGTACAGTATCAGATGCCTTTGCAAAGTCCAAATAAATCACATCAGCTGCATTACCAATATCCAGGTTTGCACTTACCCCCTCATAGAACCCCAACAGGTTGCTTAGACACGACTTATCTTTCATGAATCCATGCTGTCTGTCAGTTATTATATTATTTTCTGCAATATATTTTTGCATGTCATCCCTTAAAATGCCCTAAAAAACTTTGGATACTACTGATGCAAGGCTTACTGGATGGTAGTTGCCTGGATCTAACCTCTTACCTTTCTTAAATATTGGTACCACATCAGCAATCCTCCAATCCTGAGGCACCAACCCTGTTACTAGCGAGTCTTAAAAGATGAGATACAGCGGTCTGTCGATTACGGAGTTCAATTCCCTCAATATTCATGGATGAATGCTATCTGGCTCTGGAGATTTGTCAATGGGCCAATTTTCTGGTAGGGAATTGTCACTGTCCCTGTACTCAAGCCCTTCCCCATTCTGGGCTAGCCCCAAACATTAATTATTGTCAATACCTACTCACTACCTGTTGCAGGGCAGAACACATCTTCTTCACATGGCAGTGCAAAACACAGGCAAACATCATAATGTATCACATCACCTCACAATTCAGACTACACATTACCAAAACTTATCACAATATACATGACAATAACACTATAGTATTGACTATTGAGGTCTTCCAGAGGAACATAGGCAGTATGTCCATCTCCTTACATTATTATGCTGCAGGGATTGCTTAGGATCAGGAATTGTGCTCATGCCATCTGCTGGAGATGTCCGCTGTACAATATAACTGTCAACGTCATGTAAACGCAAGGATCAGACATGTCTACAACAAAGTCAATTAATCCATAGGATGTACATTTACGCCTCGCATCTAGTTCCAGTGTAGCCTGTAACTGGGCTTCATAGCAGATTAATATATTGATAACATTCTGTAACACTTCATTGAGAGCTCAAGTAATAAAATAACCGACTCCTCCAGTACTCTATAAGAGAAATTGTTTTTCAATAAGAGTTAAAAAATAAAGAAGTATTAACAAAATAAAAAAAATGATTAAATCATCCTTTTTTTTGCAATCCCCAATAAAAAAATAGGATATCAAAACGACACTAAGATATTAAAATCTAAAATTAATCTATACAGTAAACACTGTAAAGAAAAAGAAAATCAATATTCCAGAATTGCAATTTTTTGGTCACAGCAGTTCCTACAAAAATTTCAATAAAAATATATCAAAATCTATTTACAGCAAAACAGTACAAATAAAGGCTGTAAATCTCAAAGCAAAAAAACTTCTCACATAGTTCCATGAATAGAAAAATAAAAAAAAGCTTCAGTTTGAAAATATATATGTGTATACTGTATCTATATATATAATTGCCTTATTCTGTCTGTCTGTCTGTCTGTCTGTCTGTCTTGCTCCAAAATTGTGTCCTTACGGTGACACAAAGCTGATTGGCCGCTGGGCTCGCCATGGCCCCGCCCCCCGCACGGATTGGTCTCTCGCCCTGGCTCCCCTCCACACTGATTGGCCGGCCGCTTGCACAGGCTCCGCCCCCCACACGGATTGGCCTCTCGCCCCGGCACCCTGCACGTATTGGCAACTCGGCCACGCCCCGCCCCCCTCACGCAATGCACGCTCGCTCTGGCCCCGCCCCCCACACGCATCCCCCGAACTGACACGGAGACACGACTACCAGGTGAGTACTGTACCCCCGGGAGCCAACACCAGCATACTCCGCCATCCCAGCCGACACAAACCCTTGCATTGCTGGGGTTTGCCGCCGTATGCTGGTGTGGGCTTACGTGCGAGTGGGGGACGTGATGCACTGGTAACCATGGTAGCATAGTTACCAGTGCATCAAGGTCCTGCAGCGGCGGAAAATACACACACGCACACACATAACAACACACACATACACACCACACACACACACATCAGATCACACTCACTCTCACACACACCTCACACACACCTCACATCGCATCCACACACTCACAGCATCCGGAGATATCGCTTGCTTCTCGGCCGCGATACTGTGCTGTGAGCTTCCAGGACCTGCCGGAGGATCACATGGCCAGAAGCATGTGGTATCTCCGGATGTTGTGAGTATGAGCGCGTATGTGCAATATCGTCAATCTGTGTGTGCGTGAGTGTATGCGATCGGGTGTGCGTGTGAGTGTTTGCGATCGGGTGTGCGTGTGAGTGTATGCGATCGGGTGTGCCTGTGAGTGTATGCGATCGGGTGTGTGTGAGTGTATGCGATCGGGTGTGTGTGTGAGTGTATGCGATCGGGTGGGTGTGAGTGTATGCGATCGGGTGGGTGTGAGTGTATGCGATCGGGTGGGTGTGAGTGTATGCGATCGGGTGGGTGTGTGTGTGTGTGAGTGTATGCGATCGGATCTGTGAGTGTCGGCAGAGGAGCACGGTGTGCTGGAGGAGGCTGGGAGGAGAGAGGCTGATCCTGGGGAAGGATGGGAGGGGGAGGCTGATGCTGGGGGAGGCTGATGTTGGGGGAGGCTGGGAGGGTGTAGGCTGATGCTGGGGGAGGCTGATGCTGTGGAAGGCTGGGAGGAGAGAGGCTGATGCTGGGGGAGGCTGATGCTGGGGGTGGCTGGGATGGGGGAGGCTGATGCTGGGGGAGGCTGGAAGGAGAGAGGCTGATGCTGGGGGAGGCTGATGTTGGGGGAGGCTGGGAGGGTGTAGGCTGATGCTGGGGGAGGCTGGAAGGAGAGAGGCTGATGCTGGGGGAGGCTGATGGAGGGGGAGGCTGATGCTAGGGGAGGCTGGGAGGAGAGAGGCTGATGGTGGAGGAGGCTGGGAGGAGAGAGGCTGATGCTGGAGGAGGCTGGGAGGAGAGAAGCTGATGCTGGGGGAGGCTAAGAGGAGAGAGGCTGATGCTGGGGGAGGCTGGGAGGCGGAGGCTGATGCTGGGGGAGGCTGGGGGAGGCTGATGCTGGAGGAGGCTGGAAGGAGAGAGGCTGATGCTGGGGAAGGCTGATGCTGGGGGAGTCTGGGAGGGGGTGGCTGATGCTCGGGGAGGTTGGGAGGAGGGAGGCTGGGAGAGAAGCTGATGCTGGGGGAGGCTAAGAGGAGAGAGGCTGATGCTGGGGGAGGCTGGGAGGCGGAGGCTGATGCTGGGGGAGGCTGGGGGAGGCTGATGCTGGAGGAGGCTGGAAGGAGAGAGGCTGATGCTGGGGAAGGCTGATGCTGGGGGAGTCTGGGAGGGGGTGGCTGATGCTCGGGGAGGTTGGGAGGAGGGAGGCTGGGAGAGAGGCTGATGCTGGGGGAGGCTGATGCTGGGGGAGGCTGGAAGGAGAGAGGCTGATGCTGGGGGAGGCTGATGCTGGGGGAGGCTGGAAGGAGAGAGGCTGATGCTGGGGGAGGCTGATGCTGAGGGAGGCTGGGAGGTGGAGGCTGATGCTGGGGAAGGCTGGGAAGAGGGAGGCTGGGAGGAGAGAGGCTGATCCTGGGGAAGGCTGGGAGGAGGGAGGCTGGGAGGAGAGAGGCTGATGCTGGGGGAGGCTGATGCTGGGGGAGGCTGGAAGGAGAGAGGCTGATGCTGGGGGAGGCTGGGAGGGGGAGGCTGGGAGGAGAGAGGCTGATGCTGAGGGAGGCTGGGAGGAGGAAGGCTGGGAGGGGGGAGGCTGAGAGAAGAGAGGCTGATGCTGGGGGAGGCTGAGACTGGGAGGAGAGAGGCTGATGCTGGGGACAGAGAGGCTGATGCTGGGAGGAGAGAGGCTGATGTTGGGAGGAGAGAGGCTGATGCTGGGAGGAGAGAGGCTGATGCTGGCAGGAGAGAGGCTGATGCTGGGGGCAGAGAGGCTGATGCTGGTGCAGCATGGGGGATGGAGCACGATGGGGGGTGCGCAGCATGGGGGATGGAGTACGATGGGGAGTACGCAGCATGGGGGATGGAGCACGTTTGGGAGAGCGCAGCATGGCGGATGGAGCACGTTTGGGAGTGCGCAGCATGGGGGATGGAGCACGATGGGGGGTGCGCAGCATGGGGGATGGAGCACGATGGGAGGTGCACACCTCCCCCCAACACACACACACACAACACACCACACACACACACTGGGAACCACAAACACCGCCCTACACAGACACCCACACACACAGACAACGCTGCACACACACAACACCCAACACACAAACACCGCGGCATACATAAATATACGCACATACCATGCAACACACACATTGCACAAAACATACCTCCCCCCAAAACACACCACACCCACACAAACCGCGCAACACACACACACACACAACGCTACAGACACACAGCGCTCCACAAACAACGCAACACACACAACACACATGCAACACCGCTCTCACCCCCCGCCACACCCAGACAACACCCAGAACATGTACAGCGCCCTACACAAACACTTGGTAACTACACACAACAACATCTATATATATATATAACAAAAATCATACATTAACTACACAATACGTAAATTCTAGAATACCCGATGCGTAGAATCGGGCCACCTTCTAGTATATATATATATATATATATATATATATATATATATATATATATATATATATATATATAAGAGAAAAATCAGAAAAACTGAAAAATTTGCAGTGGTCTCTTCATTTTTCTAGATCTGTATATATATCTATTTGCTATTCACATGATACAGAACCAGTCCTATAGTGGTGGGTATATAACATATTTAGAAGGATGAAATTATCTGCTTAAATGTATCATTCTCTATGCACTGCTTAGTTTACCCCCCAAGAAAAGCAGACACCCAAAAAAGAATCGGACTTACCAGACCCCAAACAATTAGGGTTGGTAAGTGATTGGGCTCTCACATACAAACCTGCATCTCTGTCAGGTCCCCCTCTGTTCTTCAGCGGTTGACTCCTCTGGTGCCTGGAAGCAGTATCACTCACGCAGAATGATACTGGGTCCCAATCTGTTTGTGAGAACTGCAGAGCAATGCAGCTGGAATATTGATGGACCAGGCAGACGCAGAGATCTCTGTGTGAGAGCCCATTTACTATGATTCCTTACCAACTGTAATTGTTTGTGGTCTGGTGAGTGTAACTTTTTTTTGGGGGGGGTTCCTTTTTAGTGGTGTCTGCTTTCTTTGGGGATGTCTGCTTTATTTGAAGAAAAGTCCTGCTGTATTCTTTAACTTTTGTTTAGCTGCTTGGAGACTTCCTTAAGGAACCACAACTAGGGCTTATTTTTGGAGTAGGGCTTATAATTTAAAAAAACTCAAAGAAGTCGACAGAATCCTACTAGGTCTTATTTTTTGGGAAACATTGTAGTTATAAAGCAATGATGAACACCATAAAAACTATGACATATAATAACCAAATAGTTGTATGTTCCCAATTATGGTAACAATAAAAAAACCTTTTGTGCCAAAAAACAGCCCTTTTAAAACTATACAAAATTAAAAAATTCTGTGCCTTTGCATGCAATGATGGAAAAACAAATATTTTTGCAAAAAAGGTGTGTATTGTACAAAATAATAAACAAACCTTAAAAAAAGAAGGTGTCAATGCTTTAAAAGGAATTTGTCAGTAAATTTTTGCTACCCCATCTAAAAGCAGCAGAGGTATAGACCCTGAGTTTAGCAATGTATGACTTATTGGGCTACTTGCTGCACTTTTGATTAAATCATTGTTTTGTTTGCTGCAGATCTAGCAGTTCTCTGAATGCTGAGCTCTCTATAACTTCACCTACAAAAGTGATTGACATCTTTTGATCTACACTTTGCAAAGGCAGTAAGCTGCCAATCAGTGGTGGGGATGGGGTAATACCAAGTGCTCATGAATATCAAGGACTATAAGACATCCCATTTACTAGTATTATGGTGATGATTAGAGATGAGTGAACCTTTGGAGGTTCGGTTTGCAGGGTGCATGGGAACCTTAGATAAGGTTCAGTTTATGACCTTGACTTGAATCAAACCTCAATGGAAGTCAGTACTTGGGCAGTTTGTGTCTCCACCCACATACAACCAGGCATACGCAGAACACTTCCGGGGGAGGGTGGACGGGGTTTTTCAATTTTTTTTTTTTTGTGCACATTACATCTTATCACAGTTATCTTAGCCCCAGTGTGAGCCACTCAAATACTGCACGTGGCCCACACTGGGCTGAGCATTACTCATACCCAAACACAGTGCTGCTCGCTTGAGTGGATTGCACTCGCAATTCACTCGAACTTTGAACCCGAACTTTGCTTTTTTGGAAGTTAGTTTCCAAACCCGAACCTCGGGTTCACTCATTTCTAGTGATAATCTCTTGCTGATAAAACTGTGATTTATAAAAAAAAAACTACAGCAAGCAGCCCAGTAAGTAACACATTGCTGGAATCACGGTCTCTGTCTCTACATATGATGATCTCAGATTAGGTGGCAAAAAAGTTGGTGACAGATTCCCTTTAACAACTTCCGAAAAAAAGAAAAAAAAAGTTATTTAATACATTCTATGTACTCCAAAATATAATTATTACAAATACACACATGGTCAAAATTGTTGTTACCCCTCGTTTAATGAAAGCAAAACCCACAATGGTCACAGAAATAACTTGAATATGACAAAAGTAATAAATAAAAAATCTATAAAAATGAACAAATGAAAGTCAGACATTGCTTTTCTGCTTCCACAGAATTTTTAAAAAAATAAAACACATGAAATAGGCCTGGACAGAAATGATGGTTCCTCCTTAACTTAATATTATGTTGCAAAACCTTTTGAGACAATCCCTGCAATCAAACGATTCCTGTAACTGTCAATGACACTTCTGCACCTCTCGACAGGTATTTTGGCCACTCCTCAAGAGCAAACTGCTCCAGTTGTCTCGAGTTTGAAGGTCACCTTTTACAGACGGCATGTTTCAGCTTTTTCCAAAGATGCTCAATAGGATTTAGGTCAGGGCTCACAGAAGGCCACTTCAGAATAGTCCAATGTTTTCCTCTTAGCCATTTTTGGGTGTTTTAAGCTGTGTATTTTGGGTCCTTATCCTGTTGCAAGACCCATGACCTGCGACTGAGACCAAGCTTTCTGACACTGGGCAGCACATTTCTCTAGAATCCATTGATACTCTTGAGATTTCATTGTACCCTGAAAAGATTCAAGACACCCTGTACAAGATACAGCAAAGCAGCCCCAGAACATAACAGAGCCTCCTCCATATTTCACAGAAGGGACAGTGTTCTTTTCTTGATATGCTTCATTTTTCCATCTGTGAACATAGAGCTGATGTGCCTTGCCAAAAAGTTCCATTTTTGTCTCATGTGTCCATAGGATATTCTACCAGAAGCTTAGTGGATTGTCAATATGCAGTTTGGAAAATTCCAGTCTTGCTTTTCATGATCTTTTCTTCAACAATGGTGTCCTCCTTGGTCGTCTCCCATGAAGTCCACTTTGGCTCAAACAACGACGGATGGTGCGATCTGACACTGATGTTCCTTGAGCTTAAAGTTTACCATTAATCTCGTTAGAAGTTTTTCTTGGCTCTTTTGTTACCATTTATATTATCCGTCTCTTTGATTTGTCATCAATTTTCCTCCTGCGACCTTGTCCAGGGAAGTTGGCTACAGTCCCATGATCTTACATTTCTGGAGATGGTCTTATATCCTTTAACTTTAACATGATTGTCTATAATTTTCTTTCTAATCTCCTGAGACAACTCTTTCCTTCACTTCCTCTGGTCCAAGTTGAGTGTGGTACACACCATGTATCCAAACAGCACAGTGAGTATCTATAGCCCTATAAGCCCTATATACAGGCCCAAAACCAATTACAAGATTGTAGACACATGTGATGCTAATTAGTGGACACAACTTGATTTAACATGTCCCTTTGTCACATTATTTTCAGAGGTACCATCATTTCTGTCCAGGCCTATTTCATGAGTTTTATTTTTTTTTAAATAATTCTATGGAAGCATGGTTGAAAAGCAATGTCTGACTTTCATTTGTTCATTTTCATAGATTTTTAGTTTATTACTTTTGTCAGAATCAAGTTATTTCTGTACCCATTGTGGGTTTTTCTTTCATTACACGAGGGGTACCAAAACCTTTGACCACGTGTGTATAACTAATCCTGTAAAAAAACAAATCCTCATATAGCTACATTAATAGAAAAAAGGTATAACTTCTGAAAAGCAAAAATAAAAACATGAAATTTTAAACTAAGAAACAAATCTATGACCAAATTCAAATTGTCATTGTTACATTTGAACCTCTTTTTATTACCATCTAATAAAATTTCTCCACTCCTATTTAGTTTTTTCTCATTACAGCATTTACTGATTGGGTTAATTTATTTTATACTTTCAAAGATCAGATTTTTATAGATGTGTAGATACTAGAGTTGAGCGCGGTTCGTGGTTCGTGGTTCTCCAGTTCTAGGCTCGAGTGATTTTGGGGCATGTTCTAGATCGAACTAGAACTCGAGCTTTTTGCAAAAGCTCGATAGTTCTAGAAACGTTCGAGAACGGTTCTAGCAGCCAAAAAACAGCTAAATCATAGCTTGGTTTCTGCTGTAATAGTGTAAGTCACTCTGTGAATCAAACTATTATCACATTTCAGTGTATAGTGTGCGTGAACAGCGCCTTCAGATCACTGCTGTTTCTATAATGGCGATCGCCATTTTTTTTTTTTTTTTTCTTGTCTTCCTTCCCTAAGCGCGCGCGTCTTGTGGGGCTGGCCAGCATGTCAGCCAATCACAGACACACACACACCTAAGTGGACTTTGAGGCAGAGAAGCAACGGCATGTGTGATAGGATCTGCATGTCACATGTCCCTGCATTATAAAACCGGACATTTTCTTCACGATCGCCATTATCTGCCTTCTGCGTCTTTGGTGTCAGACATCACTGTCGCAGTTCCGTCCTTTGTCCTATCGCCGATACAGCTGTATGCGCTGCATACACAGCGTTAGACAGCTTAGGGAGAGCACATTCTAGCAGTCCTTTTAAGGGCTCGTACCGGCAGGGTCAGAGAGCCATAGGTGACAGGTCCTGCAAACAGCAACAGCGTCTGTGTAGCCCAGGTCAGGGATTTCCTCCCTGCATTTCACCATTAGGAGGGAATAGAAAGGCAGGCTTCCATTCCTCTACCCAGAGCACCACAATCCTGCCACTGTACCCTCTTGTCCTCTGCACACTCCAACTCATTCTAACTAAGCCATTATACTAGCAAACACTCAGTGTACCTAGTGGCATCCTATACGTGGCTATTGGACTTTGCTATAGTCCCACTAGTGCAAAGACATTTGCAGAGCACATCTGCCTGCATTGCACACTCCAAGTTTTTTAAACTAAGCAATTTTACTAGCAAACACTCAGTGTACCTAGTGGCATCCTATACGTGGCTATTGGACTTTGCTATAGTCCCACTAGTGCAAAGACATTAGCAGAGCACATCTGCCTGCATTGCACACTCCAAGTTTTTTAAACTCAGCCATTATACTAGCAAACACTCTGTACCTAGTGGCATCCTATACGTGGCTATTGGACTTTGCTATAGTCCCACTAGGGCCAAGACATTTGCAGAGCGCATCTGCCTGCGTTGCACACTCCAACAAATTATAACGAAGCCATTATACTAGCAAACACTCAGTGTACCTAGTGGCATCCTATACGTGGCTATTGGACTTTGCTATAGTCCCACTAGTGCCAAGACATTTGCAGAGCGCATCTGCCTGCGTTGCACACTCCAACTAATTATAACGAAGCCATTATACTAGCAAACACTCAGTGTACCTAGTGGCATCCTATACGTGGCTATTGGACTTTGCTATAGTCCCACTAGTGCCAAGACATTTGCAGAGCGCATCTGCCTGCGTTGCACACTCCAACTAATTATAACGAAGCCATTATACTAGCACACACTCAGTGTACCTAGTGGCATCCTATACGTGGCTATTGGACTTTGCTATAGTCCCACTAGTGCCAAGACATTTGCAGAGCACATCTGCCTGCATTGCACACTCCAAGTTTTTTAAACTAAGCAATTTTACTAGCAAACACTCAGTGTACCTAGTGGCATCCTATACGTGGCTATTGGACTTTGCTATAGTCCCACTAGGGCCAAGACATTTGCAGAGCGCATCTGCCTGCGTTGCACACTCCAACAAATTATAACGAAGCCATTATACTAGCAAACACTCAGTGTACCTAGTGGCATCCTATACGTGGCTATTGGACTTTGCTATAGTCCCACTAGTGCCAAGACATTTGCAGAGCGCATCTGCCTGCGTTGCACACTCCAACTAATTATAACGAAGCCATTATACTAGCAAACACTCAGTGTACCTAGTGGCATCCTATACGTGGCTATTGGACTTTGCTATAGTCCCACTAGTGCCAAGACATTTGCAGAGCGCATCTGCCTGCGTTGCACACTCCAACTAATTATAACGAAGCCATTATACTAGCAAACACTCAGTGTACCTAGTGGCATCCTATACGTGGCTATTGGACTTTGCTATAGTCCCACTAGTGCCAAGACATTTGCAGAGCGCATCTGCCTGCGTTGCACACTCCAACAAATTATAACGAAGCCATTATACTAGCAAACACTCAGTGTACCTAGTGGCATCCTATACGTGGCTATTGGACTTTGCTATAGTCCCACTAGTGCCAAGACATTTGCAGAGCGCATCTGCCTGCGTTGCACACTCCAACTAATTATAACGAAGCCATTATACTAGCAAACACTCAGTGTACCTAGTGGCATCCTATACGTGGCTATTGGACTTTGCTATAGTCCCACTAGTGCCAAGACATTTGCAGAGCGCATCTGCCTGCGTTGCACACTCCAACAAATTATAACGAAGCCATTATACTAGCAAACACTCAGTGTACCTAGTGGCATCCTATACGTGGCTATTGGACTTTGCTATAGTCCCACTAGTGCCAAGACATTTGCAGAGCACATCTGCCTGCATTGCACACCAAGTTTTTTAAACTAAGCAATTTTACTAGCAAACACTCAGTGTACCTAGTGGCATCCTATACGTGGCTATTGGACTTTGCTATAGTCCCACTAGTGCAAAGACATTAGCAGAGCACATCTGCCTGCATTGCACACTCCAAGTTTTTTAAACTCAGCCATTATACTAGCAAACACACAGTGTACCTAGTGGCATCCTATACGTGGCTATTGGACTTTGCTATAGTCCCACTAGTGCCAAGACATTTGCAGAGCGCATCTGCCTGCGTTGCACACTCCAACTAATTATAACGAAGCCATTATACTAGCAAACACTCAGTGTACCTAGTGGCATCCTATACGTGGCTATTGGACTTTGCTATAGTCCCACTAGTGCCAAGACATTTGCAGAGCGCATCTGCCTGCGTTGCACACTCCAACTAATTATAACGAAGCCATTATACTAGCACACACTCAGTGTACCTAGTGGCATCCTATACGTGGCTATTGGACTTTGCTATAGTCCCACTAGTGCCAAGACATTTGCAGAGCGCATCTGCCTGCGTTGCACACTACAACAAATTATAACGAAGCCATTATACTAGCAAACACTCAGTGTACCTAGTGGCATCCTATACGTGGCTATTGGACTTTGCTATAGTCCCACTAGTGCCAAGACATTTGCAGAGCGCATCTGCCTGCGTTGCACACTCCAACTAATTATAACGAAGCCATTATACTAGCACACACTCAGTGTACCTAGTGGCATCCTATACGTGGCTATTGGACTTTGCTATAGTCCCACTAGGGCCAAGACATTTGCAGAGCACATCTGCCTGCATTGCACACTCCAAGTTTTTTAAACTAAGCAATTTTACTAGCAAACACTCAGTGTACCTAGTGGCATCCTATACGTGGCTATTGGACTTTGCTATAGTCCCACTAGTGCAAAGACATTAGCAGAGCACATCTGCCTGCATTGCACACTCCAAGTTTTTTAAACTCAGCCATTATACTAGCAAACACACAGTGTACCTAGTGGCATCCTATACGTGGCTATTGGACTTTGCTATAGTCCCACTAGTGCCAAGACATTTGCAGAGCGCATCTGCCTGCGTTGCACACTCCAACTAATTATAACGAAGCCATTATACTAGCAAACACTCAGTGTACCTAGTGGCATCCTATACGTGGCTATTGGACTTTGCTATAGTCCCACTAGTGCCAAGACATTTGCAGAGCGCATCTGCCTGCGTTGCACACTCCAACAAATTATAACGAAGCCATTATACTAGCAAACACTCAGTGTACCTAGTGGCATCCTATACGTGGCTATTGGACTTTGCTATAGTCCCACTAGTGCCAAGACATTTGCAGAGCGCATCTGCCTGCGTTGCACACTCCAACTAATTATAACGAAGCCATTATACTAGCAAACACTCAGTGTACCTAGTGGCATCCTATACGTGGCTATTGGACTTTGCTATAGTCCCACTAGTGCCAAGACATTTGCAGAGCGCATCTGCCTGCGTTGCACACTCCAACTAATTATAACGAAGCCATTATACTAGCACACACTCAGTGTACCTAGTGGCATCCTATACGTGGCTATTGGACTTTGCTATAGTCCCACTAGTGCCAAGACATTTGCAGAGCACATCTGCCTGCATTGCACACTCCAAGTTTTTTAAACTAAGCAATTTTACTAGCAAACACTCAGTGTACCTAGTGGCATCCTATACGTGGCTATTGGACTTTGCTATAGTCCCACTAGTGCAAAGACATTAGCAGAGCACATCTGCCTGCATTGCACACTCCAAGTTTTTTAAACTCAGCCATTATACTAGCAAACACACAGTGTACCTAGTGGCATCCTATACGTGGCTATTGGACTTTGCTATAGTCCCACTAGTGCCAAGACATTTGCAGAGCGCATCTGCCTGCGTTGCACACTCCAACTAATTATAACGAAGCCATTATACTAGCAAACACTCAGTGTACCTAGTGGCATCCTATACGTGGCTATTGGACTTTGCTATAGTCCCACTAGTGCCAAGACATTTGCAGAGCGCATCTGCCTGCGTTGCACACTCCAACTAATTATAACGAAGCCATTATACTAGCACACACTCAGTGTACCTAGTGGCATCCTATACGTGGCTATTGGACTTTGCTATAGTCCCACTAGTGCCAAGACATTTGCAGAGCACATCTGCCTGCATTGCACACTCCAAGTTTTTTAAACTAAGCAATTTTACTAGCAAACACTCAGTGTACCTAGTGGCATCCTATACGTGGCTATTGGACTTTGCTATAGTCCCACTAGTGCAAAGACATTAGCAGAGCACATCTGCCTGCATTGCACACTCCAAGTTTTTTAAACTCAGCCATTATACTAGCAAACACACAGTGTACCTAGTGGCATCCTATACGTGGCTATTGGACTTTGCTATAGTCCCACTAGTGCCAAGACATTTGCAGAGCGCATCTGCCTGCGTTGCACACTCCAACTAATTATAACGAAGCCATTATACTAGCAAACACTCAGTGTACCTAGTGGCATCCTATACGTGGCTACTGGACTTTGCTATAGTCCCACTAGTGCCAAGACATTTGCAGAGCGCATCTGCCTGCGTTGCACACTCCAACTAATTATAACGAAGCCATTATACTAGCAAACACTCAGTGTACCTAGTGGCATCCTATACGTGGCTATTGGACTTTGCTATAGTCCCACTAGTGCCAAGACATTTGCAGCACGTCTGCCTGCGTTGCACACTCCAACGAATTATAACTAAGTTACATTGTCAGGGATATTTATTCTTTATTATTCTGCTGTTAATAAAGCTAGACCACCACTGCAATCTTCACCACCTCTCAATTTTTACTACCACATTTTCAGTCCACAATCTTGTCGCAATCAACATGAGTGGCAAAATGACAGATGCTGGTGGAAAGGGGAAGAGGCGTGGTGGAAAAGGCAAAAAATGTTTTGTCAGTGGGGAAGGTGGCAAAGCTCCATTATCATCTGCTGAAGATAGACCATCTACTAGCAAAAGTAAGATGTCTACTACTTATTGTGGACAATCCGATGTGCTCCCTTTTTTACGGACACGAACAAGAGGAACAAAGGTAGATGATGGGCAAAAAAGGAAAATGCTTGAATGGATCTCAAGTGGTCCAACAAGTGCCCTCTCAGCCACTTCAAGTACCGCATCCAAAAAACACCATTCCTCTGAGTTGTCATCCCAATCACACTTGATTTCTCCCAGCTCTGAAGTCTCCATCAGCCCTGCACAGTATGGTGGAACTGAGATGGCTGAGTCTGCAGAGCTGTTCAGTCACACTATAGCCTGGGAATCAGAGGTCTGCTCCCAAGCTACAGTGAGTACAGAACAGGAAATGGTCTGCAGTGATGCCCAGAACCTTTGTGACTCAGATTCAGGCCGTGAGGACCAAGTTTCTGAGCATAATGTTGACCCTTTGTCACAAACTGTAACACCTGTGGTTATAGACAATGAGGAACATACTGATGAAGATGAGACGCAGAAACCCGATTGGGATGACAACTTAAATATTCGGTCAGGGCAAGAAGAGGCTCGGTCTGAGGGGGAGGGGAGTGCAAACACAACAATTGATGATGACGTTCTAGATCCCACCTACTGTCAACCCCCAGTCAGGCACTCGAGGAGGTCAACAGAGGCGGTGGAGGAGGATGCAACCGACGACGAAGTTACCTTGCGGCTTCCTGGACAGAGTCGGAGCACTGGTAGCACGTCTACAACTGCATCCTCAGCCACCACTCTGCCTATGAGCATTATTCGGGGTGGATCAACAGGTCGCATGGCCTCTAAGCCTTGCCTAGCCTGGGCCTTTTTTCACATCGAAAAAGATCGCCCAACTCATGTGATATGTAACATTTGTCATGATTCTGTTAGTAGAGGTCAAAACCTCAGCAGTTTGACAACTTCTTCCATGAATCGTCACATGAATAAATATCATAAGTCCCGGTGGGAAGCTCACCGTGCTGCAATGCCGGCTAGCGGAGCGAACCATCCACCGCCCGCCCCTTCCAGTGCATCCGCGCGCTCTTCATCTTCTAGGACTGTGGGGACAGCTGTCACACCTGTTTTTCCACGCAAAACTTCCACCACTGTAACCGCAACAGGCAGTTTGCTTGTAAGGTCGTCAGTTGGTTTGGAAGGGGAAACAAGTGAGTGTGTACAGCTCTCTCAGACATCGATAGCACCAACGTTGGATGAAGGCAACATCATGTCTCCGCCTGCACTTTCCTCACAAACCTGCATTTTTCCAGGGACACCCTACTCAACACCGTCTACACACAGCAGCCAGATCTCTGTCCCTCAGATGTGGTCAAATAAAAGGCCACTTCCTCCGACCCATGACAAAGCTAAGAGGTTGACTCTATCCCTCTGTAAGCTGTTGGCTACCGAAATGCTGCCTTTCCGCCTAGTGGACACACAGGATTTTAGAGACCTTATGTCTGTCGCTGTGCCCCAGTACCAGATGCCTAGTCGCCACTACTTCTCTAAGAAAGGTGTGCCCGCGCTACACCAGCATGTCGCACACAACATCACCGCTTCCTTGAGAAACTGTGTGTGTGAACGGGTGCATTTCACCACCGATACTTGGACCAGTAAGCATGGACAGGGACGTTACATGTCGCTGACTGGGCACTGGGTAACTATGGTGATAGATGGTGAAGGGTCTGCTGCACAAGTCTTGCCGTCCCCACGACTTGTGTGTCAATCCTCTGTCTGTCCAAGTTCCGCCACAGCTTCTGCATCCTCCACCTCATCTGGGTCCTCCACCTCCGCCCCAAGCCTGCCTGGTCAGGCCACCAGCGTTCTCACTGCGCAGAAGGAATCACGCACGCCTCATTACTATGCTGGCAGCTGAGCGCAACGGCATCAGGCGGTCTTTAGCTTGACATGTCTTGGTAATAAGAGTCACACAGCTGAGGAGTTGTGGTCAGCTCTGCGGTCCGAGTTTAATAAATGGTTGTCTCCACTCAACCTGCAGCCTGGTAAGGCCGTGTGCGACAATGCTGCAAACCTGGGTGCGGCCCTTCGCCTGGGCAAGGTGACACACGTACCTTGTATGGCTCACGTGTTGAACCTTGTCGTGCAGCAATTTTTAACACACTATCCCGGCCTAGATGGCCTTCTGAACAGGGCACGAAAACTGTCTGCTCACTTCCGGCGTTCAAGCGCCGCAGCTGAGCGACTTGCATCGCTCCAGAAGTCTTTCGGCCTGCCGGTTCATCGCCTGAAATGCGATGTGGCGACACGCTGGAATTCAACTCTACACATGTTACAGCGACTGTGGCAGCACCGCAGAGCCCTGGTGCAATACGTCATGACGTATAGCCTGGGCCAACGAGATGCAGAGGTGGGGCAGATCACCCTGATGGAGTGGTCTCAGATCAAGGACCTATGCACCCTTCTGCACAGTTTCGACATGGCGACGAATATGTTTAGCTCTGACAATGCCATTATCAGCATGACGATTCCAGTCATTTACATGCTGGAGCACACGCTAAACACTATTCGGAGTCAGGGGGTGGGACAACATGAAGGGGAGGAACTACAGGAGGATTCATATGTGCAAGGGACAACAACATCACCAAGATCCAGACGTTCATCATCACCAACGCAGCAGGCATGGGACCATGGGGAACAGGGATCGACAAGGGCGCATAGTAGCAGGCGAAATGTTGAGCAAGGTGCAGGAGAACATGAAGAAATGGAGGACGAACTGTCCATGGACATGGAAGACTCAGCGGATGAGGGAGACCTTGGTCAAATTTCAGTTGAAAGAGGTTGGGGGGAGATGTCAGAGGAAGAAAGAACGGTTAGCACCTCTATGCCACAAACACAGCGTGGACTTAATCCGCATGGCTGCGCAAGACACATGAGTGCCTTCTTGTTGCACTACCTCCAACATGACAGTCGTATTGTCAAAATTAGAAGTGATGATGACTACTGGATTGCCACACTATTAGATCCCCGGTACAAGTCCAAATTTTGTGACATAATTCCAGCCATAGAAAGGGACGCACGTATGCAGGAGTATCAGCAGAAGCTGTTACTCGATCTTAGCTCGGCTTTTCCACCAAACAACCGTGCAGGTGCAGGGAGGGAATCTCCCAGTTGTAACTTGACAAACATGGGACGGTCTCGTCATCTTCACCAGTCTACCCGTACCAGTAGGACCGTATCTGGTGCCGGTAACAGCAATTTTATGGAATCTTTTCATAATTTTTTTAGACCCTCTTTTGCAAGGCCACCAGAGACAACAAGTCTGACACATACTCAACGGCTGGAGAGGATGATACAGGAGTATCTCCAAATGAACATCGATGCCATGACTGTGCAACTGGAGCCTTGCTCCTTTTGGGCTTCAAACATAGAAAAATGGCCAGAGCTCTCCAGTTACGCCTTGGAGATTTTGTCGTGTCCAGCTGCCAGCGTTGTCTCTGAACGTGTATTCAGTGCTGCTGGGTGTGTGCTGACAGATAAGCGCACGCGTCTGTCCAGTGACAATGTGGACAGACTGACGTTCATCAAAATTAACAAGTCATGGATCCAGAAGGAATTTACTACCCCTGTGTCATCCTGGGGAGAGTAAATGCTTGTGGATTTGGAATGTGCTTGATGCAAATCAAAACATCCTGTTTGCAACTAGGGCCCAAGTGCTGCCACTGATGGGGTGGGTGTCTGTGTGGCCCAATTTTTGGAAAAAAAGGGAGACTCCGCTTGGAGTAACCCTTGCTTACATTGTTTTTAAAAGAAGCCAAGATGAACAAGTCATGGATCAGCAAAGACTTTATCTACGTACCCCGGTGTCATCCTGGGGACGGATAAGAATGGCGTATTTTTGAATGTGCTTGATGCAAATCAAAACATCCTGTTTGCAACTAGGGCCCAAGTGCTGCCACTGATGGGGTGGGTGTCTGTGTGGCCCAATTTTTGGAAAAAAAGGGAGACTCCGCTTGGAGTAACCCTTGCTTACATTGTTTTTAAAAGAAGCCAAGATGAACAAGTCATGGATCAGCAAAGACTTTATCTACGTACCCCGGTGTCATCCTGGGGACGGATAAGAATGGCGTATTTTTGAATGTGCTTGATGCAAATCAAAACATCCTGTTTGCAACTAGGGCCCAAGTGCTGCCACTGATGGGGTGGGTGTCTGTGTGGCCCAATTTTTGGAAAAAAGGGAGACTCCGCTTGGAGTAACCCTTGCTTGCTGTGTTTTTAAAAGAAGCCAAGATGAACAGAGCTGGGATCAGGAAAGACTTTGCTACCTACCCCGGTGTCATCCTGGGGACGGATAAGAATGGCGTATTTTTGAATGTGCTTGATGCAAATCTAGCTGTGAAGTGTACAACTGGGGCACAACTGCTGCCACTGAAGGGGTGGGTGTGTGTAGGCCCAATTTTTGGAAAAAAGGGAGACTCCGCTTGGAGTAACCCTTGCTTGCTGTGTTTTTAAAAGAAGCCAAGATGAACAGAGCTGGGATCAGGAAAGACTTTGCTACCTACCCCGGTGTCATCCTGGGGACGGATAAGAATGGCGTATTTTTGAATGTGCTTGATGCAAATCAAAACATCCTGTTTGCAACTAGGGCCCAAGTGCTGCCACTGATGGGGTGGGTGTCTGTGTGGCCCAATTTTTGGAAAAAAAGGGAGACTCCGCTTGGAGTAACCCTTGCTTACATTGTTTTTAAAAGAAGCCAAGATGAACAAGTCATGGATCAGCAAAGACTTTATCTACGTACCCCGGTGTCATCCTGGGGACGGATAAGAATGGCGTATTTTTGAATGTGCTTGATGCAAATCAAAACATCCTGTTTGCAACTAGGGCCCAAGTGCTGCCACTGATGGGGTGGGTGTCTGTGTGGCCCAATTTTTGGAAAAAAGGGAGACTCCGCTTGGAGTAACCCTTGCTTGCTGTGTTTTTAAAAGAAGCCAAGATGAACAGAGCTGGGATCAGGAAAGACTTTGCTACCTACCCCGGTGTCATCCTGGGGACGGATAAGAATGGCGTATTTTTGAATGTGCTTGATGCAAATCTAGCTGTGAAGTGTACAACTGGGGCACAACTGCTGCCACTGAAGGGGTGGGTGTGTGTGGGCCCAATTTTTGGAAAAAAGGGAGACTCCGCTTGGAGTAACCCTTGCTTGCTGTGTTTTTAAAAGAAGCCAAGATGAACAGAGCTGGGATCAGGAAAGACTTTGCTACCTACCCCGGTGTCATCCTGGGGACGGATAAGAATGGCGTATTTTTGAATGTGCTTGATGCAAATCTAGCTGTGAAGTGTACAACTGGGGCACAACTGCTGCCACTGAAGGGGTGGGTGTGTGTGGGCCCAATTTTTGGAAAAAAGGGAGACTCCGCTTGGAGTAACCCTTGCTTGCTGTGTTTTTAAAAGAAGCCAAGATGAACAGAGCTGGGATCAGGAAAGACTTTGCTACCTACCCCGGTGTCATCCTGGGGACGGATAAGAATGGCGTATTTTTGAATGTGCTTGATGCAAATCAAAACATCCTGTTTGCAACTAGGGCCCAAGTGCTGCCACTGATGGGGTGGGTGTCTGTGTGGCCCAATTTTTGGAAAAAAAGGGAGACTCCGCTTGGAGTAACCCTTGCTTACATTGTTTTTAAAAGAAGCCAAGATGAACAAGTCATGGATCAGCAAAGACTTTATCTACGTACCCCGGTGTCATCCTGGGGACGGATAAGAATGGCGTATTTTTAATGTGCTTGATGCAAATCAAAACATCCTGTTTGCAACTAGGGCCCAAGTGCTGCCACTGATGGGGTGGGTGTCTGTGTGGCCCAATTTTTGGAAAAAAGGGAGACTCCGCTTGGAGTAACCCTTGCTTGCTGTGTTTTTAAAAGAAGCCAAGATGAACAGAGCTGGGATCAGGAAAGACTTTGCTACCTACCCCGGTGTCATCCTGGGGACGGATAAGAATGGCGTATTTTTGAATGTGCTTGATGCAAATCTAGCTGTGAAGTGTACAACTGGGGCACAACTGCTGCCACTGAAGGGGTGGGTGTGTGTGGGCCCAATTTTTGGAAAAAAGGGAGACTCCGCTTGGAGTAACCCTTGCTTGCTGTGTTTTTAAAAGAAGCCAAGATGAACAGAGCTGGGATCAGGAAAGACTTTGCTACCTACCCCGGTGTCATCCTGGGGACGGATAAGAATGGCGTATTTTTGAATGTGCTTGATGCAAATCAAAACATCCTGTTTGCAACTAGGGCCCAAGTGCTGCCACTGATGGGGTGGGTGTCTGTGTGGCCCAATTTTTGGAAAAAAGGGAAACTCCGCTTGGAGTAACCCTTGCTTGCTGTGTTTTTAAAAGAAGCCAAGATGAACAGAGCTGGGATCAGGAAAGACTTTGCTACCTACCCCGGTGTCATCCTGGGGACGGATAAGAATGGCGTATTTTTGAATGTGCTTGATGCAAATCAAAACATCCTGTTTGCAACTAGGGCCCAAGTGCTGCCACTGATGGGGTGGGTGTCTGTGTGGCCCAATTTTTGGAAAAAAAGGGAGACTCCGCTTGGAGTAACCCTTGCTTACATTGTTTTTAAAAGAAGCCAAGATGAACAAGTCATGGATCAGCAAAGACTTTATCTACGTACCCCGGTGTCATCCTGGGGACGGATAAGAATGGCGTATTTTTGAATGTGCTTGATGCAAATCAAAACATCCTGTTTGCAACTAGGGCCCAAGTGCTGCCACTGATGGGGTGGGTGTCTGTGTGGCCCAATTTTTGGAAAAAAGGGAGACTCCGCTTGGAGTAACCCTTGCTTGCTGTGTTTTTAAAAGAAGCCAAGATGAACAGAGCTGGGATCAGGAAAGACTTTGCTACCTACCCCGGTGTCATCCTGGGGACGGATAAGAATGGCGTATTTTTGAATGTGCTTGATGCAAATCTAGCTGTGAAGTGTACAACTGGGGCACAACTGCTGCCACTGAAGGGGTGGGTGTGTGTGGGCCCAATTTTTGGAAAAAAGGGAGACTCCGCTGGGAGTAACCCTTGCTTGCTGTGTTTTTAAAAGAAGCCAAGATGAACAGAGCTGGGATCAGGAAAGACTTTGCTACCTACCCCGGTGTCATCCTGGGGACGGATAAGAATGGCGTATTTTTGAATGTGCTTGATGCAAATCAAAACATCCTGTTTGCAACTAGGGCCCAAGTGCTGCCACTGAAGGGGTGGGTGTGTGTGGGCCCAATTTTTGGAAAAAAGGGAGACTCCGCTTGGAGTAACCCTTGCTTGCTGTGTTTTTAAAAGAAGCCAAGATGAACAGAGCTGGGATCAGGAAAGACTTTGCTACCTACCCCGGTGTCATCCTGGGGACGGATAAGAATGGCGTATTTTTGAATGTGCTTGATGCAAATCAAAACATCCTGTTTGCAACTAGGGCCCAAGTGCTGCCACTGATGGGGTGGGTGTCTGTGTGGCCCAATTTTTGGAAAAAAGGGAGACTCCGCTTGGAGTAACCCTTGCTTGCTGTGTTTTTAAAAGAAGCCAAGATGAACAGAGCTGGGATCAGGAAAGACTTTGCTACCTACCCCGGTGTCATCCTGGGGACGGATAAGAATGGCGTATTTTTGAATGTGCTTGATGCAAATCTAGCTGTGAAGTGTACAACTGGGGCACAACTGCTGCCACTGAAGGGGTGGGTGTGTGTGGGCCCAATTTTTGGAAAAAAGGGAGACTCCGCTTGGAGTAACCCTTGCTTGCTGTGTTTTTAAAAGAAGCCAAGATGAACAGAGCTGGGATCAGGAAAGACTTTGCTACCTACCCTGGTGTCATCCTGGGGACGGATAAGAATGGCGTATTTTTGAATGTGCTTGATGCAAATCAAAACATCCTGTTTGCAACTAGGGCCCAAGTGCTGCCACTGATGGGGTGGGTGTCTGTGTGGCCCAATTTTTGGAAAAAAAGGGAGACTCCGCTTGGAGTAACCCTTGCTTACATTGTTTTTAAAAGAAGCCAAGATGAACAAGTCATGGATCAGCAAAGACTTTATCTACGTACCCCGGTGTCATCCTGGGGACGGATAAGAATGGCGTATTTTTGAATGTGCTTGATGCAAATCAAAACATCCTGTTTGCAACTAGGGCCCAAGTGCTGCCACTGATGGGGTGGGTGTCTGTGTGGCCCAATTTTTGGAAAAAAGGGAGACTCCGCTTGGAGTAACCCTTGCTTGCTGTGTTTTTAAAAGAAGCCAAGATGAACAGAGCTGGGATCAGGAAAGACTTTGCTACCTACCCCGGTGTCATCCTGGGGACGGATAAGAATGGCGTATTTTTGAATGTGCTTGATGCAAATCTAGCTGTGAAGTGTACAACTGGGGCACAACTGCTGCCACTGAAGGGGTGGGTGTGTGTGGGCCCAATTTTTGGAAAAAAGGGAGACTCCGCTTGGAGTAACCCTTGCTTGCTGTGTTTTTAAAAGAAGCCAAGATGAACAGAGCTGGGATCAGGAAAGACTTTGCTACCTACCCCGGTGTCATCCTGGGGACGGATAAGAATGGCGTATTTTTGAATGTGCTTGATGCAAATCTAGCTGTGAAGTGTACAACTGGGGCACAACTGCTGCCACTGAAGGGGTGGGTGTGTGTGGGCCCAATTTTTGGAAAAAAGGGAGACTCCGCTTGGAGTAACCCTTGCTTGCTGTGTTTTTAAAAGAAGCCAAGATGAACAGAGCTGGGATCAGGAAAGACTTTGCTACCTACCCCGGTGTCATCCTGGGGACGGATAAGAATGGCGTATTTTTGAATGTGCTTGATGCAAATCAAAACATCCTGTTTGCAACTAGGGCCCAAGTGCTGCCACTGATGGGGTGGGTGTCTGTGTGGCCCAATTTTTGGAAAAAAGGGAGACTCCGCTTGGAGTAACCCTTGCTTGCTGTGTTTTTAAAAGAAGCCAAGATGAACAGAGCTGGGATCAGGAAAGACTTTGCTACCTACCCCGGTGTCATCCTGGGGACGGATAAGAATGGCGTATTTTTGAATGTGCTTGATGCAAATGTAGCTGTGAAGTGTACAACTGGGGCACAAGTGCTGCCACTGAAGGGGTGGGTGTGTGTGTGGCCCAATTTTTGGAAAAAAGGGAGACTCCGCTTGGAGTCACCTTGCGGTGTTTTACATGATTTTAGAAGGGCGTGCCATGCCTATATCTGTGTGTCCTCCTCTTTTTCCTTGTCCAGCTGTTTTGTTTTCGCATGAGTATATGTCCTTGTCACTTTCCAATGTGTTTGAGTTGTTTGTCACCTTTAGGACACCTTTGAGGGTGTTTTCTAGGTGTTTTTCTGTGTTTGTGATTGCCTGCCATTGTTTCCTATGCAGTTCGAGTTCGGTTCGTCGAACGTTCGACGAACCGAACTCGAACGGGAGGTCCGTTCGGCGAACCAACCTCGAGCCGAACCGCAACCGGTTCGCTCATCTCTAGTAGATACCACTTGTGTGTTTTTTAATGTTTTAAAAAATGGGTAATAAGGGGCTGAATTAAACATTATATTTTCTTTCATACTTTTATATTATTTTTTTTTGTTAAATACTTTTTACTATAATTGTCAGTCCCCTTAGGAGACTGGAACCTTCAATCATTTGACCACTTGTACTGTACATGGCAATATCGCAGTACTGCTGTGAATAACAAAAATCACAGTCTCATGATGGGCAGCCATAATTATAACCAATCAGCACCAATGGGCAATTAAAACTGCAAGCTCTTTGGCCACACACTGCAAATGCTGGTGTGATAGATTGTCAGCAGCATTAAACAGGTTAATAGTTGTAGGATGAGCTCTGATCTACCTGATGCTGTTAGAGGGAGATAAAGGCTGTAAAATACAGCCATCATCTGTTGGCAAAGATGCAAAACTAGTTCCTGAGCCTGCAGCTGTAAGGGGTGGCAGTAGCCCCTAAACTCCCGACGATATGGCCTCTGAAAGATAGATAGGTGGGTTGGGGTGGAGTAATTTTAGTTCCCCACTAGAGCGCACAGTGTTCCCACAGTGAGTGCAAGAGGGAAGGGATGAAGTAGTGTAGAAAAGAAGTGAAAGAAAAGAGAGACTGCAGAGAATGACGGAGTGGAGGGCATTTGAATCCTAATGTAGAGAAGGCTGCCCTGTACCTTGAGGACTGGCGGATAAAGACATGGATGCAGAAGGCGTGAGGCTGAGTCCTAACGACAGCTTCCATGGAGGAATGCTGCAGAACTCTGGGAAGTGGGAGATCAGTATGGCCAGAGCACCCGTATCCACAGGGAAAGGGACCGGTAATCCAGGAGGTCGATGGAAGCATCTGCCAGCCAGGATAGTGAGAGTAGTGAGGAAATGGATGTGTCTGGGAAAGAAGACGTGCCCTGTCCTGGAAGAGGAAAATTTTTCCAAAACCAAAAAAGTGGAGATGTTGAAAGAGAAACCGGAGTCTGCCTCTCCTTTACCGGACTGTATCCTAACCCAGAGGTAAACTCTCCAGCACCCCTGGGAGCTGGCACCCGTCTATCGCCTATACACACTTTATCACTTTTTCATGAAGACAGCCAGTCGGGAGTACCACGACTACAACCCCCAGCCTCCGCAGGGCCCCTGGCGGTTCCTTCACAGCAAAGACAGAGAGACGACTTTTCCCAAACCTGTATGTCATTTGTTAGTAAGGGATTAACAAGTGAGCTTGCTTGTTTCAGACTTTATTCAGGTTGTTTTTCCTCTACTAGAGTATCTCCTTTAGAAGATGAATCCCAGGTGATAAATACTGTATAAGAATAAATTGATTTATCTTCCCTGGTGCCTGAATAATGCAGTAAATGTAATGCTCCAGGCAGAAAAAAAATATTTAACTGTGTACAAATAGGCCAACAGCTGAAATGTTGATACAAAGAAATGCAAATCAATTAGATTGTATATTTTTTTGCACTATTTTATATTGAACATCAAAAAAAATATAAAAACAAATAATTTAACACAGAAAAGTTAAATTAAAATCAATTAAAAAACTTATTGTTAGACATGTAATTTAGGTCAAGCACGTGTATATTTTGGCTTTTCATTCTTCTTGACTTTTTATAGAACCAGAAGCAGGCAACGATGAGACAAATTGCTCCATACCAGCTGCAC
The DNA here is from genome assembly GCF_048569485.1 of Anomaloglossus baeobatrachus. Classification (NCBI taxonomy): domain Eukaryota; kingdom Metazoa; phylum Chordata; class Amphibia; order Anura; family Aromobatidae; genus Anomaloglossus; species Anomaloglossus baeobatrachus. The sequence goes on along the minus strand of NC_134355.1, from coordinate 545,598,899 downwards.
GTCTGGAATGAATAATCTAAGGATATCAAAAAAGTAAAAACTTTTATAGTATGCAGAGTAATGGTCTAGAGAAAAACCAAGCAACAAATACAAAGTGGGCCATAGGAGTATAAGGTCTGAGCGATGTAAGTTAACCCTAGAACGTATACCTGGGGCCTCGCAGGCATGCTATGATACTTGTTTTCTATGGTTCATTTCTATGGTTGTGCGTTCTAGGGTTAAGATACCTAACCCCTTTATAACATAGGACTTGAACATATGTCATGTGCCTGCCATCATGTGACTTTAAGAGCTCCAGGTTGAGCAGAGATCCAACCGCAGCTTTTACCTGTTAATGCCAATATCAGTCTTAGCAATTAGCATATGCCAACAAGGGTCCGCACCATTCCATTCACCCATCGGCATGCCTGTGACATGATCGCTGGGCACTGATGGGTTGCCATGATGGCCAAGAGTCTTCTGAAAACCCCTGTGCCTGCCATTACAATACTCCTGTAAAAGCCAGAGTTTACAATTGCAGCTTCAAATCCCATAATAGTGAAAAAGTAAAAAAAAAAATATTTTTAAAAATATGAAAAAAACAAGCTCAAATCACCTCCTTATGCCACATTAAAAATAAAACAATACACATATATAGCATTACTGAATTCATAAAAGCCTGTTCTGTTAAAAAATAAAATAGAATAATCCAACCTGTAAATAGCGCAATGAAAAAAAAATGCTAGAAAATGTTTTCCATATTTAATGCAGCATTTTTAATGGATTTAAAAACACATTTACATTTTTACATGGTCCTATTAGAAACCTATAGGTAAAAAAATATACACTGCTTTAGCATTTTACCACATTAGGGTGTGAATTAAAGTCCTGGGAAGGGGTTTACATGCGTGGAGAGGTCTCAGGGACATCTGTATCTAATACACGCGAGTGGAATTACCATGGCAGTTGAGGGTCTGCTGAAGACTCCCATTGCTGTCTTCGTGGTACTCCTCTGATGCTCAGCCAGAGGCCTCACTTACAAAAGCGCATAAATTAGACAAGTACAATGCGAGAAAATTTCACATTGCACTCGGACCAATGCTATTCAGTGAGGCAGAGCCGATCTGTCATTTTTTTCTCATGCTGAATCGGCATGAGAAAACTATCGCAGCATGTGGTGAGTGACTCCGCAAATTGGATCACATACAAGTCTATGGGTGCGTGTGAAACATCTTACTGCACTCTGATGTCATCTGAGTGCAGACCAATATATAGACAAGATGGAGAAATTAATCTCCTTATCGTCTCCGCAATTGTGGTCTGAATCTTGATGCAAGAGAATTGGAACACAGTAAAATGACATTCGGATTATGTTCGCAGCAGAGTTTGAGCTGAGTGTCATTAGTATTGTGTGACTCCAGCCATAAGCAATAGGAGACCAAAAATGTCACTATATACTGCAATACTATTGTAATACGTACAAGCAATCAAGACCCGTAAAGAAACTAAACAATAAATAAACATGTTTATAATTCTGAAGACCAAAAGAATAGGAGACCCCCGGATGAGATGAATAAATAAATTCAAGTATAGAGGAACACCAAAACAAAAGGGGGACTAAAGAATAATTGATTAAATACAAAAATATTTATTAATAATACACAATGACAGACAGTGATAGCATATGTGATGGAAAAATTTGCCTGAAACACAAATGTACCAAAAGGCCACCAGATGGCGATAGACACTGCTGTTCCAAAGTAGTGGGTTTAAACAATAAAGACAACAGCTGAGTGAGGGAGGGTAAAAAATAAATGCAATGAAGAAAGTAACTCCTGAACACCCTCACAAATGCCACTCCCATAGACAGCCATAATTAGAAAGAGACATTAATACCTTGAGACATTGTGTACAGCAGGTCAGTGACCAAAGCAGGTGGCAGGGGCAGAGAGCCTCAGCCTCAATGCGCGTTTCAGCAGGGATGGCTTTGTTAGGAGGAGAGGCTAAAGTGCATAGTGTGAGGGTTCATATGTGACAACAAGGAGCCAGGTAGCAAATCGACACATGCAACGTCATGGTGCCCCGCCCCCCGCAGCGGGACACACAGAGCACACCGGGCACAAATGAGAGGCGTATTTATTAAAATAAGCTATATTGTTCCTGTGTGTCTTTTTTCTTTTTACTTACTGAGTTGATAATGGGGGTGTCTGATAGATGCCTTTCAATTACTAACCCCTAGGCCTGATGCCATCTGACATTACACAACTGATATCAACCTACAAAAAATATTACCCCGATTACCACTGTACCAGGGAAATCGGGAAGAGCCAGAAAATGTGCCCGAACTGGCGCATCTAATAGATACGCCAAATACGGCAACTGCGAGCTGCTATTTTTAAGCTGAGAAGAGGTCAATATCCATGGACTTTTCCAGCTTGATTATAGCTTGCAGCTGTCTGCTTTACATTTGCTGCTTATCAAAAATAGGGAGGAACCTAATCCATTTTTTTATTATTCATTTATTAGGTTAAACAAGGCTAAAAACACACTTTAGGGCTACATGCAAGGCACTAAAGCGTGGTTTTTTTGCCTTGTTTAACCTAATAATTAAATAAGAAATGATTTGGAGTCTCCCCTATTTTTTTTTATAAGAAGCCCAGGTAAAGCAGACAGCTGGGGTTGATATTATCAGGCTGGGAAGGTCAATGGCTATTGGTTCATTACAGCCTATTCAAACTAGCCTGCAGTCACCCCAGAAAGAGTATCTCATTAGATGTGCTAATTCTGGTGCTCTGCCTTGGCTCTTCCTGATTGACCTAGTGCAGTGGCAATCGAGTATAATATTTTTGGGGGTTGACGTCAGCTGTGCAATGTCAGCTGATGTCAAAAACCAAGTATTAGTAATGGAGAGGTGTGTATCAGACACTCCCATTAGTAACCCAGTATGTATACAGATATTGAAACACACACAAACATATTTTATTGGAATAAACAATCCCCAACTCTTGCCCTGTTTCACCAATTTATTTAAAAAAGCCATGAAGATCTGAAGTAGTCCACCAAATTTTACATAGTCCATGAATGGGAATCTAAAAAACAAAAAAGGATGAAAGGATGAAAGTAAAGAAATAAAAACGGGAGATTGTCCCTCATTCACAAGTTTATTATTTAAAAAAAGATCCCTGCAGATCCAGCATAGTCCATGACCTTTTCACATTGTCCACTGATTCTGTAGTACAACTTATGGAACTTCATTGTGAGAACAACTTTTCATAGATTATGCCCGGTCAGGCTGCATTCTACAGTCGCCAAGTATTGCAGAATGACCGGGAGTGACCTATGAAGCGCTGTTCTCATAGGTTGCGCTACGGAATCGGTTGAATCGGTTGACATTGTAGAAACATCATAAACAAAGTCAAAACTGTGGGGATATTTTAAAGAATAATTTAGTCAATGAGGAACTGTCTCTCTTTTCATGTGTTTTAGGTTCCCATTTGTGGACTACATCGAATTCAGTGGACTATTTTGGATCTTCATGTATTTTTTTTATAAATTGGTGAACCATGGCAAGAGTCAGGAGTGTTTTTTAAAATAAAATACATTTTTGTGTGTTCTTTGCTCTTTGGTTCTTTGGTTAGTAATGGGGGTGTCTGATACATACCTCTATAATACTAACCCTGGACTTGATGCCAGCTTATGTTACAAAGCTAACATGAACCCCCAAAAATATTACCCTGATTGCCACCACAACAGGGCAATTGGCAGAATCACTAGAATTTGTGCAATTCTGCAGCTGCTATGGGCTGATATTTTTAGACCGGGAAGGGCCATATAATCATGGGCCTTCCCAGCCTGATAATACCGGCCCTCAGCTGTCTGCTATATCTGGGCTCGTTATCAAAAATAAAGGGACTTCTCTGAATTTTTTTTATTTATATAAAAAATATTTAAAAACACCCTATAGTGCCATTTAAAAGGCACTAAAGGTGAAAAGTCTGCAAACACTGCTATAATCTAAGCTCTCCCTCCTACTATACATCAAAACTCACTGATCTGCATCCAGAGGGCAGTGTGCCAATTTTGCGCTGCTTACATATAAGACCTGATGACACAATGAGGCTGGTCAATCACAGTAATGCCAGTAGCTAACATGGCTACATCATTGCCGTGTATGGCATTTGGCCGGTAATTCTTGCATGTTTATTGACTTTCTAACAGCAAAGAATCATGCAGGGTGGAGCCTCAAGCATGGTGCTTGAGCACCTGTGATACTCGATCGAATAACAAGACTGCCTGAAACAAACTGATGCTCGATCATGTATCGAAGAGTGGCAAGCATTCTCACTCCTCACTAATGCCTTGGTGGCTATTGGTTCAGAAGATCTAGTCCTTACATCATGATCCATATACAGATCATGAATATCCGATGTGTCAAAGTGCACTGTTTCTAACTTTTATTTCAACATGCTCTGTTACTAGGAGAAGCCAAATTCACTCTACATGTGGAATTGGTAATGGAGATTGTCAGGTTAAGATACTGGTGTGGCTGTAACTTGTTGTGCCACCTAACCAAGGAGAGTATGTGTACTTGGGCTGTCCAGCTGCTTAGCAGGTGTAAACTGCCAACTTCTGTAGCCTACAAGGCAATCCCACACCCTAATTAAAGTAATTTCAGAACTTAATGCAGACTGTCCATGCCTGCCTCCAACCCTCCTGCATTTTTTAAATATTTTGTCTAGGTTTACACTCTCTTTTAGCTGATTTACATTTAGACCATTTTTTTTTTAGCTAAAAAAACCTGTAGTACACATACAATATTGGAAGGTGTATTTTTACTAACATAATTGACCAAACTAAAACTTTTACTAAATATGGCATGTAGGATACATCAAAAATTTACTTCAATTTTAGAAAGAATTCTGGTGTATTTGTGTGTAGATATGCATTGAAAAGTATAAAGCCAAGTCCAAATATATTGACATAGGACCTGATACATCAAGACCAGCATTTTTCATGCAAATATAGATGAGGAAATGGGCTGAAGTCCTGTACCTCAAGAGTGTTGGACGAGTGATGTACATTTTTGTATGCCCCTCACCACAAATCCAGCTGCAATCTCGTCTTGAGTATAATTTCTGGCATAGGTAACATGATCGTGCATCAAGACTTTGACAAATGGAGTTTGCCACGCCATTGTTCCACCCCAGCTCTGCCCACTTCGCCAAAGTTGGAAAGATTGTTGTAAGAACATCAAAAGTTGCATAAATTTCACACAGCTGCCAGTTGCATCAAAATGATGCTACTTTTCAAAGCTCAGGCCCATGTGCTTTGTGAGGCATAGCCAGAATATAGAAAAAAAATAGAGGACAACCCCGGCACACTACTACTCCCAAAATAAGTAAGACATATGGCTGTTCATATGCAAATTTCTCTTTATTGATCAGATTATTCTGTAAAAGATATGTAGTATGATTCGTCCAAACAAATCGACGTTTCGGCCTTAGGCCTTCGTCAGACTAGACTTTATCACAGTTGGTATGATAATATAGAATCACATCAAGGCGTGAACCAAGGGGTAAATGACGAAGGAAATTACGTCAAGTATGACATACACTGTTACTAAGATATCGGTGACGCAGAGCTTCTCTCCAATAGCCAGAATATAGGACCCAATCTATCAAAGCTTTGACACCAGTATTCTGACATAAAAAGCTTTAAAAAAGTTGTATAATTTTAAAGAATCTCAAGTCATTGCTAAAAGTTTGTGACTTTTGGTGCTTTTACGCTATTTTTTAATAGATCTGACAAAGTGGATGGTCCTGAGGCAAGACGGGAGTAAGATTTATAGTTGTACAGAAATATAAGGTATTAAGGTATTTAATCAGATATATAACCTATGCGACAGCATTGGGACCCAAGAGGTAAGAAAGCCCCTTACTACCTACAGAGCAGGTGCAATTGTGTATTTTGATGAACTCTTGGGCTGTAAAGGGCCCATATATTGTACAGGGGCCCTTTTCTGTCTGTGTCTGCCAGTATATTCAATGTATCAATTTTAATGTATATTATCAAAGAGTAGGTTTTATTATATGTTTTGACTATTGTATTTAATGAAATCTCTGAGACAGTTTGTTCTTTTCATAAATATCTGGAATTGAGGCTAAAAATTAATGGTTGAAGATTATTTTAAGTTTTGGCATTTTCTGGAATCAATGGAAATGGTCTTCAGGGGTAAAATGATTTAAGCAATGTGACAGGAACTGAAATAATCAATACCCTTGTCTACCTTTCAGCAAAATATTACATGGCATGTAGGATTAAATCATGCATGTCTACACAATGAAAGAGATGGTAGGAGAATGGTTTCTAACTGTGGTACACTGATATGAAGCCCTAATAAAGGAAATGGTGGACCCTCTGTGTGACATAGAAGGAAGCCTTAAAATAGCTAATGATTCACCTTTAAACACCTTCTGAAATATTACTTGTCATTTTACAAGTGTCATTAGTGGTTGTGTTCTAAGCATAATGCCACTTCATCTTCGGATTTCAGAGTATTTGGTTATTACCTCTCAGTCCATGCAGTGGGACTTCATATGGCCAAAATGAACATGCTTTAGGTATTTTCTTTGCAAGTCTCTCCAACGGTGACGTAAGCCCCATTCATGACATCTGGCAGCATGTCTCATTGACAATATAGAAGATATGTAAAGTCGAACTTTCCCTTTGCTATACTTGTATTAAATAACTACTAAAAAGTATCTCATGTTTGGTCTGCATACAGACGGCACTTATTTGTACTATTCTTTTCCCAAAGTACCGTGTTCCTCCAGAGTGCACAGATGTTTTCCGTCCTTATCTACCAGACTGTGTTTCTGGCACATGCTGAATTTTTTACTTCCAAAAAAAGCCAAGACCTCATTAAAGCTGCAGTGTTACTTACAAGCATATGCTAACTAGGTCTGATGGTAAAACACCTTTCTTATTACTTTTAAGTTTTCTTTTTTTTAGGTAAGTCTAATGAACTGGCCGCTGAGCAGAAGGAGAAATGGTTCCAAGCACAATATGTTTTAATCAGAAGTTAGTAGGTAAAAGCACATCCCTAACTTGAAAAATCATTGGTGCAGCAACTTTAAATTTGCACCTAGTTATACAACAGATTTTACAAGCTTTTACGGAAAAGTCAATTTTAAAAGCTGCCAAAATCCTTATTTCTGTATATCTCCAGACAATAGAAAAGGGCTAGAGAATTTCACAGTGAATTGTAACAATGAAGCTAAAGTGTACAGGAGAGTTGATAAAATAAGTAATTTTATTGCACGGATGTTTCAGCCTGTGCTGAAAATGCAACATTATCCATAAGGATTTACAATGCCTATATTTACTTCTAGAATCTTGCCACCATATACTTTCCTTAAAGGGGTTGTCCAGTGTAAATACACAAGTCTGCAGTCACTCTATGTGATTACAGACTTGTGAAGGCTCATATCGAAGGCACCGTGCGCTGTGATGATTCACTGGAGTCAGAGCTGAGAATGGCAGCCAGGTGGCCGTGAGTATGCCATATCTATACTACCGGACAGAATCCAACTAGATGGGAGTGGCCTCGCTCAATACAATTGTAAAACGTTTGCTAAATATGACCTGTACATCAGAATTTTAACTCCATATTAGAAATAATTCTGATGAATTTGTGTGTGTAGACATGCATTGAAAAGTATAAAGCAAAGTCCAAGTACGTAGACATAGGGCCCGATACATCAACATCGGCATTTTTCATGCTAGTCTTAATGAGGAGATGGGCACAACTGATCCAATATAGCATTATAGTTTCTATATAAACAGTGCTTTAAAATGCTATTTATATCCCTTCAACGTTTCCACATATTTTTTGCTACACCAACAGACTTACATTTATTTTATTGGGATTTTATGTGATGTACAAACACAAAGTAGCAATAATACTGATAAGCAATGTTTTTAACTTTTATATTTCAGGTTCCATATCTTACCACCCACTACAGCTTTGAAAGTGAGACTACCTTCATTTTGTAGACAATCATCTTGGCTAACTCATACATAAATTTGACTTGCAACTACAGTTGAAACCAGAAGTTACATACACTATCTTAAAAGACACATCTGCATGTTTTTCTCGCTATCTGACAAGAAATCAGAATAAACTTTCCCTTGTTTAGATCAATTAGGAACCAAAATTATTTGTTTGCCAAATGCCATAATAATGAGAGAATGTTTTAAGGCATTTTTATTACATTCTGCAAAGTCAAAAGTTTACACACACTAAGAGTACTATGCCTTTAAACATAATGGGGCATCCCATATGATGATTTCTTGTCTTTAGAAGCTTGTCTTTAGAAGGTTTATTGGCAACATCTCAGTTACTTAAATATACACCTGTGGGTGTATTTTAATTTACACCTGAACCACACTGCTTCTTTTCTGTAGCATCATGAGAAAGTAAATGAGAAAGTAAAAAAAAAAAATCACCCATGATCTCAGGAAGAGAATTATGGACTTGTGCAAGTCTGGTACATCCTTGGTTGCAATTTTCAGTTACCTCAAGGTGGTTTGTTCATCTGTGCAAACAATTATTTGCAAGTTCTTACAAAATGGAAATGTGCAGCCATCATACCGCTCAGAATTGAGATGGGTTCTATGTTACAGAGATGAATATTGGTTGGACATGTGCATTTCAACCCAAGAAGAAAACCAAAAGACCTAGTGAAGATGCTGGCGGAAGATGGTAAGATTGGGTCATTATCCACAGTGAAGTGATTACTGTATCAACATGGGTTGAAAGGTCACTCTGCCAGGAAAAAGTCATAACTCCAAAAGAAACATAAAAAGCCAGATTAATGTTTTCAAATGCACACAGGAACACAGACCAAAATGTTTGGAGACATATCCTGTGACTAATGAAACTAAAATTGAAATGTTTGGACATAATGACCATCATTACCATTGGAGTAAAAAGAAGCTTTGAAGTCTAAGAACACCTTCCCAACTGTGAAACATAGGTGTGGCAGCATCATGATGTGAGGTTGTTTTGCTGCAGGATGGACTAGTACACTTCACAAAATAGATGGCATCATGAAGAAAGAAGATAATGTGGCAATACTGAAGCAGCATCTCAAGACATCAGTCAGGAACTTAACGCTTGGATGGAAAATTGTCTTCAAAATGAACAATGACCTGAAGCATACTGCCAAACTGGTTACAAAGTGGCTTAAAGGGAACCAATCACCGGGTTTTTCATATATAACCTAAAGCCAGTGCTATACTGGTACTCTCAGGCTGATGATTCTATACATACCTTTAGTGGTCAGCTCGGATGTATAGGTTTTGAAATCCAACAAAGTGAAGTTTGTCAAATGAGCAGCTTCTTGAGTGACAGCAGCTGAGGAGCAGATCATATATTTATAGTTATCCCCTCCCCCTGTTAGAATTAGCATAAGTATTATACAAATGTCTCACTTTGTCTAGCAGGTCCTGTGGTGAGGTCATATCCATGTGACCAGAAGGGGCGGGGCCTCAGCCACCAAAACTGGATATCAGGTCAGATGGGTATGACCTCACCACAGGTCCTGCTAGACAAAGTGAGTCATTTGTATAATTCTTATGCTAATTCTAACAGAGGGAGGAGATAACTATGAATATATGATCTGCTCCAGTGCAACTGTCACTCAAGAAGCTGCTCATTCTACATACTTCACTTTCTTGGATTTCAAAACCTAAACATCTGAGCTAACCACTACAGGTATGTATAGAATCAGCCTGACAGTGCCAGTATAGCACTGGCTTTAGGTTATATAGGAAAACCCTGGTGAATGGTTTCCTTTAAGGATAACAAAGTCAATGTTTTGGAGTGACCATAACAAAGCCCTGATCTCAATCCTATTGAAAATTTATGGACAAAGCTGCTGAGGCTGGTGCAAGCAAGGTGACCTACAAACATGGCTCAGTTACAAGAGTTCTGTCAGGAGGAATGGGCCCAAATTCCTGCCAACTATTGTGAGAAGCTTGTGGAAGGATATCCAAAACGCTTCACCTAAGTCTCATACTGTTTAAGGGCAATGCTACCAACTATTAATGAAATGTATGTAAAATTTAGATTTTTTTTCAGAAAGCAATAAAAATACCTTAAACATTCTCTCTCTCATTATTCTGGTATTTGGCAAATATAAATAATTTTGGTTCCTAAGTGACCTAAAGCAGGAAAGGTTTATTCTGATTTCATGTCAGATAGTGAGAAAAACTTGCATATGTGTCTTTTTAGATAGTGTATGTAAACGTCTATTTTCATCTATATTAGGGATGAGCGAGTAACAAAATATTCGGACTCGCTATACTTGTCACGAGTAGGTCCTAATACTCAGGTACTCGTTACGAGTAGCGAGTCCAATGCAAGTCAATGGGAAATGCGAGTAATTGTCTGTTGGGCCCTACAAAGCGGTCTGGGGGCTGAGTAAAAGGCTGAAATGGATGCATGATTGTTTAAAAGCCGGGCGGTAGAAAGACGCTGACTTTTTTAAGCAATCAGCTGATGCACGCTCCCCCCCCGGGTCCTTCGCTCCCTGGTGCTTCATTCCCCACTGCCCGGGTCCTTTGCTCCCCGCTCCCTGGTGGCGGCGGGAGAGCGAAGCATCGTGCAGCGGGGAGGGAAGCATCGGACACGAAAGCCGTCGGTGAAGTCTCTCTCTCTCTGTCGGTCTATCTGTTTGTTGGTTGGTCTCTGTCAGTCTATTGGTCGGTCTCTCCCTTTCACCCCCTCTCTCATACTCACCGATCACTGGCACGGTACTGCACGGCTGTCACACTGCTCCTCGGCTTCTCCTGCTTTTGAAAATGCCGGACGCTTATTATTTCATCTCGTATTCACTGCTTCCCCCACCCACCAATGCCTATGATTGACTACAGTCAGAAGCACCCCCATGCTGAGTGACAGCTGTCTCACTGCAACCAATCACAGCCACTGGTGGGCGGGTCTATATCGTGCAATACAATAAATAAATAAATAATTTAAAAAAACAGCGTGCGGTGCCCCCAATTTTGAGTCAGCCAAGATAAAACACACAGCTGGGGGTTGGTATTCTCCCCCCCATAGTTATTGCCCCCCATCCTGGGTAAGTATAGATACCGGCAGCCACATCCATTAGATGCGCCATATCTAGCGTTTATCCCGACTCATCTCAATTTCCCTGGTGCGGTGGCAATTGGGTTAATTGAATTACTCACATTTCCCATTGACTTACACTGGACTCACTACTCCTAACGCGTAATTACAAGGATACTCGCGGAGTAACGAGTAGCCCGAGTACCGTACAACTTGGCGAGTAACAAGTATACTCGCTCATCTTTAATCTGTATATGAAAATTGAGACTTACATTTGAATTCAGCCTGCCTCATTCAATACTTTATAGGATCACGTCTTACTGCAATTAGTGCTGCAAGTCTTTTGGGTTGTTTTTCTACCAGCTTTGCACATCTAGAGACTGAAACTTTTTGCCATTCTTCTTTTAAAATAGCTCAGTCATATGGGATGGAGAGCATTTGTGAACAGCAGTTTTCATGTCTTGCCCCAAATTCTCAATCAGTTTAGATCTGGACAGTGACTGGGTCATTCAAACACATGAAAATGCTCTGAGCTAAACCATTCCATTGTCGCTCTGACACTATGTTTAGAGTCATTATCCTGCTGGAAAGTGAACCTGCACCCAAGTCTCAAGTATATTGGTGCCTCTAACTCGTTTTCCTCTAGGATTGACCTGTATTTAGCCGCATTCATCTTCCCATTCACTGTGACCAGCTTCCCTGTCCCTGCTGAGAAAAAGCATCCCCACAGCATGATGCTACAAACACCATGTTTCACAGTGCATGGTGGTTTTGATGTGCAGTGATAATTTTCCACTGCACATACCGTTATGCATTTAGCCCAAAAACTTCTACTTTAGTCTCATCTGACCAGAGCACATTCTTCCACAAGCTAGCTCTGTCCCACACATAGCTTTAAGCAAACGGCAATCAGAATTTCTTATGGCTTGCTTTCAGAAATGGTTTCCTTCTTATCATTCTTCCATAAAAGCCAGATTATTGGAAGATATGACTAATAGTTGTCATGTGGACAGATTTTAAAACCCGATCTATGGATCTCTCCAGCTCCTCCAAAGTGAGCCCATGGACCTTTTAGCTGCTTCTTTCATTATTGATCTCCTTGCTTGCAATGTCAGTTTAGGTGGACGGCCCTATCTTGGTAGGTTTGCAGTTTTGCCATACTCCTTGCATTTTTGGATGATAGATTGAACAGTGCACTGTGAGATGTTCAGAGTTTGGGCTAATTTCTTATAATCTAACCCTCATTTCCTCTTATCCACAACTTTATTCCTGACCTGTATGGTGTTTTCTTCAGTCTTCATGATGCTGTTTCATCCCTTTAGTTCCTTCCATAAATTTTCTATTGGATTCAGGTCAGGTGATTGGCTAGGCAATTCTAGCTGCTTTATTTTCTTTTTCAAAAACCAGTAGAGAGTTTCCTTGGCTGTGTGTTTTGGATCATTGCCTTGCTGAAATGTCGAACCCTCGTTTCATCTTCATCCTCCTGGTAGATGGCAGCATATTTTTATCAAGAATGTCTCCCTACATTTTTTCATTCATCCATCCTTCAATTATATAAAGTTTGCCAGTGCCATATGATGAAAAACAGTTGGTATGTTTTTTGGGGGGTGATATGCAGTGCTTTTTGACCCCCAAACATAATGTGCATTTTGGCATTAAAGTGCTAAATTTTGGTCTCATCTGTCCAGACTATATTCTCCCAGTATTTCACAGGCTTGCCTAAATGTTGTTAAACAAACTTTAAATGCGCTTGAGCCTTTTTTTGTTCCACAATGGAGTCCTGCGTGGTGAGCGTGCATACAGGCCATGAAAGTTCAGTTCATTACCTAATGTTTTCTTTGAAACAAATGTGCCTGCTAATTCCAGGTCTTTCTGTATCTCTCCACATGTGATCCTTGCATCATGAACCAGGCTTCTGGAAATTCTTTTATCTCCTCTGTCTGAAATCTTGCGCAGATGGTCACGGACGGTTTATGTTGAAATGATGTTCTTTCCACTTCTGTATTATGGCCACACCAGTGCTCACTGGAGTCTTCAGTAGTTTGGAAATTCTTCTGTAACCTATGCCATTGGTTTTCCAATGATAAGGTTGCGAACGTTTTGAGACAATTCAATAGTGTAACTCAAAATGAACTGTTTCTTCTGTGGCACCTTGGTAATGAGACTAGAGTTGAGCGCGGTTCGTGGTTCGTGGTTCTCTAGTTCTAGGCTCGAGTGATTTTGGGGCATGTTCTAGATCGAACTAGAACTCGAGCTTTTTGCAAAAGCTCGATAGTTCTAGAAACGTTCGAGAACGGTTCTAGCAGCCAAAAAACAGCTAAATCATAGCTTGGTTTCTGCTGTAATAGTGTAAGTCACTCTGTGAATCAAACTATTATCACATTTCAGTGTATAGTGTGCGTGAACAGCGCCTTCAGATCACTGCTGTTTCTATAATGGCGATCGCCATATTTTTTTTTTTTTTTCTTGTCTTCCTTCCCTAAGCGCGCGCGTCTTGTGGGGCGGGCCAGCATGTCAGCCAATCACAGACACACACACAGCTAAGTGGACTTTGAGCCAGAGAAGCAACGGCATGTGTGATAGGATCTGCATGTCACATGTCCCTGCATTATAAAACCGGACATTTTCTTCACGGACGCCATTATCTGCCTTCTGCGTCTTTGGTGTCAGACATCACTGTCGCAGCTCCGTCTTGAGTCCTATCGCTGATACAGCTGTATGCGCTGCATACACAGCGTTAGACAGCATAGGGAGAGCACTTTATAGCAGTCCTTTTAAGGGCTCAAACCGGCAGGGTCAGAGTTAAGGTGACAGGTCCTGAAAGCAGCGCCAGCGTCTGTGCAGCCAAGGTCAGGGATTTCCTCCCTGCATTTCACCATTAGGAGGGAATAGAAAGGCAGGCTTCCATTCCTCTACCCAGAGCACCACAATCCTGCCACTGTACCCTCTTGTCCTCTGCACACTCCAACTCATAACTAAGCCATTATACTAGCAAACACTCAGTGTACCTAGTGGCATCCTATCTGTGGCTATTGGACTTTGCTATAGTCCCACTAGTGCAAAGACATTTGCAGAGCACGTCTGCCTGCATTGCACACTACAACTAATTATAACTAAGCCATTATAATAGCAAACACTCAGTGTACCTAGTGGCATCCTATACGTGGCTATTGGACTTTGCTATAGTCCCACTAGTGCCAAGACATTTGCAGAGCGCATCTGCCTGCGTTGCACACTCCAACTAATTATAACTAAGCCATTATACTAGCAAACACTCAGTGTACCTAGTGGCATCCTATACGTGGCTATTGGACTTTGCTATAGTCCCACTAGTGCCAAGACATTTGCAGAGCGCATCTGCCTGCGTTGCACACTCCAACTAATTATAACTAAGCCATTATACTAGCAAACACTCAGTGTACCTAGTGGCATCCTATACGTGGCTATTGGACTTTGCTCTAGTCCCACTAGTGCCAAGACATTTGCAGAGCGCATCTGCCTGCGTTGCACACTCCAACTAATTATAACTAAGCCATTATACTAGCACACACTCAGTGTACCTAGTGGCATCCTATACGTGGCTATTGGACTTTGCTATAGTCCCACTAGTGCCAAGACATTTGCAGAGCGCATCTGCCTGCGTTGCACACTCCAACTAATTATAACTAAGCCATTATACTAGCACACACTCAGTGTACCTAGTGGCATCCTATACGTGGCTATTGGACTTTGCTATAGTCCCACTAGTGCCAAGACATTTGCAGAGCGCATCTGCCTGCGTTGCACACTCCAACTAATTATAACTAAGCCATTATACTAGCACACACTCAGTGTACCTAGTGGCATCCTATACGTGGCTATTGGACTTTGCTATAGTCCCACTAGTGCCAAGACATTTGCAGAGCGCATCTGCCTGCGTTGCACACTCCAACTAATTATAACTAAGCCATTATACTAGCACACACTCAGTGTACCTAGTGGCATCCTATACGTGGCTATTGGACTTTGCTATAGTCCCACTAGTGCCAAGACATTTGCAGAGCGCATCTGCCTGCGTTGCACACTCCAACTAATTATAACTAAGCCATTATACTAGCAAACACTTAGTGTACCTAGTGGCATCCTATACGTGGCTATTGGACTTTGCTATAGTCCCACTAGTGCCAAGACATTTGCAGAGCGCATCTGCCTGCGTTGCACACTCCAACTAATTATAACTAAGCCATTATACTAGCACACACTCAGTGTACCTAGTGGCATCCTATACGTGGCTATTGGACTTTGCTATAGTCCCACTAGTGCCAAGACATTTGCAGAGCGCATCTGCCTGCGTTGCACACTCCAACTAATTATAACTAAGCCATTATACTAGCAAACACTTAGTGTACCTAGTGGCATCCTATACGTGGCTATTGGACTTTGCTTTTGTCCCACTAGTGCCAAGACATTTGCAGAACGCATCTGCCTGCGTTGCACACTCCAACTAATTATAACAAAGCCATTATACTAGCAAACACTTAGTGTACCTAGTGGCATCCTATACGTGGCTATTGGACTTTGCTATAGTCCCACTAGTGCCAAGACATTTGCAGAGCGCATCTGCCTGCGTTGCACACTCCAACTAATTATAACTAAGCCATTATACTAGCAAACACTCAGTGTACCTAGTGGCATCCTATACGTGGCTATTGGACTTTGCTATAGTCCCACTAGTGCCAAGACATTTGCAGAGCGCATCTGCCTGCGTTGCACACTCCAACTAATTATAACTAAGCCATTATACTAGCAAACACTTAGTGTACCTAGTGGCATCCTATACGTGGCTATTGGACTTTGCTTTTGTCCCACTAGTGCCAAGACATTTGCAGAGCGCATCTGCCTGCGTTGCACACTCCAACTAATTATAACTAAGCCATTATACTAGCACACACTCAGTGTACCTAGTGGCATCCTATACGTGGCTATTGGACTTTGCTATAGTCCCACTAGTGCCAAGACATTTGCAGAGCGCATCTGCCTGCGTTGCACACTCCAACTAATTATAACTAAGCCATTATACTAGCAAACACTTAGTGTACCTAGTGGCATCCTATACGTGGCTATTGGACTTTGCTTTAGTCCCACTAGTGCCAAGACATTTGCAGAACGCATCTGCCTGCGTTGCACACTCCAAATAATTATAACTAAGCCATTATACTAGCACACACTCAGTGTACCTAGTGGCATCCTATACGTGGCTATTGGACTTTGCTATAGTCCCACTAGTGCCAAGACATTTGCAGAGCGCATCTGCCTGCGTTGCACACTCCAACTAATTATAACTAAGCCATTATACTAGCAAACACTTAGTGTACCTAGTGGCATCCTATACGTGGCTATTGGACTTTGCTTTTGTCCCACTAGTGCCAAGACATTTGCAGAACGCATCTGCCTGCGTTGCACACTCCAACTAATTATAACTAAGCCATTATACTAGCACACACTCAGTGTACCTAGTGGCATCCTATACGTGGCTATTGGACTTTGCTATAGTCCCACTAGTGCCAAGACATTTGCAGAGCGCATCTGCCTGCGTTGCACACTCCAACTAATTATAACTAAGCCATTATACTAGCAAACACTCAGTGTACCTAGTGGCATCCTATACGTGGCTATTGGACTTTGCTATAGTCCCACTAGTGCCAAGACATTTGCAGAGCGCATCTGCCTGCGTTGCACACTCCAACTAATTATAACTAAGCCATTATACTAGCAAACACTCAGTGTACCTAGTGGCATCCTATACGTGGCTATTGGACTTTGCTATAGTCCCACTAGTGCCAAGACATTTGCAGAGCGCATCTGCCTGCGTTGCACACTCCAACTAATTATAACTAAGCCATTATACTAGCACACACTCAGTGTACCTAGTGGCATCCTATACGTGGCTATTGGACTTTGCTATAGTCCCACTAGTGCCAAGACATTTGCAGAGCGCATCTGCCTGCGTTGCACACTCCAACTAATTATAACTAAGCCATTATACTAGCACACACTCAGTGTACCTAGTGGCATCCTATACGTGGCTATTGGACTTTGCTATAGTCCCACTAGTGCCAAGACATTTGCAGAGCGCATCTGCCTGCGTTGCACACTCCAACTAATTATAACTAAGCCATTATACTAGCAAACACTTAGTGTACCTAGTGGCATCCTATACGTGGCTATTGGACTTTGCTATAGTCCCACTAGTGCCAAGACATTTGCAGAGCGCATCTGCCTGCGTTGCACACTCCAACTAATTATAACTAAGCCATTATACTAGCACACACTCAGTGTACCTAGTGGCATCCTATACGTGGCTATTGGACTTTGCTATAGTCCCACTAGTGCCAAGACATTTGCAGAGCGCATCTGCCTGCGTTGCACACTCCAACTAATTATAACTAAGCCATTATACTAGCACACACTCAGTGTACCTAGTGGCATCCTATACGTGGCTATTGGACTTTGCTATAGTCCCACTAGTGCCAAGACATTTGCAGAGCGCATCTGCCTGCGTTGCACACTCCAACTAATTCTAACTAAGCCATTATACTAGCAAACACTTAGTGTACCTAGTGGCATCCTATACGTGGCTATTGGACTTTGCTATAGTCCCACTAGTGCCAAGACATTTGCAGAGCGCATCTGCCTGCGTTGCACACTCCAACTAATTATAACTAAGCCATTATACTAGCAAACACTCAGTGTACCTAGTGGCATCCTATACGTGGCTATTGGACTTTGCTATATTCCCACTAGTGCCAAGACATTTGCAGAGCGCATCTGCCTGCGTTGCACACTCCAACTAATTATAACTAAGCCATTATACTAGCAAACACTTAGTGTACCTAGTGGCATCCTATACGTGGCTATTGGACTTTGCTTTTGTCCCACTAGTGCCAAGACATTTGCAGAACGCATCTGCCTGCGTTGCACACTCCAACTAATTATAACTAAGCCATTATACTAGCACACACTCAGTATACCTAGTGGCATCCTATACGTGGCTATTGGACTTTGCTATAGTCCTACTAGACTAGTGCCAAGACATTTGCAGAGCGCATCTGCCTGCGTTGCACACTCCAACTAATTATAACTAAGCCATTATACTAGCAAACACTTAGTGTACCTAGTGGCATCCTATACGTGGCTATTGGACTTTGCTTTAGTCCCACTAGTGCCAAGACATTTGCAGAACGCATCTGCCTGCGTTGCACACTCCAACTAATTATAACTAAGCCATTATACTAGCACACACTCAGTGTACCTAGTGGCATCCTATACGTGGCTATTGGACTTTGCTATAGTCCCACTAGTGCCAAGACATTTGCAGAGCGCATCTGCCTGCGTTGCACACTCCAACTAATTATAACTAAGCCATTATACTAGCAAACACTTAGTGTACCTAGTGGCATCCTATACGTGGCTATTGGACTTTGCTTTTGTCCCACTAGTGCCAAGACATTTGCAGAACGCATCTGCCTGCGTTGCACACTCCAACTAATTATAACTAAGCCATTATACTAGCAAACACTTAGTGTACCTAGTGGCATCCTATACGTGGCTATTGGACTTTGCTATAGTCCCACTAGTGCCAAGACATTTGCAGAGCGCATCTGCCTGCGTTGCACACTCCAACTAATTATAACTAAGCCATTATACTAGCAAACACTCAGTGTACCTAGTGGCATCCTATACGTGGCTATTGGACTTTGCTATAGTCCCACTAGTGCCAAGACATTTGCAGAGCGCATCTGCCTGCGTTGCACACTCCAACTAATTATAACTAAGCCATTATACTAGCAAACACTTAGTGTACCTAGTGGCATCCTATACGTGGCTATTGGACTTTGCTTTTGTCCCACTAGTGCCAAGACATTTGCAGAACGCATCTGCCTGCGTTGCACACTCCAACTAATTATAACTAAGCCATTATACTAGCACACACTCAGTGTACCTAGTGGCATCCTATACGTGGCTATTGGACTTTGCTATAGTCCCACTAGTGCCAAGACATTTGCAGAGCGCATCTGCCTGCGTTGCACACTCCAACTAATTATAACTAAGCCATTATACTAGCAAACACTTAGTGTACCTAGTGGCATCCTATACGTGGCTATTGGACTTTGCTTTAGTCCCACTAGTGCCAAGACATTTGCAGAACGCATCTGCCTGCGTTGCACACTCCAAATAATTATAACTAAGCCATTATACTAGCACACACTCAGTGTACCTAGTGGCATCCTATACGTGGCTATTGGACTTTGCTATAGTCCCACTAGTGCCAAGACATTTGCAGAGCGCATCTGCCTGCGTTGCACACTCCAACTAATTATAACTAAGCCATTATACTAGCAAACACTTAGTGTACCTAGTGGCATCCTATACGTGGCTATTGGACTTTGCTTTAGTCCCACTAGTGCCAAGACATTTGCAGAACGCATCTGCCTGCGTTGCACACTCCAACTAATTATAACTAAGCCATTATACTAGCACACACTCAGTGTACCTAGTGGCATCCTATACGTGGCTATTGGACTTTGCTATAGTCCCACTAGTGCCAAGACATTTGCAGAGCGCATCTGCCTGCGTTGCACACTCCAACTAATTATAACTAAGCCATTATACTAGCAAACACTCAGTGTACCTAGTGGCATCCTATACGTGGCTATTGGACTTTGCTATAGTCCCACTAGTGCCAAGACATTTGCAGAGCGCATCTGCCTGCGTTGCACACTCCAACTAATTATAACTAAGCCATTATACTAGCAAACACTCAGTGTACCTAGTGGCATCCTATACGTGGCTATTGGACTTTGCTATAGTCCCACTAGTGCCAAGACATTTGCAGAGCGCATCTGCCTGCGTTGCACACTCCAACTAATTATAACTAAGCCATTATACTAGCACACACTCAGTGTACCTAGTGGCATCCTATACGTGGCTATTGGACTTTGCTATAGTCCCACTAGTGCCAAGACATTTGCAGAGCGCATCTGCCTGCGTTGCACACTCCAACTAATTATAACTAAGCCATTATACTAGCACACACTCAGTGTACCTAGTGGCATCCTATACGTGGCTATTGGACTTTGCTATAGTCCCACTAGTGCCAAGACATTTGCAGAGCGCATCTGCCTGCGTTGCACACTCCAACTAATTATAACTAAGCCATTATACTAGCAAACACTTAGTGTACCTAGTGGCATCCTATACGTGGCTATTGGACTTTGCTATAGTCCCACTAGTGCCAAGACATTTGCAGAGCGCATCTGCCTGCGTTGCACACTCCAACTAATTATAACTAAGCCATTATACTAGCACACACTCAGTGTACCTAGTGGCATCCTATACGTGGCTATTGGACTTTGCTATAGTCCCACTAGTGCCAAGACATTTGCAGAGCGCATCTGCCTGCGTTGCACACTCCAACTAATTATAACTAAGCCATTATACTAGCACACACTCAGTGTACCTAGTGGCATCCTATACGTGGCTATTGGACTTTGCTATAGTCCCACTAGTGCCAAGACATTTGCAGAGCGCATCTGCCTGCGTTGCACACTCCAACTAATTATAACTAAGCCATTATACTAGCAAACACTTAGTGTACCTAGTGGCATCCTATACGTGGCTATTGGACTTTGCTATAGTCCCACTAGTGCCAAGACATTTGCAGAGCGCATCTGCCTGCGTTGCACACTCCAACTAATTATAACTAAGCCATTATACTAGCAAACACTCAGTGTACCTAGTGGCATCCTATACGTGGCTATTGGACTTTGCTATAGTCCCACTAGTGCCAAGACATTTGCAGAGCGCATCTGCCTGCGTTGCACACTCCAACTAATTATAACTAAGCCATTATACTAGCAAACACTTAGTGTACCTAGTGGCATCCTATACGTGGCTATTGGACTTTGCTATAGTCCCACTAGTGCCAAGACATTTGCAGAGCGCATCTGCCTGCGTTGCACACTCCAACTAATTATAACTAAGCCATTATACTAGCAAACACTTAGTGTACCTAGTGGCATCCTATACGTGGCTATTGGACTTTGCTATAGTCCCACTAGTGCCAAGACATTTGCAGAGCGCATCTGCCTGCGTTGCACACTCCAACTAATTATAACTAAGCCATTATACTGGCAAACACTTAGTGTACCTAGTGGCATCCTATACGTGGCTATTGGACTTTGCTATAGTCCCACTAGTGCCAAGACATTTGCAGAGCGCATCTGCCTGCGTTGCACACTCCAACTAATTATAACTAAGCCATTATACTAGCACA
Source organism: Anomaloglossus baeobatrachus (assembly GCF_048569485.1). Taxonomy (NCBI): domain Eukaryota; kingdom Metazoa; phylum Chordata; class Amphibia; order Anura; family Aromobatidae; genus Anomaloglossus; species Anomaloglossus baeobatrachus. The sequence goes on along the minus strand of NC_134355.1, from coordinate 545,577,471 downwards.
CACTCAGTGTACCTAGTGGCATCCTATACGTGGCTATTGGACTTTGCTATAGTCCCACTAGTGCCAAGACATTTGCAGAGCGCATCTGCCTGCGTTGCACACTCCAACTAATTATAACTAAGCCATTATACTAGCACACACTCAGTGTACCTAGTGGCATCCTATATGTGGCTATTGGACTTTGCTATAGTCCCACTAGTGCCAAGACATTTGCAGAGCGCATCTGCCTGCGTTGCACACTCCAACTAATTATAACTAAGCCATTATACTAGCAAACACTTAGTGTACCTAGTGGCATCCTATACGTGGCTATTGGACTTTGCTTTAGTCCCACTAGTGCCAAGACATTTGCAGAACGCATCTGCCTGCGTTGCACACTCCAACTAATTATAACTAAGCCATTATACTAGCACACACTCAGTGTACCTAGTGGCATCCTATACGTGGCTATTGGACTTTGCTATAGTCCCACTAGTTCCAAGACATTTGCAGAGCGCATCTGCCTGCGTTGCACACTCCAACTAATTATAACTAAGCCATTATACTAGCAAACACTCAGTGTACCTAGTGGCATCCTATACGTGGCTATTGGACTTTGCTTTAGTCCCACTAGTGCCAAGACATTTGCAGCACGTCTGCCTGCGTTGCACACTCCAACTAATTATAACTAAGTTACATTGTCAGGGATATTTATTCTTTATTATTCTGCTGTTAATAAAGCTAGACCACCACTGCAATCTTCACCACCTCTCAATTTTTACTACCACATTTTCAGTCCACAATCTTGTCGCAATCAACATGAGTGGCAAAATGACAGATGCTGGTGGAAAGGGGAAGAGGCGTGGTGGAAAAGGCAAAAAAGGTTTTGTCAGTGGGGAAGGTGGCAAAGCTCCATTATCATCTGCTGCAGATAGACCATCTACTAGCAAAAGTAAGATGTCTACTACTTATTGTGGACAATCCGATGTGCTCCCTTTTTTACGGACACGAACAAGAGGAACAAAGGTAGATGATGGGCAAAAAAGGAAAATGCTTGAATGGATCTCAAGTGGTCCAACAAGTGCCCTCTCAGCCACTTCAAGTACCGCATCCAAAAAACACCAGTCCTCTGAGTTGTCATCCCAATCACACTTGATTTCTCCCAGCTCTGAAGTCTCCATCAGCCCTGCACAGTATGGTGGAACTGAGATGGCTGAGTCTGCAGAGCTGTTCAGTCACACTATAGCCTGGGAATCAGAGGTCTGCTCCCAAGCTACAGTGAGTACAGAACAGGAAATGGTCTGCAGTGATGCCCAGAACCTTTGTGACTCTGATTCAGGCCGTGAGGACCAAGTTTCTGAGCATAATGTTGACCTTTTGTCACAAACTGTAACACCTGTGGTTATAGACAATGAGGAACATACTGATGAAGATGAGACGCAGATACCCGATTGGGATGACAACTTAAATATTCGGTCAGGGCAAGAAGAGGCTCGGTCTGAGGGGGAGGGGAGTGCAAACACAACAATTGATGATGACGTTCTAGATCCCACCTACTGTCAACCCCCAGTCAGGCACTCGAGGAGGTCAACAGAGGCGGTGGAGGAGGATGCAACCGACGACGAAGTTACCTTGCGCCTTCCTGGACAGAGTCGGAGCACTGGTAGCACGTCTACAACTGCATCCTCAGCCACCACTCTGCCTATGAGCATTATTTGGGGTGGATCAACAGGTCGCATGGCCTCTAAGCCTTGCCTAGCCTGGTCCTTTTTTCACATCGAAAAAGATCGCCCAACTCATGTGATATGTAACATTTGTCATGATTCTGTTAGTAGAGGTCAAAACCTCAGCAGTTTGACAACTTCTTCCATGAATCGTCACATGACTAAATATCATAAGTCCCGGTGGGAAGCTCACCGTGCTGCAATGCGGCCTAGCGGAGCGAACCATCCACCGCCCGCCCCTTCCAGTGCATCCGCGCGCTCTTCATCTTCTAGGACTGTGGGGACAGCTGTCACACCTGTTTTTCCACGCAAAACTTCCACCACTGTAACCGCAATAGGCAGTTTGCTTGTAAGGTCGTCAGTTGGTTTGGAAGGGGAAACAAGTGAGTGTGTACAGCTCTCTCAGACATCGATAGCACCAACGTTGGATGAAGGCAACATCATGTCTCCGCCTGCACTTTCTTCACAAACCTGCATTTTTCCAGGGACACCCTACTCAACACCGTCTACACACAGCAGCCAGATCTCTGTCCCTCAGATGTGGTCAAATAAAAGGCCACTTCCTCCGACCCATGACAAAGCTAAGAGGTTGACTCTATCCCTCTGTAAGCTGTTGGCTACCGAAATGCTGCCTTTCCGCCTAGTGGACACACAGGATTTTAGAGACCTTATGTCTGTCGCTGTGCCCCAGTACCAGATGCCTAGTCGTCACTACTTCTCTAAGAAAGTTGTGCCCGCGCTACACCAGCATGTCGCACACAACATCACCGCTTCCTTGAGAAACTCTGTGTGTGAACGGGTGCATTTCACCACCGATACTTGGACCAGTAAGCATGGACAGGGACGTTACATGTCGCTGACTGGGCACTGGGTAACTATGGTGATAGATGGTGAAGGGTCTGCTGCACAAGTCTTGCCGTCCCCACGACTTGTGTGTCAATCCTCTGTCTGTCCAAGTTCCGCCACTGCTTCTGCATCCTCCACCTCATCTGGGTCCTCCACCTCCGCCCCAAGCCTGCCTGGTCAGGCCACCAGCGTTCTCACTGCGCAGAAGGAATCACGCACCCCTCATTACTATGCTGGCAGCAGAGCGCAACGGCATCAGGCGGTCTTTAGCTTGACATGTCTTGGTAATAAGAGTCACACAGCTGAGGAGTTGTGGTCAGCTCTGCGGTCCGAGTTTAATAAATGGTTGTCTCCACTCAACCTGCAGCCTGGTAAGGCCGTGTGCGACAATGCTGCAAACCTGGGTGCGGCCCTTCGCCTGGGCAAGGTGACACACGTACCTTGTATGGCTCACGTGTTGAACCTTGTCGTGCAGCAATTTTTAACACACTATCCCGGCCTAGATGGCCTTCTGAACAGGGCACGAAAACTGTCTGCTCACTTCCGCCGTTCAAGCGCCGCAGCTGAGCGACTTGCATCGCTCCAGAAGTCTTTCGGCCTGCCGGTTCATCGCCTGAAATGCGATGTGGCGACACGCTGGAATTCAAGTCTCCACATGTTACAGCGACTGTGGCAGCACCGCAGAGCCCTGGTGCAATACGTCATGACGTATAGCCTGGGCCAACGAGATGCAGAGGTGGGGCAGATCACCCTGATGGAGTGGTCTCAGATCAAGGACCTATGCACCCTTCTGCACAGTTTCGACATGGCGACGAATATGTTTAGCGCTGACAATGCCATTATCAGCATGACGATTCCAGTCATTTACATGCTGGAGCACACGCTAAACACTATTCGGAGTCAGGGGGTGGGACAACATGAAGGGGAGGAACTACAGGAGGATTCATATGCGCAAGGGACATCAACATCACCAAGGTCCAGACGTTCATCATCACCAACGCAGCAGGCATGGGACCAAGGGGGACAGGGATCGACAAGGGCGCATAGTAGCAGGCGAAATGTTGAGCACGGTGCAGGAGAACATGAAGAAATGGAGGACGAACTGTCCATGGACATGGAAGACTCAGCGGATGAGGGAGACCTTGGTCAAATTTCAGTTGAAAGAGGTTGGGGTCAGATGTCAGAGGAAGAAAGAACGGGTAGCACCTCTATGCCACAAACACAGCGTGGACTTGGTCCGCATGGCTGCGCAAGACACATGAGTGCCTTTTTGTTGCACTACCTCCAACATGACAGTCGTATTGTCAAAATTAGAAGTGATGATGACTACTGGATTGCCACACTATTAGATCCCCGGTACAAGTCCAAATTTTGTGACATAATTCCAGCCATAGAAAGGGACGCACGTATGCAGGAGTATCAGCAGAAGCTGTTACTAGATCTTAGCTCGGCTTTTCCACCAAACAACCGTGCAGGTGCAGGGAGTGAATCTCCCAGTTGTAACTTGACAAACATGGGACGGTCTCGTCATCTTCAACAGTCTACCCGTACCAGTAGGACCGTATCTGGTGCCGGTAACAGCAATTTTATGGAATCTTTTCATAATTTTTTTAGACCCTCTTTTGCAAGGCCACCAGAGACAACAAGTCTGACACATAGTCAACGGCTGGAGAGGATGATACAGGAGTATCTCCAAATGAACATCGATACCATGACTGTGCAACAGGAGCCTTGCTCCTTTTGGGCTTCAAACCTAGAAAAATGGCCAGAGCTCGCAACTTACGCCTTGGAGATTTTGTCGTGTCCAGCTGCCAGCGTTGTCTCTGAACGTGTATTCAGTGCTGCTGGGTGTGTGCTGACAGATAAGCGCACGCGTCTGTCCAGTGACAATGTGGACAGACTGACGTTCATCAAAATGAACAAGTCATGGATCCAGAAGGAATTTACTACCCCTGTGTCATCCTGGGGAGAGTAAATGCTTGTTGATTTGGAATGTGCTTGATGCAAATCAAAACATCCTGTTTGCAACTAGGGCACAAGTGCTGCCACTGAATGGGTGGGTGTGTGGGGCCCAATTTTTGGAAAAAAAGGGAGACTCCGCTTGGAGTAACCCTTGCTTACATTGTTTTTAAAAGAAGCCAAGATGAACAGAGCTGGGATCAGGAAAGACTTTGCTACCTACCCTGGTGTCATCCTGGGGACGGTTAATTATGGCGTATTTTTGAATGTGCTTGATGCAAATCTAGCTGTGAAGTGTACAACTGGGGCACAACTGCTGCCACTGAATGGGTGGGTGTGTGGGGCCCAATTTTTGGAAAAAAAGGGAGACTCCGCTTGGAGTAACCCTTGCTTGCTGTGTTTTTAAAAGAAGCCAAGATGAACAAAGCTGGGATCAGGAAAGACTTTGCTACCTACCCCGGTGTCATCCTGGGGACGGATAAGAATGACGTATTTTTGAATGTGCTTGATGCAAATCTAGCTGTGAAGTGTACAACTGGGGCACAACTGCTGCCACTGAATGGGTGGGTGTGTGGGGCCCAATTTTTGGAAAAAAAGGGAGACTCCGCTTGGAGTAACCCTTGCTTGATGTGTTTTTAAAAGAAGCCAAGATGAACAGAGCTGGGATCAGGAAAGACTTTGCTACCTACCCCGGTGTCATCCTGGGGACGGATAAGAATGGCATATTTTTGAATGTGCTTGATGCAAATGTAGCTGTGAAGTGTACAACTAGGGCACAACTGCTGCCACTGAAGGGGTGGGTGTGTGTGGGGCCCAATTTTTGGAAAAAAGGGAGACTCCGCTTGGAGTAACCCTTGCTTACATTGTTTTTAAAAGAAGCCAAGATGAACAAGTCATGGGTCAGCAAAGACTTTGCTACCTACCCCGGTGTCATCCTGGGGACGGATAAGAATGACGTATTTTTGAATGTGCTTGATGCAAATCTAGCTGTGAAGTGTACAACTGGGGCACAACTGCTGCCACTGAATGGGTGGGTGTGTGGGGCCCAATTTTTGGAAAAAAAGGGAGACTCAGCTTGGAGTAACCCTTGCTTGCTGTGTTTTTAAAAGAAGCCAAGATGAACAGAGCTGGGATCAGGAAAGACTTTGCTACCTACCCCGGTGTCATCCTGGGGACGGATAAGAATGGCGTATTTTTGAATGTGCTTGATGCAAATGTAGCTGTGAAGTGTACAACTAGGGCACAACTGCTGCCACTGAAGGGGTGGGTGTGTGTGGGGCCCAATTTTTGGAAAAAAGGGAGACTCCGCTTGGAGTAACCCTTGCTTACATTGTTTTTAAAAGAAGCCAAGATGAACAAGTCATGGGTCAGCAAAGACTTTGCTACCTACCCCGGTGTCATCCTGGGGATGGATAAGAATGGCGTATTTTTGAATGTGCTTGATGCAAATGTAGCTGTGAAGTGTACAACTAGGGCACAACTGCTGCCACTGAAGGGGTTGGTGTGTGTGGGGCCCAATTTTTGGAAAAAAGGGAGACTCCGCTTGGAGTAACCCTTGCTTGATGTGTTTTTAAAAGAAGCCAAGATGAACAGAGCTGGGATCAGGAAAGACTTTGCTACCTACCCCGGTGTCATCCTGGGGACGGATAAGAATGGCGTATTTTTGAATGTGCTTGATGCAAATGTAGCTGTGAAGTGTACAACTAGGGCACAACTGCTGCCACTGAAGGGGTGGGTGTGTGTGGGGCCCAATTTTTGGAAAAAAGGGAGACTCCGCTTGGAGTAACCCTTGCTTGATGTGTTTTTAAAAGAAGCCAAGATGAACAGAGCTGGGATCAGGAAAGACTTTGCTACCTACCCCGGTGTCATCCTGGGGACGGATAAGAATGACGTATTTTTGAATGTGCTTGATGCAAATCTAGCTGTGAAGTGTACAACTGGGGCACAACTGCTGCCACTGAATGGGTGTGTGTGTGGGGCCCAATTTTTGGAAAAAAAGGGAGACTCCGCTTGGAGTAACCCTTGCTTGCTGTGTTTTTAAAAGAAGCCAAGATGAACAGAGCTGGGATCAGGAAAGACTTTGCTACCTACCCCGGTGTCATCCTGGGGACGGATAAGAATGACGTATTTTTGAATGTGCTTGATGCAAATGTAGCTGTGAAGTGTACAACTAGGGCACAACTGCTGCCACTGAAGGGGTGGGTGTGTGTGGGGCCCAATTTTTGGAAAAAAGGGAGACTCCGCTTGGAGTAACCCTTGCTTGCTGTGTTTTTAAAAGAAGCCAAGATGAACAGAGCTGGGATCAGGAAAGACTTTGCTACCTACCCCGGTGTCATCCTGGGGACGGATAAGAATGGCGTATTTTTGAATGTGCTTGATGCAAATGTAGCTGTGAAGTGTACAACTAGGGCACAACTGCTGCCACTGAAGGGGTGGGTGTGTGTGGGGCCCAATTTTTGGAAAAAAGGGAGACTCCGCTTGGAGTAACCCTTGCTTACATTGTTTTTAAAAGAAGCCAAGATGAACAAGTCATGGGTCAGCAAAGACTTTGCTACCTACCCCGGTGTCATCCTGGGGATGGATAAGAATGGCGTATTTTTGAATGTGCTTGATGCAAATGTAGCTGTGAAGTGTACAACTAGGGCACAACTGCTGCCACTGAAGGGGTGGGTGTGTGTTGGGCCCAATTTTTGGAAAAAAGGGAGACTCCGCTTGGAGTAACCCTTGCTTACATTGTTTTTAAAAGAAGCCAAGATGAACAAGTCATGGGTCAGCAAAGACTTTGCTACCTACCCCGGTGTCATCCTGGAGATGGATAAGAATGGCGTATTTTTGAATGTGCTTGATGCAAATGTAGCTGTGAAGTGTACAACTAGGGCACAACTGCTGCCACTGAAGGGGTGGGTGTGTGTGGGGCCCAATTTTTGGAAAAAAGGGAGACTCCGCTTGGAGTAACCCTTGCTTGATGTGTTTTTAAAAGAAGCCAAGATGAACAGAGCTGGGATCAGGAAAGAGTTTGCTACCTACCCCGGTGTCATCCTGGGGACGGATAAGAATGGCGTATTTTTGAATGTGCTTGATGCAAATGTAGCTGTGAAGTGTACAACTAGGGCACAACTGCTGCCACTGAAGGGGTGGGTGTGTGTGGGGCCCAATTTTTGGAAAAAAGGGAGACTCCGCTTGGAGTAACCCTTGCTTACATTGTTTTTAAAAGAAGCCAAGATGAACAAGTCATGGGTCAGCAAAGACTTTGCTACCTACCCCGGTGTCATCCTGGGGATGGATAAGAATGGCGTATTTTTGAATGTGCTTGATGCAAATGTAGCTGTGAAGTGTACAACTAGGGCACAACTGCTGCCACTGAAGGGGTGGGTGTGTGTGGGGCCCAATTTTTGGAAAAAAGGGAGACTCCGCTTGGAGTAACCCTTGCTTACATTGTTTTTAAAAGAAGCCAAGATGAACAAGTCATGGGTCAGCAAAGACTTTGCTACCTACCCCGGTGTCATCCTGGGGATGGGTAAGAATGGCGTATTTTTGAATGTGCTTGATGCAAATGTAGCTGTGAAGTGTACAACTAGGGCACAACTGCTGCCACTGAATGGGTGGGTGTGTGGGGCCCAATTTTTGGAAAAAAAGGGAGACTCCGCTTGGAGTAACCCTTGCTTGCTGTGTTTTTAAAAGAAGCCAAGATGAACAGAGCTGGGATCAGGAAAGACTTTGCTACCTACCCCGGTGTCATCCTGGGGACGGATAAGAATGACGTATTTTTGAATGTGCTTGATGCAAATCTAGCTGTGAAGTGTACAACTGGGGCACAACTGCTGCCACTGAATGGGTGGGTGTGTGGGGCCCAATTTTTGGAAAAAAAGGGAGACTCCGCTTGGAGTAACCCTTGCTTGCTGTGTTTTTAAAAGAAGCCAAGATGAACAGAGCTGGGATCAGGAAAGACTTTGCTACCTACCCCGGTGTCATCCCGGGGACGGATAAGAATGGCGTATTTTTGAATGTGCTTGATGCAAATGTAGCTGTGAAGTGTACAACTAGGGCACAACTGCTGCCACTGAAGGGGTGGGTGTGTGTGGGGCCCAATTTTTGGAAAAAAGGGAGACTCCTCTTGGAGTAACCCTTGCTTACATTGTTTTTAAAAGAAGCCAAGATGAACAAGTCAGGGGTCAGCAAAGACTTTGCTACCTACCCCGGTGTCATCCTGGAGATGGATAAGAATGGCGTATTTTTGAATGTGCTTGATGCAAATGTAGCTGTGAAGTGTACAACTAGGGCACAACTGCTGCCACTGAAGGGGTGGGTGTGTGTGGGGCCCAATTTTTGGAAAAAAGGGAGACTCCGCTTGGAGTAACCCTTGCTTGATGTGTTTTTAAAAGAAGCCAAGATGAACAGAGCTGGGATCAGGAAAGACTTTGCTACCTACCCTGGTGTCATCCTGGGGACGGATAAGAATGGCGTATTTTTGAATGTGCTTGATGCAAATGTAGCTGTGAAGTGTACAACTAGGGCACAACTGCTGCCACTGAAGGGGTGGGTGTGTGTGGGGCCCAATTTTTGGAAAAAAGGGAGACTCCGCTTGGAGTAACCCTTGCTTACATTGTTTTTAAAAGAAGCCAAGATGAACAAGTCATGGGTCAGCAAAGACTTTGCTACCTACCCCGGTGTCATCCTGGGGATGGATAAGAATGGCGTATTTTTGAATGTGCTTGATGCAAATGTAGCTGTGAAGTGTACAACTAGGGCACAACTGCTGCCACTGAAGGGGTGGGTGTGTGTGGGGCCCAATTTTTGGAAAAAAGGGAGACTCCGCTTGGAGTAACCCTTGCTTACATTGTTTTTAAAAGAAGCCAAGATGAACAAGTCATGGGTCAGCAAAGACTTTGCTACCTACCCCGGTGTCATCCTGGGGATGGATAAGAATGGCGTATTTTTGAATGTGCTTGATGCAAATGTAGCTGTGAAGTGTACAACTAGGGCACAACTGCTGCCACTGAAGGGGTGGGTGTGTGTGGGGCCCAATTTTTGGAAAAAAGGGAGACTCCGCTTGGAGTAACCCTTGCTTGATGTGTTTTTAAAAGAAGCCAAGATGAACAGAGCTGGGATCAGGAAAGACTTTGCTACCTACCCCGGTGTCATCCTGGGGACGGATAAGAATGGCGTATTTTTGAATGTGCTTGATGCAAATGTAGCTGTGAAGTGTACAACTAGGGCACAACTGCTGCCACTGAAGGGGTGGGTGTGTGTGGGGCCCAATTTTTGGAAAAAAGGGAGACTCCGCTTGGAGTAACCCTTGCTTACATTGTTTTTAAAAGAAGCCAAGATGAACAAGTCATGGGTCAGCAAAGACTTTGCTACCTACCCCGGTGTCATCCTGGGGATGGATAAGAATGGCGTATTTTTGAATGTGCTTGATGCAAATGTAGCTGTGAAGTGTACAACTAGGGCACAACTGCTGCCACTGAAGGGGTGGGTGTGTGTGGGGCCCAATTTTTGGAAAAAAGGGAGACTCCGCTTGGAGTAACCCTTGCTTACATTGTTTTTAAAAGAAGCCAAGATGAACAAGTCATGGGTCAGCAAAGACTTTGCTACCTACCCCGGTGTCATCCTGGGGATGGATAAGAATGGCGTATTTTTGAATGTGCTTGATGCAAATGTAGCTGTGAAGTGTACAACTAGGGCACAACTGCTGCCACTGAAGGGGTGGGTGTGTGTGGGGCCCAATTTTTGGAAAAAAGGGAGACTCCGCTTGGAGTAACCCTTGCTTACATTGTTTTTAAAAGAAGCCAAGATGAACAAGTCATGGGTCAGCAAAGACTTTGCTACCTACCCCGGTGTCATCCTGGGGATGGATAAGAATGGCGTATTTTTGAATGTGCTTGATGCAAATGTAGCTGTGAAGTGTACAACTAGGGCACAACTGCTGCCACTGAAGGGGTGGGTGTGTGTGGGGCCCAATTTTTGGAAAAAAGGGAGACTCCGCTTGGAGTAACCCTTGCTTGATGTGTTTTTAAAAGAAGCCAAGATGAACAGAGCTGGGATCAGGAAAGACTTTGCTACCTACCCCGGTGTCATCCTGGGGACGGATAAGAATGGCGTATTTTTGAATGTGCTTGATGCAAATGTAGCTGTGAAGTGTACAACTAGGGCACAACTGCTGCCACTGAAGGGGTGGGTGTGTGTGGGGCCCAATTTTTGGAAAAAAGGGAGACTCCGCTTGGAGTCACCTTGCGGTGTTTTACATGATTTTAGAAGGGCGTGCCATGCCTATATCTGTGTGTCCTCCTCTTTTTCCTTGTCCAGCTGTTTTGTTTTCGCATGAGTATATGTCCTTGTCACTTTCCAATGTGTTTGAGTTGTTTGTCACCTTTAGGACACCTTTGAGGGTGTTTTCTAGGTGTATTTCTGTGTTTGTGATTGCCTGCCATTGTTTCCTATGCAGTTCGAGTTCGATTCGTCGAACGTTCGACGAACCGAACTCGAACGGGAGGTCCATTCGGCGAACCAACCTCGAGCCGAACCGCGACCGGTTCGCTCATCTCTAAATGAGACACCTATTTGGTCATTAGTTCAACCATCAGAAATTTTTTCTCAATAAGTGGTAGCATTGCTTTTTAACTACTAATAGATTCAACTACTGTCATGACTTTCCATGGCTTTTTGAACCTCCCTTTGTTCATGTGTTAATTTATGGACATCGATAGTTTAATTTATTTACCTGTGTAAATTGCATGGGTTATTGCAAACATCTGTTGAGAAACTCATGTAAATAGCACCACTAGAAATATACTTACTTTGAAAATTGGTGCCATGTTCAATAATTATCTCACACACTCTTGGCATTCTCTTGATGAGCTTCAAGAGGTAGTCACTGGAAATGGTCTTCCAAGAGTCTTGAAGGAGTACCCAGAGATGCTTAGCACTTATTGGCCCTTTTGCCTTCACTCTGCGGTCCAGCTCATCCCAAAACATCTCAATTGGGTTCAGATCTGGTGACTATGGAAGTCAGGTCATCTGGCATAGCACTCCATCACTCTCATTCTTAGTCAAATAGCCCGTACACATCCTGAAGGTGTGTTTGGGGTCATTTTCCTGTTGAACAATAAATGATGGTCCAACTAAACGCAAACCGGATGGAATAGCATGACGCTGCAAGATGCTGTGGTAGCCATGCTGGTTCAGTATGCCTTCAACTTTGAATAAATCCTCAACAGTGTCACCAGCAAAGCACCCCTACATCATCACACCTCCTCCTCCATGCTTCACGGTGGGACAGGCATGTAGAGTCCATCCGTTCATCTTTTCTGCATCGCACAAAGACACGGTGGTTGGATCCAAAGATCTCAAATTTGGACTCATCAGACCAAAGCACAGATTTCCACTGGTCTAATGTCCATTCCTTGTGTTCTTTAGCCCTAAGAAGTCTCTTCTGCTTGTTGCCTGTCCTTAGCAGTGGTTTCCTAACAGCTATTTTACCATGAAGGCGTGCTGCACAAAGTCTCCTCTTAACAGTTGTTCTAGAGATGTGTCTGCTGCTGGAACTCTGTGTGGCATTGACCTGGTCTCTAATCTGAGCTGCTGTTAACCTGCAATTTCTGAGACTGGTGACTCGGATAAACTTATCCTCTGCAGCAGAGATGACTCTAGGTCTTCCTTTAATGGGGCGGTCCTCATGTGAGACAGTTTCTTTGTAGCGTTTGATGATTTTTGCCACTGCACTTGGGGACACTTTCAAATTTTTCCCAATTTTTCGGACTGACTGACCTTCATTTCTTAAAGTATTGATAGCCACTCATTTTTCTTTACTTACCTGCTTTTTTCTTGCCATAGTACAAATTCTAACAGTCTATTCAGTAAGCTGTGTATCCACCAGACTTCGTCACAACACAACCCCAATTATAAGGCAAGAAATACCACTTATTAAACCTGACAGGGCACACCTGTGAAGTGAAAACAATTTCCGGTTACTACCTCTTAAAGCTTTATCAAGAGAATGCCAAGAGTGTGCAAAGCAGTAATCAGAACAAAAGGTGACTACTTTGAAGAACGTAGAATGTAAGACATATTTTCAGTAGTTTCACACTTTTTTGTTAAGTATTTCATTCCACATGTGTTAATTCATAGTTTTGATGCCTTCAATGTGAATCTACAATTTTCAGAGTCATGAAAATAAAGAAAACTCTTTGAACGAGGTGTGTCCAAACTTTTGGTCTGCACTGTATGTCCAATTCTCTACAGCATCACTAATATCCCATGGAGCACACAGTGGTGTGATGCATGTTACACATACCAGAGAAAACTCGTATTTTTTCTAAAAGAAAAATGATTGTTATACTCGCCTGTCTCCAGTGATGCTGTCTTTGGCCGCTGCTCTCTTCTGCTTCCAGGCCGGTTAATTATGCTCATGAATATTCACTGCACAGCTAACCTGAAAGTTACTGCAGCAGCCGGAGACAGCATTGTGGGACACATTAGCACCACGGACAGCAGTGGCGTGGACAGGTGAGTATAGAAGTCACTGATCTCTCAGTGTTATCACGGATAGCACAACGAGAACACACGTATGAATAAATCAAAGCACAAGGAGGGCCAAATGCATCTTTAACACGTCAGTAAAAAAGTGTGTTTTTTTCACTGATAAGTGAAGGGGGCGCTAAATAGTGTCACTGTACTGTGTACACTTTCTTCACAGCTCATACTACAAATTGCACCACATGAGACATCTTGTGAAGTCCTTTAGCGCTGTGTCCTCAGATAGGTCTGTTGCTTCTATAGTAAGTTCAGAGCCAATGGCTTTGTTTTTTCACAGATCTAGCTTAAAATATTACATTCTACTGGCAGCCGCCAATCCCTCTAAGCTTGGCCATGGTAAAACACCCACTGTTTTTGATCATTACATTTCTGCATTTACAGTCAGGGCCAGAAATATTTGGACAGTGACACAAGTTTTGTTATTTTAGCTGTTTACAAAAACATGTTCAGAAATACAATTATATATATAATATGGGCTGAAAGTGCACACTCCCAGCTGCAATATGAGAGTTTTCACATCCAAATCGGAGAAAGGGTTTAGGAATCATAGCTCTGTAATGCATAGCCTCCTCTTTTTCAAGGGACCAAAAGTAATTGGACAAGGGACTCTAAGGGCTGCAATTAACTCTGAAGGCGTCTCCCTCGTTAACCTTTAATCAATGAAGTAGTTAAAAGGTCTGGGGTTGATTACAGGTGTGTGGTTTTGCATTTGTAAGCTGTTGCTGTGACCAGACAACATGCGGTCTAAGGAACTCTCAATTGAGGTGAAGCAGAACATCCTGAGGCTGAAAAAAAAGAAAAAATCCATCAGAGAGATAGCAGACATGCTTGGAGTAGCAAAATCAACAGTCGGGTACATTCTGAGAAAAAAGGAATTGACTGGTGAGCTTGGGAACTCAAAAAGGCCTGGGCGTCCACGGATGACAACAGTGGTGGATGATCACCGCATACTTTCTTTGGTGAAGAAGAACCCGTTCACAACATCAACTGAAGTCCAGAACACTCTCAGTGAAGTAGGGGTATCTGTCTCTAAGTCAACAGTAAAGAGAAGACTCAATGAAAGTAAATACAAATGGTTCACATCTAGATGCAAACCATTCATCAATTCCAAAAATAGACAGGCCAGAGTTAAATTTGCTGAAAAAGACCTCATGAAGCCAGCTCAGATCTGGAAAAGTATTCTATGGACAGATGAGACAAAGATCAACCTGTACCAGAATGATGGGAAGAAAAAAGTTTGGAGAAGAAAGGGAACGGCACATGATCCAAGGCACACCACATCCTCTGTAAAACATGGTGGAGGCAACGTGATGGCATGGGCATGCATGGCTTTCAATGGCACTGGGTCACTTGTGTTTATTGATGACATAACAGCAGACAAGAGTAGCCGGACGAATTCTGAAGTGTACCGGGATATACTTTCAGCCCAGATTCAGCCAAATGCCGCAAAGTTGATCGGACGGCGCTTCATAGTACAGATGGACAATGACCCCAAGCATACAGCCAAAGCTACCCAGGAGTTCATGAGTGCAAAAAAGTGGAACATTCTGCAATGGCCAAGTCAATCACCAGATCTTAACCCAATTGAGCATGCATTTCACTTGCTCAAATCCAGACTTAAGACGGAAAGACCCAAAAACAAGCAAGACCTGAAGGCTGCGGCTGTAAAGGCCTGGCAAAGCATTAAGAAGGAGGAAACCCAGCGTTTGGTGATGTCCATGGGTTCCAGACTTAAGGCAGTGATTGCCTCCAAAGGATTCGCAACAAAATATTGAAAATAAAAATATTTTGTTTGGGTTTGGTTTATTTGTCCAATTACTTTTGACCTCCTAAAATGTGGAGTGTTTGTAAAGAAATGTGTACAATTCCTACAATTTCTATCAGATATTTTTGTTCAAACCTTCAAATTAAACGTTACAATCTGCACTTGAATTCTGTTGTAGAGGTTTCATTTCAAATCCAATGTGGTGGCATGCAGAGCCCAACTCGCGAAAATTGTGTCACTGTCCAAATATTTCTGGACCTAACTGTAGGTGTAACTTTTGGCTTGCTCTTATGTTTTTTGTCATTTTCTTAATAGCCTCATCATAATATTTAAGATACGTTGTTATATTACATTTAAAATAATAATATATATTTATAAATTCTTCTATGCGTTTATTAACAATTTTCTCATAAGGATTATCTAATTGTATTTCCAGGTATTAGATAATGTCTTGCTAAAAATAAATGTGATTCTGGTGCCACAAACTGCCCAGGGACACAAGTTGAAGGTAATGGATACTGCATATGTATGAACCACATTTGCATATAATTAGTCTAATAGAAATAATGAAGATCCAATTTGCATTATGATTTGATGTAGGCACACATACCTTCCAGCTAAACATTTGTTTCTAAACATGTAGAGCAGTAACACAATTATATCTCTATATAAAATCAAATATGCCCAATATGATTAGGAAAGAAAATAACATTTTCTCTATATGTTGGCCAAATGGGAAAATATTGTTTATACTAGGAAACATAGGATGTCTAAGCTTTCAGACTAATACTCACTAGAGGAACATTAGCGCAGCATTACAAGATGTCACTTCTGCGTAATAATCATTTTATTATGTGTAAAGTCTTTATGAAGAATGTATGTTCTGCTAGATTTACTGTCTCAGCAAATTACTCTGCAACTGCCATAATTGATGCATGTCTTCCCTATGAGCCTCAGATCAATAAAAGTTAATGGAATTTTTATAACATGTTAAATCAATTATATCATTATTATCATATCTGTATAGGTCTAGCAGAAGGGACTCAGCTAATGTAAAGAAGTGGCCCATTCCTAGTAGAAAAATAAGCTGTTAAATACACTACAGTTCAAAGGTTTATGGTCACTTAGATATTTCTTTATTTTTGAAGGAAAAGCACATTTTTTTCAATGAAGCTAACATTAAATTAAACAGAAATACATTATTTACATTGTTAAATGTGATAAATGATTATTCTAGCTGCAAATGTCTGGTTTTGAATGCAATATCTACATAGGTGTATAGAGACCCATTTCCAACAACCACCAATCCAGTGTTCTAATGGTACATTGTGTTTGTTAACTGTGTTAGAAAACTAATGGATATTTAGAAATCCCTTGAAAGCCCTTGTGCAAGTATGTTAGCACAACTGAAAACAGTTTTGCTGATTAGAGAAGCTATACAACTGACCTTCCTTTGAGCTAGTTGAGAATCTGGAGCATTACATTTGTTGGTTCCATTAAACTCTCAAAATGGCCAGAAAAAGAGAACTTTCATGTGAAACTCAACAGTCTATTCTTGTTCTTAGAAATGAAGGATATTTCAAGCGAGAAATTGCCAAGAAACTGAAGATTTCCTACAACGGTGTATACTACTCCCTTCAGAGGAGAGCACAAACAGGCTCTAATCAGAGTAGAAAGAGGAGTGGGAAGCCCCGCTGCTCAACTGAGCAACAAGACAAGTACATTAGAGTCTCTAGTTTGAGAAATCGACGCCTCACAGGTCCTCAACTGGCAGCTTCATTAAATAGTACTTGCAAAACGCCAGTGTCAATGTCTACAGTGAAGAGGCGACTCTGGGATGCTGGCCTTCAGGGCAGAGTGGTAAAGAAAAAGCCATAGCTGAGGCTGGCTAATAAAAGGAAAAGATTAATATGGGCAAAAGAACACAGACATTGGACAGAGGAAGATTGGAAAAAAGTGTTATGGACAGACGAATCGAAGTTTGAGGTGTTTGGATCACACATAAGAACATTTGTGAGACGCAGAACTACTGAAAAGATGCCGGAAGAGTGCCTGATGCCATCTGTCAAGCATGGTGGAGGTAATGTGATGGTCTGGGGTTGCTTTGATGCTGGTAAAGCGGGAGATTTGAACAATGTAAAAGGGATTTTGAATAAGAAAGGCTATCACTCCATTTTGAAGCGCCATACCCTGTGGACAGCACTTGATTGGAGCCAATTTCATCCTACAATAGGAAAATGACCCAAAGCACACCTCCAAATTATGCATGAACTATTTAGGGAAGAAACAGGCAGCTAGTATTCTATCTGTAATGGAGTGGCTAGCCAAGTCACCAGATCTCAACCCTATTGAGCTGATTTAGGAGTTGCTTGACCGTATGGTACGCAAAAAGTGCCCATCAAGCCAACCCAACTTGTGGGAGAGGCTTCTGGAAGCATGGGGTGAAATATCTCCAGATTGCCACATCAAATTAACAGCTAGAATGCCAAAGGTCTGCAAAGCTGTAATTGCTGCAAATGGAGTATTCTTTGACAAAGGCAAAGTTAGAAGGAGAAAATTATTATTTCAAGTAAACATCATTATTTCTAACCTCGTCAATGTCTGGACTATATTTTCTATTCATTATGCAACTCATTTGATAAATAAAAGTGTGATTTTTCATGCAAAAGACAAAATTGTCTGGGTGACCCCAAACCTTTGAACTGTAGTAGTGTAAGTGTCCAAACAATCTCACACATTTAGCAAGTTCATTTATGTAAGTAACAAAGCGTAAGACAAATAGTATTTTGGAATCATTGTGGGTCTAGCTGTCACACCCCAACAAAGGTGCAACTTAAAGCATCAGGCCACTAATGCAAAATATGTAACAGGTAGAGTTTGGAAATGAGCGGATTGATCCACAGAGGGTCGCATTTACTTTGATTTTACTTAGTCTGCAGTTTTATGTGAATTCAGACAAACTGAAATTCAATTTGTGGTTTTCCCCACAAAATTTGGTTGTCGCCATTTACTAACTGCTAAAGCGTAAGGAAGCGGACTAAGGTAATTTTTCGTTCCTGCCTGGGTCTCCCCATACTTCGCTTAAGCTATGACATTTTATAGCTTATCATGTCTTGTACAGTGGTGGTCAGAACCTGGGCTATCAAAGATCAGCAGATCCCAGTGGAGCACAGTTTGTATGGCAGAGTCATTTTCCATTATTAGAGTCACTTGGTAAGCCTTTATCTTCTGTAGAGTGTAAACTCTTATCAGCATGGTCTCATCTCTCTCCTGTAGAGAGTAAAGGCCCCGTCACACTAAGCAACATCGCTAGCAACATCGCTGCTAACGAACAACTTTTGTGACATAGCAGCGATGTTGCTAGCGATGTTGCTGTGTGTGACATCCAGCAACAACCTGGCCCCTGCTGTGAGGTCGCTGGTTGTTGCTGAATGTCCTGGGCCATTTTTTAGTTGTTGCTGTCCCGCCGTGAAGCACAGATCGCTGTGTGTGACAGCGAGACAGCAACAACTAAATGTGCAGGCAGCATGAGCCGGCTTCTGCGGAGGCTGGTAACCACAGTAAACATCGGGTAACCAAGAAGCTCTGTCCTTGGTTACCCGATATTTACCTTTGTTACCTGCCTCCGCCGCTCTCACTGTCAGTGCCGGCTCCTGCTCTGTGCACATGTAGCTGCAGGACACATCGGGTTAATTAACCCGATGTGTGCTGTAACTAGGAGAGCAGGGAGCCAGCGCTAAGCATTGTGCGCTGCTCCCTGCTCTGTGCACATTTAGCTGCAGCACACATCGGGTAATTAACCCGATGTGTGCTGTAACTAGGAGAGCAAGGAGTCAGCGCTAAGCGGTGTGCGCTGCTCCCTGCTCTCTGCACGTGTAGCTGCGTGCGCTGGTAACCAAGGTAAATATCGGGTTGATTACCCGATATTTACCTTAGTTACCAAGCACAGCATCTTCCACGTGGTACTGGGGGCTGGTCACTGGTTGCTGGTGAGCTCACCAGCAACTCGTGTAGCGACGCTCCAGCGATCCCTGCCAGGTCAGGTTGCTTGTGGGATCGCTGGAGTGTCGCAGTGTGACATCTCACCAGCAACCTCCTAGCAACTTACCAGCGATCCCTATCATTGTTGGGATCGCTGGTAAGTTGTTTAGTGTGACTGGACCTTAAGCTCTTATGATCAGCGGGGTCCTCTCTCTCCACTGTATAGTGTATGATCTTATGGTCAGTGGGGTCCTCTGTCTATCTCTTGAATGTAAAGTGTAAGCTCTTTTAGTCAGCTGGGTTTAATCTCTCTCTTTTTCTAGCATCTCCTCCATATGTTTTTTTCCAAGCAATTACAAGGTCTCCATGTCAGCCATGTGGTGGAAGAGAGGGGTACACCAGGGAAGATGTAAAGATAGGCCCGGATGATCCTGATGATAAGGAGAGAGGAGATTGTTCACCACCTTATTCACCTGTTGCTGATCCCTGAGCTCCCGAACATTCTTCTTCCCCTGTGCGATCAAATGCCTATGCTCTGGATGACCCTGGGCTAACCCTGACTAGTGAGCAGGCAAGCAAGACACTATTCTTACTACTAATATAAAGACAGCATGTGAAAGGGGAATCAAACAAGGGAGACAGAAAAAAAACAACTCCAATGCTTCTCCTGAAAGGGACTTTACAGAATCCACTGGCAAGAGAACCACAGCTTACTCCAGAGAGAACTCCTTCCAAACCAGCATAGAATGTCCTATAGCAGGCATAGGAGAGGACAAGGAGTGGGTTTACATAGCACAAGGGTGCGTCTGCAGCTGAGATTAACAGCTACATGTCACTCTTAGCAGGGTATAAAAGAAACCTTAACCCCTTCAGCACTGATTGCAATTAAATACGCTCCTACCCAAGATAAATGATGAGTTTTGAAAAGGATCTGTGATCAACTATATGCAGTGACCTTCTGATCCCAGATCCACCTGAAGTCTAAGCAGGGTGTGGCACAGTCAGATTAAGTACAGTGCAAATTGAAGTTTGGGGGAAAATTCAATGAATTCGTCGAGTTTGAATTTCAAAAGATCTGCACACATCTTGTAGAGATGATTAAATTTTTTTAACATTTTAATTCTCCTGCTTCAAATTTTTTTTCTAAATTCAAATTGCAGCAAATTGGTTTAAAGTGAATCAGAGAACTACAGAGCCTTCAATCGCCATAAAATTGTGTCAAATTAACCTCCCCTCATAGAAAGGAGGGGAGTAGAAACCAGTAGAAACCAATAGCCCATTTAATAACTAAATGTACTGACATATTTCTCATTTTTTTACATTAAAAAAACTCTCCCAAAATGATCCTTTTTAGTAATGTGTCATCAAGCAGAACATTCTGTGCTGAATTTTGACTCAAATTGACAGTGTCACTCTCAGAAGAAACATCATTTGCTGTGCCTGAGGCAAGTGATGTGACATATATTCCTTAACACCTTCCTTTTACACTAATACACTTGCCAGAAGCAAAGGAAGACAATTGTGACCTGTGTTTGGTAGTACTACTACCCGGACAGTGATGGCGGTGGTACTTCTGCTGCTTCTATAACTCTCACATTTTTTGATGTGAGGTGTTTTCTTTTACATTACCCCGTCCATTGCTAGTGCCACTTTTTTTTTTACATCATTGTGCACCGTATCACTGTACTGTGACATCAATGTGCAAATTATCACTGGACTGTCCCATCATTGTGCACCTTATCAGTGTACTGTGACACCACTGAGCTTATTATCCCTGTGCTAGTGAATCACTGTGCACCTTATCATTGTACTGTGACATCATTGTTTACCTTGCTAGTGTACTGTGACATCATTGTTCACCTTATCACTGTACTGTGACATCATTGTGCACTTTATCAGTGTATGTAGCACCCAAGGGGTAGGAGGTTCAGGTCTGGTCTGGTAACTGTTACTCATCACCTGGCCGGTGTGGAGGTCTGGGATGTCACGGGTGGTCCTGCCCAGTTTTATGCCCTGAGGTGTCCACAATGAAAGGGGGTTGAGAAGGTGGATGTTTGTCGTGACGCCACCTGCGTTACATGGCCAGGGATTAGCCGCCGCTGCTGTCGCTGTCCTCCGGGGCAGATGGTAATAGCAGCCAAGATGGTATTGCTCCCCACAGGTGGAGCGGGCCCTGTGGAAGATGATGAGGGGGGCACTAATGGCGGGCGCCAAGGCGCGGGGCGGTGGCGCTGGCAAGTACAGATGAACACAGTCTCTACAGGTTCCATGTGTCTTTACTCAGAGTTCTTTAAGAAGCCCGGTTGCTGCCACAGTAGCACTGGTCACCGCTGTGGTGGGCCCCGTCGAACCCAAGTTCCTTTAGAGGTCAGTCCGGTGTGGTGGTCAGTGGGCCCTTCCCCTCAGCGCCGTGTAAGTTGGATTCCCATGGCTTAAATCACTTTGGGACCCCAGTCCGTCTCGAGTAAAACTCTTGTCCCGTTTGCAGGTGCCGCGGCTCCGCAATGGGGCCTGATCAAGGCCCCGGATTCTATATGGCACTGTACTTTCAGGCTCTGTGTTGGCCAGGGAGACATGCAATCTCCCCGTCCCGGCAGATTCTGGAAAACCAACTTGGAGATTGATCTTCCATAGGGTCCTGCACCCTGTGTGGCGCCAGTCCCAAGGGAACAATGAAGTTCTCCCCTTGGCTACCGTCTGAACTCCTGTGTCTCACCAGAGCCACTGTTGAGACTGGCCGCTCCCTTCCTCTCCTGCTGGAGACTTCTCTAACTGTTGTGTTAGCTCCTCACTCCCCCTCGTGGCTGCCCCTCCCCCAGGTCCATGTCACTAGTGGGTGGCTGCCTCCCATGTTAGGAGACTGCCTTAATACCCTAGCCTAGCCCGGTCCCCAGTGGGGAGGGCATCCTGGTTGTGTGTTTGAGTTGTAAAAGTGGTAAAACTGGTACCAACCTCCTCAGGATCCGGTTCAAGCGCTGCAACCTAAGTTGGGTGCAGTACCCTGTGGCGACCGAGGCACCAGGGGTGCCACATGTATGGTGACATCATTGTGCACTGTATCAGTGTACTGTGACATCACCGTGCACCTTATTACTGTACTGTGACATCATTGTGCACCTTATTAGTGTACTGTAACATCATTGTGCTTATCCATATGCTATGACATCATTGTGCACCTTATCACTGTACTGTGACATCATTGTGCACTTTATCCCTTTATTTTGACATTGTGCATCTTGTACTGTGACATAAATGTTTGCAGAATTCCTGTCCTGTATCATTACTAGTGTCGCGGGCGGGGAGGAGGGTGTCAGCACACTACGCTCACCCCCTTCTGCTCGGGTCCGGCGGCCGCTGCTCAGTGGTGGCTCGAGCTGTAGGCCGGATCCCGGGGGTTCTCGAGCGGCACTCCTCGCCCGTGAGTGAAAGGGGTTGGTTGGGTGTGGGAATTGGTTATTGTCCGTGACGCCACCCACGGTTGTGGTGATTTCACCACCGCTGCTCAATGCGGGGGTCCCGGGGATGGTGATGCGGAGCAGCCAGGTGTTGTGTTGCCCCTCCGTGGGTAGGGGTTGGTGATCCCGGGGCCCAGTGATGGCTTGGGGGGTGCAGGGCCTGGTGGGCGCAGGGACGCGGGGGCAGCGCTGTGCCTTGCGGCACTGTGGTACTCACTCAGCCTGAGACGTTGACACAGTTTTTACGGTAAACCAAACGGCTGGTAAGACGGTCCCACGGACGGCTGCACTTGCTCTCCCAGTAGGTGACGGTGATGTCCCTTTTCCTAGCACCTTGGTGTACTTGTTGGTTGCGATGGGTCCCCACCGGTAACCCGCTCCCCGGCTTCAAGCTGGACCGGGGGAGCTCTACTCTTTGCCCGCAGGCGCTGGCCCTAAGAAACTGGTGCCTTGGCGGTGGCGGTGTCTCTTTTACACTGGCTGGGCTGTTGCCTTCAATCGGGACTTGGTTGTTGGGGGATCTACGTCCCCTTCACTGACGGATTCGGCAAATTATGGCGACTCCAAGCCTTGCCGGGGTCCAAGAGGCCCCTGCCCTGGTGCTGACTGTCCTTCGGAACACTGCTCCAGACCGCCGGGCACACAGCCTACGGGGTCCTTCCAGGAACTTCCAAACGGTCCCCCTCCAGACAGTCACCGCCGTTGCTGACCTTGCTGACCTGTCCTGCACACAGCTGGACTACTTCAGGCTTTTACACGCTCTTTCTGTTCTGTCACCACTCTTGCTTTCCTCCTTTACTACTTTTCTTCCTTCACTTTCCTGACTAGACTTTGTTGTTTACTCAAGCTCGTCCCTGAGCTGACTGCCTGGTTTCTCCCGCCTCCAGAACTGTGAACTCCTCGGTGGGCGGAGCCAACCGCCTGGCCCACCCCCTGGTGTGAATCATCAGTCTCTGGAGGAAGGCAACAAGGATTTTTGGTTAGCTTAGATGTTCCTACCTGGGATGTAGGGTGTGGTGGTGTGTGACCTGTGTCCCCTGGCTTGCCCAGGGCGACACACTAGTATATCAACCCTGTACATCAACATCACTATACACCTAAGCCATGTACTGTAATATACAGAAAATAAAAAGAGGAAAAAGTTCTGCAGATTTATATAAAAAAGGAAGAATCCTTTATTTACTTTTCATTAAAATTCCCTATGCTTGTCTGGGGAAAAGCGGTAACAAATGATGTGTTTCGACGGTTAAACGGTCATTGTCATATCATACACAATGCAGACAGCAAATCCTTTTTCAAAGCAAAGATCACTACCCCTCAAATGATTTCACAAAAATTCTACCTTTTTTACATTGTTGTTTATATTGCCTATTTGTATAAAATACACCAATGGGGAACATGCTGGTAAAAGTGGTCCTAGGGGACAGTATGCTGGAAATCTTAGTCCTAAGGTAGAACATGCTACTAAGCGTAGTCATTATGGAATGGGGCTCTATTACAATTTTTGCTACTGGGCACCATGGTTAAATGTTGTGCTCCTGTTGTCCACAGTATCCCAGAAATACTGGCATCTGGGGGGGATTTATAAACCAATAACACTACAATTATAAACACTACAATTATAATTTCATTTTTAAATTCCTCTTCAAACAAAAATTAATTTAATGAATCGTATGGAGAAGACTAATCATTATCCTTCCTGTATCTAGTAGCTGAGGACCACCATGACAAAGCCGGCAGTTCCCAGGAGGAAATAAGTTCATTTTTTCCCAGTAGTCACCCCTTTCTGTAAGGCAGCCAGTAAGCACTGTAATGCAATATTACTACAGATTAACCCCACATCTAAAGCTAAATAGCATTTTCCAAGGTGACAGACCTTTAACTTGAAACCTGAGGTCATATGTCTGATGACTATATGAAAGTTTCCGAGATTCACACATAGAAACTGAAGGCGCTGTGAGCAGCCATGCAGGTAAAACAATGCCAGGGAAAAAAAACAGACAATCATTTGTGTTCACTGAAACTTCAAATTAGAGAAAAGTGAATCTGTTAAAGTTATAACTATCCAATTCTAGAAAGCGTTCACCATTTCAGGCTGGAATAAAAAGATGTCAAAATGATTGATGTGAACTCCATGAAATAACTCGATTCAGCAGATTTTCTACATTGCATGAAACAATTTCCTCTTCCACTTCTATCTCTCACTTGGATAAGGGACTTCCAATGTCTAATTGTTATTTAAAACTGTAAAATGCCTTTACCTTAGTTTCAGTAAAGAATATTTCGATATGTGAGGGAGCATTGAAATGACTGGAGAGTGAAGTGGATGTCATTAAACCTCTGCCCTAATGATTTGGGAACACAATGGCTACTGTGTCACATAAGGACTATCAGGATCTATTGTACTTGCACAGTGACATCACTTTGTTCCTGAGCCTTTTATTATCAGTGATAACTAATAACTATGATTACTAATACACTTAAGGCCCAGTCACACTTAGGGGTGCTTCATACATAGCGAGATCGCTACCGAAATCGCTGCTACGGCACGGTTTTGGTGACGCAACAGTGACATCATTAGCGATCTCACTGTGTGTGACACTGAGCAGCGATCTGGTTCGTTTTCTTCAAAGGCGCTCTCCCGCTGTGACACACAGATCGCTGTGTGTGACAGCGAGAGAGCGACGAAATGAAGCGAGCAGGAGCCGGCATCTGGCAGCTGCGGTAAGCTGTAACCAGGGTAAACATCGGGTAACCAAGGTGGTTACCCGATATTTACCTTAGTTACCAGCCTCCGCAGCTCTCACGCTGCCTGTGCTGCCGGCTCCGGCTCTCTGCACATGTAGCTGCTGTACACATCGGGTTAATTAACCCGATGTGTACTGTAGCTAGGAGAGCAAGGAGCCAGCGCTAAGCAGTGTGCGCGGCTCCCTGCTCTCTGCACATGTAACTGCAGTACACATCGGGTTAATTAACCCGATGTGTACTGTAGCTAGGAGAGCAAGGAGCCAGCACTAAGCAGTGTGCGCGGCTCCCTGCTCTCTGCACATGTAGCGTTATGATCGCTGCTGCGTCGCTGTGTTTGACAGCTAAGCAGCGATCATAACAGCGACTTACCAGGCCGCTGTTACGTCACAGAAAATGGTGACGTAACAGCGACGTCGTTGTCGCTGTCGCTATGTGTGAAGCACCCCTAAACAACTTACCAGCGATCCCAACAACGATCCAACCTGATCGGGATCGCTGGTAAGTTGCTAGGAGGTTGCTGGTGAGATGGCACACTGCGACGCTCCAGCGATCCACCAGCAACCAGTGATCAGCCCCCAGCCAGCAGCGCCGCGTGGAAGCGATGCTGCGCTTGGTAACTTAATGGGGCTTTACACGCTGCGACATCGCTAATGCGGAGTCGTTGGGGTCACGGAATTTGGGATGCACATCCGGCCGCATTAGCGATGTTGCTGCGTGTGACACCGATGAGCGATTTTGCATCGTTGCAAAAACGTGCAAAATCGCTCATCGGTGACATGGGGGTCCATTCTCGATTATCGTTACTGCAGCAGTAACGATGTAGTTTGTCGCTCCTGCGGCAGCACACGTCGCTATGTGTGACGCCGCAGGAAGAGGAACCTCTCCTTACCTGCCTCCCGGCCGCTATGAGGAAGGAAGAAGGTGGGCGGGATGTTCCGACCACTCATCTCCGCCCCTCCGCTTCTATTGGGTGGCCGCTCAGTGACGTCGCTGTGATGCCGCACGGACAGCCCCCTTAGACAGGAGGCGGTTCGCCGGTCACAGCGACGTCGCCGGGCAGGTAAGTATGTCTGACGGGTCTGCGCGATGTTGTGTGGCACGGGCAGCGATTTGCCCGTGTCGCACAACAGATGGGGGCAGGTACCCACGCTAGCGATATCGGGACCGATATCGCAGCGTGTAAAGTAGCCTTAAGGTAAATATCGGGTAACCAACCCGATATTTACCTTGGTTACCAGCGCACACTGCTTAGCGCTGGCTCCCTGCTCTCCTAGCTACAGTACACATGGGGTTAATTACCCGATGTGTACTGCAGCTACATGTGCCGAGAGCAGGGAGCCATGCACACTGCTTAGTGCTGGCTCCCTGCTTTCCTAGCTACAGTACACATGGGGTTAATTACCAGATGTGTACTGCAGCTACATGTGCACAGAGCAGGAGCCGGCACTGACAGCTGAGAGCGGCGGACGCTGGTAACGAAGGTAAATATCGGGTAACCAAGGTAAGGGCTTCTTGGTTACCCGATGTTTACTGTGGTTACCAGCGTCCGCAGAAGCCGGCTCCTGCTGCCTGCACATTTAGTTGTTGCTCTGTCGCTGTCACACACAGCGATGTGCGCTTCACAGCAGGAGAGCAACAACTAAAAAATGGCCCAGGACATTCAGCAACAACCAACGACCTCACAGCAGGGGCCGGGTTGATGCTGGATGTCACACACAGCAACATCACTAGCAACATCGCTGCTACGTCACAAAAGTTGTTCGTTAGCAGCGATGTTGCTAGCGATGTTGCTAGTGATATTGTTTAGTGTGACTGGGCCTTTAAAAAACATTTCCCTTGTTCTATGCACATGACTCCCATATTGTGATATTTACTATGTGCAAATCCTTTTCTCTATGATAGTGTCCATTAAGCATGTAGTGAAAGTGTTCATTATTACTGTTTTGTGATATTACTTTGCGCATTATTCTTGAATGATAAAAACTGACATCCTGTTGTATAATTCTTCCCTATAGGGATTATCTTCCTATGTGTAGACTATTCACTGTGGCAGCCTGTCACAAGAGACTTATAAGTATGCAATCTCATATTTTTTACCCATATGCTTACATGGTGTCCCTCATTTTCTCTTTGTATGATTACTTTGCTTTTGCCATTATAGGAGCGCGTTCACATACGACTTTACACCTGTCACGCTCTGCTTCATTTGACTTAGACATAAGGGTGCTTTACATGCTGCAATATCGCTACCGATATATCGTCGGGGTCACGTCGTTAGTGACGCACATCCGGCGCCTGTAGCGACATTGCAGCATGTGACACCAAGGAGCGACGATCAACGATCGCAAAATCGTTTAAAAACAGTGATCGTTGACACTTCGCTCCTTTCCTTAATATCGCTGCTGCCACAGGTACGATGTTGTTCAACGTTCCTGTGGCATCACACATTGCTATGTGTGACACCGCAGGAACGACGACCATGTCCTTACCTGCGTCCACCGGCAACGCGGATGGAAGGAGGTGGGCGGGATGTTACGTCCCACTCATCTCCGCCCCTCCACTTTTATTGGCCGGCCTTTTAGTGACGCCGTAGTGACGTCGCTATGACACCGAAAGAACCTCCACCTTGAGGGAGGGATTGTTCGGCGGTCACGTCGCTGACAAGGTATGTGCATGTGACGCTGCCGTAGCGATAATGTTCGCTATGGCAGCGAGCACCAAATGTCGCACGAATGACGGGGGCGGGTGCTATCGCGGTCGACATTGCTAGCAATCGCTAGCGATGTCGCAGCGTGTAAAGGCCGCTATAGGTATGTTACTTTTTCTATCACCTATTCCTCTGTCTGTAATTTCTCACTATAGATCACATGTCATGCGCTGTCTGATTCCGCACACGCGATGCACTACTACACCATCAGACTCTATTTACATTGCAGAGTCCGACATGCAGCCTGGTCTCTCTTAAGTGCTCAGCTCGGCTGGGCGTCGGCTGAGTTGTTACATTGCTCCCAGATGTGCAGGAGTTAAATTAATCCTTTTGGAGCAGTGCGCAACGTTTCTGAGAGCCAGGCTGCTGATTACTATCTCCAGCTGGTCTCTGCCTGTTTAAGGCTGAGGAGTGTAGTAGTAACAAAATGCTGGCATCCGAGTCAGTTCTTTTGTTGGTGACCAGTGAATTATTGTCTGCACTGTTTGAGAGTGCCCTGGTGTGAATTGCTACTACCTCTTTTGGTTTATTTCCTCCGGTGTTGTCTCTGATCGGTGGTATTTTCAGTTTGAGTGTGTTTCAGTTTTATCCCCTTGTCCGTGTCTTTGGGAGGTAGTTACTTGGTGTCCTGCCCATCCTGAGGTTGGTGGTACAAGAGACAGGGCCTAGGGAGGAGACCTGGACCTCCCTATCATCAAAGGTACCTCCAGGGTCAGGGAGAGCATAGGGCATAGGGCCCACAGCCTTAAGGCCGCTTTACACGCTGCAACATCGCTAGCGATGTCACTAGCGATCGCACCCACCCCAGTTGTGCGTGCATCATGGGCAAATTGCTAGTACGCGTCACACGCATATACCTTCCTAACGACGTTGCTGTGACTGGCGAACAAACTTTTTTTTAAGGGGGCAGTTCGTGCAGCGTCACAGCGATGTTACACAGCAGGCCACCAATAGAAGTGGAGGGGCGGAGAGCAACCGCATTAACGTCACTCCCACCTCGTTGCCGGCAGGATGCAACGCTGTTGTTCATCGTTCCCGTGATGTCACACGTAGCGATGTGTGCTGCCTCAGGAACGACAAACAATCTGCATTTCAAATGAGCAGTGATATTTGGGAAAGGAACGATGTGTCAACAATCAACGATTTTTGCCACTTTTTGGATCGTTAGCGGTCGCTCGTAGGTGTCACACGCAACAACGTCGCTATCGACGCCGGATGTGCGTCCCGAATTACGTGACCTTAGCGATATCTCGTTAGCGATGTCATTGCGTGTAATGGGGCCTTTAGGCTGGTGTCACACGCGTGAGATTTGCGGTGCATCACCCGTCACAGACTCACACTCTGCTCACAGGAGCGGGTTGGTTGCATGCATCTCTATGCAGCTGAGATGCTCCTGTGAGGAGAATGTGAGTCCGTGACGGGTGATTCACCGTGAAACTCGCGCAAAATACACGCGAGGCAATCGCAAGTGTGACACTGGCCTAAAGGCCAACGTAGCACCCCCGTGCCACCACGTGACATGGGAAACATGTGATATGTAACATAATTCTTTAATGACAATTATCTTAACTGACTATTAGTCATATACATGTGGTATGTTATGTAGTATTCTATACTGTATAAATGGAAATCCTATGCATTTTTACCCTTAGGCGTCGGACCCCCATGGGAAACTACACATTCACAGTACCGTTATCACTCCGATAGGTATGTGCAGTCTCTTTATAATACTCCCTTATATTCACTAGGAGATTTTTCCATTCCTTTTCTCATATTGCATTCATCTGTGTGATTATTTATTTATTTTTTTTTAATTAATTTTTCGTCATCAACCTCTTCCTTCCAGAAGCAGCATTTAAATTGTGTAGACTGAGAAAAGCTGTATAATGTCTGAAAATGTTTCTTTGTACTTTATGTAAATATTGTTTATATGTTGTATACATTGCATTTATTACATACTGTATGTCATCACAAGATTTCTTTTTCTTTTCACACATTGATATATTGTTTCTTTTGTGATATACAGACATAATATCTTTGTTAAAGGCTCATGTTGGAGCCAAAATTTCAGATGAAATTTATGTCATTGAACTCATGCCTCTCAGTATACATCATTATTAAAGAGTATTTTAAATGAAGAAACATTTTTCTCTTTTCTCCTTTTTGACAAGTACCTTATTGAGTTATTGCAGTCACTCTATGTGACTGCAGCCTTCTGAATCCTCACAGCACGCAATGCATGCTCTCATGATCATCCTATGCCTGCAACTAAAGCAGGAGGTTGCAAAATCACTAGTGATGATATGCATACAATAACCCTCATACATATTTACGGCTTCCCTGCCCATCGGCAGTCCCAGTCTGTCTGATTAGTTGTAGTCAGACCGCACCCCCCAACCTCTGTGACAGCGTTCATGATTAGTTAGAATCACAAACGCTGTCTGGGTCCCCTAATGGAGTGTAAAAAATAAACAAATGAAAAAAAATGGCATAGGGTCCCCCGTTATTGATACAGGCTGCAGCCCCCAGCCATGTGCTTATCTAGGCTGTGTATTAAAATTTAAGGGACATCATGCAGCTTTTATAATTATTTAAATAAATAATTTTAAAAACTGAAGCGTGGTCCCCCCCAATTTTGATACTAAGCCAAGATAAAGCCGATAGTTGGGGGGCTAGTATTCTCAGACTGGAGAGGCCCATTGTTATTGCCTCCAACCTGAAAATAGCAGCCTGCAGCCATCCGGAATTCTTACACTTATTACGTTCAACAATCCGGGCACATTACCTGGCTCGTCACGATTGCCCTGATGCGATGGCAATTGGGGTAATACAAGGGGTCAATAACAGCTCACAGATGCCATTAAGCCCTAGATTAAAGGGTGCTTTACACGCTGCGACATCGCTAACAATATATTGTCGGGGTCACGTCGTTAGTGACGCACATCCGGTGCCGTTAGCAATATCGCAGCATGTGACACCAAGGAGCGATGATCAACGAGCATAAAAACATGAAAAATCGTTGCTCGTTGACACGTTGTTCATTTCCTTAATATCGTTGCTGCTGCAGGTACGATGTTGTTCATCGTTCCTGCGGCAGCACACAACGCTGTGTGTGACACCGCAGGAACGACGAACATCTCCTTACCTGCGTCCACCAGCAATGAGGAAGGAAGGAGGTGGACGGCATGTTCTGGCTGCTCATCTCCGCCCCTCCTCTGCTATTGGACGGCTGCCGTGTGACGTCGCTGTGATGCCGCATGAACCGTCCCCTTAGAAAGGAGGCGGATCGCCGGCCAGATCGACGTCGCAGGGAAGGTAAGTCCGTGTGATGAGTGAAAGCGATGTTGTGTTGTGCGATTTGCCCGAGTTGCACAACCGACGGGGGTGGATACACTCGCTAGCGATATCGGTACCAATATCGCAGCGTGTAAAGTACCCTGAATAATGGAAGGCATCTTTAAAACCCCACTACTAAAACTGTAAGTGAAAAGAAAGAAACACAGACACCAAAATAATTCTTTATATGAAATTATATACAGAAAAACCTCCCTCTTTTTCCAATTTATTAACCCCAAACACCGAGTTCCAACATAATCTATACGAGGTCCCAAGACGACCTTTTTCAAACAAGTTTGCTCATCTCTAGCCATCACAAGACCACTTATATGAGATTTTCATACTTACTGTCACGTGAGAACTGGCATTTCTACCCTGAAACATTGAGGAACAGAGATGTACTATATGTTAAAAAAAAAAGAAGCAAGAAGCAAAGGTTGGCAAACCCTACTCCGTATTATTGGCACAGATCATACTGGTTGTGAATCATGAACATGTGAGATGTAATGTAGGTATGTTCTCTGCCAGAGAGACTATTATACATTTTCTAAAGCCTTTTTAATTTTTAATATCACCCATATTCTCATAACTGGTGCATGCATTACAACTACGACCTGGATTTGACCATCATCAATATCGCTACTTTGCATAAAAATAGACAAGGGATCAAATAAATTGGGATGATTCTGCCATCACAACTCGCTTTTGAAAGCACAGTTTTTCTGAGGCTGTGAGGGTCAAAGCCCGCGAGAATCAGACTCATCCTTGAATAGCTTCACTGGAGCACACCGCTTCAAGCTAATGTGCCATTGCTGATTCTCTGATTAGCCGAGTCAATGAGAGGTTGTTGTGCTGTTTTGTTAGAAAGCAACAATGCCTTGATATTTACAGTTTAACACTTTGACGATGTATTGCCTAGAAGACGTATAAATTGTTGTTGATAGCAGTTTTATTTGGTACCAACTAACATTGTTTATATTATTGAAAAAAAATATTCTCAAGAAATATACAAAATGTTGCAGTAGTAATTAATTGTTTTTATTATTCTTTTAGTGTTAACTTTTTCTCAGGCATTGTACATTGGGTCGCGTCTAGGCTATGGAGGAGATCCTCCCCAGAGACCTGGGGATACCCGAAGAGCCCCAGGATCAGTACATGGGGATCCTACTGCCTCACTGGGACCTGATGATATGGTGCCTGCTTAAAGGATCCAGGATCTTCTTACATCAAGCTAAGTGTTACATCTTTTGGCCTTCTAAATTCGTGTTTATTATAACACATCTGCAGGGTGGCTATTATCTTTTGGATGTAGCGTATTGTTTACTATCTGTT
Source organism: Anomaloglossus baeobatrachus (assembly GCF_048569485.1). NCBI lineage: Eukaryota > Metazoa > Chordata > Amphibia > Anura > Aromobatidae > Anomaloglossus > Anomaloglossus baeobatrachus. Next base: position 545,545,104 of record NC_134355.1, on the reverse strand, counting down.
ACTGTTGTTATGTCTGGATAGGTTATTGTTCTGCAATTGATCTCTCGTTCCATTGGATTGCTGTATAACTGGATATTCTAAGATATTTATTGTTGTTCTTAAGTATATACTGTTGATCTTATTCTATGTTAGGCACTAGCATGTTGAATACTTAAGCACTTTAAATAGGAGTGTGCTTTTTGCACTTTGGTTATTATTGAGGGCTATACCTGTATTGATATTGATAATCTTTTTATTCCACTCCTGAAGAACCTCCTTTCGAGAGGGGAAACGCATCAGGTGGTCCCTGACCATCTTCATACAGAGTGGTTTATTTGTTGGGCCCTTTTTGGTCCCTTCTTGTATTCACCAGATTATTGGTACTGGTGGAGTTAGTTTTTGTATTATATCTTTGGTATTACACTGAAATTTATTGTGCATTTTTGCTTTTTTTCATCAATGCGTGTTTTTTACATTGTGAACTTGGTTACTGTCCCTTCATCTGTTTAGGGCCATCTACGGCCTGTAGGGACAGCCGGTGAGTGGGGGCGCCATTAGCAGAGGATTAGGGTAACGACCTCCGCGTCAAGGTAGGAGTGAGAGTAGGGCTAATTAGGGCTAGCTCTTATTTATTTATCTACTATTTAGTATCACACTTTGTGTATTGGTATTTCTTAAGTATTGTGAACTGAGGATTTTCTCTCATATTAATATATGTCTAATAAATTTGAAATTTTAGGAGATTTTTTCTTTAAGTAAGGAATTCATTTTTGAGCTTTTCCCATTGTACAGGTATAACATGATGATAATCCATTATTTTCTTTAATTCATCTGTCATGTTTCCAAATGCTGTAATCATACCCTGACATACTTTTACCACTTTTTTCTCATTACAACCAGAAACTTAAATGTATTTTATTGCTGTGATTTTATGTGATATGCCAACACTAAGTAGCAAGTATTTATGAAGTGTAAAGGAAGTGGTACATGACTTTCTAAATATTTAAGAATTATCAATCTAAAAACAGTGAAGTCAATAGTTTGTGGGGCCATGTTTCGCTGCAATTACTGATGCAAACCTTTTAGAGTATGTCGCTATCAGCTTTTCACATCTAGAGACTGACATTTTTGAGCATTCTTTTTTTCAAAAAAGCTGTAGCTCAGTGAGATTGGATGAAGTACGTAGGATGGGATTTAGGGCTAATTGTGACGAGGCCATTCAAACACAAGTATACTTTAATCTATTCCATTTCATTGTAACTTTGGCAGTATATTTAGGGTCATTGTCATGCTGGAAGGTGAACCTACACCTCAATCTCAAGTTTTAGCAGCCTCTAACAGGTTTTCTTCCAATATTGTCCCATATTTAGCTTCATTCATTTTCTCATCAACTCTGACCAGCTTTCCTGTCCCTGCTAAAGAAAAGTAGCCCCACAGCATGCTACTGCCAACACAATGTTTGATGGTGGGAAAGGTTGACAATTGCAGTACTTGCTAGTTGCTACTATTTGTTTGCATATCACATAAAAGTATATTTAAGTTTGTGGGTGTAATATACTTTTTCAAGGAACTGTAGGGCTAACCTGCAGGTTTATATTATTCTAAATCTGCCTGTCTGCCCCACTAAAAACACACCTGCCAGGATGAAATGGAAATTATTTCTCCTTGCAGCTTCTGGCTTTCAGTCATAGAGGTGTTCTGGCTTGGCTTCACTCACTTCTCAGTATATAGAGAGTAGCGGCATTGAGGTCCTGCGCAGATCAAAGCATTGTAGTCCGCCTGAGTGGGACCTCAATGCCGGCCTGTGTGCAAGACATAAGACGCGTCATGCACCTAGGCTTCAGAAGAAGGAGGACAAAGAAGGTCGAAAGAAGAGGCACCGCACCCGGAGAGCAGAGACATCCATCTGACTCATCTGCACCACATTGACTTTTTAAGTAAGTATTATAAAGTCATTTTTATGTTCTACACATCGGCCTGGGCTCTTATATACAGCATGTTAGAATACTGTATATAAGAGCCCAGTGGTGGTGGCTGCAGCTTATAGGCCCCAAATCTGGTGACAGGTTCCCTTTAATCTTCACAGATTCCATAATAACAGGAACTGTACCGCATGATTGGCGCCTAGTAAATGTGGTGCCAATATTCAAAAAGAAGACAAAATCTCAGCCTGGTAATTATAGGCTGGTAAGTTTAACCTCTACTGTAGGTAAAATATTGGAGTATCTCAAGAAGAATAACCCCATGACCCAGTATCAACATGGTTTTGTGAGGGATTGGTCCTGTCAAACTAATTTGATCAGCTTCTATGAGGTGTTGTTTTTGGATTTTTTTGATTTTTCCAAAGGGTTTGATACAGTGCCACAGAAAAGATTAAAATATAAAATGAGATTAATAGGAATAGGGGAGAATATGTGTAACTGGGTTAACAACTGGCTCAGTGATAGGAAACAAAGGGTGGTTATTAATGGAACACACTCGGACTGGGTCACAGTTAACAATGGGGTACCACGGGGATCAGTATTGGACCCTCTTCTTTTTATTAATGATCTTTTTAGGGGAAATTGAGAGTAGAATTTCAATATTTGCAGATGTTACTAAACTATGCAAGGTAATTAATACAGAGAAGGATAATTTAATATTACATTTGTGTAGACTGGAGTCTTGGGCAGAGGAAATAAAATGTATAAATAAGTACTTAATTATAAAACTGTCATTGAAAAAAGCTTGGGTGTATGGATTGAGGGCAAACTTAACTTTACTGAGCAGTGTTGAGCAGCTGCTGCCAAGGCTAATAAAATAATGGGAGGCATGGATGCTCAGGAGAAGAACATAGTTTTACCTCTATACAAGTCACTAGTGCGACCACACTTACAATACTGTGTACAATTTTGGTCTCTGGTATATAAGAAGGACATAGCTGAATTAGAGCGGTTGCAGAGAAGAACAACCAAGGTTATTAAAGGATTGGTTGGAATGCAATTTCAGGACTGGTCATTAAACTTGGGGGTATTTAGTATGGAAAAACTAAGGCTTAGGGGCGATCTTAATGTACAAATATTTGAGGGGACAGTACAGAGATCTCTCTAATGATTTTACACCTAGGCCTGCAACAGGGACAAGGTGGTATCCATTATCGTTAGAGGAAAGAAGACTTAATCATAATTACAGAGCAGATACTTTACTGTAAGAGCAGTGGGACTATTGAACTCTCTGACACATGATGTTGTAATGGTTCATTGACTACTAAATTTCGGAGAGGCCTGGATGCTGTTCTTGAAAAATATATCACTGGTTATGTGCACTAGATTCTGAGATGGGGTGTTGATCTAGGGAGCTAGTCTGATTGCTGTATGTGGGGTCGGGAAGGTACTTTTTCCCCTAATATGGCGCCTACTTTCTGTTGCATGGGTTTTTTTTACTTCCTCTTGATCAACATGTTAGGTTAGGTAATGTTTTGAACTCTATGGACTTAAGTCTACATTCAACCTTAAACACTATGAAACTATGAAACTATGATGAGCATATAGAGCTGCACACAGAGAGACCAATCTGCAATTTGCGAACGTGACTGGCCCGGGTTTCTTATGGCTCTTTGGACCCACCTTTGGGGCTCATTCAAATGTCAGTATTTCTCCAATGAGTTCTAGCCATGTTTTTCATGGATAGAAATTGTACGTTTTAAAGTCTTTGGGGCTGTTCACATGTCCATGTATTTTTTGCTGATTAAGTAGTAAACTTATGTAGACCTTTGACTTTGGCCAATGCGAGTCTATGCATCCTTAAAAAAATTGAACAACACTTGGATGCAATCCATGGCTGTCTATTGGTCACAGACTATTTTATATCTGAATGTTACAATGTGCAAAACAGGGTAATATTGTGGTACCGTGTTAGCCACAAAAATCAATTGAAATGCTATGTCCCAAGAATGACAAAAGTATTTTAGGAGTGATACCTTTATAGGCTAAGGTATCACTCCTAAAATACTTTTATCATTCTTGGGACATAGTATTTCAATTGATATCTGAATGTTGAGAAACCTCCATCTATTCTTTTTTTCTTTCATCCAAGAAAAACTGATGAAAAGCTGCCCAAACTCTGATGGTAAAAACTGACACTGACCAAAGTCTAATGAAACTTTTATAAAAAAAATGGAACCAATTTTCTCCTACAAGGAGATACTTGATGTCTAAATGAGCCCACAATGAGTTCACACAAAGGTATTTTCAGACTATCTAATGCCAATATGTAATGGACCCCACATGGACAGAACATGGTCCAATATTAAACTATACAGTCATATGAAAAAGTTTGGGCACCCCTATTAATGTTAACCTTTTTTTCTTTATAACAATTTGGGTTTTTGCAACAGCTATTTCAGTTTCATATATTTAATAACTGATGGACTGAGTAATATTTCTGAATTGAAATGAGGTTTATTGTACTAACAGAAAATGTGCAATCCGCATTTAAACTGAATTTGACAGGTGCATAAGTATGGCCAACCTTATCAATTTCTTGATTTGAACACTCCTAACTACTTTTTACTGACTTACTGAAGCACTAAATTGGTTTTGTAACCTCTTTGAGCTTTGAACTTCATAGGCAGGTGTATCCAATCATGAGAAAAGGTTTTTAAGGTGGCCACTTGCAAGTTGTTCTCCTATTTGAATCTCTTATGAAGAGTGGCATCATGGGCTCCTCAAAACAACTCTCAAATGATCTGAAAACAAAGATTATTCAACATAGTTGTTCAGGGGAAGGATACAAAAAGTTGTATCAGAGATTTAAACTGTCAGTTTCCACTGTGAGGAACACAGTAAGGAAATGGAAGAACACAGGTACAGTTCTTGTTAAGCCCAGAAGTGGCAGGCCAAGAAAAATATCAGAAAGGCAGAGAAGAAGAATGGTGAGAACAGTCAAGGACAATCCACAGACCACCTCCAAAGGCCTGCAGCATCATCTTGCTGCAGATGTCAATGTGCATCGGTCAACAATACAGCGCACGTTGCACAAGGAGAAGCTGTATAGGAGAGTGATGCAAAAGAAGCCGTTTCTGCAAGCACACCACAAACAGAGTCGCCTGAGGTATGCAAAAGCACATTTGGACAAGCCAGTTACATTTTGGACGAAGGTCCTGGGGACTGATGAAACAAAGATTGAGTTGTTTGGTCATACAAAAAGGCGTTATGCATGGAGGCAAAAAACACAGCATTCCAAGAAAAGCACTTGCTACCCACAGTAAAATTTGGTGGAGGTTCCATCATGCTTTGGGGCTGTGTTGCCAATGCCGGCACCGGGAATCTTGTTAAAGTTGAGGGTCGCATGGATTCAACTCAGTATCAGCAGATTCTTGACAATAATGTGCAAGAATCAGTGACGAAGTTAAAGTTACGCAGGGGATGGATATTTCAGCAAGACAACGATCCAAAACACTGCTCCAAATCTACTCAGGCATTCATGCAGAGGAACAATTACAATGTTCTGGAATGGCCATCCCAGTCCCCAGGCCTGAATATCATTGAAAATCTGTGGGATGATTTGAAGCGTGCTGTCCATGCTCGGCGACCATCAAACTTAACTCAACTGGAATTGTTTTGTAAACAGGAATGGTCAAATATACCTTCATCCAGGATCCAGGAACTAATTAAAAGCTACAGAAAGTGACTAGAGGCTGTGATTTTTGCAAAAAGAGGATCTACAAAATATTAATATCACTTTTATGTTGAGGTGCCCATACTTATGCACCTGTCAAATTTAGTTTAAATGCAGATTGCACATTTTCTGTTAGTACAATAAACGTCATTTCAATCCAGAAATATTACTCAGTCCATCAGTTATTAGATATATGAAACTGAAATAGCTGTTGCAAAAACCCAAATTGTTATAAAGAAAAAAGGTTAACATTAATAGGGGTGCCCAAACTTTTTCATATGACTGTATATTAGTGCACATGTACTTTGTATTTGTACAATATATCTCAAAATCACAATAACGTACATTTAAGTATGTGGGTGTATTATACTTTTTGAAGCCACTGCAGGGCTAATCTGCAGGTTAATCTAATATATAAAGCTCAGTGTATGTGTGTGTGTATGTCCGCTAAAGGAATCCGCACCATCGCATTTACAATCACGAAATTTTGCACAGACACTCCATGTAACTCAGGGCACGTCATAGACTATGTTTGAGCGGGAAAATTTAACCCCATGCTTTCCAGTTACTCTACAAAAATCCTGGAAGCCATTATACTGAATGGAGTTGGGAGCTGCAGGCTATAAATAGAAACTGTCAGTGGTTGCTATAGGAACAAAATAAACTGTTAGTATAAGAAGCTTATGTGTGAGGTAAAAAGATGTCGGTGGTGAGACAGATAGAGATAGACAGAAAAAAGACAGACACACAGACAGAGACAGACGGGAAAAGAGACAGATGAGGAAAGAGACAGACGAGGAAAGAGACAGACGGGGAAAGAGACAGCCCTGGAAAATGACAGACCTGGAAAGAGACAGAGCGGGAAAGAGACAGCCCTAGAGAGAGACAGGCGGGGAAAGAGACAGATGCGCAAAGAGACAGACCTGGAAAGAGACAGATCTGGAAAGAGGCAGACCTGGAAAGAGGCAGACCGGGAAAGAGACAGACCGGGAAAGAGACAGAGCAGGAAAGAAACAGAGCAGGAAAGAGACAGACGGGGAAAGAGACAGCCCTGGAAAGAAACAGCCCTGGAAAGAGACAGCCCTGGAAAGAAACAGCCCTGGAAAGAGACAGACGGGCAAAGAGATAGACCTAGAAAGAGACAGCCCTAGAAAGAGACAGCCCGGCAAAGAGACAGCCCGGCAAAGAGACAGCCCGGCAAAGAGACAGCCCTGGAAAGATACAGCCCTGGAAAGATACAGCCCTGGAAAGAGACAGACCGGGAAAGAGACAGACCGGGAAAGAGACAGACCGGGAAAGAGACAGACCGGGAAAGAGACAGACCGGGAAAGAGACAGTCCGGGAAAGAGACAGCCCTGGAAAGACAGCCCTGAAAAGAGACAGACGGGCAAAGAGATAGATCTAGAAAGAGACAGCCCTAGAAAGAGACAGCCCTAGAAAGAGACATCCCGGCAAAGAGACATCCCGGCAAAGAGACATCCCGGCAAAGAGACAGACTGGGAAAGAAACAGACTGGGAAAGAGACAGACTGGGAAAGAGACAGACCGGGAAAGAGACAGACCGGGAAAGAGACAGACCGGGAAATAGACAGACCGGGAAATAGACAGACCGGGAAAGAGACAGACCGGGAAAGAGACAGACCGGGAAAGAGACAGACCGGGAAAGAGACAGACCGGGAAAGAGAGCAAGGCAAAGAGACAGCAGGGCAAAGAGACATCTGGGCAAAAAGAGAGAGTGAGAGACAGATACAGAGATTCAGACAGATAGACTGATGCTAACACAGACAGAGAGATAGAAACAGACAGACAAGGAAAGAGACAGACAGTGAGACAGACAGACAGCGACACACACACAGAGACTGGGAGAGACACAGAGAGACAGTTACTATCCCGGGCAACGCCCGGGTACTACAGCTAGTAGCATTCTAAAGCTGCTTGTTTGCCCCACTGAAACCACAGCAACCAGGAGGAAATGGACATTATTCCTCCTGGCAGCCTCGGACTTTCAGTCACAGAGGTGTCCTTGTGCAGCTTCACTCACCTCTCAGTAGATCGTAAGCAGCCCCACATGGACAACACATGGTCCAATATTAACCTTTATATTAATGCACATGGGCTATTTTTCTCATGGAAAATAAAACATCCTGGTTTCTAGGCTATACTGGCCTGCTTTGTGGAAGCGAACACAGAGCTGAACATGGAGCCAGCTTCATCTGCCATTTTTAATCTGCAATTAGACTTAACCCCTACCCAACTTTGGACACAATGAAACATCCAATTACAGGTGCGTGTCTTTGATCCAGGCTCAGAAACTGATCTCACATCTCTACATGCAGAAGATGATCATTTTATTCAGCAACCATCAGCATTGAACAGGAGCTGATCTCCCACTGCCTTTAACTCTTGAATGCCAATGTCAATCTCTGACAGCATTAGTTACAGAATGAGGTCCAGGGGCCCAATGTTCCATGTGCTTATGAGTCCCCTGCAATGCAACACCAGGACACTGATGTGCTGTAATGGTAGCTGAGCATCTGCCTGCCATTGGGATCATAGGAGACTGCTAAAGCTAATATACTACTAACCCTGGCAGAAGATCACAGGTTTAAGTCCCCTGTAAATACTAAAAAAAATATGGTAGAAAAAAAATCTAGAAGTTAGAATCACCCTCTTGTCCCTCATTAAAAAATAAAAACATGCACATATTTATTATTGCTGTGACCTTAAAAGTCCAATATATTGAAATAAAAAATTAATTAGCCTGATCAGGAGGCCTGACACAGATCCTTCACTTGAAAAATGAAAAATGTTATGAAATCTTGGAAAATGGAGACAAAAGCAACATTTTTTTATGAATTTCGGATCTTTTAACCACCTACATTAAAAAAAAAACCTGTGCATATTTGGTATCACAATAATTATGTTCTGGAAAATCATATGGTCAAGTCATTTTTACAACAAAATGATGGCCTTAAAAAGAAAAACCAAAAAACACCTCCAGAGTTGCAATTTTTACAATTTTGCCATACTTGGAATTGTTTCTATTTTCCAGTACATTGCATACTAAAATAGATGGTGTTATTCAGAAATTCAACTTGTCCTGCGTGACTTAGTCCCTCATAAGGCTATATTGTCAAAAAAAGAAAAAATGCATTTGGTAGAAGGAGATAAAAGTAAAAGTGCAAAAATGGAAAATCACCATGTTAGGACAGGATTAAAGTGTACTTACACTTTCACAAGTTAATTAATATTTTATTGGCGTTTAAATATCCTGCAGATCAGTGAGTTTCCAGGCCGTAAAACTCATCCTTCAAATCAATGTTCAGAAGTACCCACTTTAGCAGGCAGAAAGGAGGAACTCTGATGGTAGCGGTGCTAAGTGCCAACATAAGTGCATACACAGAGGGGCGTACTGACCCTTAAGGGGGCTTTACACGCAAAGACATCACTAACGAGATGTCGCTGGGGTCACGGAATTCGTGACGCACATCCGGCCTTGTTAGCAACGTTGTTGCGTGTGAAATGCACGAACGACCGTTAGCGATCAAAATTACTCACCATATCGTTGATCGTTGACACGTCGTTCTAATCTCAAATATCGTTGCTGTTGTAGGATGCAGATTGTTCGTCATTCCTGCGGCAGCACACATCGCTATGTGTGACACCGCAGGAATGAGGAACAACATCGTACCTGTGGCCGCCGGCAATGAGGAAGGAAGGAGGTAGGCGGGATGTTCCGACCGCTCATCTCCGCCCCTCCGCTTCTATTGGGCGACCGCTTAGTGACGCCGCTGTGACTCTGAACGAACCTCCCCCTTAGAAAGGAGGCAGTTCGCCGGCCACAGCGGCGTCGCTAGGCAGGTAAGTATGTGTGACGGAGACAAATGATGTTGTGCACCACGGGCAGCGATTTGCCCGTGACGCACAACCGATGGTGGCGGGTGCTTTCACCAGCGACATCGCTAGCGATGTTGCTGTGTGTAAAGTGGCCTTTAGACTTTTTATTGGTCCTGTTTACCATGGTGAACATCCTCATGCAAGAGCTTGGCACTTTTTCTTTTTTTAGAATTTCCTTAATATGCCTTTAGAAAAGATTGGAAGAAGAGAATAATTCACCCGAATGTTAAAATATCCTACCAATGCCCCTGGAGAAAAACTTCAGGATATGTCAATGACTTCCATTTCTCAAATAATTTTAAAAGCGTTCTTTGGTAAGTTGCTGTATTATGTATCATCCATACCTGGTCCTCCACGTGTCCACTTGAGAGTTGAATGAAGATCTATGCACTGATTGCCTTATCGAACTATGGTATATATATGCAAAGGGATATGACCTTCTAATAGAGTTGATTGAGTACCTAATTATTCGTACTTGCTATACTCATAATGAGTACTGTCTAATACTCGCATATTCATTCCGAATAGCATGTGCAATGCAAGTCAATTGGGAAAACTCGCAAAGTAATGAGTAAACCGAATGCCGCACTACTTGCTACTTGCACGAATAGTACGGCATTCAGGTTACTTGCTGCTTTGTTTTTCTCCATTGACTTGCATTGCACAAGCTATTTGGAACAAATACGCGAGTATTAGACAGTATTCCTTATGAGTATAGCAAGTACAAATAGTTAGGTTCTCAGTCAACTCTACCTTCTAATGATCTATGGGGATGAGGAATGGGAGATCAATTCTCCAAAGTGGAATTTCTAAGGATTACTTAGTAAAACCAAAAATGTTGTTTTTTCCTCTTTTTTTTCTTTTCAATCCTTCGGCTTTATTTAGGGTACAGTTTTACATTATGTATTTATTTCAGTACAGTACAATTCAAAAACTATTCATAAATAGCATAAAAAAATCTGGATTTTGTAATATTTCAGTTCCACACCATATCTCGTGTAACTTTTAAAATAATCCCGGTAGCTGATACATGCTGTAAGATCCATGGGCAGCATGTATCAGGGACTGGATGTAGGATCTCAGCCAGGTATGGAACGCTGCGACGTATAGGTAGAGAGCTGTCAATCTATGGCAGCGGGAGGGGACCCGCCTGTCTACATCTCGGTCACCAACAACGTTTATAGTAGCTTTTTTTCTGAAAACTCTATAGTGTTGAGCAAAATGATTTTCAGTGCCCTGATTTAGCAGCTATGCTAGTAATTGTGGCTGCTGGACCAGTGCAATGTGAGCCTCCTCCTATTGGCCAATATTCCCAGTGCCTCTTCTAATTAGTAGTCCCGGCACAAAGTCAACATTGCGGTGCAGTTCTTTAATAATATTGCATGGGGCACACTAATTCTTAGAAGACTCAGGATTAAATTAGTATTAATTTTATCAGAGTGGTTTAACAAATAAAATCTGAGATATGGCAGGCTGCTGTGGGCAACAGAGGCAGATTTTCTTTTAGCCAGTTTTTCTAAATGTGGAACATAATGTCACATATATTGTAGGAATAATGCTAAAAATAGGGAATTGAGATTGTGAATAAGGACATAGTTCTGAAACGCGTCCTCTGTCAACAATTGTTATTGATTTTTTTAATGGATTGAAATAAACGTTTTAAGGAGTTTTTGGATGTTGTTGCTGGACCTCCCTTCTCTTTGATCCTTGTGAATTGACCGCTACACCTTTGCCATTGCACCGTCTGAATATAATTGCTTCCTGTGGATTGTAGTGAGCTGGACTTCTAAACCTTTGGGTTTATTTCTATTCTCAATATTTCTCCTACCGTATTTTTTTACAGTAATTCGACTTACATGACAATAATATCTATTATTCTGTAAAATTTGATATTCATCGTTTATTTTAGGATTGTCATCACTTACTTTGTTCTACTATCCAATTACATGACCGTAATAAATCTGTGTACCTCGTCTATAGATTCAGTAATAATTATAGCAAGCTTATTTTTCCTGTTCTGACTAATTGCAGCTCACAAAAAAAGGCTTTTTTCAATGCCTTATTAGAAGACGTGGGAAATATCTAATCTCTGCACACAAATGGACGTGTTAAATCTGAAACAAGAGCGGAGATCTTACTTTTGATTAACACAAGCTCAGCTCTTATTAAACCGTGCATCCTTTGTGCCTGGCTAACTTCTTTTCTAGTTGAGAGAAGGTATTATGAGTAAAGTCTAAAGAGGCAATTTCCAAGTTTCTTCCACACCACTGGAAGTTCATTGGCTTGCTATCAATCTTATTCATTCTCCTCAACACACAATTTGAAGAATTAGCATTTCATGGTATTTTCTGACTATTCTGCACTGTCCAAATTTCAAATCATTCGTTATGCAAATACTAAAAACCCTTTCATTTAGTGAAAGGTTACAGATCTGGCTCGCTCGCGATAAGTGCATTAGCCAAGGATGGATTTGGTTGGCAGAAAAGCTTTCGATATGGAGCCCAAACAAATTCATCAACATAACATTCTTCCTCTAATATCCAAATTACTGAACGCCAAAAAACTGCTGTTGTCTAGAAGACAAGCTGATTCCCGGCTTTTTATTCCATTTGGTTTCTGCCAGAACATTATCTTTCGTTCCCCAGCCGCTCTTTATGACAGACGCTCGTTTATAAAGACAATTCAATTCTCATTTTAGAGAAATTTCCCTGTGTATCTCACATACCCGCCTCTTTTACTTAGCAGACCATGGTTGATGGCTTTTGTAGAAGTCAACTGCGACAAGCTGGGGGGCTTCAGTTTTCTGTTCTTTTATCTTTACAGCCCATTTTGGTGAGTTTTTTTTCAATAATGTCTAATTTTTTTCCCGTATTCAATACAATAATATCTCCTCGGTACACACGTTGTTGCTCTCTATGGATCTTTGAATATACAATTGTTACCTCATATAAAATCTATTGTGTGTAATACAGTGATAATCAAGAAAATGAGTAGAAAACACATTGTTTTATGGCGCATATTAGTGTTCAGAATACTCTTGGGGATTTCTTAGCTAAAATATCATTGGGTAGAACAGGTCTTCCATTCATGTGTACTTACTTCACTATGTCCATCCATTTTTTATATAAATGTCCAAAGATTTTTTATTTTTTTTAAAAAAAAAGTGCTATCCGGGAGGCAAAGTTAGGGTGTCTTCTTCAACTTTTTTTTCCTTGTATTATAAACAGTGACACTCATGCTTAATATGTTTTTTCTGTCTTAAAAATCATTTCACTAATTGAAGCAGCCCATAAACCTTGGTGGGTAGCCACATGCAGATTAACCAATCGCTAAACTCGTAACGAATACTTTGTATTACTCGCGCATGCGTTCCGAATTGCGAGTACAATGCAAGTCAATGGGAAATGAGAGTAATTTTCTGCTGGACGCAACAAAGAGGTCTAGGAGATGGGACAGTGATGAAACTGAATAGGTAGAGCCTGGAGAACCCCCTCTTTCACTATCTTGCTCTCCCTCTCCCGCACTGGTGATCGATAAGTATAAAGAGCGGCAAGCCAATCCAAGTAATACAACAACCAAGATGGCTGAGGCATTACTGTGATTGGTTAAGAATCCCAGCATGTTTAGTAGCTGCAAATCAGGTGCCACACCTGCTGGGTGGGACATACGAATATCGCAAGATGAGTACACAAAAACTCGCAATGTGGCGAGTAACCCGAATACCGTACTAGCCATGTGAGTAGCGAATAGTAACGATTATATTCGCTCATCACTTGTGCTCATCCATATGTGAATTCATAGCAGTTCAAACAGCAGAAACCTAAGAGGCCGACTAAGATTTTTGGCCTGGATGCTACAGCAAGTACACACCTGATTATTCTAGTACAAAAATATCTCTTTGGGAAGATAAACTTACAATGGAGATTTGCTCTTTTGAAATTCTAAATGACTCTCCAACTTTTAAGGCTGTGCTGCATAATTGTATAATATGTTTTACATTTGTCAGACCTTATTTTTCAGGTACAGAGACACAAAGTCCCAGCATATTCAAAAAGATCTATTTAGAAAATAATTCTAGATTGCTGATGTGTCCATGAAGCTTAAATGGTTTGTATTTGTCTTCTGTTTTGATGACTGCCGGTTTGGGCAATGGCAGACAGCAGTTTTTTAGTCTGAGTACAAATCCAAAAAACATTGAATTGCATTCAAACCAATGTTTGGTTATCTGGCTTCTCACATGTCCGATTTTTTTTCAGACCATGTCTGTCCATGGTAAAAAGAAATCACTGCATGGTGGATTTGATCTGATATTCGGATAGCACTCAACAATGCAAGTTAATGAGTCATGGGAAATCATCAAACTGTACTTGGATGACATCTGAGTGCAGCCCAATTTTGTTCTCCATCTTCTCCTGACTGAGTACTCCGATTTTCTGATCCGTAAGAATTGGATCACGCTAAGCTGACACTCAGATTAAAGCTGGATCAGAATTTGATGAGAGTGTAAGGCCGCTTTCACATTTAGTTATTACCTACGTTCACTGGTCGAGTCGGGGTGTCCGCCTGAACCCCCTGCAAAACGGGTTCCTGACTCATGCGCCAACATGCCATTGACTGTAATGGTGCAGACTGAGTCACCGTGTGCTCTGTCTTAGACATTTTTCGGGCTACTTTGTCTGGGTGTCCTCCTGCAGAAAGCGTATACACCCAAAAATGGTGCAAGATAGAGCACACGATGACTCAGTCTGCACCATTACAGTCAATGGCCCATGCATCCGAAACCCGTTTTGCGGGGTTTTCAGATGGAGGCCCTGACAGGAACAGTAAACGTAAGTAATAACGGAGTGTGAAAGGGCCCTAAATAGCATAATTGTCCAGATTCTCTCAGATAAGAGATTCTACAGCTGTCTGCCCCATCCTTAGGATGAGGACCTTGGTTTTCTTCATCAGCATTCTTCAATGCTGCTAGTACAGGGATCTTGGACTCAGTAGCATCGAAGGAGCGCATAATATCTGAAGCTGTTCACATCCTGTTGGCTGCATTTGCAAGCTGTTAGCAAGGATCCAAATTTCTAGACCAGCAAGACAACATTTTCTGCCTGTCGTGTGAAAATGGGCCAAATTTATTTAATGAATTTGGCACAAATCATGCTAACTGCCTCCTTTAATAGTAAATTAGTAGCAAATATGGATCTATATGTCTTCAATAACTTTCTTTTTCCAAAGAAATTTTCTTTTCCTGCGACTTTAGAAATGACTGTGTTATTTCTAAAAATGAGCTATTTCTCTCATACAGCAGTTATTTTTTAAAGGGCATAAGCCTTAAAATTATATGCATTAAATACACTTACCATTTCTGTCAATTGCAAATGGTACATCGCTGGTAACAATCTCATAATTGCAGATCTGGCTGTATTGGGGCGAGCAATCTTCATCCATTGCTTCAACTTGTAGAATACTATCATATATTTTTCCCTCTGTAACAGTTGCTCGGTAAGTATTTTCTTTAAATACTGGAGCAAATTCATTTACATCATTCACCTGAATGTGCACCACAGCCCTAGGAGAAATAAATCAAGAAAAGACGAGAATTTTTAAGTATATATCAATTAATAATATGCTGTAATATGCCAAGATAAGACACCCGAAAGAAGAACACAGTAATTTATGCACAACTCGTATTGACAGTGTGTATAAGCATAAATATTAGGATTTTAATATTAGAAAAAGCAATGTTTCTTTTATATTTTTAGTGGTATCCTGTAACTACTATCATCATTTGGATAATGTACCATAGATAAAATCTTGGATGTGGAGCACAGGCACAAGTAGGGGTGAAACGCAACAGATCCAAATAATCCTCAGGTTCTGGCACAATAATATGTCAAAAGCGTCTTATGTTCCCTATAACCCCTTATTGTCTTTATACCTCAGTGTGAGCGTACTGTGAGATAATGTTTTGGTTTCTCTTGTCTGCCTATATCTGTTAGTTTTATCCCCTTAGTGACGGAGCTAATTTTCACCTTAATGACCAGACCAAATTTTGCAATTCTAACTAGTGTCATTTTATGAGGTTATAACTCTGGAACGCTTCAACGGATCCCAGTGATTCTGAGAATGTTCTTTTGTTACATATTGGACTTCATGTTAGTACTAATTTTTTTTAGTTTATTTATGAAAAAAACAGAATTTTGGCAAAAATTGTGAAAATTTAGCAATTTTCAACTTTTTAATTTGTATACCTTTAAACCAAAGAGTTCTGTGACACAAAATAGTTAATACATAACATTTCCCACATGTCTACTTTACATCAGCACAATTTTTGAAACATTTTTTTTTGTTGGGAAGTTAGAAGACTTCAAGGTTTATCAGCAATTTCTCATTTTTACATCAAAATTTACAAAACCATTTTTTTAGGGACCACTTCACATTTGAAGTGACTTTGAGTGGCCTAGGTGAAAGAAAATACCCAAAAGGGACACCATTCTAAAAACTGCACCCCCCCAAAGTACTCAAAACCATATCCAAAAAGTTTATTAACTCTTCAGTTGCTTCACAGGAACTAAAGCAATGTGGAATGAAAAAAAAAATGAAAAAATAAAATTTTACCTAAAAATGTTGCTGCACCTCAAATTTATTCACTTTTAGAAGAAATCACACAACAAAATGGACCCCAAAACTTTTTACAAACTTTCTTATGAGCATGATGATACCCCACATGTGGTAAGAAACCTCTTTTTGGACAAATAGATAGATATATTTGAATTTTTTTAAAGCAAATTTGGCTGAAATAGGTTGCAGGCACCATGTTGCATTTCCAGGTCCGCTAAGGTATCTAATGAGTGGAAACCCCTCACAAATGACACCATTTTGGAAACTAGACCTCTCAAGGCTTCTATCTAGGGCTTTAGTGAGCATTTTGGACCCACAGGTACTTCACAGAGTTTGATAACGTTACGTTGTCATATTGAACATTTTCATTTTTTTCTCAAAAATGTTGCTTTAGCATCAATTTTCTCACTTTTTCAAGAGGTAATTCCAAAAATTGCACCCCAACATTTGTTAACCACTTTCTTATGCGCGCGGTGATACCTCACATGTGGTCAGAAACCTTTGTTTGGACAAATGGGAGGGTTTGGAATTGAAGGAGCAATATTTGAATTTTGGAAAGGAAATTTGGCTGAAAAATATTGCAGGCACCATGTTGCATTTATAGGGCCCCTAAGGTACGTAAACAGCAGAAACCCCCCACAAGTGACCCCATTTTGGAAACTTGTCTCCTCAAGGAATTTATCTAGATGTTTGGTGAGTACCCTGAACCCCCAGGTGCTTCACAGAATTTTATATCGTTGAGCCATGAAAATAAAAAAATAAAATTTGACCACAAAATTGTTACTTCAACCAGGTAGCTTTTTTTTCACAAGGGTAACAGGAAAAATGTCACCATAAAATTTGTACAATTTCTCCTGAGTTTGGCGATACCTTATATGTGGTGAAAATCAACTGTTTGGGCACACGGCAGAGCTCAGAAGGGAAGAAGTGCCATTTGACTGCAAAATTGGCTGGAATCAATAGCAGATGCCATGTTGTGTTTGGAGAGCCCCTGAGGTGCCTAAACAGTGAAGCTCCCCAACATGTGGCCACATTTTAGAAAATAGACTCCTCAAGGAATTTATCTAGATGTTTGGTGAGTACCCTGAATCCCCAAGTGTTTCACAGAATTTTATAATGTTGAGCCGTGAAAATACAAAAAAATGTTTTTTTTTAACAGAAAATTGTTACTTCAACCAGATAGCTTTTTTTCACAAAAGTAAAAGGAAAAAATGCACCATAACATTTATTATGCAATTTGTCCTGAGTTTGCCGATAACTCATATGTGGTGGAAATCAACTGTTTGGGTGCATGGCAGGGGTCGGAAGGAAAAGAGCGCCATTTGACTGCAAAATTGGCACGAATTATTAGCGAATGCCATGTTGCGTTTGGAGCCCCCCTGCAGTGTCTAAACAGTGGCGTTCCCCCATAAGTGACCCCATTCTGGAAACTAGACCCCTCGATGATTTTACCTAGAGGTATAGTGTCTATTTTGAACCCACAGGTATTTCATAGAATTTGATAACCTTAAGCCCACTTTACACGTTGCAATTAGTTGTACAATCGCATTTGCGATGTGACACGCCCAGGTTGCATACGGGATCTATGAGATTTCACGTTGGTCGTTCATTTGCTGTCACACGAGCGTTAGTAGTCTATGTTAAATTGATCAATGTTATGTGCGATCCTTTAGATCATGTGATCTGTGACGTATGCATTGGGCACCTTTTTTTTTTTTATTTATTGACTTGCCAAGCGTGTGTAATGTGTAGGGATGTGTTTTTACTATGTCATCTGCCATTCAGCTCTGCTACATGGCCGCTGACAGCAGACACAGACAGCCATGTAGCAGAGCTGAATGGCAGATGACAGCAGACACAGACAGAGCCGCACTGTCAGAATGAACTCAGGTGAACTTCACCCGACTTCATTGTCATGCTGCGGCTCTGTCTGTGTCGCGTCCTGATTAGCGGTCACCAGTGAAGGACTCACCGGTGACCGCTAATCTCCTAAATTACTGAAGTTAGCAGCCCTCTCTCATACTCACCAATCCCCGGCGCTGCACGGCATTCACACTGCTCCGGCGGCTTTTACTGTTTTGAAACAGCCGGCCGCCCATTAAACAATTTCGTATTCCCTGCTTTCCCCACCCACCGGCGCCTATGATTGGTTACAGTGAGACACGCCCCCACTCTGAGTGACAGGTGTCACACTGCACCCAATCACAGCAGCCGGTGGGCGGGTCTATACTGTGTAGTGAAATAAATAATTAAATAATTAAAAAAAACGGCGTGCGGTTCCCCCCAATTTTAAAACCAGCCAGATAAAGCCATACGGCTGAAGGCTGGTATTCTCAGGATGGGGAGCTCCACGTTATGGGGAGCCCCCCACCCTAACAATATCAGTCAACAGCCGCCCAGAATTGCCGCATACATTATATGCGACAGTTCTGGGACTGTACCCGGCTCTTCCCGATTTGCCCTGGTGCGTTGGCAAATCGGGGTAATAAGGAGTTATTGGCAGCCCATAGCTGCCAATAAGTCCTAGATTAATCATGTCAGGCGTCTATGAGACACCCTCCATCATTAATCTGTAAGTTACAGTAAATAAACACACACACCCGAAAAAATCCTTTATTAGAAATAAAAACACAAACATATACCCTGGTTCACCACTTTAATCAGCCCCAAAAAGCCCTCCTTGTCCGGCGTAATCCAGGATGCTCCAGCGTCGCTTCCAGCGCTGCTGCATGGAGGTGACCGGAGCTGCAGAAGACACAGCCGCTCCGGTCACCTCCACACAGCAAATGAAGACAGCCGGCGATCAGCTGAGCTGTCACTGAGGTTATCCGCTGTCACTGGATCCAGCGGTGGCTGCGGGTAACCTCAGTGACAGCTCAGCTGATCGCGCTACTCACCTCAGTTGCTGCGTGGAGGTGATAGGAGCGGCGGTGAGTAGCGCGATCAGCTGAGCTGTCACTGAGGTTACCCGCGGCCACCGCTGGACTGGGCTGCCAATAACTCCTTATTACCCCGATTTGCCAACGCACCAGGGTAAATCGGGAAGAGCCGTGTACAGTCCCAGAACTGTCGCATATAATGTATGCGGCAATTCTGGGCGGCTGTTGACTGATATTGTTAGGGTGGGGGGCTCCCCATAACGTGGAGCTCCCCATCCTGAGAATACCAGCCTTCAGCCGTATGGCTTTATCTGGCTGGTTTTAAAATTGGGGGGAACCGCACGCCGTTTTTTTTAATTATTTAATTATTTATTTCACTACACAGTATAGACCCGCCCACCGGCTGCTGTGATTGGGTGCAGTGTGACACCTGTCACTCAGAGTGGGGGCGTGTCTCACTGTAACCAATCATAGGCGCCGGTGGGCGGGGAAAGCAGGGAATACGATATTGTTTAATGGGCGGCCGGCTTTTTCAAAACAGTAAAAGCCGCCGGAGCAGTGTGAACGCCGTGCAGCGCCGGGGATCGGGGATCGGTGAGTATATGAGAGAGGGGGATAGACTGACATGGACAGAGAGTGAGGGACAGAGATAGTGACCGACTGACAGAGATTAGTGACTGACAGACATTGTGAAGCGCTTCAGAACGCAGCTTTTCAGCTGCGCTCTGAAGCGGACCTTTTTTAAGCTGCGGTGCAGAGCGCACACCTGCGCACATAGCCTCAGACACCAAAATCGTATGAGGGATGTCACACGTTACAATTGACTAGGTTCGTGCAACAAAACGCTCAATTCTAGAGAATGATACGATGTGTTTGCGATCAACGGTTTTGCGTTCAATCCTGATCGCAAGTAGATGTCACACGCAGATACCTCACAAACGATGCCGGATGTGCGTCACTTACAACTTGACCCCAATGACAGATTGTGAGATATATTGAAGCGTGTGTAGCGGGCTTTAGGTAGTCATATTGAAAATTTTAATTTTTTTCAGAAAAATGTTGCTTTAGCACCAAATTCCTCATTTTTTCAAGAGGAAATACCAAAAAATGGACCCCACAGTTTGTTATCCAATTTCTTATGAGCGCAGTGATCTGCAGCAGTCTCTGCAGCAAAAATTGACATCCTGCTGCTCAGGAAGCTGCGCCAAAGGTCAGTTTATGCTGCAGAGAAAAAAAGTGACTTGGGCAGGAGATTTCTAAAAATCCTTCCTCTGTACTTGTACTGCACAACGCAGCATTATGGATGAAGCGACTTTCATATCAATAACTTTCATTGTGCTTAGCCTTGTATTTAGCCCAAATATAAATAAATAACTAAAAAAAAACGACGTTTGGTCAACCCCGTTTTTGATAGCAAGCTAAGGTAAAGCAGACAGCTGCAGCCTGCAGACCTCGCTATCAGCTTCACCTTAGCTGGTAATCCAATTTGGAGGTCACCCCAGACTATTTTTTATAATTATTTATAAATAATAAAAAAAAAAAAAAAAAGGTGGAGTCCCCCTCAAATTGGATTACCAACCAAGGTAAAGCAGACAGCTGTGGTCTGGTATTATCAGGGTGGGAAGGGCCATGGTTATTTGGCCTTTAACAGCCTAAAAATAGCAGGTTGCAGCCGCCCCAGAAGTGGCGCATCCATTAGATGCACCAATCCTGGCGCTTCTCCCCAGCTCATCCCACTGCCCTGGTGTGGTGGCAAATGGGGTAATATATGGGATTGATACCAACTGTAATGTCACCTGGCATCAAGCCATGGGGTTAGTGATGTCACGGCATCTAAACAGATACCCGACATCACTAACCCAGGCAGTAATAAAAAAAAAAAATAAAGACACAAATTTTTTATTTGAAAAAACACTCCCCAAGACATTCCCTCTTTCACCAATTTATTGAAAAGAAAAAAATTCCGGTCTGCTGTAATTGATTTTGGAAGTCCCACGACAACTCTGAACCTTCTAGAATATGGAGGGGACGCTCAGGGAACGTATCCTGTTGTGAATACGTTTTCCAGTTCGGAGATCCCTCTTGTGGTTAGTGCTGGCAGTGCAGTTGATGTGTGGAATGGAAGCGACACACCTGCAGAGGACTGGCAATCAGGGTCTTACAGGGCTATTTAACTTAGTGGCTTTTTCTTGTTACTTGCCGGTGGTCAATTGCTCCTGTGTGTCCAGGACATTCTGCGACCAGCTCTGCTCACTTCCAGAACTTCCCTCAGATAAGTGGTCTGTACCTCTGTTATTTGTTTACCACCTTTTGTTGTTGTTCTGTCTTGATTTTATGCATGATTTCTAATTTTTCTGTGTGGAGTTGTGGTAGAATGGATCATTCCCTACTGGGAGTGTCTGTATACTTAGCTCCATGATTCTGCAGGATTTGTGTTTTGTCATGCTTGGTATTTTTCAGTCCCTCATCTGTATTAGTGTTTTCTCTGACACCTCATTGGGGGACACAGGACCAAGGGTGTTATGCTGCTTATCCATAGGACGACACTAAGTAGATGCAAAGATGTTAGCTCCTCCCCTGCAGTATACACCCCCTAGCCCAGCCAGGCTACTTCAGTTTTAGCTTAGTGTCTATAGGAGGCACATCTCTGCAGACTACTGCAGCAAGAATTTTTTGTTTTTAGAGGGCGACAGTTCATTCGGGGACCGATTTCCCAAAACCATCAACAGGCGGGAACACGGAGTGTCGCCTCCCCGTACCCCCTCCTGCGACACTAGATCCTGGGCTATTAATCACTGGATGACTGGTCTCATGGCACTGATTTTCCAGAGCCCAGAGCTGATGAAAAACGTCCTCAGTCCCTCTGGCAGGCTCTGAGTTGACACACGCTCTGCACCAAGTGTGACCAGGCACAGCAGATGCCAGAATCTCCACACTGGAGTTGAGGTGAGATCCTCCCTGACAGGAATTGCAGCTGAGGAATCATCCCTGACAGGAATATTAGCTGTGGAATCCTCCTTGACAGAAATTTTAGCTGAGGAATCCTCCTTGATAGGAATTTTGGCTGAAGAATCCTCCCTGACAGGAATTTTAGCTGAGGAATCGTCCCTGACAGGAATTTTAGCTGAGGAATACTCCCTGACAGGAATTTTACCTGAGGAATCCTCCCTGACCGGAATTTTACCTGAGGAATTCTCCCTGACAGGAATTTTAGCTGAGGAATCCCCCTTAACAGAAATTTTAGCTGAGGAATCATCCCTGACAGGAATTTTAGCTGAGGAATCCTCCCTGACAGGAATTAGAGCTGAGGACTTCTCCCTGACTGGATTCACATGGGTTGATTGCAGACTCCTGCATAGCATCCACCGGTGGCTGGGGGAGGGGGAGAGCTCCCAGGACTCAGTGCACCCGCAGCTGCGGTACACTTATAGAGTTTTTTTCTGTCCAAAATTGTTGTGCAGGGCTGGAGGGGGGAAGTGGAGCCCCTTCCCACCATTTTATTATATTTCCTCATGTCGACGTTGCTGTCGGAACTAAGCCCCGCCCCCTCCGACATGCGATAAGCCACGCCCCCTCACAAAAGCGCATGTAGCTCTCCTCACACAGGAGCTCTGCAGAGCATTGCTCCCTCTCATTGTGATCAGTGCCTGTGGGTGTCTCTCAGAGCTTCCTCCTTCCCACAGGAACTGGGACACAGGAGGAGAAGGGGGGAGGGGCCATCAGAGTTTTGGGTAAGTTATATCCTCACTTGTTTTCTCACATTAGCTCTGCAGAGCATTGCTTCCTTGTTACAATCAGAGTTTGTGGCTCATCAACCAGAGGCTGCAGTCACATGTTTTATGCCCTGCACAACTACAGCAACAGCTATAAGACTTCTAAGTACAGCTATTATTCAGCCTGCGCTACCTGCCACGCTGAGCTACTAGGGGTTGATAGTACCTCTTCCTTCTGTGAGCCCGGTGCTCTGTAGCTTCCCCTCGCCACCACCGCAGCAACCGCTGCCAGCCCAGAGCCTATGGCTCCCAGTCTCCCGGAATGGGCACAGTTCCCAGAACCTGGTGCTGGCTATGCAACATCGTCCTCACACCCCTGGGGCCCCTGGACAGAACACAGCCTGATGACACCTCTATAGAGGGTCCTTCTGATAAGAATCAGCCCTCTGCTTCAGCGGTTGCAGGTCAGAAAAAGGGCATGACCCCCATGGTTCTTCCTCTGGGGTACATAGATGGGGTTCTCCCACATGTTCCGCAGTCTCTGAGGAGCCAGAGGAAGGGAAATTATGTTTGTACCAGGATGATTCCTTGGTTTCAACCTCCACGAACGATCAAGCTGCAATGGACTCCCTTATTGCAGCAATCAACCAAAATCTGCATAAGGAAGATCTCCCATCCACTACTACTGACTAGAGATGAGCGAACCGGTCGCGGTTCGGCTTGAGTTCGGTTCGCCGAACGGAGGTCTCGTTGAGTTCGATTCGGCGAAACGGTTCGGCGAACCACTCGAACCGCATAGGAAACAATGGGAGGCAATCACAAACACATAAAAACACCTAGAAAACACCCTCAAAGGTGTCCAAAAGGTAACAAACAACTCACAACACAACACAAACACATGAGAAAGTGACAAGGACATATACTCATGCGAAAACAAAATAGCTGGACAAGGAAAAAGAGGAGGAGACACAGATATAGGCATGGCATGCCCTTCTAAAATCATGTCAAACACTGCTAGGTTACTCTAAGCTGAGTCTCCCTTTTTTCCAAAAATTGGGCCCCACACACACCCACCCCGTCAGTGGCAGCACTTGTGCCCCAGTTGTACACTTCACAGGTAGATTTGCATCAAGCACATTCAAAAATACGCCATCCTTAACCGTCCCCAGGATGACACCGGGGTAGGTAGCTAAGTCTTTCCTGATCCCAGCTCTGTTCATCTTGGATCATTTTTAAAAACACTGTAAGCAAGGGTTACTCCAAGCGGAGTCTCCCTTTTTTCCAAAAATTGGGCCACACACACACCCACCCCTTCAGTGGCAGCACTTGTGCTCCAGTTGTACACTTCACAGCTAGATTTGCATCAAGCACATACAAAAATACGCCATACTTAACCATCCCCAGGATGACCCCGGGGTAGGTAGAAAAGTCTTTGCTGAACCATGACTTGTTCATCTTGGCTCCTTTTAAAAAACACAGCAAGCAAAGGTTACTCCAAGCTGAGTCTCTGTTTTTTCCAAAAATCGGGCCACACACACACCCACCCCTTCAGTTGCAGCACTTGTGCCCCAGTTGTACACTTCACAGGAAGATTTGCATCAAGCACATTCAAAAATACGCCATCCTTAACCGTCCACAGGATGACACCGGGGTAGGTAGCTAAGTCTTTCCTGATCCCAGCTCTGTTCATCTTGGATCATTTTTAAAAACACTGTAAGCAAAGGTTACTCCAAGGGGAGTCTCCCTTTTTTCTAAAAATTGGGCCACACACACACCCACCCCTTCAGTGGCAGCACTTGTGCCCCAGTTGTACACTTTACAGCTAGATTTGCATCAAGCACATTCAAAAATATGCCATACTTAACCGTCCCCAGGATGACACCGGGGTAGGTAGCAAAGTCTTTGCTGAACCATGACTTGTTCATCTTGGCTCCTTTTAAAAAACACAGCAAGCATGGGTACTCAAAGCGGAGTCTCCCTTTTTTCCAAAAATTGGGCCCCACACACACCCACCCCTTCAGTGGCAGCACTTGTGCCCCAGTTGTACACTTCACAGGTAGATTTGCATCAAGCACATTCAAAAATACGCCATCCTTAACCGTCCACAGGATGACACCGGGGTAGGTAGCTAAGTCTATCTTGATCCCAGCTCTGTTCATCTTGGATCACTTTTAAAAACACTGTAAGCATCAAGCACATTTAAAATCCACAAGCATTTACTCTCCCTAGGATGACACAGGGGTTGTAAATTCCTTGTGGATCCATGTCTTGTTCATTTTGATGAACGTTAGTCTGTCCACATTGTCACTGGACAGACGCGTGCGCTTATCTGTCAGCACACACCCAGCAGCACTGAAGACACGTTCAGAGACAACGCTGGCAGCTGGACACGACAAAATCTCCAAGGCGTAAGTGGAGAGCTCTGGCCATTTTTCAAGATTTGAAGCCCAAGATGAGCAAGGCTCTATTTGCAAAGTAATGGCATCGATGTTCATTTGGAGATACTCCTGTATCATCCTCTCCAGCCGTTGACTATGTGTCAGACTTGTTGTCTCTGGTGGCCTTGCAAAGGATGGTCTAAAAAAATTATGAAAAGATTCAATAAAATTGCTGTTACCAGCACCAGATATGGTGCTACTGGTACAGGTAGACTGTTGAAGATGATGATACCGTCCCATGTTTGTCAAGTTACAACTGGGAGATTCACTCCCTGCACCACGGTTGTTTGTTGGAAAAGCCGAGCTAAGATCGAGTAGCAGCTTCTGCTGATACTCCTGCATACGTGCGTCCCTTTCCTTGGCTGGAATTATGTCACAAAATTTGGACTTGTACCGGGGATCTAATAGTGTGGCAAGCCAGTAGTCATCATCACTTCTAATTTTGACAATACGAAGATCATGTTGGAGGTAGTGCAGCAAGAAGGCGTTCATGTGTCTTGCGCAGCCATGCGGACCAAGTCCACGCTGTGTTTGTGGCATAGAGGTGCTAACCGTTCTTTCTTCCTCTGACATCTCCCCCCAACCTCTTTCAACAGAAATTTGACCAAGGTCTCCCTCATCCACTGAGTCTTCCATGTCTATGGACAGTTCATCATTAATTTCTTTATGTTCTCCTGCACCTTCCTCAACATTTCGCCTGCTACTATGAGCCCTTGTTGATCCCTGTCCCCATCGTCCCATGCCTGCCGCGTTGGTGATGATGAATGTCTGGTCCTTGGTGATGTTGTTGTCTCTTGCGCATATAAATCCTCCTGTTGTTCCTACCCTTCCTGTTGTCCCACCCCCTGACTCCGAATAGTGTTTAGCGTGTGCTCCAGCATGTATATCACTGGAATTGTCATGCTGATAATGGCATTGTCAGCGCTAAACATATTCGTCGCCATGTCGAAACTGTGCAGAAGGGTGCATAGGTCCTTGATCTGAGACCACTCCATCAGGGTGATCTGCCCCACCTCTGCATCTCGTTGGCCCAGGCTAAACGTCATGATGTATTGCACCAGGGCTCGGCGGTGCTGCCACAGTCGCTGTAACATGTGGAGAGTCGAATTCCAGCGTGTCGGCACATCGCATTTCAGGCGATGAACCGGCAGGCCGAAAGACTTCTGGAGTAGTGATGAGCGAGTACTAAAAAGCTCGGGTGCTCGAGGCTCGGGCCGAGCATCCCAAGATACTCGTGTACTCGGCCCGAGCACCAAGCCCAATGTTATCCTATGGGAGACCCGAGTATTTTTATGAAATGACCCCCGGCAGCATGTAGAAACCCTAAAAATGTCACAAAAGTCTTAGAAGAGTGCTCAAATGACATGGCAACAGCATGGGGAAGACACAGCTGTGAACAATTTTGTCCGCGTTCTACGCCATTTTTACGGACCAGAAAACCTTCCAAAATGACACCAAAATGAATTTTCGTGGTGGAAATGTTAAGGGCACATACCCAATAGTGAGATAGAGCTGATGTATGTTACTTTTGGAGATTACATGAAAGATTTTACGTGAAAACATTGTGTGCTACTTCGATGTCCCTGAGAAGAGACGTACATGAAGGCCTCTTGAGTCTAATGTGCCCATTTAGAGGAAGTGGGTCTATTGTAGTATAGCCCTTTGGCAGGGCAGCCAAAAATTGGGAGGCTCCACGTTGTCCCTGGATAGAGATGTGCATGAGGGCCTGTAAACCTGAAGTGCCCATTGTAAGGAAGTGGGTCTATTGTAGTATAGCCCTTTGGCAGGGCAGCCAAAAATTGGGAGGCTCCACATTGTCCCTGGATAGAGACGTGCATGAGGGCCTGTAAACCTGAAGTGCCCATTGTAAGGAAGTGGGTCTATTGTAGTATAGCCCTTTGGCAGGGCAGCCAAAAATTGGGAGGCTCCACGTTGTCCCTGGATAGAGACGTGCATGAGGGCCTGTAAACCTGAAGTGCCCATTGTAAGGAAGTGGGTCTATTGTAGTATAGCCCTTTGCCAGGGCAGCCAAAAATTGGGAGACTCCACGTTGTCCCTGGATAGAGACGTGCATGAGGGCCTGTAAACCTGAAGTGCCCATTGTAAGGAAGTGGGTCTATTGTAGTATAGCCCTTTGGCAGGGCAGCCAAAAATTGGGAGGCTCCACGTTGTCCCTGGATAGAGACGTGCATGAGGGCCTGTAAACCTGAAGTGCCCATTGTAAGGAAGTGGGTCTATTGTAGTATAGCCCTTAGGCAGGGCAGCCAAAAATTGGGAGGCTCCACGTTGTCCCTGGATAGACACGTGCATGAGGGCCTGTAAACCTGAAGTGCCCATTGTAAGGAAGTGGGTCTATTGTAGTATAGCCCTTAGGCAGGGCAGCCAAAAATTGGGAGGCTCCACATTGTCCCTGGATAGAGACGTGCATGAGGGCATCAAAACATTGTTCCCATTGCAAAGGAGCGGGTCTCCTGTCGTTGTAATGTCCATTCTGAAAGAATGGGCGAAAAAATTTACCACTGGGGGTATACCTGAAACAAAGGCCTAACTATTGTAACGGTCATCATGGTGGCGCATGAGGAGAAGGAGGAGCAGTCCAGCGATTATCCAAAGTCCAGAAGTGTGTACCCATGGGTGAGTGGAGGTACATGGCAAATTCCCGTTACAAACTTTAAATTCCGCTCTCATTTGCTGGTGGTGTGGTGAAGTCTGGCCCAATCCAACCCTTGTTCATCTTGATCAGAGTCAGCCTGTCAGCATTTTCAGTTGACAGGCGGGTGCGTTTATCTGTAATGATTCCACCTGCGGCACTAAAAACACGCTCTGACAAAACGCTAGCGGCAGGGCAGGCCAGGACTTCCAAGGCGTAGAGAGCCAATTCATGCCACGTGTCCACCTGGGATACCCAATAATTGTAAGGCACAGAGGAATGTCGGAGTATAGTTGTTCGATCTGCAAGGTACTCCTTGAACATCTGGGCAAACTTAGGATTTCTTTTGGCACTACCCCGCACCTCAGGGGCTGTGGTACGTGAGGGGCTGAGAAAACTGTCCCACATCTTAAAGACTGTTCCCCTACCTCTGGCGGATTGGACTTATGCCCCTCTCGGCTGTACGCCTTGGTTGTCCACTGATTCCTGACCTATGCCGCTAGCGTTTTGTGAGGGGAATGCTTTGCCTACTTCCGTGACTATGACCTTCCGGAACTGCTGCATTTTGGCTGACCTCTCCGCCTCGGGAATAAGAGACATAAAGTTCTCCTTGTAGCGTGGGTCTAACAGTGTTACCAACCAGTAATGATTGTCGGCCAAGATGTTCTTAACGCGAGGGTCACGAGACAGGCAGCTTACCATAAAGTCAGCCATGTGCGCCAGACTCTTAACAGCCAGTACTTCAGTATCCTGACCAACACGATGACTGAACATGCTGTCCTCCTCCTCCTCCTCCTCATCTACCCTGTCCTCTGGCCAGCCACGCTGAACCGAGGATATGACTGGTGTGCATGTCATATCCTCAATTTGGCCGGGGAGTTGCTCCATGTCTTCATCCTCCTCCTCGTCATAGTCCTCCACTGCACGTTGTGATGAGACGAGGCTGGGCTGTGTGTTATCACCCACACCCACTACTGTTTCTTGCTCCAACTCATCGCGCTCCGCCTGCAATGCATCATGTTTGTTTTTGAGCAGAGACCGTTTTAGAAGGCAGAGAAGCGGTATGGTGACGGTAATAATGGCGTCATCACCACTCACCATTTTGGTGGAGTTTTGGAGGATGGTACATAGGTCGGACATCCATCTCCACTCCTCAGGTGTTATGTGTGGAGTTTGACCCATTTCCCGACGGCTTAGGTGATGCAGGTACTCAACAACTGCCCTCTTCTGCTCACATATCCTGACCAACATGTGCAGAGTTGAATTCCAACGCGTGGGGACATCACACACCAGTCTGTGAGCCGGAAGATGCAAACGGCGCTGAAAGCCGGCAAGGCCGGCTGAAGCAGTAGGTGACTTTCGAAAATGTGCAGACAGGCGGCGAACTTTTACCAGCAGATCAGACAGCTCTGGGTATGACTTTAGAAACCGCTGAACCACGAGGTTGAGCACATGGGCCACGCATGGAACATGTGTCAGCTGGCCTCGCCTCAAAGCCACCACCAGGTTCCGGCCATTGTCACACACGACCTTTCCTGGCTTTAGGTTCAGAGGTGTGAGCCAGTGATCTGCCTGCTGTTTCAGAGCTGTCCACACCTCTTCTGCATTGTGGAGTTTGTCACCTATGCAGATTAGCTTCAGCACAGCCTGTTGCCGCTTCGCCAAGGCAGTGCTGCAGTGCTTCAAGCTTGGGACTGGTGTGGAGGGTAAAGTGGATGAGGATGCGCAGGAGGAGGAGTAGGCTGAAGAGCATGACATTCCGGAGCTGTAGAGTGTGGGTGAAACCCTGACTGAGGTAGGGCCTGCAAACCTTGGTGTGGGAAGGACGTGTTCCATCCCTCGCTCAGACTGGGTCCCAGCTTCCACAATATTAACCCAGTGTGCCGTCAACGAGATGTAGCGGCCTTGCCCACAAGCACTTGTCCACGTGTCTGTGGTTAGGTGGACTTTGGGTGAAACAGCGTTGTTCAGGGCACGTGTGATGTTTTGTGACACGTGGTTATGCAATGCGGGGACGGCACACCGGGAGAAATAGTGGCGGCTGGGTACCGAGTACCGTGGGACAGCTGCCGCCATCAGGTTGCGGAATGCTTCTGTCTCCACCAGCCTAAAAGGCAACATTTCCAGCGCAAGCAGTCGCGTAATGTTAGCATTTAGAACTGTGGCATGTGGGGCATTGGCAGTGTGTTTGCGCCTGCGTTCAAAGGTTTGCTGAATGGATAACTGAACGCTGCGCTGGGACAAGGACGTGCTTGATGATGGTGTTATTTATGCGTAGGCAACTGCAGGTGCAGGACCGGAGGAGGCTTGTTCGCAGGCAGCATGGACAGGGGATTGGCTTGCATGCACAACAAGCGAAGACGTAGCAGTGACATCAGCAAGCACTGCTCCTCAACTCTGTTGTACTTCCCACAAAGTCGGGTGCTTGGCTGACATGTGCCTGATCATGCTGGTGGTGGTCAGGCTGCTAGTTTTGGTATCCCTGCTGATGCTGGCACGGCAGGTGTTGCAAATGGCCTTTTTAGAATCATCTGGAGCCAACTTAAAAAACTGCCAGACTCGGGAAGACCTAACATTTGTACAGGCACCTTGTGTCTTGTTGTTGTTCCGGGGAACGGTTGCCTGACTTCTGCCTGGAGCCACCACCCTGCTTCTTACTGCCTGTTGGGATGCTACGCCTCCCTCCCCCTGTGCACTGCTGTCCTCGCTCTGCATATCCTCCTGCCAGGTTGGGTCAGTTACTGGATCATCCACCACGTCGTCTTCCTCTTCCGCACCCTGCTCCTCCTCCTGACTTCCTGACAATTGTGTCTCATCATCGTCCACCCCTTGTTGAGACACGTTGCCAACTTCGTGAGAACGTGGCTGCTCAAATATTTGGGCATCTGTACATACGATCTCCTCATGACCCACTTCAACATGAGCTGGCGAGAGGCCAGAATGTGCGAATGGAAACGTGAACAGCTCTTCCGAGTGTCCAAGTGTGGGATCAGTAATGTCCGAGGACGTGTACTCAGCCTTGTGGTAGGAAGGAGGATCAGGTTCTGAAATGTGAGGTGCAGTATCACGGCTACTGACACTTGACCGTGTGGAAGACAGAGTGTTTGTGGTGGTGCCAATCTGACTGCAAGCATTATCCGCTATCCAACTAACAACCTGTTGACACTGGTCTTGGTTCAAGAGCGGTGTACTGCTGCGGTCCCCAAGAATTTGGGACAGGACGTGCTAGCGAGTAGATGTGGCCCTTTGTTGTGGCGAAATTAGAGCTTGCCCATGACCTCGGCCTCTGCCTGCACCACCATTACGTCCACTTCCTTGTTCGTTGCCAACGCCCTTGCGCATTTTGCAATGCTGTGCTGATGAGTATTCACTAGACTTGTGCGTTATATCCAAGTTTGTGCAAAACGCACACAAGTGCACCTGTACGCTGCCACCGACAGGCACACACGTGCAGTTTTTAAATGCAAGCACGGACTCACTAAGAACCTAGCAGGTTTTTAGGAGCGACAATTACTGAGAAGTCTGACACTATCAGACACTGCTGACTGACGTGTATTATACACTAGACTTGTGCGTTATATAATAGTTTGTGCAAAACGTGCACCTGTACGCTGCCACCGACAGGCACACACGTGCGGTTTTTAAATGCAGAAGAACCTAACAGGTTTTTAGGAGCGACAATTACTGAGAAGTCTGACACTATCAGGACTGTTTTAGACTGTGTACACCAGCCCCAGATATGATGAAGGCTGGTATACGGTCAATACTAGGAATGGCTATATACCCTGCCTGCCTGCCTGTATACTGCTACAATAGTCCTGACAAGGACTCTTCTGGTCACTAGCCTGTATTCCGACCTGGCTATACCCTGCCTGTATACAGCAACAATAGTCCTGAGAAGGACTCTGCTCCTGTACTCCGACCTGGCTATACCCTGCCTGCCTGTATACAACTATAATAGTCCTGAGAAGGACTTCTGGTCACACTGTTTGCAGCCCTGCTACGGAAATAACTATAAAGGGCTGCAAACCTTTCCCTGAAGCAGCAACACTCTCCCTGCACTGACTGTCTGGACGGCTGTGTGAAGAGCACAGCGCGCCCGCCGGTATAAAGGCTCGGTCACGCTGTGCAGGCCGGCCAATCACTGCAATTCCACAACTAACAGGGCTGTGGCATTGCAGTGGTCTGCCAGCCAATCCCTGCATGAGGGCTGGCTCTCAAATGAGCGCCAACATGCAGGGATGAAGACCACGAGTACATCACGAGTATCGCGAGATTACTCGGTCCCCGCCGAGTAGCCCGAAAACAGTGATACTCGTGCGAGTACCGAGTAGTAACAAGCATACTCGCTCATCACTATTCTGGAGCGATGCAAGTCGCTCAGCAGCGGTGGTTGAACGGCGGAAGTGAGCAGACAGTTTTCGTGCCCTGTTCAGAAGGCCATCTAGGCTCGGGATAGTGTGTTAAAAATTGCTGGACAACAAGGTTCAACACGTGAGCCATACAAGGCACGTGTCACCTTGCCCAGGTGAAGGGCCGCACCCAGGTTTGCAGCATTGTCGCACACGGCCTTACCAGGCTGCAGGTTGAGTGGAGGCAACCATTTATTAAACTTAGTCTCCAGAGCTGCCCACAACTCAGCCGCTGTGTGACTCTTATTTCCAAGACATTTCAAGCTAAAGACCGCCTGATGCCGTTGCGCTCTGCTGCCAGCAAAGTAATGAGGGCTGCGTGATTCCTTCTGCGCAGTTAAAACGCTGGTGGCCTGACCAGGCAGGCTTGGGGCGGAGGTGGAGGACCCAGATGAGGTGGAAGAGGCAGAAGCAGTGGCGGAACTTGGACAGACAGAGGATTGACACACAAGTCATGGGGACGGTAAGACTTGTGCAGCAGACCCTTCACCATCTATCACCATAGTTACCCAGTGCCCAGTCAGCGACATGTAACATCCCTGTCTATGCTTACTGGTCCAAGTATCGGTGGGGAAATGCACCCCTTCACACACAGAGTTTCTCAAGGAAGTGGGGATGTTGTGTGCGACATGCTGGTGTAGCGCAGGCACAACTTTCTTAGAGAAGTAGTGGTGACTGGGCATCTGGTACTGGGGAACAGCGACAGACATAAGGTCTCTAAAATCCTGTGTGTCCACCAGGCGGAAAGGCAGCATTTCGTTGGTGCTATCGTTGTCTGAGAGAGCTGTACACAGGCACTTGTTTCCCCTTCCAAACCAACTGACGACCTACCAAGCAAAGTGCCTGTTGCGGTTACAGTGGTGGAAGTTGTGCGTGGAAAACCAGGTGTGACAGCTGTCCCCACAGTCCTAGAAGATGAAGAGCGCGCGGATGCACTGGAATGGGCAGGCGGTGGATGGTTCGTTCCGCTAGGCCGCATTGCAGCATGGTGAGCTTCTGACTGGGACATATGATATTTATTCATGTGACGATTTATGGAAGAACTGCTGAGGTTTTGCCCTCTACTAACAGAATCACGACAAATTTTACAGATCACATAATTTGGGTGATCTTTTGCTATGTCAAAAAAGGACCAGGCTAGGCAAGGCTTAGAGGGCATGTGACCTGCTGATCAACCCCTACTAGTGCTCAGAGGCACAGTGGTGGCTGAGGATGCAGTTGTAGATGTGTTACCAGTACTCCGACTCTGTCCAGGAAGGTGCAAGGTAACTTCGTCGTCAGTTGTATCCTCCTCCACCACCTCTGTTGACCTCCTCGAGTGCCTGACTGTGGGTTGACAGTAGGTGGGATCTAGAACTTTCTCATCAATTGTTGTGTTTGCACTCCCCTCACCCTCAGACCGAGACTCTTCTTGCCCTGACTGAATATTTAAGTTGTCATCCAAATCTGGTATCTGTGTCTCATCG
This sequence comes from Anomaloglossus baeobatrachus, assembly GCF_048569485.1. Classification (NCBI taxonomy): domain Eukaryota; kingdom Metazoa; phylum Chordata; class Amphibia; order Anura; family Aromobatidae; genus Anomaloglossus; species Anomaloglossus baeobatrachus. The sequence continues at coordinate 545,511,401 of NC_134355.1, read as the reverse complement.
TCATCAGTATGTTCCTCATTGTCTATTACAACAGGTGTTTCAGTTTGCGAATAAGGGTCAAAATTATGCTCAGAAACTTGTTCATCACGGCCTGAATCTGAGTCACAAAGGTTCTGGGCATCACTGCAGACCATTTCCTGGTCTGTACTCACTGTAGCTTGGGAGCAGACCTTTGATTCCCAGGCTATAGTGTGACTGAACAGCTCTGCAGACTCAGCCATCTCAGTTCCACCATACTGTGCAGGGCGGATGTAGACTTCAGAGCTGGGAGAAAGCAAGTGTGATTGGGATGACAACTCAGAGGACTGGTGTTTTTTGGATGCGGTAGTTGAGGTGGCGGAGAGGGAACTTGTTGGACCACTTGAGATCCATTCAAGCATTTTCTTTTTTTGGCCATCATCTACCTTTATTCCAGTTGTTCGTGTCCGTAAAAAAGGGAGCACATCGGATTGTCCATGGTAAGTAGTAGATATCTTACTTTTGCTTGTAGATGGTCTATCTTCAGCAGATGTTAATGGAGCTTTGCCACCTTTCCCATGGACAAACCCTTTTTTTCCAACACGCCTCTTCCCCTTTCCACCAGCATCTGTCATTTTGCCACTCATTTTGATTGCGACAAGATTGTGCACTTAAAATGTGGTAGTAAAAATTGAGAGGTGGTGTAGATTGCAGCGGTGGTCTAGCTTTAACAGCAGAATAAACAACAATAACTATCCCTGATAATGCAACTACGGCCCTTAAACTGGCAGCATAGTTTGCTAGTATAATGGCTTAGTAACAATGAGTTTGAGTGTGCAATGCAGTGGTGCTGCAAATAGCTTTGCACCAGTGGGACAATATTGGAAGTCCAACAGCCACTTTTAGGATGCCACTAAGTTTACTCAGTGTTTGCTAGTATAATGGCTTAGTAAAAATGAGCTTGAGTGTGCAATGCAGTGGTGCTGCAAATAGCTTTGCACCAGTGGGACAATAATGGAAGTCCAACAGCCACTTTTAGGATGCCACTAAGTTTACTCAGTGATTGCTAGTATAATGGCTTAGTAACAATGAGCTTGAGTGTGCAATGCAGTGGTGCTGCAAATAGCTTTGCACCAGTGGGACAATAATGGAAGTCCAACAGCCACTTTTAGGATGCCACTAAGTTTACTCAGTGTTTGCTAGTATAATGGCTTAGTAACAATGAGTTTGAGTGTGCAATGCAGAGGTGCTGCAAATAGATTTGCACTAGTGGGACACTAATGGAAGTGTTACAGAAGAGATAATGGCGTCCAGACGGGCAGATACCCGTTTTTATAATGCAGGGACATGTGACATGGGTATCCTATCACACATGCCATTGCTTCTCTGGCTAAAAGTCCACTTAGCTGTGTGTGTCTGGGATTGGCTGACATGCTGGCCTGCCCCACTACACGCGCGCGCTCAGGGAAGGAAGACAGGGAAAAAAATGGCCATTATCCCAGCAGCAGTGATCTGAATGCGCTGTTCCCACACACTATACGTTGAAATTTCATAATAGTGTGAGTCACAGAGTGACTTACACTATTACAGCGGAAAGCGAGTTCATACTTAGCTTGGCTTTTTGCTGCTAGAACCGTTCTCGAACGTAACTAGAACTATCGAGCTTTAGCAAAAAGCTCGAGTTCTAGTTCGATCTAGAACAGCCCCCAAAATCACTCGAACCGCGAACTGGAGAACCACGAACCGCGCTCAACTCTACTACTGACCATGGTGACTCCTTTAAAAGGGTGAAGAAACCTCAAAAAAACCTCAAAAAAAAAAAAGTTTTTGACGGCGCTTCGGTATCCATGAACTCATGGAGTCCCGGTACTCCTTTGGCTTAGCTGTCTCTAAGGGCTGGCCCTATCCGCCCTCAGTGGACCCTCCCTCTCCCGGCCTCCCGCCTGCCTGAAAGACCCTCCTATCTTTTACTTGATGGATCCTCCTTCAAGGACCTGACAGACAGACAAGTGAAGAAGGTCGATCGCTCCACCTTGAGGCCGCGGGTCCCTCTCTCCTTCCGTGTGGGTCGCACAGGCATCAGGAATACCAGTTTTCCTTAGACCCTCACAGAAGTAACAGTTCACATTGCTGCGGCGGCAGAGTACCTCATGCAGGTCTCCCTTGACGCTGCTACCTGTGCAGTTTTTGCCGCCTCAAATACCATAGCCATCCGCAAGGCCCTCTGGTTCTGATAATGGAGAGCGGACTCGGGCCCTAAGAAGCCTCTCACAGTACTCCTTTCCAGACCAATGGTTTGGTGATCGTCTGGACAGGCTATTTTTTCTGACGCCACGGGAGGAAAAGAGTACCTCCCTCAACTCTAGCCCAGGACGTTTTTTACTAGACACGCAGGGCCCGACATTCTCAGCCCTCCCCAATTCCATCTCGTCCTGGCAGTCTAGACAAAGACCAAGGAGTCTCGTCCTCCTCCATCTGGGCTGCCGCCTCAGACCATAAATGGGTGAAAGACCCTGTGTCTTCCGGTTACCACACTGAATTCCGGATCCGATCCATTATTACCTCTATGGTCGAAAGAGAATTCCTTGCCTCCATAGCTATCAGGGACATGTACCTGCACTTACCCATAGCCCCAGCTCACCAAAAGTTCCTCCACTTTGCGGTTCAGGACTTCTTTTTTTTTTTTTTATTATTTTCATTTGTAGCCCTACCCTAGGCCCTGACACAGCACCAAGGGTGTTCACCAAGGTCCTGGCGGCCGCCATGAGTGCTCTTCACGCCAGGAGAAAGTGGCTGTTCTGCCTTGCTTGGATGACCTCCTCATCAAGGGCTCAACCAGCATGCAGATCTCTGTGGGCACCCTATCCCGCTTAGGGTGGCTTCTGACTCCAGTCAAATCATCCCCGGTCCCATCAAAATCTGTCACCTCCCTGGGCATGTCCCTGGACACCCTTCGGGGCTTGATATTTCTCCCTCAAGACAAGGCGACCGCTCTACAACAAGCAGTACACTGCCTTCTACATACTCCTCTCGCTCCATACGAATCAGTATGAGAGTGCTAGGTAGAATAGCGGCGGCTATAGAGGCAGTGCCGCTCGCTTACCCACACCACTGCCCACTGCAGCTTGCGCTTCTAGCTGCCTGGGACAAGAGCCCCTTTTCCCTGGATGAACTTGTCACCTGATGCCTTCAGTCAGGTATGTTCTTTGCTGGTGGCTTCAGCCCTCTTCCATATCGAGAGGGAGATTTCCTCTCCCAAGTGGACTGGCTACTCCTGACCTCAGACGCCAGCCTCTTAGGCTGGGGAGCAGTGTACTGGCTCCACACTGCTTGGGGATGTTGGATGCCATAAACCGAATTAGATGTCAAGGTAAATTAATTATTCATAAACCAAAGAAACTAAATTACCTAGAAAACCATTTTATTCACATATATGCTACAAACAGAGTACACACATTAAAAATAGTGATGAGAAGAAAGGTGTGAATCAATATCCTCTAATCCTCACCCTTCTTGTCATACAGGGGTCGGCATCCTAAAGTTTATTGACGCCCCCGTTCCTCGTCGACTTGAGTCCTGTATTGACCCTCCACTCACACTACAAGATATACCATGTGTCTAAATAGAAGTGGGTAAGGTGAAACACCCAAGATAAGGCCCACAGGAATAGTGTGTGACACCAAATAATAAAGACACTTGATTTCTGTCAGTAGATGTCATAGAGTGTCTATGGGGTGGGTTCGACTGTCAATCAGAAAAAAACAATAAAAGACTATTGCTGCATTTAGTCCAGGATGCACCCTACGCGTTTCGCCGTCTTATCAAATCAATAGGGCTCATCAGGGGTATAGCGGCATAGATCCTTGACATTTATGTCACAGCTACAACCTGGAACACAAACATAATATAAAGACCACTGTTACCACAACTGGAGATCTGTAATTACATCATAATGCTGATGATAGAGAACAGTACTGACCATTAATATTAAGAAGATACCAAGGAACTTACATTGTTGAAAAGTTCCTCCTCCGGAATCAGGGCCAGGACATCAATTGTATCTGACAACTAGGCAATAATAATAAATATAAGGAAATTACGTACATATTCATCCCTTGGATTAAATAAAGTCAGCACGCATATATATACCTGATGATCAGTGGCATATATCAGTACGTCTGAGGACTTATCCAAAGGTCCCAGCTCATTCACATGTGCATCTGACAAATAAGAAATCAGGAAATATGTAAATTACATACGTGCATATTCATTCCTTGGATTAAGGAGTCAGCACGCATATATATACCTGATACAGATGATTATAGGTATAAATCAACACATCTGAGGACTTATCCAATGGTCCAGGCTCATTCACATGTGTATCTGACAAAAAGACAATCAGGATATGTGTAAACAATATACGTGCATATTTTTCCCTTTGATAGAAAGGTCGACACACATATATATATACCTCATACAGGTGATTAGGGATATATATCAACAACAACGAGCACTTATCCACTAGTCCAGGCTCATTCATGTGTATGTAAATAAAGTCCATCCACTGGAGACAATACCCCCTTAAAAGATAGATACGTTTTACCAGTATGTAAATACCACTGCCAGTCAAGAAGAAATATAACAGCCTTTTATACTGTCAGAATCCAGACAAGATGTCCCATCAGTCCCACACATTGCCTATAATACCATAGGAGGAACCTTTTGTTGTATGCCCCAGGAGTCTTCCCTTCCCAGAAATCATCCTGAAAATCAGCGCGATCTTTCTCGCGCTCAGCTCGTTCCCCCATCTGCTCCACCCAGAAGTGTTCCCACACATCTGCACTCGCTGGGGTACACCAGACATGGATCTAATGGCCTTAAGGTTGAACGCAGGTACCCGCGTTCTTAGCCAGGTCACGCGATCCACAGTCCATCAGCGCAGATGCTCTAGTCTCCTCCTGAAGTCGCTTCCATCTACCTTACATGCTTTTCGCCTCTGCCCCTGCTGCCGCGAGTAATCACATAGCTCAAGGCAGAAGGAGTCCCGGTGATACTAATAGCACTGGACTGGCCCAGGCGTGCCTGGGACGCCGAATTAGTACAATTGCTCATGGCGCTTCTTAAGCATCCCAGATCTGCTGACCCAAGGGCCCATTTCCCATCAGAACTCCAGAGCCCTGAAGCTGACGGCCTGGCCATTGAGACATGGACTTTAACAAGAGCGAGATTCTCTCCCGCGGTCATCTCCACCATGATCAGTGCCTGAAAGCTGGCCTTCATCCCGTATTTACCACTGTACATGGAAAACTATCTTTTTCCGGTGCAGGGAATCTAATATCCAACCTATACCTCTGGCGATACCCAAAATTCTTGATTTTTTGCAGTCAGGATGCAAAAGGGGTTGGCCCTCAGATCTTTCATCAGGAGAAGGTGGTTCTACACCCCTTCCGGATTTTCTTCCGAAGGTTACTTCCCCGTTTCATTTGAACAAGGACATAGTTCTGCCTTCTTTTTGTCCACACCCAGTCTATAGGGTGGATAGGTCTCTACATTCGCTATACCTTGTGAGGGCTCTCAGATATTACGTATCCAGGACAGCCTCTTTAGGAACATGGACTCCTTGTTCATCATTCCTAAAAGGCCTAAGAAAGGACAGGCAGCTTCCTAGGCAACGCTGGCTCGCTGGATTCGCTCTGCAATCCAGGAAGTCTACCACTTGCAACTCAAGCCCATTCCTAGTGGGCTGCGGACTCATTCCACATGAGCAGTTGGCGCCTCTTGGGCAATTAGGCATCAGGCTCCAGTGGAACAGGGGTGTAAGGCTGTGACCTGGTCTTGCCTACATACTGTTTCAAAGCATTACCGAGTCCATACCCAGGCTTCTGCTGAGGTGAACATAGGTAGGAAAATTCTGCAAACGACAGTGGAGCACCTATCTCAGTAGGCGCTCCTGGCTATCTGGGACTGGTTCCTAGTCCTTATGTTGCATTGTTTATTGTTTACCCACCCAGGGACTGCTTTAGGACGTCCCATGATCCTGTGTCCCCCAATGAGGCGTCAGAGAAAAACGGATTTTTGTGTACTCACTGTAAAATCGTTTTCTCTTAGCCATCATTGGGGGACACAACACCCTCCCTGTTGCCCTGTTGGGCCTTAATTTTTTGTCTCTCAGTACTTTTGTGTTAGGAGTATTCACTCAAGTTTTTTGTTACTTGTTCTCCTACTGCTTGTGTACTAAAACTGAAGTAGCCTGGCAGGGCCAGGGGGTGTATACTGCAGGGGAGGAGCTAACATCTTTGCATCTACTTAGTGTCCTCCTATGGATAAGCAGCATAACACCCTTGGTCCTGTGTCCCCCAATGATGGCTAAGAGAAAACGATTTTACGGTGAGTATACAAAAATCCGTTTTTTTGGATCCCAATAACATCTGAGTTCTGGTACAGTGGGGGAGAGGTTTAGTAACCTCAGGTTTTTTCCATATCAGTAGTGCTGGTATTTTATAGGTTGTTTGCGGCTGCAGACAGTTGCTCTTTCCTATCTTTTGGGATTCCGCATTGTTATATGATCCTCCCCGGTCCCTGAATCATAACAGTATTCCCCATTTTCTAGAACAGCAGGCCCTCCATGTGTGGAGTGTGGGTGCGGATTACTGCATTCACACTTCCCCGGTCCACAGTAGAGCAGTATGAGCGGCAGTGAGCTCAGCGACCCTGCTTGCAAGGAGCCAGCTGACAGCCGCTGTCTGCGCATTCGCCGCCATCTGTTCAGAAAAAGGAAGAGGGATCGCGGGGACTGGGGGAGGGGGTGATGGTGGGTGAATGGGGTTACCTGGCAAGACCTGGGGACAACTATTCTGTAGCATTTGACATGTCACATAGTACAAAAATGAGAGGAGGAGGATGAATGCGTACGGCGAGCTGCTGTGCGCGTCGCCATCTTTGATGCTGCAGAGGGAGGGCTCTGGAGTACCGGAGGGGGCTCCAGGGGACCAGAGAGAGGTCTGGTGTACCGGAGGTGGGCTCAAGGGGAGGACATTTCTCTCCGATCTGAAATGTTTCATTTTAGATCGGAGGAAAATAAATGAAGCGCCGTCAGCGGCGGCAGTTTTTGGCACGCTCTGGCGCCTTTTTGAATGTTCCAGAGGGAGGGATTTCTCCGGTACCGGGGGCCTTGGGGGAACTAGGGGCTTATAATCTTTCTCATCTGACATGTTTGATCACGTCAGATGAGAAAAAAATCAGTTTTACATGCCATTTCTTGTCTTTTAATGTGATCGGCAGTATACGGTGTATACCGGCGATCACATTATCGGGGTCCAAAAAACACCCCGATTCATAATCTTGGGGGTCTCAGCTACCTCTGGTAGCTGAAAACCCCGAGATTTTCTGTCACTGGGGGGGCACTGCAGGCTTTTTTTGGCGGGACGTCTCAAAGCATAGGTACAGAACAAGTACCCTGTTTTTCCGACGTCTTGAGACGTTAGGCCGTCGTTATGGGGTTAACACACTGCTGTCCTGGCTTCCCCCTAGGTTAAGTGAGAGGGGGTATAAGATTAGGGCTGGTCAGGAGCAAAGCCATAAAGGTGGCTCAGACATAGCAACCTTCAGAGGTACTTCTGAGATCAGAGATAGCCAGGACCCCTCCTAGTCTGAGGACCAGACTAGGAGCCCCGGTTTTCTGCTATACTCAGTCATATCTTGAGAAATGTAAAGGCATGTCTTTAATAGAGGTGACATATTTACTATATTGTATAGTGAAGAAATCCACTGGGCACCCAGTCACATGTAAAAATGATATTAACCTGCAGATATGGGGTTAATCTGCATATTTATAGGATTTGAAACCTATCCGGCACCTGCCGGGAGAAAATTAACTTTAATCATCTCAGCAGAATTCGGGTTTCATTCAAGGGGGTGGCAATCTGCTGCAGGTTCAGTCACCGCTTTGTGTATGTAGCGGCAGCTGTAACCGGATCCTACACATTTAAGGCCACTTTACACGCAGTGACATCGCTAGCGATGTTGCTACCGACCGCACCCGCCCCCATCGTTTGAGCGTCATGGGCAAATCGCTGCTTGTGGCGCACAATATCGCTAATACCCGTCACACGTACTTACCTTCCAAGCGACGTCGCTGTGGCCGGTGAACAGCCTCTTTTCTAAGGGGGCGGTTCATGTGGCGTCACAGCGACATTACATGTCAAGCGTCCAATTGAAGCGGAGGGGCGGAGAGCAGCCGCATGAAAGACACGCCCACCTCATTGCCGGAGGACGCAGGTATGGTGTTGTTCGTTGTTCCTGGGGTGTCACACGTAGCGATGTGTGCTGCCTCAGGGACGATGAACAACCTGTGTACAAAAGCAGCAACGATATTTGGGATTTGAACGACGTGTCAACGATCAACGATTAGGTGAGTATTTTTGATCGTTAGCGATCGCTCGGACGTGTCACACGCAACGACGTCACTAACGAGGCCGGATGTGCGTCATGAATTCCGTGACCCAAACAACATCTCGTTAGAGATGTTGTTGCGTGTAAAGCCCCCTTTACTGACAACCTCTCATTATTAAAGGAGGCTAGGCTGTGACAGAATGTGACAGATCACCATCTGAAGTTTTCCGCTAATCAGATTTTGGTGCACAGATGCTCAACTGTACACTGGGTCTTCTCCTCTCTGTCTGTGATTCCCCGAGCCCTCTGCCTGCTTCCAGTCTGTGAATAACCTCTCAGCATTGACTTTTCAATTACAAACTACACCGTGTGCAGATTATTAGGCAAATGAGTATTTTGATGACATGATACTTGTTATAAATGTTGTCCTACTCTAAGCTGTACAGGCTTGAGAGCCAACTACCAATTAAGTAAATCAGGTGATGTGTATCTCTGTAATGAGGAGGGGTGTGGTGTAATGACATCAACACCCTATATAAGGTGTGCTTAATTATTAGGCAACTTCCTTTCCTTTGGCAAAATGGGTCAGATGAGAGATTTGAGGGGCTCTGAAAAGTCCAAAATTATGAGATGTCTTGCAGAGGGATGCAGCAGTTTTAAAATTGCCAAACTCTTGAAGCGTGACCACCGAACAATCAAGCGTTTTATTATGACAAATAGCAAACAGACTCGCAAGAAGTGTGTTGGGCAAAAGAGGTTCAAAATAACTGCCCATGAATCGAGGAAAATCAAGAGTGAAGCTGCCAAGATACCATTTGCCACCAGTTTGGCCATATTTCAGAGCTGCAACGTTACTGGAATATCAAAAAGCACAAAATGTGCCATACTCAGGGACATGGCCAAGGTAAGGAAGGCTGAAAAACAACCACCTTTGAACAAGAAACATAAGATAAAATGTCAAGACTGGGTCAAGAAATATCTTAAGACTGATTTTTCAAAGGTTATATGGACTAAACAAATGAGAGTGACTCTTGATGGGCCAGATGGATGGGCCATTGGCTGGATCAGTAAAGGGCAGAGAGCTCCACTCCGACTCACATGCCAGGAAGGTGAAGGTGGGGTACTGGTATGGGCTGGTATCATCAAAGATGAACTTGTGGGACCTTTTTGGGTTGAGGATGGAGTGAAGCTCAACTCACAGACCTACTGCCAGTTTCTGGAAGACAATTTTTTCAAGCAGTGGTACAGGAAGAAGTCGGTATCGTTCAAGAAAAACATGATTTTTATGCAGGACAATGCTCCATCACATGCATACAACTACTCCACAGTGTGGCTTGCCAGTAAAGGTCTAAAAGATGAAAAAATAATGACATGGCCCCCTTGTTCACCTGATCTGAACCCCATAGAGAACCTGTGGTCACTCATAAAATGTGAGATCTACTGCTGCAGGTGGCTGCTGCATGCAATGTTGATCGTCACAGACAGATCAAGCAACCAACAGAATCTATAGATGGTAGGCTGTTGAGTGTCATCATAAATAAAGGTGGCTATATTGGTCACTAATTTTTTGGGGGTTTGTTTTTGCATGTCAGAAATGTTTATTTCTAAATTTTGTGCAGTTATGTTGGTTTACCTGGTAAAAATAAACAAGTGAGATGGGAATATATTTGGTTTTTATTAAGTTGACTAATAATTCTGCACAGTAATAGTTACCTGCACAAACAGATATCCTCCTAAGATAGCCAAATCTAAAAAAAACCCACTCCAACTTCCAAAAATATTAAGCTTTGATATTTATGAGTCTTTTGGGTTGATTGAGAACATAGTTGTTAATCAATAATAAAATAAATCCCTTAACATACAACTTGCCTCACAATTCTGCACATGGTGTAGAGGCAGATGGAGGGGGCAAGGAATACCCGAGAGAGAGGAGAAGACTCTGTGTATAGACCAGCCCCATTACACTGAAATCTCCCTAGGAGAAAGGTCAAATGGTGATTCAAGAGGAATAAATCACTTTTTTCAACTATTCATCAATTTATTATGTATTACAGTGCCATTACAATCATGTCTTTACATTACAAAAATGTGCTGACAGGTTCTCTGTACGAATGGACATAGAATATTTCCCCAGAAGATTATGTCTTATTGGAAACAAGATTTCATATTATTTTGTTAACATTATATTTATTAATTAAAATATCGGAGATGAGAAATGTATATATTAACACTTAATGTGTCAAAAAGATATAGAATTTGGAAGGTTAATTAAGACCATTCATAGGTCTGGAGGTCCATGTTGTAATTATTTCTTGGCATTTACCTGTCTTTAATGTTTTTCCTGCTTGTCTTACATGACCCATTTACAGTGTACATAGTTCTCATTAATAAGGCTACCAACTGTCATGCATTTAGACTGACAGACAAGTTTTGGAACATCCTGTCTACTTTTCACAATTCTGCTCCGGATTTGTTTCCTGAAATTGTACAACGAAGGTGACATTTTGTCACAAAGGACACAAAGATAAGGACATTTGCAGGGCGGAATAATCACACGTACTTTCTTTATTCAGTTGAGTAGTTTATACAAATGCACATGACTGTAAGGCTAGGTTCACACACTGCGTTTTTTTGACGCTGCGTTTTTGTGCATTTTTTGCGGCAAAAAACGCACAAAAAACGCACCCGCGGCAAAAAAAACGCGGCAAAAAACGCGCGCGTTTTGCCGCGATTTGGTGCGTTTTTTGCTGCGTTTTTGCTCACTGCGTCTTTATGCGTTTTTTATCAGTGAACAAAAAAAAAAGGTCTGATGTCATTTCCTTCTTCAATATGTTCTTCATTCTCCACTAATGTATGCAGGAGAGCAGACAGCTGCAGAACTACAAGTCTCAGCATACTCCATCCAATAGTGTATGCAGGAGAGCAGACAGCAGCTGCAGAACTGCAAGGCTCAGCATCCTCCATCCAATAGTGTATGCAGGAGAGCAGACAGCAGCTGTCAAACTACAAGGCTCAGCATCCTCCTTCCAGGACTGTATGCAGGATTTCTTTGCCCCCCCCCAAAAAAAAATGACGTGGGCTTCGCCATATTTTTGTATGCTAGCCGGGTACAGCAGGCAGGTACGGGCTGCCCCCAACCCCCAGCTGCCTATTTGTACCCGGCTGGGAACCAAAAATATAGAGAAGCCCTTTTTTTTTTAATTATTTCATGAATTTCATGAAATAATTAAAAAAAAAAATGACGTGAGCTTCGCCTAATTTTTGTCTCCAGCCGGGTACAACTAGGCACCCTCGCTGTGAATTGCAGTCCCGCAGCCACCCCAGAAAATGGCGCTTTCATAGAAGTGCCATCTTCTGGCGCTGTATCCAACTCTTCCAGCTGCCCTGATGCCGGGTGGCTCGCTGGGTAATAATGGGGTTAGTGCTAGCTGTATAGCTGGCCCTAAGCCCGAAATTCATGGTGTCACGCCAATATTAGACATGGCCACCATGAATTTCTAGTAAAGATAAAAAAAAAACACAACACACAGAAAAATATTTTTATTAGAAAGAAAACACAACACAATTAGTGACTCCATCTTTATTGAAATAAAGCACCCCCCTCCGCAGTAATCCTGGGTCAAGGGTCCCGCGCCGTCCAATCCGGATCCAATATCATCTGATCGGTTTGCTGGAAGGCAAAGCGATCAGATGATGTGTCAGGTTCTAGGGGCTGAATCCCATCACACATCAGCTGATTGTATAAAAGCCGATTATACAATCAGCTGATGCATCGGTGCAAAAAAAAAAAACAAATACTCACTTATGTGCTGATTACCGGCAGCTCCTGCAGCGATGGGGCGGGAGTCTGATCCCGTCCGATCGCTGCAGCAGCTGCCGGTAATCAGGGATGAAGTCTCCTAACGCATCCGCTGATAGGTGAAGCCGGCCGGCCGCTGGCGTCACCCCGAGACTTACGATCAGCTGATGCGTCAGGTGACTGCATCAGGTGATCCATCGCCAGGTCCTGCATCCTGCAGGCATACGTACCAGGGGAGACTGCACACAGCCGGAGCGGGGGTGGCGATACCGTGACAGAATCTGGGAGCGGACATGGCACCGGGAGGCTGCAGACAGGTGAGTATAACTTTTTTTTTTTTCTACTGTTCACTTTTGATTGCCGCTTCCACCTCCCGCCCAGACATGGCGCCGCACGTCAGCAGACATGCACAGGACGGGAGGTGGACGCGGCGGTGACGGTACCGGGAGGATTCACGCTTCTGTCTTTACTGACAGAAGGAATCCTCTTCCTGTACACGTCACTTTACTACCCACCTCCTGCGTTTATAGCTGCGTTTTTGGTCTTAGAAATGCACCAAAACGCAGCTATATTTGCAATTTGCGTTTCTCATTGCGTCTTTCAACATCCCATTGCACTCAATGGATGAAAAGCGCAGTGAAAAACGCAGGAATAATTCACATGCTGCGTTTTTGTGGCACCACAAAAACGCAGCTGAAAAAAACAGATGTGTGCGGACAGCAAAAATGAAAACTCATAGACTTTGCTGGGGAAGCAAAGTCCTGCAGTTTTGAGGCCAAAAACGCACCCGAAAAACGCGCAAAAACGCCGCGAAAAACGCACTGTGCGCACATAGCCTAATAGTTTAACTGCAATCTAAAGATTCTCTTTTGGCTGCATAATTTAAACAAGTGTCAATTTAAGGGACTTTAGTTACCAAGAGGTAGGGAGGTAGAATGCAAATTCTTTATTTTTAATATAGTACATTTAAAGATAATCAACTTTAATTGCCCTGAAAAGATGGGTATAACACTCTGAGGTGTCCTAGAACTATATCTAACTCCTATCAGCCTATTAAAGGGAACCAATCACCAGGATTTTCATATATAACCTAAAGCCAGTGCTATACTGGCACTATATTGCTGATTCTATACATACCTATAGTGGCCAGCTCAGATGTTTAGGTTTTGAAATCCAAGAAAGTAAAGTTCATAAAATCGGCAGCTTCTTGAGTGACAGAAGCTGATTATATATTCATAGTTATCGCCTCCACCTGTTAGAATTAGCATAAGTATTATACCATTGATTTAACTTTTCACTAGCAGGACCTGTGTGAGGTCATACCCATGTGACCAGAAGGGGCAGGGCCTCAGCAAACAAAGCTGATACCACAAAGTAACATTTTCTGATTGGCTGAGGCCCTGCCCTTTCTTATCACATGGTATGCCCTCACACAGGTCCTTCCTAGTGAAAAGTTAAATTAATGGTATAATACTTATGATAATTCTAGCAGGGGGAGGGGATAACTATGAATACCCTCCAGATATTATCTGCTCCTCAGCTGCTGTCACTCAAAAGCTGATGATTTTATAAACTTTACTTTCTTGGATTTCTAAACCTAAACATCTGAGCTGACCACTAAAGGTATGTAGATAATCAGTCTGCTAGTGCCAGTATTTATTATTATTATTATTATTATTTATTTATAGAGCAGTATAGCACTGGCTGCAAGCTATATACGAAAATCCTGGTGATTGGTTCCCTTTAATCACAGCCTTGGTAATGTCAAAGTAACCTCACCATACAAAGAGATGTTAACATGGTACTAACCATTAGCTAAATTTAATAACAATGACATACTTTTCAACCCCAAATCATCATTGCCTATACACGCTTTAGCACAGGGAGCTAATGTTAGTAGGGGTTAAGGGGACTGCAAAGATGCATCGGATGCGATATGCTAATGACCCCCAGCTCAGGCTCTTGTTGTGAATATGTTTTCCAGTTCGGAGCTCCCTCTTGTGGTCAGTGCTGGCAGTGCAGTTGATGTGTGGAATGGAAGTGACACACCTGCAGAGGACTGGCAATCAGGGTCTGACTGGGCTATTTAACTTAGTAGCTTTCTCTTGTTACTTGCCGGTGGTCAATTGCTCCTGTGTGTCCAGGACATTCTGCAACCAGCTCTGCTCACTTACAGAACGTCCCTCAGATAAGTGGTCTTGTACCTCTGTTATTTGTTTACCACCTTTTGTTGTTGTTCTGCTTTGATACTATGCATGATTCCTAATTTGTCTGTGTGGAATTGTGGTGGAATGGATCATTCCCTCCTGGGAGTGTATGTATACTTAGCTCCATGATTCTGCAGGATTTGTGTTTTGTCATGCTTGGTATTATTTAGTCCCTCATCTGTATTAGTGTTTTTTGTATCCCAGTAACATCTGAGTGCTGGTACAGTGGGGGGGAGGTTTAGTAACCTCAGGAATTTTCCATATCAGTAGTGTTGGTATTTATTAGGGTTTTTTACGGCTGCAGATAGTTGCTCTTTCCTATCCTTTTCTATAAACATAGTTTGGGCCTCACCTTTGCTGAAATCTGTTCTTACTGGCTTTGTATTGTGTTTTTCTATATCACCGTAGCTTTTACATGTGGGGGGCTTTCTATCTATCTTTTGGGACTACTCCGAGGCAGATTAGCTTTCTTATATTTCTATCTGTGAGATTATTTAGTTCTCCGGCTTTGTCGAGTCATCCAGTTCATCGTAGGTACTCCCAACGGCTACTGTTAGTTGTGTTTCAGAATTAGGTCTGCAGTCCATTAAGTTTCCAGCCACTCTGTTACCTTTTGGGATTCCACATTATTTGATCCTTCCCGGTCCCTGAATCATAACAGTCTCTGCTGCGAGCGTGAGCCGAGTGTCATGCGACTGTTACCCGATCCTGCAATCAGGTCACAGCTGTGAAGCTGAGAACGGGCACTGCGGAAGAGAGGGAGGGGTTAATCCCCCCATCTTCTCCATTGTCAGCCTGTCCATATATCGCACTGCACTGGGATAACATCCGAGTGCAGTCCGATGTATCTCTTGCACCAATTCACTTGAATGGGTTCGAGGGATATGTCTCTAGCAGAAAATCTCAACAAGCTGCCACTTTTCTCGCATCCAGAAATAATTTAAATAAAAAAAGCTCATATTTTGATACACAGCCAAGATAAGCACATGATTGAGGGCTGCAGCCTGTAGCCATCAGCTTTATATGCACTGGATATCAAGGGGACCCTACATCAATTGTTTTATTTATTGATTTATTTTTACACTCCATTAGGGGACCCAGACAGCATGTGTGATTCCAACCATCACAGATGCTGTCACCCAGGTTGGGTGTGTGGTCTGACTGCAAACAATCTGAGAATTCAAGACTATCGCTTTGCAAGGTAAGCAGTGAATATGTATGAGGGTTAATGTGCTGTCCCGGGAGCAGTGTGACAGCCGCACAGGAGGCCCGGTAAGTATAAATGTCCTGCTTTATTCTTTATTTTTTTTTTTCTTTGGCAACCCTCTAGCCCTTACTAACACATAAGTTTTGCCTCCCATTAAATTCAATGATGTTCGACAAGCTGTTTGTTAAGCAGTTTGGTTAACAGTGGGAAAGTTGGTAAACATGAATCAAACCAAACCTTGACAGGTTCACTCACCTCTAGTCATCAAGTGGCCCTTGCTCCAAATTTTAAGAGAATAAACAAGTGGCCCTTACTCATAATTTTTAGAGGGTCATCACACTCCTAATTTTTTTAGGATGTATAAGATGCCCTCCATAATTTTTTTCAGTGTGTATGAGGCCTACTGTTACGATTCCCGTTTCTGGGTATCTGCGTGTCTCCTTCCTCTTTGCTGTGGCACTGGAGACTATGTTCAGATTTCTTGCTACTGCACATGTGCGAGCGCTGGAGACTAAGTCCTATCTTGGAGCCATTGCACTTGTGCGAGTGACATCATCACTGACACGAGGCCACATGTCTCTGACTCCTAAGCTGATTGGTCGCTGGTCACGTGCTAGTGACACGAGGTCACATGTCTCTGACACCTTCTAAGCCGATTGGTCGCTGGTCATGTGCTTGTGACGCCTTGCTCAGTGATAGGCCAGCGTGACGTCATTGCTGTTGTTCTGGCAGCGGATTGGCTCTGGTGTCCTCCATCTTGGATGAGGCACAGAGTCTATATAAGACCCTGACGCACGCTGCTCGACGCTCAGTCCTCTTGGTTTATGCATGAGAGTAGATGCTCTGTGCACGTCCCTCTAGGCATCTCTCTGTCTATGCTAGGTGAGCGCTACCGGCAAGGTAGCGTTCTTGTACCTTACAGCTTCGTCTGCGGTCCGTATCCTTGCATCTTATTGGAACGGACATAGGCAGGTGCCTGAGGCACATGGTCAGGCTGGGTCTTGTGATTCTACTCATAGGTGGACGTTGCCGCTAGGGTAACGTTCCTTATACTGCGTCTGGCAGTTGTTCGTATCCTCGCACACTAGGGGAGCGAACATAGGTAGGAGCTTTGTGCGGCTTGTGCTGCTGTCCATCTCTTTTGCACCACTAGTGGAGTGGACCTAGGCAGGTGCCATATCTAGTGGTTCGTGTCCTCGCACACTAGTGGTGTGATCGCAGGTAGGAGCTTTGTGCGGCTTACGCTGCTGCCCATCTCCTGGCACCGCTAGAGGAACGGACCTAGGTAGGTGCCATTTCACACTCACTGTTTTTGTCTCTGAGACCATACCACACACCCTCCGAGTAAGGGAGGAATTGCTTTATTTCCTAACTATATTGCTCTGTGAGTTTAACAGAGGTTTTGCACTCTGCACTTGTGCTACTACTATTTACAGCGGCACACTTATATAATCTTCCTCAGTCACCCTGGACCCTGACTGTCTGATATCTCTTTGGTTTTTATAATCAGACAGCCCCCGTAACACCTACCTCTTCAATTCTCTTACACACATATATATATATATATATATATATATATATATATATATATATACACACCTCAGGGGTAAATGTTTTTCAGCTGTTGCACTAACTGCATAGGCTTTACCAGTCTAAAAGTCCCACTCCTTAAATATGAGAACAAAATGTTTTCTGAGGCCCTTCCCTAAGTATCTTCCAGGATATATTGCAATCCCTTCTTCTAATTTTTGACAGCTCTTGCACTTAGTACATGGACATTATAATACTAGGAGTCCCACTACATAACAATTTTAACAGAGGTGTTAGAGACCTTCCTTTATGTCTAATACAGGGTGTATTGGAGTCCCTCTTCCTTTTTAATTTTTGGCAGTTCTTGCATTTTGTTGCATAGGCTTTGTGAGTCTCTACTTCATAAATCAAACACGGTGTGTCTGACCATGTCACACACACCACATGCCCAGATAATGTAGTAAAATGGTAAACTTACATTTACTGGTGACTACCGGTGGGTGTGATCTTATTTCATCCTCTACTATATCATCTACTGTAGTGATAGGCAAGGGGGAAATACGGTGTGAGAGAATGTCTGCCTATTAAGGAGTGGAGGATACGTTTTTTTTTCTTTTTTTAATTTTGCCTTATATACAAGTCATTATACAGGAAAGAATGTTTCCTAACCCTTTTTCATGTAAATTCCATTTTATTATTAGCTTTGTATGTTTTATTGTAAATACATAAAAGTGGAGCAATACTCTGACAATATTGTTTCCAACAGAGACCTAGGAGTCAGAGATGTGTCCAGATGTCTTCCTTATTCTGTTTCCTTTCTACTTGAGCACTGTTTCCATCAATTTCAGCAATTTTCCTGCCATGCCAGCCCGTTTGTTAAGGTCTTCCGGAAAAATGTTTGGGTTTTCCATTGACTTCCATTATACCGGTACTTGAATTGAGCACATCCAAGCATCAGATATGCTCTATGTTAGTGCTTGCTCATCACTAGATATGGGGTTATTCTAGAAGTTAATATCATTCTGATGCTGTGCGGCTGCTGCACAGAGGGCACCTCTGGCAAGAATAAATAAACTTTATTCCTCTTGAAAACTTCAGGCTTTCAGTTATAGGGCTGCAGCCACCAAAGTTTCAGTCACCAGTGTTAATGCCATGCTGTCACTGAATAAACGAACTGTTGATTGTATAAATCTTTTTTGCGAGGGACTGCTGGTAAGTCTTTGACTTTTTGATCTTTTATATTTCTATGGTAACGAATGTTACATCACATGAAAGCCTTATGTGTCTAATATATGTTTTCAAAATTTTGTGTTTGTTGCTTATGGCAACAATGTTCTATGCTCACGGGAAAACAAAATGGCGGAGACTAATGCGATATTCACAGCTACTGAGAGCAGAGGAGTGATAAAATTCTTGTTTCTGCAAGGAAAGTCTGCAAAGGATATTCATGGTGATATGTCACAGATATTGAGGGACCAATGCCCTTCATATTCCACAGATAAGAACTGGGTTGCCAAATTTAAAATGAACCACTTTAGCACCAATGATGAGAACCGTCCTAAATGACCGAGAGTGGTTGTTGTTCCGGAGATCGTCGATGCTGTACACAACCTCATACTGGAGAATCGACGAATTTCAGCAAAAGCAATAGCAGACATCATGGGGGATTTCTCATGAATGTGTTTGTGTCATTATCCATGAATATTTGGACATGAGTAAGCTATCTGCAAAGTGGGTCCCCAAATGTTTGACAACAGATAAGAGAAGCATGTGAGTAAAAACATCCTGGTCCATTTGTCAGCGTTTCCGGTTTCATAAGAACTTCCTGGATTGACTGGTCACTATGGATGAGGCCTGGATTTATTTGTATTAATTGTATGACCCTGAAAACAAGGAGCAGTCAAAAGAGTGGAGGCATAGTGGTTCTCCTCGTCCAAAGAAGTTCAGGGTGCAAAAATCAGCCACTAAGGTGATGTCGTCTGTGCTCTGAGATACGCAGTGCATGCTGCTCGTGGTCTACCTTCAAAAGGGTTCCACCATCAATGCAAGGTATTACATTGAACTTTTGGACCAAATGTAGGCAGCTCTGAAGGCCAAAAGGTGCAGCAAGCTGTCCAAAGGAATCTTGTTCCTGCAAGACCATGCCTCCGCTCATACTGCACAAGCGACCACTGCAAAACTGGCAGAGCTGGTTGACCACCCACCTTATTCACCATATCTAGCTTCCTCCGACTATCATCTGTTTGCAAACCTGAAGAAAAACCTCAAGGGTACCAAATTTCACACCATTTCTGATGCCATGGCTGCTATGGATGCCTGGTTTGAGGCATAACTGAAATCCTTCTTTTTGCTAGGCTTACAGAACTTGGAATACCAATATAAGGAGTGTGTTGACATTAGTGGAGAGTATGTGGAATAAATTTAAAGTTTCATCATCCTATCTTGTTTCTTTCTGGTTAAAGCCAAAGACTTAATAGCAGTCCCTCATATTCAAGTCTCCGCGTTTCAGAGAAACAAAAGTCTCCTTCATCAGGACAAGGAAAAATCAACAATATATGGGTGTACAGAAAGAGGTAAATACAGTGGGGGGGAAAAAGAATTTAGTCAGCCACCAATTGTGCAAGTTCTCCAACTTAAATGATGAGAGAGGCCTGTAATTGACATCATAAGTAGACCACAACTATGAGAGACAAAATGAGAAAACAAATCCTGAAAATCACCTTATCTGATTTGGTTAGATTTTCTTTTCAAAATTATGGTGAAAAATAAGTATTTGGTCAATAACAAAAGTTCATCTCAAAATTTTGTCATATATCCTTTGTTGGCAATGACAGAGGTCAAATGTTTTCTGTAACTCTTCAAAAGGTTGTCACACACTGTTGGTGGTATGTTGGCCCATTCCTCCATACAGATCTCCTCTAGAGCAGTGATGTTTTGGGCCTGTCGCTGGGCAATACAGACTTTCAAGTCCCTCCAAAGGTTTTCTATGGGCTCAGAGAAAAACTTCAGCTTCACCGCGGTTTCCAGGACTGTGACCGTGCCTTCGGTGATGCTCTCATACAACCAGAGCATGCCTTTCTCCAGAGGACGCACGTATGACGCATTTTCATTAAGGTAGTGAGAAAACTTTTGATTTAATGGTGAGATGACATCAATGGCAGAGTCTATGGGAAAGATTTGGACTCTCTGTTCTGTGTATGTATGAAAGTTCAGCAGGGCAGTGACCAGATCCTGGACAAAGGCCAGAGACTGGCCGGCTAATTCCCGAGCTTTCAGCTGATGTTTTCTGCTGTGTAAAGGTACATTCAGGGCATTGAAATAGCTAATTCTTGTATCATTGAATGGTACTTTCTCATTGACGATTCCCAGAGACTCCTCCAGTCTACAGCTCAAATCGGAATGAAGAGTCTTCAGCTGACTCTGGCAGTCTTCTGACCGCACTCTGCACTCCTTCGCCTCCTTCTCCAGGCCCTGAGCTTTTACCTCTAACATCGCCTTGTTGCTCTGCAACTTCTCAATAGTCTCCATGTACTTCTGCTTCAGGCCCTCCACCACGGCTTGGTGCGGGGCAGCGCCCGTCTCCAGGACTTGGAGCCGGCTCCTCAGCTCGTCCTCTATCTGCCGGTGCTTCTCGCTGGCCTCAAAGAACTGTATGTGCAGCCTCTCGTTCTCCTCAATCTTCTTCTGAAGATTCTCATCAAAGACACTTTTTTGCTCGTGACTCATTTGAGACAAATCGACGTGTTTCTTGGCCTTCTTGCCTCTGGCTTCCATCACGGACAGATCTTCTTGTAGCAGCTCCACCCTCTTGGCTAGCCGCTGGTTCCTGAAGATCAGGCTGTCCATCTCCTGCTGCTGCTTCCTTACGGACTGATCCTTCATCTTCAGCTGCTCCTTTAAAGCTGCAGAATTGGCTTACTCATCTACAACCGCCTTCTTCAACACCTGGTTCTGGGCTCTCAGCTTGGAGTACTCCTGTGCCAGCTTCTGGTACTTGCCCTGCAGCTCCCCTGTGGCCATTCTCTGCAGGAGTATTGAATGGATGGGAGGATGAAGGAGAGTCAGAGGGATGGAGCCCGGCACACAGCATGACGGTTCCCAGGTACGGTGCACTGGAGGTCCGGGCTCCGGTATTTACCATCCCTCCCCGCGGAGCAGGAGCAGGGTGGAGGGTGGCGCTGTGAGAGTGGGTTTTTCTATGGGGTTGAGATCTGGAGACTGGTTAGGCCACTCCAGAACCTTCATATGCTTTTACGAAGCCACTCCTTTGTTGCCCTGCTGGCGTGCATGGGATCATTATCATGCTGAAAGACCCAGCCACATTTCATCTTCAATGACCTTGATGATAGAAGGAGGTTTGCACTCAAAATCTCATGATACATGGCCCCATTCATTCTTTCATGTACACGGATAAGTCATCCTGGTCCCTTTGCAGAGAAACAGCCCCAAAGCATGATGTTGCCACCCCCATGCTTCACAGTAGGTATGGCGTTCTTTGGATTCAACTCAATATTCTGTTTCCTTCAAACATGACGAGTTGTGTTTCTACCAAACAGTTCTACTTTGGTTTTCATTAGACCATATGACATTCACCCAAAACTCTTCTGGATAATCCAAATGGTCTCTAGCAAACTTCAGATGGGCCCGAAACATGTACTGGCTTAAGCAGGGGAACACATCTGGCACTGCAGGATCTGAGTCCCTGGTGTTATGATCCGGAACCATGGAAGACCACCATAAATCATTGGTAAAAGGTGACAAGAGCATTGGCAACTAATCTGGCCGCCATCCCCTTACTAACCATCAACACTAGAAGTAGCCGAGGGGTGAACTAACATCCTGTGCACCGCGAACCCAGCAGGAGAACTAGCTATCCTAAAGGAAGGGAAGATGAATAACTCTCTGCCTCAGAAAATAGATAAAGAATAGCAAGCCCCCCACATTCAAAGACTGCGGTGATATAGGAAAACACAATACACAGATAGATGATAGGATTAGCAAAAGGTGAGGCCCTACTGACTAAATAGGACAGGATAGGAAAGGGACTGATGGTGGCCAGAGAAAAACCCTGCAAAAATCCAAAAACCTGATAGTACAAAAAGCCCTCAGATCGCTAGATCTGAACTCCGTCCTATACCAGGCGCTCTTGTCATACCCATGAACAGAAAGCAGGAACCATTACAAATTCAAGAAGCAACAAACACATGGACTTATAGGAGCAATACCCCAAACATAGCTGCAGGTAGCTTCCCAGCTAAGCAACTGAGAGGGAAGATCCCTGCATGCAAATAAACTGAAAACAACCACAGGAAATGACAAACTCAGATAAGAGCAAAAAGAACCAAACAACAAATAAAGAGCCAAGCACTTATCTGGGGTAGATGTGGTCTGGAGCAAGGATGAAGCAGACTGGTGAACAAAGAACAACTGATATCTGGCATAGCCTGCTATCAGACCAGGGTTTAAATAGGCAGAGAGTTAGCAATGGAAACGCCCACTGCTCAACACACCTGGTCTCTGTCCAAACCATTCCTGGCCACAAGAGGGAGCCTCACAGCAGCAAAAGCATAACTGACATTCACAACACCCTGGTGGCGTAGTTACTAATGGTAGCCTTTGTTATGGTGGCCCCAGCTCTATGCAGGTCATTCACTAGTAGAGTTGAGCGCGGTTCGCGGTTCTCCAGTTCGCAGTTCGAGTGATTTTGGGGGCTGTTCTAGATCGAACTAGAACTCGAGCTTTTTGCTAAAGCTCGATAGTTCTAGTTACGTTCAAGAATGGTTCTAGCAGCAAAAGCAGGGCTTTTTACAGCTACAGTGTGCAGGGAGCCATCGCTGGCAGTCTGCGGTAAGCTGGTAACCAAGATAAACATCGGGTATCCAAGCAAAGCGCTTTGGTTAGAACCCGATATTTATCCTACTTACGTGTGCAGGAAGCCCACACTTCCCCGCCTAGCTCGCTCTGCCCCCCTCCTGCACGTGGCATGTACACACACACACACACTCACTCACACACACACACTCACCTGTCCCCAGCCATGCAGTCCACGACACTGACGTCCTCAGCGCCACATGATCCCGCTAGGCTCCACTCACTTCACACTCCGCCGCCCGCACACATAGCCCTGCTAGGCTCTGCCCACCTGGCACTGTGCACACATGGCCCGCTAGGTTCTGCCCACCTGGCACTCTGCACACATTACCCCGCTAGGCTCCGCCCACCTGGCACTCTGCACACATTACCCCGCTAGGCTCCGCCCACCTGGCACTCTGCACACATGGCCCGCTAGGCTCCGCCCACCTGGCACTCTGCACACATTACCCCGCTAGGCTCTTCCCACCTGGCACTCTGCACACATTACCCCACTAGGCTCCGCCCACCTGACACTCTGCACACAGGGTCCCGCTAGGCTCCGCCCACCTGGCACTCTGCGCACATGGGCCCGCTAGGCTCCGCCCACCTGGCACTCTGCAAACATAGCCCCGCTAGGCTCCGCCCACCTGTCACTGTGCACACATGGCCCCGCTAGGCTCTGCCCACCTGGCACTCTGCACACATTACCCCGCTAGGCTCCGCCCACCTGACACTCTTCCCACATTTCCCCACTAGGCTCCACCCACCTGGCACTCTGCACACATTACCCCGCTAGGCTCCGCCCACCTCGCACTCGGCACACATGGCCCCGCTTGGCTTACCTGCGGGGATGAAGTCCCGCCCTCCCGACCTCAGCGCTGTCACTGTCCTCCATGGCCGCCGCTTGTCACATCACCTTCTCTCGCATCCGACCCGAGACTGTGGCTAGCGGTGACGTCACGGGCGTCTCGTGATACTTGGCTGTGAAGGTCATTGAACTCAGTGACAGGTGCTGTCAGCAGTGCAGGAGATCAGCGCAGGAAATGTACCTCGCTGACAGCAGCACTTGTCATCCCCTGCAGTGACCTGGGCTGACCCATTGATGTTAGCTCAGGTCACTGCATTGCTCTCCCAGCCAATGGGGAATCCTGCTCTTCATTGACTGGGACAGTGTGGATCGTCATGGGAACGCCTTGGATTACAGCAGACCTGGATTTGTTTTTCTTTCTAATAAAATGGTTAAAGAGGGAATGTATTGGGCAGTGTTTTTTCAAATAAAAATGTGTTTGTCGTCTATTTTTTTTATTACTGACTGGGTTGGTGATGTCGGGTATCTGATAGACGCGTGACATCACTAACCCCAAGGCTTGATGCCAGGTGACATTACACATCTGGTATTAACCCCATATATTACCTCGTTTGCCACCGCACCAGGGCACGGGATGAGCTGGGGCGAAGCACCAGGATTGGCGCATCTAATGGATGCACCACTTCTGGGGCGCCTGCGGCCTGCTATTTTTTGGCTGGGGAGAGTCCAATAACCATGGACCTCCCTAGTCTGAGAATATCAGACCCCAGCTGTTTGCTTTACCTTGGCCGGTGGTCCAATTTTGGGAAAGCTGAAGCAGTCAATTAGAAGTACATTGGTGCAAAATTAAAGAAAAAAAACTCCTAAAAATACAATTTTTTATTTATATTCAGTATTAAAAGGGAAAATTCCCAACATTTTTATCAATATTAAAAATAGAAATCAGATAAATCTGTGTGGTGTTGTGTGTTGTTACCTGTGACCCCTGGGGGTCCAAGGCATCACAGATCCTGGGTAAATTTATGCATTTTCCCTCCTTCAGTTTTTTTGCAGTATGCAAACAAACGGAAGGCACATGGATGACATATAGACCGTATATGGAACAGAAACGGATGCCACACGGATGCACCCGTAAAAAAAACAAACCGTTTTTTGCGGACCGCAAAAACAGATCGGTCGTGTGAATGTAGCCTTATTCTGATCTACCGTTTTTAAACAGCAGGCAGAAATAAGTGAATAGCGCCCCCCAGCATCAGAAAATCTCCGGGGTTTCAGGGGGTAGCTGAGACCCTGGAGATCATTATTTGAGCTGGTTTTTCCGGTTCCCGCTCATGTGATCACCGGTATACACCGTAAACCGATGATCACGTTACAGTAAATGACAGCGTTGGTAAAAAATTATTTATCTCCCATCTGGCATGAACAAACATGATAAATCTCCTCCCCGGTCCCCTCCGGTCCCCCGGTGTCACCAAAGTGCCCCCCCCGACCCCCTCCCAGAAATCCAAGATGGCCACGCGCACAGCAGCGCGCCGGCCGCATTCACCCTACTCCTGTGATTTCTGTCGCATGTGCCATGACACATGCAACAGAAAACTCCTCCCCAGGCCCTTCCAGGTCACCCCCTATAACCCCACCGGTGTTCCCCGGTGTCCCAGGGTACCTGTGCAGCGTTGATCCCCCGCGGCCCTCTCCTTCACAATAGACGCTGCCGCATGCACAGGGCGGCACGGTGGCTCAGTGATTAGCACTGCAGTCTTGCAGCGCTGAAGTCCTAGGTTCAATTCCCACCAAGGACACCATCTGCAAGGAGTTTGTATGTTCTCCCCGTGTTTGCGTGGGTTTTCTCCGGGTACTCTGGTTTCCTCCCCCACTCCAAAGACATACAGATAGGGAATTTAGATTGTGAGCCCCAATGGGGACAGTGTTCCCAATGTATGCAAAGCGCTATGGAATTAATAGCGCTAAAAAAATGAATAAATTATTATTACTGCAATGCCCTGCTCATGAGGTAAGGAACATAGTTGATCAGGAGAGCTATATACTAGATTTCCAAATGGAGGTATTTGATTTTATAGTTGCCCTGCTGAACGTGAGAGTCCGTTATACGCCACAAGAAAACACATCTAAATAGCGAGCTCTGTTGTTTAGTATTCATTTAGCTGGATAACTGGACTTAAAGGGGTATTCCATCTCCAAGATCCTATCCCCAGTATATAGTAGGTGGAATAGCAATAATATCAGCAAATACCAATATTTGGAAATGTAGAATAGTTCTCCTGATTAGGCATGCCCTTACCTCATGAGCAGGGCATTGCAGCTTTGGTAGCAACCGTTACGACATGGACTCTGCTACTGTGGACCCGGGGAGAGTGGGTGCAGATTCATTGCACCCACACTCCTCACATGGTGGGTCTGCACTCCTAGAAAATGGGGGACACGTTCCCTGAGTTTCTCCCCCCATATTCTAGACAGTCCAGAGTTGTCGTGGGACCCCCCTATTTTTATTCTTACAATAAATTGGTGAAAAAGGGAATGTTTTGGGTAGTTTTTTTTCAAATAATTTTTTTTTGTCGATTTTTTTTGTTAGTACTGACAGTTTATGATGTCGGGTATCTGATAGACACCATGACATCACAAACTGCTGGACTTGATGTCAGGTGACTTTACAGCTAGAATCAACCCCATTTATTACCCCGTTTGCCACTGCACCAGGGCACAGGATGAGCTGTGGTGAAGTGCCAGGATTGGCGCATCTAGTGGATGCGCCACGTCTGGGGTGCCTGCGGCCTGCTATTTTTAGGCTGTGAAGGCCAAATAACTATGGACTTTCCCACCCTGAGAATACCAGACCACAGCTGTTCGCTTTACCTTGGCTGGTGATCCAATTTGGGGGGGACCCTACTTTTTTTTTGTAATTATTAATATTTATAAAATAATTATAAAAAAAGAGACTGGGGTGATCTCCACATTTGATCCCCAACCACGGTAAAGCTGCCAGCTGTGGTTTTCAGGCTACAGCCGTCTGCTTTACCCTAGCTGGCTATCAAAAATGGGGGGACCCAACATCATTTTTTTTTTTTAACTATTTTTTAAATAGAAAAAATTAATGGGCTTCCCTGTATTTTTATTGCCAGCCAAGGTAATGCCAGGCAGATGGGGGTGGCAAACCATAGCTGTCTGCTTTATCTGCACTAAGAATCAAAAGTACCGCGGAGCGCTACGTCATTTTTTTTAAAGATTTATTTTTACAGCACTGTAATGTCAGGCAATCAAAATACAGGGAAGCCCTTTTTGTTTTTAGTTATTTAATAAATAATTAAAAAAATATATATGGGCTCCCGCTGCATTTTTTGTATTGCTAGCAAAGGGTAATCCAAGCAGCTACTGGCTGCTAACCCCCACTGCTTGGTGTTACCTTCACTGGCAATGGAAAATCCAGGGAAGCATTTTTTATTTTTTTTGCCAAAAAATTACAAAAAAAATGACGGACGCTTCGCCATATTTTTGTATGCTAGCCAGGTACAGCAGGCAGGTACGGCTGCCTCCAACCCCCGGCTGCCTATTTGTACTCGACTGGAAACTAAAAATATAGGGAAGCCCTTTTTTTACTTAATTCATGAATTTTATGAAATAATTAAAAAAAAAAACAAAAAAAACCGACGTAGGCTTCGCCCCATTTTTGTGTCCAGCCGGGTATAACTAGGCAGCTGGGGATTGGAATCCACAGCACAGGTTAGTCCGAGGTTTCTGGGCCCCTCTGCTGCAAAATTGCAGTCCGCAGCCACCCCAGAAAATGGTGCTCTCATAGAAGCACCGTTATCTGGCGCTGTATCCAACTCTTCCAACAGCCCTGGATCCGGGTGGCTTGTTGGGTAATCATGAATTAATACTGGCTTTGTTTTACTAGCCAGTATTAAGCCAGAGATTCTTAATGTTAGGCAAGTTTGACCCGGCTATTAAGAATCTCCAATAAAGGGTTAAAAAAACACCACACAGAAAAAAAATACTTTAATAGAAATAAATACACAGACACATTAGAGACTCCATCTTTATTACCCCCTGTCACCCCTCCACGATCCTGCTCTTCTGTCTTCTTTCCCCTTCAACACATGCAGCTCTGTCTGCTCCATCAGACAGCACGGCTGCATGGGGGAAGATGCTGTGCTCCGTGCAGAAATCACTCTTAGAGTGACCACAGGCTCCCGGCTGTAAGCGATGGCACGGGTTGCCATAGCAACGCTGCTCCGATTACGTGATTCCGTTGTCGCTGCGTGTTGGTAGCGGGACGTCCCTGTCACCGCTACCAAGCGCGTTGCTATGGCAACGGTGATCTCCGTAATTGACCGGCTGTGTCAGTCGGTCAGGGGCCGGCTTCTGCGGACGCTGGTAACTACGGTAAACATCGGGTAACCCAGAAGCCCTTTCCTTGGTTACCCGATATTTACCTTCATTACCAGCGTCCGCCGCTCTCACGCTGCCAGTGTCGGCTCCCTGCACACATAGCCAGACTACACATCGGGTTAAATTAACCCGATGTGTACTCTGGCTAGGAGTGCAGGGAGCCAGCGCTAAGCGGTGTGCGCTGATAACCAAGGTAAATATCGGGTTGGTTACCCGATATTTACATTAGTTACCAAGCGCAGCATCGCTTCCACGCGTGCGCCTGGCTGGGGGCTGTGGTCACTGGTTGCTGGTGAGATCTGCCTGTGTGACAGCTCACCAGCAACCCGTGTAGCGACGCTCCAGCGATCCCTGCCAGGTCAGGTTGCTGGTGGGATCGCTGGAGCATCGCTTAGTGTGACGGTACCTAAAGGGAACGGGGAAGCAGAGCGGGGAGTCGACCGTGTGCTAGAGCATGTCGCTGGTACACGGCTATACACAAACGTGCACCGTGTAACAGAGATATGCAATGACAGGTCCTACATGACGCGTCATAGTCATGTAACCAGTCTGTAGCCAATGAGATAACAGACACGTGACTGGTCACATGGCTATTTTGATGTCACGATAGGTCCTGCATCACTGCTGGCAGTGCTGGTTACCGTGAGGATTCAGCGATCATCGGATGGAATAGTGGCAGGAGACAGAGTGCAGGAGGGATCGCGGGGACCGATAAGTGTTATGGCAATATTTATTAACTGTATGTGTACATTTATAATGTGTTTTTATGTGTTTGTGATTGCCTCCCATTGTTTCCTATGCGGTTCGAGTGGTTCGCCAAACCGGTTCGCCGAACTGAACTCGAACGAGACCTCCGTTCGCGAACCGAACTCGAGCCGAACCACGGCTGGTTCGCTCATCTCTTTTCACTAGGTCACCTTGTGTGATTCTGGGATCTTTGCTTACCGTTCATGTGATCATTTTGACCCCACGGGGTGAGATCTTGAGTAGAGCCCCAGATTGAGGGAGATTATCAGTGGTCTCGTATATCTTCCATTTTCTTATTATTGCTCCCACAGTTAATTTCATCACACCAAGCTGCTTGCCTATTGCAGATTCAGTCTTCCCTGTCTGGTGCAGGGCTACAATTTTGTTTCTGGTGTCCATCGACTGCTCTTTGCAATGGTGACCATAAATATAAATTGATAAATTGGAACTCAATAAAGAAATAATAACTGTGCCATTTACTTCCCATGTAAGTATTAAACAATACCCCGAGAAAGGGAACAACGAAAAATGAAATAAATAATGCACTGGTGCAAAAGCATCAAGGTTTACCATGCAGTTGGGTTAGAAGCCTGGGACAGTATATATATATATTTTTTAATGTTATTTCTCCTTGACAAAAAGTGCAGCATAATGTGTTGTAACTAGGGATGATCGAATACCAAAATATCTGACTTCGCGAATATCCGACGAATAGGTCGCCACTATTCAACTATTCGTGAATAGTCGATGCGCAATGTAAGTCTATGGGAAACCCAAATAATTTCACATTCGACCTATCAACGAGCTGTGGTGACTGAGGAAAAGGCTGAAATGGATGGGAAAAGGCTGAAACAGTATGGGCACAGCCTGTAGAAGGTGCCTCACTGCATTTCTGGTGTCTTTGAATAACGTGGTCAGAGCAGCACGCGGAGTTTACATAGTCGCCAGAACAGCTCTCAAACCAAAGTAAGCGGGGAAATTGATAAGAAACAGTTTGTAGTGCTTAATCACCTTAAGGGTATATGAGCACGTTGCGTTCTGACGTGACAAATAAAAAGCAGTGTTTTGTCACTGCATGTGCTTTTCAAAAAGCATCCAAAATGCTGCGTGCAGCACTTTAGTGATAAATAAGATTATTTAGTGTAAATGTGACGCCCAGGACTAGTCAGGTCATCCCAGGTAGTCCCATGCACACATACCCCCTCCCTAAAAAGGTGACAGCAGCGAAACTTCAAAACCCTTGTCACCACCCTCCAGTTTTGATGTCCACACCAGGGGGGTGGAGCCAGGCAGTTGGCTCCGCCCACCGAGGAGTTCACAGGCCTGGAGGCGGGAAAACAGTAGTTCTAGAGAGTAGTTCCAAGAGAGAAGTCGAGTTTAATGGCAGACCTGTGACCAGGCCTGCCAATAGTCTACTCAGGTGGCTGGGTTGGAGCCCAGTCACCTCTGGCAAGGAGGCAGATGGTGGTGGCTGCCTGCAGGAGCTGGGATTACAGCCGGTGGAACCGTAGGGACCGGTGTCAGGCGGTGGCCCGCCGGTACTGAACTGGGGAACCGATTGGAAACTGGAGCACCGGGAGGGGTACTCAGATTCAGCATGAAGCCCAGAAACCACAGGGCTGAGTCAAATCAACTTATTGAGGACTGGACTTTAGGACCTTTCCCACACAAGATCCGACTGAAGACAACAGCCCAACCGTTAGGGTAAAGCCACCACCAAGGTATAGAGACCCAAAGGGCCAGTGTCTGCGGGCAAACAGGGCTCTCCCAACACCCAGCAAGCCAGGGAGTGGACTACCATTGTTTAGGCATAGGAGTCATAACATTCACATTAAGGACGTGCAGGAGAAAGGTGGAAACCACCAACCTGTTAAGGGAGAAGCTGCAGCCGGCTGTGGGTCCCATTTGGTTTACCAGAGACTCCAGTGTGTTGTGTCATAGTGAGTACACCGTACCGACAAACCTGCACGCATCCAATCCCCCACCTCGGCAACTCCCTTGGGGCCCCAGGACATCACTCCCCTACCCACGGAGGGGTCAACACCAAGATGTGCAACACCGTCCCCGGGAGGCCTAGTCAATGCCAGTGGTGGTGTCCATCCATTCACCACAACCCATGGGTGGCGTCACAAACTTAAATCCCCTGCAAGCCACCGCGGCTTCGGCTGTGGGACTCCCCACCGAAGTCCCCGCGTGTAGTGCCAACCACCCCCTCTTATGGAGCGACTTGACCCCAGGGTCCATCAAGAGCTCGAGCCACCCACCGTACGAGCACGGATCCGAGCGGCTCGGCAGCTGGCTGAGCCCGCGGGGCAGTACATACACACTTAAAAAAATCCATGATTTATATATGGATATATGTGGCCTTCTACTATTACTTCATATTTTATTAATCTATTGTATTACATCTACCATGAACTACCAATTCTGTGTTTGTTGATCATCATAAATTTTCAACTTTTTGCCATGTGTGGTTTGCTGGCCATCTGTGAATTGTCTTCAGGAACTCCCTGTAAAAACCTGATAACTATGACTGTGATTTCATGCTGTTGTATTTTACTTCTTGCTATAATGATATTCAATAAATGTTTAAAATTTTTGCAAGGAGTTAGTATTTGACTTGTTTTGATTTTTGTGGTCATTATATGACCAGGATTATGTCCTCCCTTTAGCTCTCTTGTTACTCTATGGAGCCACTCACATGAACAATTTTTTTCTCAGCTATAATTGGACCGAGAAAACAGTTGCAGCATGCTGTGGGTGGAATGCGATCCTGTTTCACTTGAACTCATTCAAGTCTATGGGGGTGAGAGAAACATCGCTTTGCAGTCACATTATACCGGTGTAACGCGAGTGCAGTGCGATTCTCGCATCAGCCGGCAATGGAGGAGATAGGGATATAAATCCCTCTCTCTCTTCCGCAGCACCGGCCCTCCCCTTCGCAGCACTAGCCTTCCCCTCCATAGCTTTGGTATGATCGCTGTGCTACGAGCGTGAACCGAGTGTCATGCGAGGAGTGAAGCGGGCTTTACACGCTGCGATCTCGCTAGCGAGATCGCAAGCGATCGAACCCGCCCCCGTCGGTTGTGCGACACGGCAAATCGCTGCCCGTCGCGCACAACCTCACTTACCCCCATCACACGGACTTACCTGTCCTGCGACGTCGCTCTGGCCGGCGATCCGCCTCCTTTCTGGAGGGGGGCTGGTCGTGCGGCGTCACAGCGACATCACACGGCAGGCATCCAATAGAAGCGGAGGGGCGGAGATGAGCGGAATGTAAAAATCCCGCCCACCTCCTTCCTTCCTCATTGGTGGTGGAGGCAGGTAAGGAGATGTTCATCGCTCCTGCGGTGTCGCACATAGCGATGTGTGCTGCCGCAGGAACGAGGAACAACATCGCTAATTCAAAGAGAACAATTTTTTATTTTAGGATGACCTCTCCGCGGCAAACGATTTTGGCCGCTTTTGCGATCGTTTTAGGTCACACATAAGTCACACACTGTGATATCGTTAATGACACCGAATGTGCGTCACAAACAATGTGACCCTGACGATAAATCATTAATGATATCGTAGTGTGTAAAGCCCGCTTGACACTAATCTTCGTGTGGCCTCAGCCTTAAGTTGGTTCTGAACCACTGATGTAGATAGGATCCAGGTTGAGATATAGTCATTAGTAACCAGGAAATATCTCATACATCCTTGG
The DNA here is from genome assembly GCF_048569485.1 of Anomaloglossus baeobatrachus. Taxonomy (NCBI): domain Eukaryota; kingdom Metazoa; phylum Chordata; class Amphibia; order Anura; family Aromobatidae; genus Anomaloglossus; species Anomaloglossus baeobatrachus. The sequence continues at coordinate 545,478,791 of NC_134355.1, read as the reverse complement.
CTCCTGAATTGTCTGAAAAGTAGGCAAAAGGTTATATAATGATTTCCCCTCCCTCTCCAAAAAAAATGAAAAATACGGTAGTGAGAACTAATCTTATTTTACTATGAGCTAAGAAACGATCATCTTATCAAAGACAAAGAACCAAGATTTTAGTCTTAAAGGTTTACATTCACCAGGCATTGCTGTGAGAAGCAATGTGGGCTTTCTTTAATGAGCAATGGTAAAAGTAATTCTTTTCTACTCTCAAAGGGGATATAGTCCATGATGAAGGGACAAAGGCAGCAAGAGATGAGAAATACAGAGTTTACTGAGTTTACAGATATCTTAGCAATTACATCAGTAAGAATAGCAAGTGAAAGTTTAGTGAAGTACAATAATGGACACTGGAAGACTGGAGAAGAGGATAAGTATGCTAACACTGTAGAAAATCCAATATAACATTCTATTGCTTCTTAAAACATTATTTTCTTTTCCAAGGGTTTAATATTTGTTGAATGATCTTTTATTAAGCACAAATTATTTGAAACTCTAAGAAATATTCAAGATGTAAAAATAAAAGGACAACCATGAATAGAGATGAGCGAACCGGTCCCGGTTCGGCTCGAGGCGGTTCGCCGAACGGGGGGTCTGGCTCGAGTTCGGCTCGTCGAACGTTCGACGAACCGAACTAGAACCAATAGGCTATAATGGGAGGCAATCACAAACACATAAAAATGCATTATAAATGTACACAAACAGTTAATAAACATTGCCATAACACTTACCGGTCCTCGCGATCCCTTCTGCACTCTGTCTCCTGCCGCTATTCCATCCGATGATCGCTGAATCCTCCCGGTGACCTGCACTGCCAGCAGAGAAGCAGGACCTATCGTGACGTCAAAATAGCCATGTGACCAGTCACGTGGCTATTATCTCATTGGCTACAGACTGGTCACATGACTATGACACGTCATGTAGGACCTGCGAGTGCATCTCTCCGGTACACGGTGCACATATGTGTATCGCCGTGTACCGGCGACATGCTCTAGCACACGGTCGACTCCCCGTTCCGTTAGGGACCGGCTGACACAGCCGGTCATTAACGGAGATCACCGTTGCCATAGCAACGCAGTTAGCGGTGACGTCACCGCTAACCGCGGCTCCGGGAGCACCGTTGCTATGGTAACGCGTCTGTCAGCGTTACCGCTGTTACCGCTAGCAGCCAGCAGTGATCACTCACGGAGTGAAGGCTGCACGCTGCTTCCCGATTGTAGTGAGCATTGTAGTTAGGATGGAGGTTCCCCAGCCCCAAGTGATGCCCCTCACTACAATCGTCACTACTACTACACTAGAAAGAAAGAAGACAGAAGAGCAGGATCGTGGAGGGCTGACAGGGGTAATAAAGATGGAGTCTCTAATGTGTCTGTGTATTTATTTCTATTAAAGTATTTTTTCTCTGTGTGGTGTCTTTTTTTAACCCTTTATTGGAGATTCTTAATGGCCGGGTCAAACGTGCCTGACATTAAGAATCTCTGGCTTAATACTGGCTGGTAAAACAAAGCCAGTATTAACTCATGATTACCCAACAAGCCACCCGGCTCCAGGGCTGTTGGAAGAGTTGGATACAGCGCCAGATGATGGCGCTTCTATGAGAGCGCCATTTTCTGGGACGGCTGCGGACTGAAATCCGCAGCAGAGGCGCCCACAAACCTCGGGCTAACCTGTGCTGCGGATTCCAATCCCCAGCTGCCTAGTTGTACCCGGCTGGACACAAAAATAGGGCGAAGCCCACGTCATTTGTTTTTTAATTATTTCATGAAATAAGTGAAATAATTAAAAAAAACGGGCTTCCCTATATTTTTGGTTCCCAGCCGGGTACAAATAGGCAACTGGGGGTTGGAGGCAGCCCGTGGCTGCCAGCTGTACCTGGCTAGCATACAAAAATATGGCGAAGCCCACGTCATTTTTTTGGTGGGCAAAAAACTTCTGCATGCAGTCCTGGATGGAGTATGCTGAGCCTTGTAGTTCTGCAGCTGCTGTCTGCTCTTCTCCATACAGACAGACAGCAGCTGCAGAACTACAAGGCTCAGCATACTCCATCCAGGACTGTATGCAGAAGTTTTTTGCCCCCTGAAAAAATTATGTGGCTTCGCCATATTTTTGTATGCTAGCCAGGTACAGCAGGCAGGTACGGCTGCCCCCAACCCCCAGTTGCCTATTTGTACCCGGCTGGGAACCAAAAATAAAGGGAAGCCCTTTTTTTATTATTTCATGAATTTCATGAAATAATTAGAAAACAAATGACGTAGGCTTTGCCCCATTTTTGTGTCCAGCCAGGTACAACTAGGCAGCTGGGGATTGGAATCCGCAGCACAGGTTGGCCTGAGCTTTCTGGGCCCCACTGCTGCGATTTGCAGTCTGCAGCCGCCTCAGAAAATGGCATTTTCATAGAAGCGCCATCTTCTGGCGCTGTATCCAACTCTTCCAGCACCTGCCTGCTATACCTGGCTAGCATACAAAAATATGGCGAAGCTCACGTCCTTTTTTTGTAGCTTTTTGGCAAAAAAAAAAAAAAATGCTTCCCTGGATTTTCCATTGCCAGTGAAGGTAACACCAAGCAGTGGGGGTTAGCAGCCAGTAGCTGCTTGGATTACCCTTAGCTAGCAATACAAAAAATGCAGTGGGAGCTAACATATATTTTTTTTAATTATTTATTTAAATAACTAAAAATAAAATGGGCTTCCCTGTATTTTGATTGCTGGACATCACAGTGCTGTAAAAATAAATCTTTAAAAAAATGACGTAGCGCTCCGCGGTATTTTTGATTCTCAGCGCAGATAAAGCAGACAGCTATGGGTTGCCACCCCCATCTGCCTGCCGTTACCTTGGTTGGCAATCAAAATACAGGGAAGCCCATTAATTTTTTCTATTTAAAAAATAGTTAAAAAAAAAAAATTACGTTGGGTCCCCCCATTTTTGATAGCCAGCTAGGGTAAAGCAGACGGCTGTAGCCTGAAAACCACAGCTGGCAGCTTTACCGTGGTTGGGGATCCAATGTGGAGGTCCCCTCAGGCTCTTTTTTATAATTATTTTATAAATATTAATAATTACACAATAAAAGTAGGGGACCCCCCAAATTGGATCACCAGCCAAGGTAAAGCGGACAGCTGTGGTCTGGTATTCTCAGGGTGGGAAGGTCCATAGTTATTGGGCCTTCACAGCCTAAAAATAGCAGGCCGCAGGCACCCCAGACGTGGCGCATCCACTAGATGCGCCAATCCTGGCGCTTCACCCCAGCTCATCCCGTGCCCTGGTGCAGTGGCAAACGGGGTAATAAATCGGGTTGATACTAGCTGTAAAGTCACCTGAGATCAAGCCCAGCAGTTTGTGATGTCATGGCGTCTATTAGATACCCAACATCATAAACTGTCAGTACTAACAAAAACAAAAAATCGACAAAAGAAATTTATTTGAAAAAACAGTCCCCAAAACATTTCCTCTTTCACCAATTTATTGTAAGAAAAAAAATAAAGGGGTCCCACGACGACTCTGGACCGTCTAGAATATGGGGGGGAGACACTCAGGGAACGTATCCCCCATTTTCTAGGAGTGCGGACCCTTCATGTGAGGAGTGTGGGTGCAATGAATCTGCACTCACTCTCCCCGGGTCCACAGCAGCAGAGTCCATGTCGTAATGGTTGCTACCAAAGCTGCAATGCCCTGCTCATGAGGTAAGGGCATGCCTAATCAGGAGAACTACTGTAGAGGAAGCTCTGCTCACTGGTATATAGGTGCTCAGAGGTAATAATAGATAAAATTAGTGAGTAACCTCGGCACTCTATATCTCCCAGACTAAGTCAGTAAGTCACAATGGATAGTAATGCAAAATCACTCTTTATTGGTCCGTATTAAGAAAATTTTTTTTTCATAAGCATATATGTTTTTGTCCAAAACAAGTTACAAATGACGTTTCGGCCTGAGCCTTCGTCAGATTGGACTTATCTGCATGTAATCATGAAAAATGACAATAATCAGTATCACATAAGAGTGAGAGAACAATAACATAAACTCGAACAATGTAGAGGTACAATTGGGATGCAGCAAAAAAATTGCAACACAGCAAGAAATGAAACACATGATACAAATGTCATAATACAGTACAAGGACAATATAGTAATGACAAATATGGGGTCAGAGTAGACTTAGACAGCTCTGGTACGAAAGAGATGTCAATCATAAAGTAACATGTGCAGTAGGTGTAGAGCTACACTATGCATGGCAGAGCTAATGGGTAGACCGACCATAGAAAAAGTAGAGAAAAAGTGGAGAAAAAGTGGAGAATAAGTGGAACATAAGAGGAGAAAAAGTGGAGAAAAAGTGGAGAAAAAAGTGGAGAAAAAGTGGAGAAAAAGTGGAGAAAAAGTGGAGAAAAAGTGGAGATTAAGAGGAGAAAAAGTGGAGAAAAAAGTGGAGAAAAAAGTGGAGAAAAAGTGGAGCATAAGAGGAGAAAAAGTGGAGAAAAAGTGGAGAAAAAAGTGGAGAAAAAGTGGAGCATAAGAGGAGAAAAAGTGGAGATTAAGAGGAGAAAAAGTGGAGAAAAAGTGGAGAAAAAGTGGAGAAAAAGTGGAGCATAAGAGGAGAAAAAGTGGAGAAAAAAGTGAAGAAAAAGTGGAGAAAAAGTGGAGCATAAGAGGAGAAAAAGTGGAGAAAAAGTGGAGAAAAAGTGGAGAAAAAGTGGAGCATAAGAGGAGAAAAAGTGGAGAAAAAGTGGAGAATAAGTGGAACATAAGAGGAGAAAAAGTGGAGAAAAAGTGGAGAAAAAGTGGAGAATAAGTGGAACATAAGAGGAGAAAAAGTGGAGAAAAAGTGGAGAAAAAAGTGGAGAAAAAGTGGAGAAAAAGTGGAGAAAAAGTGGAGAAAAAGTGGAGATTAAGAGGAGAAAAAGTGGAGAAAAAAGTGGAGAAAAAAGTGGAGAAAAAGTGGAGCATAAGAGGAGAAAAAGTGGAGAAAAAGTGGACAAAAAAGTGGAGAAAAAGTGGAGAAAAAGTGGAGAAAAAGTGGAGATTAAGAGGAGAAAAAGTGGAGAAAAAGTGGACAAAAAAGTGGAGAAAAAGTGGAGAAAAAGTGGAGAAAAAGTGGAGATTAAGAGGAGAAAAAGTGGAGAAAAAAGTGGAGAAAAAAGTGGAGAAAAAGTGGAGCATAAGAGGAGAAAAAGTGGAGAAAAAGTGGAGAAAAAAGTGGAGAAAAAGTGGAGCATAAGAGGAGAAAAAGTGGAGAAAAAGTGGAGAAAAAAGTGGAGAAAAAGTGGAGCATAAGAGGAGAAAAAGTGGAGATTAAGAGGAGAAAAAGTGGAGAAAAAGTGGAGAAAAAGTGGAGCATAAGAGGAGAAAAAGTGGAGAAAAAAGTGAAGAAAAAGTGGAGAAAAAGTGGAGCATAAGAGGAGAAAAAGTGGAGAAAAAGTGGAGAAAAAAGTGGAGAAAAAGTGGAGCATAAGAGGAGAAAAAGTGGAGATTAAGAGGAGAAAAAGTGGAGAAAAAGTGGAGAAAAAGTGGAGAAAAAGTGGAGCATAAGAGGAGAAAAAGTGGAGAAAAAAGTGAAGAAAAAGTGGAGAAAAAGTGGAGCATAAGAGGAGAAAAAGTGGAGAAAAAGTGGAGAAAAAGTGGAGAAAAAGTGGAGAAAAAGTGGAGCATAAGAGGAGAAAAAGTGGAGAAAAAAGTGGAGAGAACGTGGAGAAAAAGTGGAGAAAAAGTGGAGCATAAGAGGAGAAAAAGTGGAGAAAAAGTGGAGAAAAAGTGGAGAAAAAGTGGAGCATAAGAGGAGAAAAAGTGGAGAAAAAAGTGGAGAAAACGTGGAGAAAAAGTGGAGAAAAAGTGGAGAAAAAGTGGAGCATAAGAGGAGAAAAAGTGGAGAAAAAGTGGAGAAAAAGTGGAGCATAAGAGGAGAAAAAGTGGAGAAAAAAGTGGAGAAAAAGTGGAGAAAAAGTGGAGAAAAAGTGGAGCATAAGTGGAGAAAAAGTGGAGAAAAAGTGGAGAAAAAGTGGAGAAAAAGTGGAGAAAAAGTGGAGAAAAAGTGGAGAAAAAGTGGAGCATAAGAGGAGAAAAAGTGGAGAAAAAAGTGGAGAGAACGTGGAGAAAAAGTGGAGAAAAAGTGGAGCATAAGAGGAGAAAAAGTGGAGAAAAAGTGGAGAAAAAGTGGAGCATAAGAGGAGAAAAAGTGGAGAAAAAAGTGGAGAAAAAGTGGAGAAAAAGTGGAGAAAAAGTGGAGCATAAGAGGAGAAAAAGTGGAGATTAAGAGGAGAAAAAGTGGAGAAAAAGTGGAGAAAAAGTGGAGAAAAAGTGGAGAAAAAGTGGAGAAAAAAATGGAGAAAAAGTGGAGAGAAAGTGGAGAAAAAAATGGAGAAAAAGTGGAACACCCTTTGGTACCTTTCATGTGGCACTAAGGGGTGCTTAGCTTTGTATTTAGCCAAAAAAATGAAAAAAAAATGACATAGGGTTCCCCCTAGTTTTGTAGCCAGCTAGGGTAAAGCAGACGGCTGCAGCCTGCAGACCACAGCTGGCAACCTCACCTTGGCTGGTAATCCAAAACTGAGGGCACCCCACGCTGTTATTTTAAATTAAATAAATAATTAAAAAAAAAAAACACGTAGGGGTCCCCCAAAATTGGATCACCAGCCAAGGTAAAGCAGACAGCTGGGGCCTGATATTCTCAGACTAGGGAGGTCCATGGTTATTGGAATCTCCCCAGCCTAAAAATAGCAGGCCGCAGCCGCCCCAGAAGTGGCGCATCCATTAGATGCGCCAATCCTGGTGCTTCGCCCCAGCTCATCCCGCGCCCTGGTGCGGTGGCAAACGGGGTAATATTTGGGGTTAATACCAGATGTGTAATGTCACCTGGCATCAAGCCCTGGGGTTGGTGAGGTCAGGCGTCTATCAGATACCCGACATCACCAACCCAGTCAGTAATAAAAAAAAATAGACGACAAACACATTTTTATTTGAAAAAACACTCCCCAAAACATTCCCTCTTTAACCAATTTATTAGATTGAAAAACAAATCCAGGTCTGGTGTAATCCAAGGGGTTGCCATGACGATCCACACTGTCCCAGTCAATGAAGAGCAGGATGTTCCCCATTGACTGGGAGAGCAGTGCAGTGACCTGAGCTAACATCAATGGGTCAGCCCAGGTCACTGCAGGGGGGTGACAAGTGCTGCTGTCAGCGAGGTACATTACCTGCGCTGATCTCCAGCACACTGACAGCCCCTGTCACTGAGGTCAATGACCGGCGCCTTCACAGCAAGTATCGCGAGAGGTCCGTGACGTCACCGCTAGTCAGTCTCGGGTCGGAAGCGATAGGTGATGTGACAAGCGGCGGCCATGGAGGACAGTGACAGCGCTGAGGTCGGGATGGCGGGACTTCATCACCGCAGGTAAGCCGAGCGAGCGAGCGAGCGAGCGAGCGGGCGGGCGGGGGGGGATGGGGGGGATGGGGGGGGATGGGGGGGGGGATGTGTGTGTGTGTGTGTGTTTGTGTATGTATGTGTACATGCCGCGGGCAGGAGGGGGCGGAGCGAGCTGAGCGGGAAAGTGTGGGCTTCCTGCACGTAACTAAGATAAACATCGGGTTACTAACCAAAGCGCTTTGCTTGGATACCCGATGTTTATCTTGGTTACCAGCTTGTGGCAGGCTGCCAGCGATGGCTCCTGCACACTGTAGCTGTAAAAAGCCCTGCTTTTTGCTGCTAGAACCGTTCTCGAACGTATCTAGAACTATCGAGCTTTTGCAAAAAGCTCGAGTTCTAGTTCGATCTAGAACATGCCCCAAAATCACTCGAGCCGCGAACTGGAGAACCACGAACCACGAACCGCGCTCAACTCTAACCATGAACCTATTTTTTTGAGCACATACATTTTTCACAATTTAAGAAGCATTCCCATGAAGATTTTTTTAAAATAAATCTATGTATATGTGTACGTAATGTAGTGTGTGTTAATATACTCATCTACCGCCACCTTCTCTGGGAACCAGTTCTCCTGGATTTAGTTCCATTCTGCTCCTCTTCTCAGTCTCACTGCAATTCAGACTACCCAGATCACTCTGTACTCTATGCACAAGCCAGATGTTTCTTTTACAGTGTAAGTCTAAGGGGCTTTGTTCTGACACTCTATAGACTTAAATATAAAAGCCATATTTGGGTCATGCAGAGCACATTGTGACCTGTAAAATTGGTAAAGCAATGAAGTCACAAAGCAAAACAGTGTGGATCCCAGAGATGGCAGCAGTAGGTGAGTATATTAACAAATACACTACACTATACAGGGTGGGCCATTTATACGGACACATCTAAATATAATGGGAATGGTTGATGACATCAACTTCCTGTTTGTGTCTCATTAGTATATGGGAGTGGGGAAACTTTTCAAGATGGGTGGTGACCATGGTGGCCCTTTGAAGTCAGCCATTATGGATCCAACTTTATTTTTTCCAAAGGGAAGAGGGTCATGTAACACATCTTATTGAGAATTTCACAAGAAAAACAATGGTGATGGTGTACCACCACATTATGGGTGTCAGGTCCTAGCATTCCTACATGAACAGTGTCCTGGAAAGTGGATTGGTCATCGTGGACCAGTTAAATGGCACCAAGTTCTCCTGATCTGACCCCCTTAGACTTTTATTTTTGGGGTCATCTGAAGGCAATTGTCTATGCTGTGAAGATACAAGATGTGCAGCATCTGAAACAATGGATACTGGAAGCCTGTGCTAGCATTTCTTCTGCGGTGTTGCTATCAGTGTGTCAAGAGTGGGAGAAGAGGGTTGCATTGACAATCCAACACAATGGGCAGAACTTTGAACACATTTTATAAGTGGTCATGAAATTATAAATAACTAATGAACAATTAATGTTACGTTCAAACCAAGCACACCATTCTTTTTCTTGTGAAATTCTCAATACTTTTGATGTGTTACATGACCCTCCTCCCATTGGAAAAAATAAAGTTAATCTAAAAATGAGCCACCTTCTTCACTATTTTCCTGAAGTCTATCTCGCACATTGCCGGGAGATCAATGGCACCTGCCTCATGCCACCACAACACCCCCTTCTCACTGCATTGCCACACTCGTGCTGCTGCTGGCTTCCTGTGACCACGCACTTCCCCTGTTAACACTAGAAGTCCCAGAGAGGGGTCATTTAACATTTTTACCTTTGGAACCCAGAGACGAGTCGAATGGCCTGAAGGATTTCAGCTAACATCCTATAATCACCGTCTTTTGTTCTGTAATTAAGACCATTACTGTCGCACCACAGGAGGTTGTTGTTTTCCATTGAGTTTAGCCATTTAGTTTTTAGTTAGTTCTATTCAGTTTATTGTATGTCATTTGACCCACTTCAGTGGGGAGCTCGAAATTTCTGGGACTTCTAGTGTTAAGCTGCATTTGGCCTATAAAATGGATCAAAAAACTATAAGACATACCCCATTTTAACTTTAAAAATTCTTTTTTTCTATTTCCGTCTCTAAATTTGGGGTGCCTTTTATGGTCCACTTTAACATTGCAATGGGTAGAAATGTTGCATTTTTTGTTATACTACGATATCACTGATGATGTACTAATACTAAAAATTGACAAACTGTCCAAACACTTATTAAAATCTGTTCAAAAACACTTAAGAAACTTGATCTAATTTTTGTGCATGAAAAAAAGCTGAGGCCTAAAAGAGGCTTTAGATTGGGGCCACATGAGCGTATGATATCCAATGCGAGTGCATCAGATGCAATAGCTAGCTCTCACTGTGCTGCGAGTGTAAGCTGAGTGTCATGCTTCAATGATCCGATCCTGCGATCGGATGACAACTGTGGAGGAGTGTGTGGGCGCTCCAGTCCGATTAAGGCTCAGAAAATAATCGCAGATGGGAACGGCCCCATACAGTAACATTGGTCTGAGTGGAATGTGAATTTTCTTATCACATTCCACTCAATCCGTTTTACTCACTGTGTGTCCTAGCCCTAAGGGGTGCTTCACACACAGCGAGCTCGCTGCCGAGATCGCTGCTGAGTCACGCTTTTTGTGACGCAGCAGTGACCTCATTAGCGATCTCGCTGTGTGTGACACTGAGCAGCGATCTGGCCCCTGCTGCGAGATCGCTGCTCGTTACACACAGCCCTGGTTCGTTTTCTTCAAAGCCGCTCTCCTGCTGTGACACACAGATCGCTGTGTGTGACAGCAAGAGAGCGACAAATGAAGCGAGCAGGGAGCAGGAGCCGGCGTCTGGCAGCTGAGGTAAGCTGTATCCAAGATAAACATCGGGTAACCAAGGTGGTTACCCGATATTTACCTTAGTTACCAGCATCTGCAGCTCTCACGCTGCCTGTGCTGCCGGCTCCGGCTCTCTGCACATGTAGCTGCTGTACACATCGGGTTAATTAACCCGATGTGTACAGCAGCTAGGAGAGCAAGGAGCCAGCGCTAAGCAGTGTGCGCGGCTCCCTGCTCTCTGCACATGTAGCTGCATTACACATCGGGTTAATTAACCCGATGTGTACTGTAGCTATGGTAGGAGAGCAAGGAGCCAGCGCTCAGTGTGCGCGGCTCCCTGCTCCCTGCACACACAGCTGTGCGCTGGTAACTAATGTAAACATCGGGTAACCATACCCGATGTTTACCTTAGTTACCAGTCTCCGCAGCTTCCAGACGGCAGCTCCGTGCAAGCGCAGCGTCGCTTGCACGTCGCTGCTGGCTGGGGGCTGTTCACTGGTCGCTGGTGAGATCTGCCTGTTTGACAGCTCACCAGCGACCATGTAGCGATGCAGCAGCGATCCTGACCAGGTCAGATCGCTGGTCGGATCGCTGCTGCATCGCTAAGTGTGAAGGTACCCTTAAACTGCAAGTACACTGGGTGTGCTAAGTGCATTTGCTGTACATCACCATTATCCACAGTTCCTCTTCAGTTCTCCTTGCTTAGATCTGCATCTGGCTGCTTCATTAACACCATGGACAGATAATGGCTTTTGTGTCTATTGTCAAACAAGCAGCAGGGGACAATTGCAGAAAGGTAGAAGGAAAGGGGAGCAGTGGAATGCAACTGCACTTGCCACTCCCAGGGCTTGTAGTGTAATTTATAGATGGATAAAAATAAGAACTTCTCTGCAATTAAGCAATGAATTGGGAAGATATAGATTTTATTTTAATCATTGAACAATGACCTTTACATCACTAAGGGGTACTTTGCACACTACGACATCGCAGGTGCGATGTTGGTGGGGTCAAAACGAAAGTGACGCACTTCCGGCGTCGCTGTCGATATCGGAGTGTGTAAATCCTTTTTGATACGATTAACGAGCGCAAAAGCGTCGTAATCGTATCATCGGTGTAGTGTCTGACATTTTCATAATTTAGCTGCAGCGACAGGTACGATGTTGTTCCTCGTTCCCCTGCGGCAGCACACATCGCTGTGTGAGAAGCCGCAGGAGCGAGGAACATCAGCGTACCTGCGTCCTGCGGCTCACGCCGGCTATGCGGAAGGACGGAGGTGTGCGGGATGTTTACGTCCCGCTCATCTCCGCCCCTCCGCTTCTATTGGCTGCCTGCCGTGTGACGTCGCAGTGACGCCGCACGACCCGCCCCCTTAGAAAGAAGGCTTGTCGCCGGCCAGAGCGACGTCGCAGGGCAGGTAAGTGCATGTGAAGCTGCCATAGCGATAATGTTCGCTATGGCAGCTATCACAAGATATCGCTGCTGCGACGGGGGCGGGGACTATCGAGCTCGGCATCGCAGCAATCGGCTTGCGATGTCGCAGGGTGCAAAGTACCCCTAAGTCTGGCTACTCTCCTAAAATAATTCTGAAAGGTTCTCTTTAAAGATGGTCATAACATGCGTGTGTTTATGTATCACTAATGTGCTTCTACTTTTTCTGTTCTTTCTATGAAAACTAAGTTAAAAATATCTCATATTAATTATGAAAATTATGCGCAAGCTGCTGCTGTGTTGACTGGATGCTGCGTTAATATAGCTATACATATTTCATGCAGTGTTTTGCATTAATGAATGCAATAACCTTACACTTATAAAGGCAAAATGGCAAGAAAATTACCATAACTCTTAGATTTAGGAATGCAAATTTACAAAAATTCCTTTATTGTTCACATATGAGCGTAAGGTTATATAGAGGGACATAATTACAAGATATCAGAAAATCTAAATATTTCATTATGTTTTTAGAATTTTTAGGATCATTATCTTAGGTGTTAGCTTATTTTAATTTAGGTATATACATTGCTTTACAGGGGTAGGATTTGTTACTACTTCAGGTCAATATTATAGGACATGCTACATATGAATGATAACTGTAAATGCAATTACAAGGTGACTAATACTAATAGCATCTAGCATAAAACATATTAGCAAATTAATGGAAATAAATTAAAAGACAGGAATAGCATCAGGAGTGTTGATGGTTACATCACTAGTAGGAATGAGCAGACGTGTAACTATTTAGGTTTGCTGAGTTCGATCAAACTTTAGTTAAAAGTTTGGTTCAGTACCTGGACTTGACCCGGACCCAGAACCCCATAGAAGTCAATGGGCAATGAAACTTTAATGGTTTATAACGGCTGTAAAATGGTCAAATTAAGGGCTAGCAGTTGGAAAAAGGAAACAAAACAGGGGTAAGAGCAAGACAATTTTCCTGCAAACAAATGTGGATAAGGAATAAATAAATAATTAAAAATAAAAAGCATAGGTTCCCCCCTGGTTTTGATAACCAACCAAGATAAAGCATTCAGCTGGGGGCTGGTATTAGCAGGCTGCTTAGGCCAATGGTTATTTGGCCCATCCCAGCTTAAAAACAGCAGCTCACAGGAGTCCCAGAAGTTGTGCATCCATTAAAACATGTGTCGTTGAAATCGGGGTAATGGTTAATGGGGTTGATAACAGCTGTATAATGTCAAGAGAAATTCCGTACCTACTAGTGATGAGCGAGTACGCTTGTCACTACTCGGTACTCACACGAGTATCACTGTACTCGGGCTACTCGGCGGGTACCGAGTAATTTCGCGATTCTCGTGCTGTACTCGTGGTCTTCATCCCTGCATGTTGGCGCTCTTTTGTGAGCCAGCCCTCATGCAGGGATTGGCTGGCAGACCACTGCAATGCCACAGCCCTGTTAGTTGTGGAAGTGCAGTGATTGGCCGGCCCACAGGGAGAGTGTTGCTGCTTCAGGGAAAGGTTTGCGGCCCTTTATAGTTATTTCCGTAGCAGGGCTGCAAACAGTGTGACCAGAAGTCCTTCTCAGGACTATTGTAGTTGTATACAGGCAGGCAGGGTATAGTCAGGTCGGAGTACAGGAGAAGAGTCCTTCTCAGGACTATTGTTGTTGTATACAGGCAGGGCAGGCAGGGTATAGCCAGGTCGGAATACAGGCTAGTGACCAGAAGAGTCCTTCTCAGGACTATTGTAGCTGTATACAGGCAGGCAGGCAGGGTATATAGCCATTCCTAGTGGTGACCTTATACCAGCCTTCATCATATCTGGGGCTGGTGTACACAGTCTAAAACATTCCTGATAGTGTCAGACTTCTCAGTAATTGTCACTCCTAAAAACCTGTTAGGTTCTTAGTGAGTCCGTGTTTGCATTTTGAAAACCGCACGTGTGTGCCTGTCGGTGGCAGCGTACAGGTGCACTTGTGTGCGTTTTGCACAAACTAGTATATAACGCACAAGTCTAGTAAATAATACACATCAGTCAGCAGTGTCTGATAGTGTCAAACTTCTCAGTAATTGTCGCTCCTAAAAACCTGTTAGGTTCTTAGTGTGTCCGTGCTTGCATTTAAAAAACGCACGTGTGTGCCTGTCAGTGGCAGCGTACAGGTGCACTTGTGTGCGTTTTGCACAAACTTGGATATAATGCACAAGTCTAGTGAATAATACACGTCAGCAGTGTCTGATAGTGTCAAACTTCTCAGTAATTGTCACTCCTAAAAACCTGTTAGGTTCTTAGTGAGTCCGTGCTTGCATTTTGAAAACCGCACGTGTGTGCCTGTCGGTGGCAGCGTACAGGTGCACTTGTGTGCGTTTTGCACAAACTAGTATATAACGCACAAGTCTAGTAAATAATACACATCAGTCAGCAGTGTCTGATAGTGTCAAACTTCTCAGTAATTGTCGCTCCTAAAAACCTGTTAGGTTCTTAGTGTGTCCGTGCTTGCATTTAAAAAATGCACGTGTGTGCCTGTCAGTGGCAGCGTACAGGTGCACTTGTGTGCGTTTTGCACAAACTTGGATATAACGCACAAGTCTAGTGAATAATACACGTCAGCACAGCATTGCAAAATGCGCAAGGGCATTGGCAACGAACAAGGAAGTGGACGTGATGGTGGTGCAGGCAGAGGCCGAGGTCGTGGGCAAGCTCTAATTTCGCCACAACAAAGGGCCACATCTACTCGCTCGCACGTCCTGTCCCAAATTCTTGGGGACCGCAGCAGTACACCGCTCTTGAACCAAGACCAGTGTCAACAGGTTGTTAGTTGGATAGCGGATAATGCTTCCAGTCAGATTGGCACCACCACAAACACTCTGTCTTCCACACGGTCAAGTATCAGTAACCGTGATACTGCACCGCACATTTCAGAACCTGATCCTCCTTCCTACCACCAGGCCGAGTACACGTCCACAGACATTACTGATCCCACACTTGGACACTCGGAAGAGCTGTTCATGTTTCCATTCGCACATTCTGGCCTCTCGCCAGCTCCTGTTGAAGTGGGTCATGACGAGATCGTATGTACAGATGCCCAAATATTTGAGCAGCCACGTTCTCACGAAGTTGGCAATGTGTCTCAACAAGGGGTGGACGATGATGAGACACAATTGTCAGGAAGTCAGGAGGAGGAGCAGGGTGCGGAAGAGGAAGACGACGTGGTGGATGATCCAGTAACTGACCCAACCTGGCAGGAGGATATGCAGAGCGAGGACAGCAGTGCACAGGGGGAGGGAGGCATAGCATCCCAACAGGCAGTAAGAAGCAGGGTGGTGGCCCCAGGCAGAAGTCAGGCAACCATTCCCCGGAACAACAACACGACACAAGGTGCCTGTACAAATGATAGGTCTTCCCGAGTCTGGCAGTTTTTTAAGTTGGCTCCAGATGATTCTAAAAAGGCCATTTGCAACACCTGCCATGCCAGCATCAGCAGGGGTACCAAAACTAGCAGCCTGACCATGACCATAACCAGCATGATCAGGCACATGTCAGCCCAGCACCCGACTTTGTGGGATGTACAACAGAGTCGAGGAGCAGTTCTTGCTGATGTCACTGCTACGTCTTCGCTTGTTGTGCATGCGAGCCAATCCCCTGTCCATGCTGCCCGCGAACAAGCCTCCTCCGGCCCTGCACCTGCAGTTGCCCATGCAGAAATAACACCATCATCAAGCACGTCCTTGTCCCAGCGCAGCGATCAGTAATCCATTCAGCAAACCTTTGAACACAGGCGCAAATAGACTGCCAGCGCCCCACATGCCACAGTTCTAAATGCTAACATTTCGCGACTGCTTGCGCTGGAAATGTTGCCTTTTAGGCTGGTGGAGACAGAAGCATTCCGCGACCTGATGGCGGCAGCTGTCCCACGTTACTCGGTCCCCAGCCGCCACTATTTCTCCCGGTGTGCCGTCCCCGCATTGCATAACCACGTGTCACAAAACATCACATGTGCCTTGAACAACGCTGTTTCAGCCAAAGTCCACCTAACCACAGACACATGGACAAGTGCTTGTGAGCAAGGCCGCTACATCTCGTTGATGGCACACTGGGTTAATATTGTGGGAGCTGGGACCCAGTCTGAGCGAGGGACGGAACACGTCCTTCCCACACCAAGGTTTGCAGGCCCTACCTCAGTCAGGGTTTCACCCACACTCTACAGCTCCGGAATTTCATGCTCCTCAGCCTCCTCCTCCTCCTGCGCATCCTCATCCACTTTACCCTCCACACCAGTCCCAAGCTGGAAGCACTGCAGCACTGCCTCGGCGAAGCGGCAACAGGCTGTGCTGAAGCTAATCTGCATAGGTGACAAACCCCACAATGCAGAAGAGGTGTGGACAGCTCTGAAACAGCAGGCAGATCACTGGCTCACACCTCTGAACCTAAAGCCAGGAAAGGTCGTGTGTGACAATGGCCGGAACCTGGTAGCGGCTTTGAGGCGAGGCCAGCTGACACATGTTCCATGCGTGGCCCATGTGCTCAACCTCGTGGTTCAGCGGTTTCTAAAGTCATACCCAGAACTGTCTGATCTGCTGGTAAAAGTTCGCCCCCTGTATGAACATTTTTGCAAGTCACCTACTGCTTCAGCCGGCCTTGCCGGCTTTCAGCGCCGTTTGCATCTTCCGGCTCACAGACTGGTGTGTGATGTCCCCACGCATTGGAATTCAACTCTGCACATGTTGGTCAGGATATGTGAGCAGAAGAGGGCAGTTGTTGAGTACCTGCATCACCTAAGCCGTCGGGAAATGGGTCAAACTCCACACATAATACCTGAGGAGTGGAGATGGATGTCCGACCTATGTACCATCCTCCAAAACTTTGAGGACTCCACCAAGATCGTGAGCGGCGATGACGCCATTATTAGCATCACCATACCGCTTCTCTGCCTTCTAAAATGGTCTCTGCTCAAAAACAAACATGATGCATTGCAGGCGGAGCGCGATGAGTTGGAGCAAGAAACAGTAGTGGGTGTAGGTGATAACACACAGCCCAGCCTCGTCTCATCACAACGTGCAGTGGAGGACTATGACGAGGAGGAGGATGAAGACATGGAGCAACTCTCCGGCCAAATTGAGGATATGACATGCACACCAGTTATATCCTCGGTTCAGCGTGGCTGGCCAGAGGACAGGGTAGATGAGGAGGAGGAGGAGAAGGACAGCATGTTCAGTCATCGTGTTGGTCAGGATACTGAAGTGATGGCTGTTAAGAGTCTGGCGCACATGGCTGACTTTATGGTAAGCTGCCTGTCTCGTGATTCTCGCGTTTAGAACATCTTGGCCGACAATCATTACTGGTTGGTAACACTGTTAGACCCACGCTACAAGTAGAACTTTATGTCTCTTATTCCCGAGGCGGAGAGGTCAGCCAAAATGCAGCAGTTCCGGAAGGCCATAGTGACGGAAGTAGGCAAAGCATTCCCCTCACAAAACGCTAGCAGCATAGGTCAGGAATCAGTGGACAACCAAGGCATACCGCCGAGAGGGGCACAAGTCCAATCCGCCAGAGGTAGGGGAACAGTCTTTAAGATGTGTGACAGTTTTCTCAGCCCCTCACGTACCACAGCCCCTGAGGTGCGGGGTAGTGTTACAAGAAATCCTAAGTTTGCCCAGATGCTCAAGGAGTACCTTGCTGATCGAACAACTGTACTCAGACATTCCTCTGTGCCTTACAATTATTGGGTATCCAAGCTGGACACGTGGCATGAATTGGCTCTCTACTCCTTGGAAGTCCTGGCCTGCCCTGCCGCTAGCGTTTTGTCAGAGCGTGTTTTTAGTGCCGCAGGTGGAATCATTACAGATAAACGCACCCGCCTGTCAACTGAAAATGCTGACAGGCTGACTCTGATCAAGATGAACAAGGGTTGGATTGGGCCAGACTTCACCACACCACCAGCAAATGAGAGCGGAATTTAAAGTTTGTAACAGGAATTTGCCATGTACGTCCACTCACCCATGGGTACACACTTCTGGAGTTTGGCTAATCGCTGGACTGCTCCTCCTTCTCCTCATGCGCCACCATGATGACCGTTACAATAGTTAGGCCATTGTTTCAGGTATACCCCCAGTGGTAAATTTTTTCGCCCATTCTTTCAGAATGGGCATTACGACAGGAGACCGGCTCCTTTGCAATGGGAACAATGTTTTGAGGCCCTCATGCACGTCTCTATCCAGGGACAATGTGGAGCCTCCCAATTTTTGGCTGCCCTGCCTAAGGACTATTCTACAATAGACCCACTTCCTTATAATGGGCACTTCAGGTTTACAGGCCATAATGCACGTCTCTATCCAGGGACAATGTGGAGCCTCCCAATTTTTGGCTGCCCTGCCTAAGGACTATACTACAATAGACCCACTTCCTTACAATGGGCACTTCAGGTTTACAGGCCATCCTGCACGTCTCTATCCAGGGACAATGTGGAGCCTCCCAATTTTTGGCTGCCCTGCCTAAGTGCTATACTACAATAGACCCACTTCCTTACAATGGGCACTTCAGGTTTACAGGCCATCATGCACGTCTCTATCCAGGGACAATGTGGAGCCTCCCAATTTTTGGCTGCCCTGCCTAAGGGCTATACTACAATAGACCCACTTCCTTACAATGGGCACTTCAGGTTTACAGGCCCTCATGCACGTCTGTATGCAGGGGCATTGGTGAACCTCACAATTTTGGACTGCCCTGGCAAAGGAAAATACTACAAAGACTCACTTCCTCAAAATGGGCACATTAGACTCAAGAGGCCTTCATGTACGTCTCTTCTCAGGGACATCGGAGTGCCACACAATGTTTTCACGTAAAATCTTTCATGTAATCTCCAAAAGTAACATACACCAGCTCTATCTCACTATTGGATATGTGCCTTAACATTTCCTGCCATGAAAATTCATTTTGGTGTCATTTTGGAAGGTTTTCTGGTGAGTCCGTAAAAATGGAGTAAAACTCGGACAAAATTGTTCACAGCTGTGACTTTTGAGTGATAAATGCTTCAAGGGGTCTTCCCCATGCTGTTGCCATGTCATTTGAGCACTCTTCTGAGACTTTTGTGACATTTTTAGGGTTTCTACATGCTGCCGGGGGGTCATTTCATAAAAATACTCGGGTCTTCCATAGGATAACATTGGGATCGGTGCTCGGGCCAAGTACACGAGTATCTTGGGATGCTCGGCCCGAGCCTCGAGCACCCGAGCTTTTTGGTACTCGCTCACCACTAGTGCCTACCACTAACTGCAAATGACCTATGGAGCCTTGTGCTGAGAACAAGACTTCATTGGTTGTTATAAGTCCTGGTGCCAGGCATGAGTTTTAACATGAGCATGAGAAAATCCATGTGTGCCTTTGAGTTTGAGTTACCTATGTAGCCTCGTTCTGAGAACGAGGCTACATAGGATTCGATGGACGTCGTGGGACATTACATTATTAGATTACTTCAGAATTTTTTTAGGATTTTTTTAAATTAATATAGTGGTGAATGAGGGAGTGTGACGGAGTCTTTATTCAAATAAACTATTTTCTCCTGAGAGCTTTTATTTACTTTACACTTACTGGGTTAATAATGGGGGACTTTCTTTGTTTTTGTCAACTTCCAGAGGACAGTATGTGCTGAGCATCACATCACTGTGTCTTATATAGATTCGATGACAAGATGCTGTTGGCCAAACACAGCCATTCGAGTTCTTGGCATGGTTGTAATGGCTGCGAAATTGCCCACAGCCAAAATGCTTGTTAATTTGCTGCGCAACAACATCCAAACTCGAAACTCGACCACTAACTTTTGTGTGAAGTCTGTGTTTGAGTACCAGACAATAGGTGTCCAGCACAGACCCCAAACTTTACAGTTCAAGTATGTTCATCCCAAATCACTAGCCATAAGTGTAAAGCAAAGTTTGTTAATCATCATAACATTGGTAAATATCACATTGCTTGTCAAAAATTCTTAAAGTCTCCGTACATATTAGATATGTCTTGAATGATTGATCATTTGGCTGAGAGCTGTAATCCCGACTCCTCCATACACTGGAATGCTCGACTTGGCTGAGTGTTCCTGTATCTCCTAAGAGAGGATGGCTACCAGACTACCCTGGCATCAAATTATCTTTAGGGAGAACAAATGGATCATCTATTGAAATTCAACAAGACGGTTCCTTCTCTTATTGTGAGGCCTGCATACACATTGGACTGGGGGCTAATCCAGCAATGCCAACTGAATTTAAGCTATTGTCTATGGGGGCATATTATATTAGGAGAATTGTACAGCAATAAATTAACATCAAAATAATGGGCAATAGTTTAGAACACAATGATTTGGAAAATCTCTTATAGATATATTTTATTCACCACAGATCATAAAATGCAGATCAGAAGTTGAACTTTAGACATTTTTCCATTTCATTTAAAAAAAATAACTCATTTAAAATTTGATGGCAGCAACACATCTAAAAATAAAAGTTAAGACAGAGTTAATGGCTGGAAAAGTGATCCATACTAATGAAACATGACTATGAATAAAAAAAGTGAGTTAGAGAGGCAAAGTCTCTCAGAAGTAAAGATGGTCAGAGGTTCACCAATCTGCAATCAACTGGATCTAAAAGTTGTGAAACAATTGCAGAAGAAAGTTCCTCAGCATTAAATTGCAAATACTTTGAATAAGTGTGCATAATAGCATCAAAGAATGTAGACATTCTGGAAAAATCATTGTAAACAAGGGGCAAGGCCAACTGCAATATTGGATGCCCTTTATCTACAGGATCTCTGGTGGCACTGGATTTAATACAAGCATGATTCAGTCTTACAAATCCCTATATCCACTGTAAAAATGTCTAAATTTAAATTTTTAATATGTGATCTAAGTAATGTTCTGAATAAAATATGGTTATAACAGATTTCAAATCATTGCATTTTTGTTTTCTTTACATTTTTCCAGTCTTTCTTGGAATTGGAGTTGAAAATAAGGACAAACTTTAAAAGATATCTATAGACTGTTTGTAGTTAGAAGAAGTATCAGCAAATGAACAGTAAATTGACTTCCTATTCACAAATTACCACGTTTTTATCTCTAAATCACTAAGAGTGCTATGAAAATCTTCAGGAAAAGCACTTAATTGTAATTGTAAAATCATTTTTAGAAACTGATGGATTTGTGAGATAACTTAAAGAGTCTATCAGGACACAAAATAACTTACTTGTGAGATTTTTTCCAGTTGGCTCCACTTAGACCAGCCCCACAATCATATGCCTGGATGATGAATGTATACTCTTTTTGTAGTTCACAGTCAATTGGTCCTTTTGCTTTTAGTCGACCTTCTCCAGATGTTCTGTTCAGTACGACTGCCTCAAAAGGGGTGTCCTGACCATGGATCTTAAATGCACAGATTTCTCCTGGTAAATAAGGAAAAAAAGTTGATGAGTGGTTTGATATTATATGTTATACATTTTGCAAAATACTATGTGTTTATTCTTGTGTTTATTGTTCTTGCTTTTTACTTATGGTCTTCAACACAATGTGACAATGTACTGTATATAAAAAGCTGTGATTTAGACTATCATGGAACAAATACTGTGGAAATAAATGTCTTTTTCTCATGTTATATTGCTTATCCCCATGTTTATTCAAAGCATAATAGGGAGCGTTGGACAGTTTACAACATTGAATTTATTGATTTTGTGGACTCACAAAGCAATGCATTTTTTAATTCAGGTTACATAATACATATATCCATTATTATGATGAAATGTCTGTTAGAGTAAGGAAGGAGTTAATATCTTGAGGCCTACTAAAAAGTTCTTAGGGCGTTTCATTTCACTTTTGAAACAAAAAACTTTAGAGGAGGTATGGCTAAGCTGGGTGAATGCTGGGAATGTCTTGACTTATTTATGCAGTTACAGTATGTGTTTTACTGTTTGCTACCAAGTAAGAAACACCTAAATGTATGCTTGGTACATCCACATTTCTTATAAGTTTAAAAGACCTGATTTTCATTAAATTGATTTGGAGAGCTTTGGAAATCACGTCTTTATATTTCTTTTTTTTTCACCGGCATCGTAGAATGAATCCCAGAAACTTTTAACTGGAGTTAAAGACTGCTCCAATAGATTTGGGGTTCTTTCCTGGATATCCAGATAACCTAAAAAAATTTAAAAAGGGATGATTTCCAGAAAATGAGAGGCATATAAAAGCCCCAGTAGGGAAGCCATTGTTTTACTTGTACTCTCCTTCTCAGAAAACCTTTCACCAGTCAGGTTTTGGAAATTAGTATAGATATTTAAGATAAAACTTTCTCGGATTCCATGCATATATATGTGTGTGTTGAATTGTCTATACAGTAGAACTGTAGAAGTGTGTAGACAGTGTCTTGTCTTCTTTCATTGTGAGTGTTCTGTTATTGTCATGCAATATCCTGAACAACCACAATAGGTGATATATTACCTGAAAATATTGAAATATGTAAGAAATATTGACATGAAATGTAGAAGGTGACTGACTGGACAGAATCTGAAAGAAAGCATTTTACCCTTGATAAAGTCTGAAGTATTTTAACTTCATAGAGGACAGTCAATTCCGGACAGTTGGGCAGTAGACCCCACCTCCCGCAACCCCCTCATTCCTCCTGTGAATGGAAAGGCCCCCAAACCACGCTGCTTGAGGTCTAGTGTGAAGTTTCCAAAATCAGTGATGGGTTGGGGAGCCATGTCATCTGCTTGTGTAAGTCCACTGTGTTTTATCAAGTCCAAAGTCAGCGCAGCCGTCAACCAGGAAATTTTAGAGCACTTCATGCGTCCCTCTGCCGACAAGATTTTTGGAGATGGAAATTTCATTTTTCAGCAGGACTTGGCCCCTGTCCACACTTCTAAAAGTACTGTGATGCCCTGGCCTATCAGGTCATCACAGGGTATTGTGCAATATGCCCTTTTGCATAATATCCACCTCCTCCTTGGTTACGGGTCCCTGGCTTTTGGTGTTGCTAAGAACTAGCTAATCGAAATCCTAGGAACACTCTGCACCACACCCAACAGACACACCAATGGGTAGCCTGAAGGGGATAGGGCCGCCCACTTGGGGGGGTGGTTTGGGAAAGTCGAGAGTGTCAGGAGCAGTTGAGTTGAGCGGTGACTCTCGAGAGGAGAGGTTAGGAGCTGGGCTCCTCATATACAAGGTGGCAGACGTTGGTCTGGGCCTGGTAGAAGCTGGAACCCTGGTCGCAGGAGATCGTGACAAGGGGCACGGAACTGCCGAGAAGGGCAGCCGGCGGCCTTGTGCCATCTCCGGGCAGGGGCCAGGGCATGACTGGGTACGTGGACCCTAGGCCGGGAAGTAGCTTCAAGCATCCTGGAAATTCACCCGACGAGGACGGAGCCTTCAAGATACGTTCTCCACCCTCTCCAAAGTCGGGGTACTAACGCAACGAGGAGAATAGGACTTTCCCAATATACAGTCCGAAAAATCCCAAGTGTGAACCCTGAGAGCAAGCGCACTCCGTTAGCCATACGGGTGAGCGGGACCCGACTAGTTCTATACTACAGGGGTCAGAAAACAGCAAATGATAAAATGTAACTTTTATTTATGTTTCTCTAAAAAGGGAAGAGACCCTGTCTTTATTAAAAAATGCCATAAAGAGGGTATGATAATGTATCGCCCCTAAAGCACTACAAAAAAGGGGGGCCCATACACCCTGCTAGCTGGCATTAACACACAAACATAAAGAGTGGTTACTAATGGCAACCACACCAAGGGCACTTGATTAAGTCGGTATGAACAAGACTCCAGACTGCAGTGTCACTCCACCCTAGCACTGCCTATTTCCAAGAACATACCGTGCCATACCCTCATATAAACAGATGGAGGGAATGGAGACACTTATCAACTATATCAGTGCTGAATCAAAAATGCCCACGAGGACAAAACAACAGGGTAAATAATCCAAGCCCCATTGTATCCTTGTCTGGTTTAGAAAAATGGAACAATCTCACCCATATAAGTGTGTTCAAATTCCATACAGGCAATTTGCCACCATTAACAGCGTATCCACGGATACTTCCACTCTGGATCCGGGACCCCTTCTAAAGTGACAAAAATGCTGTTTAAATCCCCAATCCTCCTTCTCCCGACGCGTTTCCTATATGCTTATTCTTCAGGGGAGTTACTATAAGGAGATGCAGGTTTTAGTGAGAAACCTCACAAGGTTCACTGTAAAGAGAAAAGAGGGGACAAAGCCGAGGGGTCACAATCATAATACCCCTATGAATGTCCGATTTCTAGAGAAAACTGAAAGAAAATAAGCGGCTTACCAGATGGTCACAGCTGGGATCCTTTTTGCTGTACACCTCTGTCCCCAAACACACAGGTTTAAATGGATACCGCTTACCCGCCGGCGTCTGACATCACTTCCGCTCGCGTCTCCACCACTTCTGCTCAATGGAACGCAGCGGTGGAACGCAAGGTCTCACAGGAAGCTGCGTCACAGCCGCCCGGCGCACACAAAACACCTACACAGTAGGATGTTTTGAATGGGACGCTGACGCGTCATCTGGCCCCGCCTCCTCGCCGCACAAAGACAGCTCACTAATCACGCATGCGCTTAGTCTAAAAGTGCGGACAACAATTGCTTATCTGCTTTTAAAACATATAGCAGACAGCGGGGCATGGGTCCAGAAGTACCAGATGATATGTACAGGTTACCAGCCAACAACTAAAATCACAAAACTAGATATTCAGACAGAACTCCCAGAGAAATAAAAGGAAGGGTCTTTTTTATGAAAAAACGACTAAAATGCCAAATTCACAAATGGAAACAGATGGCCCTAAGAGAGACTGGAGAGGCAAAAAATGGCAAATAACGACCCCAGGACCAGATACAGGGGCAGAGAGGGGATTGGTAGCTTCAACAGTTAATAAAGGGAGAAAGAGAAAATATCTAACACTCCACCACCAACTCAAGCTGACTCACCCCGCTTAACCTACCTACCTGCGGAGGTCGGCACCCTAAAAGTACGGTGGTTGGCGCCCCCGCTCATCCGATGACTCTCCCTCCTAACTAGCAATGATCCCTACAGCTACAAAAAGGGTGCATAAGATAAAGACTCATTTAGACCATTGGGAAAAACTGTATTGAGCCGAAAGATCCATCTACACTCTCTCTGAAGAATTTTCTTATTCCAATCACCCCCTCGCTTCAGTGGTGGAACGACATCAATACCCTGGAAGACAACATGGCCGGTTTCGCCCCCATGGAAGGAGTTCACATGCTTAGCCAAAGGGGTATCATTTCCCAGTCTGATGTCCCTAAGGTGTTCTCCCACACGCCTTCTAAATTCTCTTTTGGTTTTGCCTATATACTCTTGTCCGCAAGAGCAGGTAGCCTTGTAGACAACCCCTTTAGTTCGGCAATTGACAAAACAACGTATCTCATACTCCTTCCCTGCATTTCTACTCCAGAATTTATTCCCTACTTGTACCGCACTGCAAGCCACACAACCATTACAGCGAAAGCACCCCTTTAGATTGCTCCTGAGCCAGTCGCAACCTGTGCCTCTCCTGTCAAAAAAATGGCTGTGTGTCAACCTATCCTGTAAAGATCTAGCTTTTCTGTAGGTTATCTGCGGTTTTTCAGAAACAAATTTGCCAATATCAGAGTCCATCTTTAGGATCGACCAATGCCTCTCCAATATCTCCCTCATGGCCCCTGAACCATTGTTGAATGTGGTAATGAAGCGTACCATCTCCGCCGCATCCTCCACTTTAGGTGCAGGATACAGGAGAGTCGGTCTCCCAACTCCACTGACTTCTTCACGTGCCTGCTTGACAATCTTACTCGGGTAGCCCCTCTCACGGAATCTGCCCTCCAGATCGTCGAACTTTAGTTTACATTTCTCCTCATTAGAGCAGTTTCTCTTTATTCTGGAAAATTGTCCCTTAGGGATGCCCTTTTTCAAAGTGAATGGATGGGCGCTCTCCCACCTCAGTAAGGAGTTGGTCGCTGTCTCCTTACGGTGGGTGCTGGTGACAATGCTCCCTCCCTCAGATTTCTCAATTAAGACATCCAAAAATGGTAGTCTTGAGCTGTTAACCTCGAAGGTGAAGAATAAACCGAGATTGTTCATATTTAGCTTCCCTACCATTTGCGACAGCTCAAGCTCTGACCCCCTCCACAAGATAAAGATGTCATCAATGAATCTGCACCAAAGCAGAATTTTATCCGTGGGGAGGTCAGAGTCGTCGCCAAACACCAGTGTCTCCTCCCACCAGCCCAGGAGAAAATTTGCGTACGATGGCGCACAAGGGCTGCCCATCGCGGTGCCCCTGAGCTGGTGGTAGAGTTGATTTCCAAAAGTAAACACGTTACGTGTGAGGCAAAATTCCAGAATCTCCAAGAGAAAGGCATTATGTTCATGAAATTGCCTGCCCCTGCCATTAAGAAAATGTGCCACAGCTCTAAGGCCCAAATCATGTCTGATGGAGGAATACAAAGATTCAACGTCAATACTGGCAAGTATCACGTTCTCTTCAAGGGTGATATCTTCAAGTTTTTTCAAGAGATCCGTTGTGTCCCTCAAGTAAGAATTAAGGGAAATGACAAAGGGTTTGAGGAGTTCATCCAGATATATTCCTAGATTCTGAGTCAGACTGTCCACTCCCGACACTATCGGCCTCCCCTTAAGTGGATTTGTTCCTTTATGTATCTTAGGAAGACAATAAAAGGTGGGGGTCACTGGAAATCTCGGGAGTAGAAACTCAAATTCTCCTCTATCAATCAGACCAGATCCCTTTGCTCTCACAAGGATGTCTCTCAATTCACCCAAGAAAACCTTCGTCGGGTTGACGGCAAGTTTGCCGTAACTCTCTACGTCGTTCAAGATGTTCAGGCACATATTCTTATAGTCATCCACATTCAACAAAACAACATTACCGCCTTTATCCGATTTTTTTATGACTAAATCAGGGGAACGCTCCAACGACAACAAACCCCCCATTTCACTTTTGGAGAGGTTGAAGTCGCGGGAGCGGCCCACCTGAAGATTTTCAAGATCACGGGTGACAAGGTTACAAAAGATCTCAATCGAACCTACATCACTCAGTGGCGGCGGCATCTTATCGCTTTTCTTTTTAAGGCATGTAAAAGGACCAAGGCCACTCATGTTAGGATCAACTTCACCAATTTCATACAGTAGTCTCACGTCCTCCAAAAAATCCTCAGATATACCCAACTCGGCACTCTGTTTTTTATTTTCTCTGACATAAAACTTTTTCCATTTTAATTTACGGATAAAAAGATTCAGATCTTTTACCCCTTCAAATTTATCAAAGTCGGATGTGGGTACAAACCCCAAGCCCTTACTTAAAACTGATCTTTCTGCTTCAGTAAGGTTATGACTTGACAAATTGATCACTTGGGTTGACCCGGTGGTGGAATATTGCTTTGTCGTTGTTTGTTTCTGAGGGAGTAATGTGTTTGCTCTAAAAAACGGAAATTACCCCGTCCTTTCCCCTTGTTTTTCCCTTTACCACGGAAAGCAGTATTCCTACCTTCCACATCTGATACTTCCGTATCAGTAGAGGTGCTTTCAGGCTCGCTCTGTCTGACGGGTCTGCTGGAGAAGAAAGTATAGGCTTTATTATCTCTAAACTCCTGCAAATCTCTAACATAGAACTTGTGCTTTTTTTCTTTAAGATGATATTGGAACTTTTCGATGGTATTTTGCAAAGTCACTTCTTTTGCCGCAAATTCACTATCACCTGAAAATTTTTTTGTTATATCAATCTGTTCCTTTAAAGCTAATTCTAGATTTGCTAGGTTTCTCCGTTCCTCCTCCAGCAGACACGTCATCAGTCTGAGCGAGCAATCAGTCACCTCCCTCTCCCATTTAAGCGCTAGTTCTGGGCTTTTATACCTAAAACCGGGTACGAGAGAGATCCGTAAATATCTGGGGACAATTTTCTCCCTCAGATAATTTTCGAGCGACTGAACTTCCCACCATGAGGTGGTCCGCTCCCTATAAATCCTGGTCAGATCATTAAAGGCGCCATTTAGAGTTGGGGTATATTTTTTTTGGACAAAATTTCTCTCTGAGAATACTTCCTTTGCTTCCGAAATCCAGTTATTAGTATCTGTACCTGTGGTCAGGAAACTTGCCATATCACAATGATTAGAAATCAGTAATACAGCCACTGGTGATGAATATTAGTTATCAGAAAACAGCAAATGATAAAATGTAACTTTTATTTATGTTTCTCTAAAAAGGGAAGAGACCCTGTCTTTATTAAAAAATGCCATAAAGAGGGTATGATAATGTACCGCCCCTACAGCACTACAAAGAAAAAGGGGCCCATACACCCTGCTAGCTGGCATTAACACACAAACATAAAGACTGGTTACTAATGGCAACCACACCAAGGGCACTTGATTAAGTCGGTATGAACAAGACTCCAGACTGCAGTGTCACTCCACCCTAGCACTGCCTATTTCCAAGAACATACCGTGCCATACCCTCATATAAACAGATGGAGGGAATGGAGACACTTATCAACTATATCAGTGCTGAATCAAAAATGCCCACGAGGACAAAACAACAGGGTAAATAATCCAAGCCCCATTGTATCCTTGTCTGGTTTAGAAAAATGGAACAATCTCACCCATATAAGTGTGTTCAAATTCCATACAGGCAATTTGCCACCATTAACGGCGTATCCAAGGATACTTCCACTCTGGATCCGGGACCCCTTCTAAAGTGACAAAAATGCTGTTTAAATCCCCAATCCTCCTTCTCCCGACGCGTTTCCTATATGCTTATTCTTCAGGGGAGTTACTATAAGGAGATGCAGGTTTTAGTGAGAAACCTCACAGGGTTCACTGTAAAGAGAAAAGAGGGGACAAAGCCGAGGGGTCACAATCATAATACCCCTATGAACGTCCGATTTCTAGAGAAAACTGAAAGAAAGTAAGCGGCTTACCAGATGGTGACAGCTGGGATCCTTTTTGCTGTACACCTCTGTCCCCAAACACACAGGTTTAAATGGATACCGCTTACCCGCCGGCGTCTGACATCACTTCCGCTTGCGTCTCCACCACTTCCGCTCCACTTCCGGATCCAGAGTGGGTAGGTGTTTTGTGTGCGCCGGGCGGCTGTGACGCAGCTTCCTGTGAGACCTTGCGTTCCACCGCTGCGTTCCATTGAGCGGAAGTGGTGGAGACGCGAGCGGAAGTGATGTCAGACGCCGGCGGGTAAGCGGTATCCATTTAAACCTGTGTGTTTGGGGACAGAGGTGTACAGCAAAAAGGATCCCAGCTGTCACCATCTGGTAAGCCGCTTACTTTCTTTCAGTTTTCTCTAGAAATCGGACGTTCATAGGGGTATTATGATTGTGACCCCTCGGCTTTGTCCCCTCTTTTCTCTTTACAGTGAACCCTGTGAGGTTTCTCACTAAAACCTGCATCTCCTTATAGTAACTCCCCTGAAGAATAAGCATATAGGAAACGCGTCGGGAGAAGGAGGATTGGGGATTTAAACAGCATTTTTGTCACTTTAGAAGGGGTCCCGGATCCAGAGTGGAAGTATCCTTGGATACGCCGTTAATGGTGGCAAATTGCCTGTATGGAATTTGAACACACTTATATGGGTGAGATTGTTCCATTTTTCTAAACCAGACAAGGATACAATAGGGCTTGGATTATTTACCCTGTTGTTTTGTCCTCGTGGGCATTTTTGATTCAGCACTGATATAGTTGATAAGTGTCTCCATTCCCTCCATCTGTTTATATGAGGGTATGGCACGGTATGTTCTTGGAAATAGGCAGTACTAGGGTGGAGTGACACTGCAGTCTGGAGTCTTGTTCATACCGACTTAATCAAGTGCCCTTGGTGTGGTTGCCATTAGTAACCAGTCTTTATGTTTGTGTGTTAATGCCAGCTAGCAGGGTGTATGGGCCCCCCTTTTTTGTAGTGCTTTAGGGGCGATACATTATCATACCCTCTTTATGGCATTTTTTAATAAAGACAGGGTCTCTTCCCTTTTTAGAGAAACATAAATAAAAGTTACATTTTATCATTTGCTGTTTTCTGATAACTAATATTCATCACCAGTGGCTGTATTACTATACTACATGGGCCAACCAGTAAAGAAGGTGCCAAGGGAAAGGTCACAGGCTAATAAGCAACACCATCAGGCACGGGATCCAGGCGTGCTCCCTCCCTGCTGCAGCGGTGCTCAGAACTTTGGTTTACAAGTTGTCAGTGTCAGCGGTATTGGACTAAGTACGCAGTGACCCTTTCCTCCCCAATGATATCCCCTCACTACCATCACTGAGCCCCAGGGCATCCCCTACCCACGGAGGGGTTAAACATCTGGCTGCCATCCCATCGGCACCGGGCGCTCCCAAAAGCAGCGGTGGTATTCCACCTTACCATACACCGTGGGTGGTGTCACGAACTCTAAACACACAAACCCCCTGTCCCCCTGTAAATACCCCCCTTTAATTTCGAGTTGCCGCATGACCCTTCCCGTGTCCAGAGACCTCCTCGAGCCACCGCGGATCCAGATCTGAGCAGTCTCGGCTGCTGACGCTGGGGCGCCACAGTACCAATACCTGGTTTAATTATCACAGTATCACTATGCTTGATTGGCCAGCAAACTCGTATGACCTAAACCCCATAGAAAATCTATTGGGTATTGTCAAGAAGAAGATGAGACACCAGACCCAACAATGCAGACGAGCTGAAGGCTGCCATCAAAGCAACCTGGGCTTCCATAACACCTCAGCAGTGCCACAGGCTTATCGCCTCCATGGCAAGCTGCATTGATGCAGTAATTCATGCAAAAGAAGCCCCGACCAAGTATTGAGCGCATTTACTGTAGAGACTTTTCAGTAGGCGCCAACTTTTCAGAGATTAAAATCCTTTTTTCAGTTGGTCTTTTATAATATTCTAATTTTCTGAGATAATGATTTTTGGGTTTTCATTGGCTGTAAGCCATAATCATCAACAGTAACAGAAATAAATACTTGAAATAGATCACTCTGTTTGTATTGACTCTATATAATATATGTGTTTAACTTTTTGTATTAAATTACTGAAAAAATTTTATGATGATATTCTAATTTATTGAGATGCACCATTGTGTGTATATATATATATATATATATATATATATATATATATATATATATATATATATATATATAAAAATATATATATATATATGTATGTACATGTGTGTGTGTGGTGTGTGTATATATAGATAGATATATATATAATATATATAATATATATATATATAATATATATATATATATATATATATATATATATATATATATAAAGTCTACTACATTGACCAAAAGTTCTCTCCATTTCTCCTCTAAATTGAAGTTTTGTTCATGCAAGGTGATTGCAGTTCAGATGGGTGGGTGTCTTGATTTCAATCGTTGTATTGTAACATCTCTGATATTTTGGTGTACTGGAAGTTTTTCATTATTCACTACTTTAGACGGTGATCCCCAAATGTTCCCTAATTTACAAAACCCTCCACCAGGCTTCAATCTCCCAAGGAAAACATGGGTTACTCTAAATCGTATCAGAACAAACTTTGGCGTCTGTGCAGATTTTATGTATAAGTGGGGAAAATATGACTCTCCAACCTGTGACTGTGGAGCAGATCGTCAAACTATCCAGCACATTGTTGAGGAGTGCCCACTGAGATCCTACCATGGTGACAAGAAGGATTTCTATATTGTAAATGATAACGCTATTGCATATATAGAAAATCTTGATATTCAACTTTGTATTTTATCCTTTTTATATTTTTCAATCACTGTCTATTGTCTGGTGTTTATTTTTATATGATGGCAAGGTATACATTCATACGATTAAATAAACAAATAAATATATATATATTTTTATATATATATATATATGTAGGTATATATATGTAGGTATATATATATATATATAGACACATATATATATATATATATATATACAGTTAGGTCCAGAAATATTTGGACAGTGACACAATTTTCGCGAGTTGGGCTCTGCATGCCACCACATTGGATTTGAAATGAAACCTCTACAACAGAATTCAAGTGCAGATTGTAACATTTAATTTGAAGGTTTGAACAAAAATATCTGATAGAAATTGTAGGAATTGTACACATTTCTTTACAAACACTCCACATTTTAGGAGGTCAAAAGTAATTGGACAAATAAACCAAACCCAAAAAAAAAATTTTTATTTTCAATATTTTGTTGCGAATCCTTTGGAGGCAATCACTGCCTTAAGTCTGGAACCCATGGACATCACCAAACGCTGGGTTTCCTCCTTCTTAATGCTTTGCCAGGCCTTTACAGCCGCAGCCTTCAGGTCTTGCTTGTTTGTGGGTCTTTCCGTCTTAAGTCTGGATTTGAGCAAGTGAAATGCATGCTCAATTGGGTTAAGATCTGGTGATTGACTTGGCCATTGCAGAATGTTCCACTTTTTTGCACTCATGAACTCCTGGGTAGCTTTGGCTGTATGCTTGGGGTCATTGTCCATCTGTACTATGAAGCGCCGTCCGATCAACTTTGCAGCATTTGGCTGAATCTGGGCTGAAAGTATATCCCGGTACACTTCAGAATTCATCCGGCTACTCTTGTCTGCTGTTATGTCATCAATAAACACAAGTGACCCAGTGCCATTGAAAGTCATGCATGCCCATGCCATCACGTTGCCTCCACCATGTTTTACAGAGGATGTGGTGTGCCTTGGATCATGTGCCGTTCCCTTTCTTCTCCAAACTTTTTTCTTCCCATCATTCTGGTACAGGTTGATCTTTGTCTCATCTGTCCATAGAATACTTTTCCAGAACTGAGCTGGCTTCATGAGGTGTTTTTCAGCAAATTTAACTCTGGCCTGTCTATTTTTGGAATTGATGAATGGTTTGCATCTAGATGTGAACCCTTTGTATTTACTTTCATGGAGTCTTCTCTTTACTGTTGACTTAGAGACAGATACACCTACTTCACTGAGAGTGCTCTGGACTTCAGTTGATGTTGTGAATGGGTTCTTCTTCACCAAAGAAAGTATGCGGCGATCATCCACCACTGTTGTCATCCGTGGACGCCCAGGCCTTTTTGAGTTCCCAAGCTCACCAGTCAATTCCTTTTTTCTCAGAATGTACCCGACTGTTGATTTTGCTACTCCAAGCATGTCTGCTATCTCTCTGATGGATTTTTTCTTTTTTTTGAGCCTCAGGATGTTTTGCTTCACCTCAATTGAGAGTTCCTTAGACCGCATGTTGTCTGGTCACAGCAACAGCTTCCAAAAGCAAAACCACACACCTGTAATCAACCCCAGATCTTTTAACTACTTCATTGATTACAGGTTAACGAGGGAGACGCCTTCAGAGTTAATTGCAGCCCTTAGAGTCCCTTGTCCAATTACTTTTGGTCCCTTGAAAAAGAGGAGGCTATGCATTACAGAGCTATGATTCCTAAACCCTTTCTCCGATTTGGATGTGAAAACTCTCATATTGCAGCTGGGAGTGTGCACTTTCAGCCCATATTACATATATAATTGTATTTCTGAACATGTTTTTGTAAACAGCTAAAATAACAAAACTTGTGTCACTGTCCAAATATTTCTGGACCTAACTGTATATATATACATATATATATATCTCGATAGAGCAGGAACATTTAGTGATAATTCTTTGAAAAATTATAGGGATTTATTGAATTGTCCATCCAGAAGACTAGTTAAAAAAAAACTAGGTGACCAATCTTTTCATGGAATCCTGAAAAGAAAGAGTGGACTTGTCACAGCTGTGCGGCTATGAATGAGTATTTAAGTTGACAACTGTGTAATGTGTATTGTGTTGGAAACTAATAATATTGTTTCATGTGACTTAATTAATATTTTAACACAGTGATTCACTATTATTATAGTTTTGCATCTTTTTCTTTTATCTTGGTTATTACAGAATTAGATTCTTACTGAATCTTTTATGAGTAGATGATATTTGTGCATTGAATAATTGTTCAGAAGATAAGAACAAATCACCATAAGATTCAATTTCATCTGAATTATAGATATTGATAGCTAGTTGTGTTGCATTCTCTTATAAACTGTATATTGAACCCAGATGTTATTATTGCTAAGTTCAAAGGAGGGGGACAGGGGAATGGGTGGCGGAGATACGGGGGTCAGTGGGTGCTCTCGTTTGCTAGCCTGGCTGTCTTCAGAAAGACTGCACAAACCAGGGCTCATCATATTGAAGGTTCACACTCCTTCCCCATGGAGAAAACTCTGCTAAATCAAACAAGATTTTAAGGTGTATAAAAAGAGAGAATAGATCCCGTGATCCCAACGTATTGTTACCCCTCTATAAATCACTTGTAAGGCCACATCTGGAATATGGGATCCAGTTTTGGCCTCCAGGTTTTAAAAAGGATATTCAGTAGTTAGAGTCAGTTCAAAGGCGGCTAACTAGACTACTACAAGGAATGGAAGGCCTCCCATATGATGACAAGTTGAAAAAGTTAGATATGTTTAGCTTAGAAAAAAGACGTCTCAGAGGAGATCTCATTTATATGTATAAATACATGTGTGGTCAATATAAAGGACTGGCACATGACTTAATTCTTCCAAAGACAATACTAAGGACCAGGGGGCACTCACTGCGAGTGGAAGAAAAGCGATTCTGGCAGCTAAATAGGAAAGGGTTCTTTACAGTTAGAGCAGTCA
This sequence comes from Anomaloglossus baeobatrachus, assembly GCF_048569485.1. Taxonomy (NCBI): domain Eukaryota; kingdom Metazoa; phylum Chordata; class Amphibia; order Anura; family Aromobatidae; genus Anomaloglossus; species Anomaloglossus baeobatrachus. The sequence goes on along the minus strand of NC_134355.1, from coordinate 545,444,357 downwards.
GACTGTGGAATACCCTACCACAAGAGGTAGTAATGGCAGATACTATAACAGCTTTTAAAAAAGGGCTGGATGATTTCCTCAGTACACACAACATTGTTGGTTATAAATGACGTAGTGACGAAATGTAGAACTGGTGGAGGAAGGTTGAACTAGATGGACCTAGGTCTTATTTCAACCTAAGTAACTATGTAACTACGTAACTATGTAACTATTCAGACAGCACAGGGTGAGTGAACCACACATGGGTAATACTTTATTGGTTCACCAACAGGCAAAAACATATTGTACATTTCCAGCAAGAACACAAGATGGTACAATTGACAGAGTCTCACCCTTCCGCTGGCCCACCAGGGATTAGAGTTTGTAACTATAGGGCTTCCAGGGCCAACTATCCCAGCCCACCAGCACCCCACTTTTGTCAGACACCCACTCTGAAGAGATAGGAGCAAGCTTAGGAAGCATCAGCTGGAATCTTGGATCTAAAGCTGAAATCCTGTACAATAGCCGAAGTGAAGCAGTTCTGTGTTTTCTCAGTAGGCACCGAATCTCTTCGACTGGGAGGATGTAGAATCCTTCTTTAAGTGAAGCTTGTCATGTAGAGTCTAACCCTGGTGATAGAAGCAATGCCCTATTATACCACTCAGTTCTCTTACAGATTGGTGGAGATGGCTGCTCTTGCATTGGTTGCAAGTTCGATCCGGCTGCATAATTTTTCTCTGAACTATGCAGTCAGAAGGGCTGAGGCAATACCCATTTACACACAATAGCGCTCCACTCAGTCTAGGAAGAGACAATGGATAACGTCTCTTGATTTAACAAACAATAGGACCCATACCTCTGGCTTAATTAAGAACAGTTCCCCTTCAAACTAAACCTGAACAGGGGTAGAAAAAAAGAATGTGTCTACAAATCATTTAAAATATTTCAGATAATGATGATGTTAATAGTTATTTGGTACTAATGAAAACTGAGATGAAAGCTTGAGAATGATATTGAACCTCAATTGCCTATGCAGATTCTAAGCTTTTGTAGATGGCGCCAGGTATCATTATAATAGGAGTCCTTGCACAGGATATGCGATGACCACATTGGGGTAAAATGTGTCAATACAGTAACAAAGCTTGAGCTCCTATTCAGAACAGGAGTCCCTAACTGCTGTATTATGTACATTTGCAGATCAGACACTATACAATTGCAGTCTGTCATATGGTAGCTCCAGCACTCCATCTTTATTGATTTTCCAATTCTGTTAAAGTACAGAAAACCAGAAATGTTTATGCAAATTCACCTCAATAATACAAATGTGGCATGATTTGGAGGTTGACCATGCTAATATAACTGTTAAGTGCATTTAGCAATTGAATTATCAACATTTTAGGAAATGCTTAAAAAAGATTAATATAATAGTATATAATTTAATTTAGTTGGGTTGCTTCATTAAATGGTGTCATTCAGCAACAAATTACTGTTCAAACCAACCATAGGCAATCAGTGCACTCCTGGCATGACTAAAAATTTCAGTGCCCCTTCCCTCCACTTGTTTTCTTCCTTTATAGACATGTGAGGTTTTACAGGAGCCAGAAATAATTGGGGATGGATGTAAAATAAGTAGGGGGGAAGGGGTAAAGAACTGTTTGGCATTGTCAAAGGTGCAATAGCCACATGTTCTTGCTTTGAGCAGTTATTTTGTGCGGTATGACTATCAATACGTCAATCAAATATAATTTAGTTTTATATAAAAATTATGCTAAATTCACAATAACTCAATTGCTAAAAGTATTTACTAGTTACAGTTAGGTTCATAAAAATTCGGACAGTGACACAAGTTTTGGCATTTTAGATGTTTATCAAAACATAATCAAGATACAGTTATATAATCAATTCAGTCTAAAGGTTCACACTCTCAGCTTTAATTTGGGGATATTCATATCATAATTGGAGCAAGGGTTTAGCAATTACAGCTCTTTAATATATAGCCACCTCTTTTTCAAGGGACCAAAAGTAATTGGACAATTATCTTGTCACGGGGTGTGACCGGATCACTAGGGACAGAAGAGCCTAAACTGGCCTCAGGCTAGGGGAACCCTACCTGACCCTGATCCAAAAGGTATACCTGAAGGTGATGACGTTTGGACCTATTTCCTTGCCAAAGCTTTTGAACAACCCTGGTCTAATGGCCCCCCTCCTTCCACCCAGGAGAGGGTCGGGACAGGAGTGGTCAATACCACACAAATAAACTGACCGGGGTAAAGGGGGAAACAAAACAAACTCACAGAAATCACTCAAGAAGTATAGAGAATACATGATCAAGAAGAAACTAAAGGAAGGGAGGATATAATCAGACAAGGGGTGTATTTCCACAACACATCAAACAAAAGCTCTTTAATGAGCTTACATAATACGGTCAAGCAAGCTTTCAATGGAAAAGAAACAAACCATCATTAGGCAGGAAATAAAGAAACAATCCATCAAAGAGAAAACAGAAATGTTATAAGTAGCCAAATCAACAAACGGATGCAATTTGCAAAAAATAAAAAGAGTGCACTGGTGGAACCCAAAAAGACCTGGCAATCCACAGAAGACAACAGTGGTGAATGATCTTAAAATCCTTTCCATAATTAAGGAAAACCTCTTCACAACAACCACACAAGTAAAGAACCCTCTCCAGGAAGTTGGTGCTTCAGTATAAAAGTCTACATAGAGAGAAGACTGCATGATAGCAAATACAGTGGAGTGACCACAAGCTGCAAACCATTAATCAACCTTACAAATAAAAATGCCAGTTCAGTTCTGGAAAATAATTATTTGGACAGATGAAACTAAGATCAACCTGTACCAAAATGATGGAAAGTAAAAATTATTTAGAAGGCTTGGAACAGCTCATGATACAAAGCACACAACATCTTCTGTAAGGCTGTGATCACATGTCCTGTAATGATCCTTTTGTTACGTATCCTTAGGAAGACTATTAATGGATTGGATAACTGGTCCCTTTTTTAAATGATCCATCAACGGATCTGTTACTATTATAGTCAATGGAACTAGATGGACAGATAGATACTTTAGATAGATAGGTAGGTAGATAGATCAATATATAAATGTGCAACACATATATAATGTCCCACCCCAAGCATATTGTAAGCTTGCACCCTTTACTGCCTTTTATGTGGTATCAAAGGATGTTTAGTAGAGTTGAGTAATGTTCGAGGTTCGAGGTTCGCCAATTTCATGTTTGAGTGATTTTGGGGGGTGTTCGAGCTCAAGCTCTAACTCAAGCTTTTTGCTAAAAGCTCGACAGTTCGAGTTAGGTTCGAGAATGGTTCGAGCACCAAAAACCGGGCTTTTCACAGTAAGGCTATGTGCACACGTTGCTGTCTGCATACGTCCTGCTTCCCCAGCACAATCCCTCTCTCTTTCCTACTCCCTTATCACGGGCGCCTCTCTGCACGTCTGTCACAGATCTGCGGTGTCTTTTCCTCTTAAGAAAATGGCTGCCGCTTCATTAGTCAATCAGTTATTCCGTACTTTCCCGCCCACCGGCGCCCATGATTGGTTGCAGTCAGACACGCCCCCACGATGAGTGACATCTGTCTCACTGCAACCAATCACAGCCGCCAGCGGGTGGGTCTATATCGTGCGGTAAAATAAATAAATAAATAAATAATAATAATAAAAAAAATGCGGTTCCCCCCATAGGCTGGTATTGTCAGGATGGAGAGCACCACGTTATCGGGAGCCCACCACCCTAACAATATCACCCAGCAGCCGCCCGGAATCGCCGCATCCATTAGATGCGACAGTCCCGGGACTCCACCCAGCTCATCCCGAATTGCCCTGGTGCGGTGACAATCGGGGTAATAATGAGTTTAATCATGCCAGGCGTCTCGCCAACACACCTTCTATGATTAAACTGAAAGTGAAAGTAAAGAAACACACAACGCGAAAAATCCTTTATTTGGAATAAAAGACAAAAAACACCCTCATTTACCTCTTTCTTAATCCCCAAATACCCCTCCACGTCCGACGTAATCCACACGACACTGTCAGCTCGCCTACATGAAGCTGCAGCAGCACCGTAGAACATGATCGCGCTGTATCAGCTCCACGTAGCAATGAAGTGAATCGCGCTTTCAGCAGAGACTTCAGCAATTCAGGAGTTGTAGTCCCGGTCCAGGTAAAGAATTTATTTTTTTTTTAATTTTTTTATTTTTAATTTTAAATTATAATTATATATTTATAATTATAATTTACTTTAATTATGCACTGAGGGGAGGAGCTGGACATCAGCTGTGAGCCGCGAGACACACATCTAAAATCGGAGCAGTTCATGGAATGAGGCTGCATTGCTCTCTCCTCTCTCTCCTCTCTTTCTTCTCTCTCTCTTCTCTCTTTCTCTCTCTCTCTTTTTCTCTCTCTCTTTCTCTCCCTTTCTCTCTTTCTCTCTCTGTCTCCCAAGGAGAGGGAAGAAAGTGTTTCAGGGAGGGCTGAGAAAACATACAATGGAAAAGCAGAGGGAAGAAAGTGTTTCAGGGAGGGCTGAGAAAGCATTCTACAGACAAGGAGAGGGAAGAAAGTGTTTCAGGGAGGGCAGAGAAAACATACTATGGACAAGGAGAGGGAAGAAAGTGTTTCAGGGAGGGCTGAGAAAGCATACTACAGACAGGGAGAGGGAAGAAACTGTTTCAGGGAAAGCAGAAAAAATATACTATACACAAGGAGACATAAGAAAGTGTTTCAGGGAGGGCAGAGAAAATATGCTATACACAAGGAGAGGTAAGAAAGTGTTTCAGGGAGGGCAGAGAAAACATACTATGGACAAGGAGAGGGAAGAAAGTGTTTCAGGGAGGGCAGAGAAAATATACTACAGACAATGAGAGGGAAGAAAGTGTTTCAGGGAGGGCTGAGAAAGCATACTACAGACAAGGAGACGTAAGAAAGTGTTTCAGGTAGGGCAGAGAAAATATACTATACACAAGGAGAGGTAAGAAAGTGTTTCAGGGAGGGCAGAGAAAACATACTATGGACAAGGAGAGGGAAGAAAATGTTTTAGGGAGGGCAGAGAAAATATACTACAGACAAGGAGAGGGAAGAAAGTGTTTCAGGAAGGGCTGAGAAAGCATACTACAGACAAGGAGAGGGAAGAAAGTGTTTCAGGGAGGGCAGAGAAAACATACTAAGGACAAGGAGAGGAAAGAAAGTGTTTCAGAGAGGGCAGAGAAAACTTACTATTTTATAATATAATCATTATTTATTTATAATTATAATTTAATTTAATTATGCACTGAGGGGAGGAGCCAGACATCAGCTGTGAGCCACGGGACACACCTCTAAAATCGGAGCAGTTCACAGAATGAGGCTGCATTGCTCTCTCCTCTCTCACTTCTCTCTCTCTCTCTCTCTCCTCTCTCTTCTCTCTCTTCTCTCTCCTCTCTTCTCTCTCTCTCTCCTCTCTCTCTTCTCTCTCTCTCCTCTCTCTCTCTCCTCTCTTTCTTCTCTCTCTCTCAGACCTGGCAATGATCAGCTGATGCGGTCACCTGACGGGATCAGCTGACACTATAAGTCGAGCGGTGAGGCCGGCTTTTTACCGCCCGGATGGCTAAACTATCAGCTGATGCTGTCGGACAGGAGTCTGCACTGAAGTGTAGTTTGTTGGGGTTTTTTTGCCCTGTGCACCAGCTGATTGTATAAAAGCTGTTTATACAATCAGCTGCTTTGTCATATGATTCAGGCCCTTGAACCTGACACATCATCTGATCGCTTTGCCTTCCAGCAAACAGATCAGGTGATATTGGATCCGGATTGGACGGCGTGGGACCCTTGACCCAGGATTACTGAGGAGGGGGATTTTTTATTTCAATAAAGATGGAGTCACTCATTGTGTTGTGTTTTATTTCTAATAAAAATATTTTTTTTTGTGTTGTGTTTTTTTTTATCTGTACTAGAAATTAATGGTGGCCATGTCTAATATTGGCGTGACACCATGAATTTCGGGCTTAGGGAAAGTTGATAATATACAGCTAGCCCTAACCCCATTATTACCCAGTGAGCCACCCGTCACCAGGGCAGCTGGAAGAGTTGGATACAGCGTCAGAAGACGGCGCTTCTATGAAAGCGCCATTTTCTGGGGCGGCTGCGGACTGCAATTCGCAGCAGGGGTGCACAGAAAGCTTGGGCACCCTGAGCTGCGGATTCCAATCCCCAGCTGCCTAGTTGTACCTGGCTGGACACAAAAGTTGGGCGAAGCTCATGTCATTTTTTTTTTCAATTATTTCATGAAATAATTAAAAAAATAGCTTCCCTATATTTTTGGTTCCCAGCCGGAAACAAAAAGGCAGCTCGGGGTTTGGGGCAGCCCATAGCTGCCTGCTGTACCTGGCTAGCATACAAAAACATGGTGAAGCCCACATTATTTTTTTGGGATGGCAAAAACCTCCTGCATACAGTCCTGGATGGAGTATGCTGAGCCTTCTAGTTCTGCAGCTGCTTTCTGTCTGTATGGAGGAAAACAGACAGCAGCTGCAGAACTACAAGGCTCAGCATACTTCATCCAAGAGTGTATGCAGGAGTTTTTTGCCCACCAAAAAAAAGGTGTGGGCTTCGCCATATTTTTGTATGCTAGCCAGGTACAGCAGGCAGGTATGGCTGCCCCCAACCCCCAGCTGCCAATTTGTACCCAGCTGGGAACGAAAAATATAGGGAAGCCCTTTTTTTAATTATTTCCTGAATTTCATGAAATAATAAAAAAAAAACGACGTGGGCTTCGCCCCATTTTTGTGTCCAGCCAGGTACAACTAGGCAGCTGGGGATTGGAATCCGCAGCACCGGTTAGCCCGAGCTTTCTGGGCGCCTCTGCTGTGAATTGCAGTCCGCAGCCACCCCAGAAAATGGCGCTTTCAGAGAAGCGCCATCATCTGGCACTGTATCCGACTCTTCCAGCTGCCCTGATGCCGGGGGGCTTGCTGGGTAATTATGAGCTAATACTAGCTTTGTTTTAGTAGCTAGTATTAAGTCAGAGATTCTTAATGTCTGGCAAGTTTGACCTGGCCATTAAGAATCTCCAATAAAGGGTTAAAAAAACATACCACACAGAGAAAAAATACTTTAATAGAAATAAATACACAGACACATTAGAGACTCTATGTTTATTACTCCCTCTCATCCCTCCACGATCCATGGTCTTCTGTCTTCTTTCTCCTTCAACCCATGCAGCTCTGCTACATCAGACAGCACTTCATGGGGGAAGACGCTGCTTCCCGTGCAGTCTACATCACTCAGTGAGTGAGCAGCAGCTGCATGCTGTAAGCGGTGATGTCACCGCTGACAGGAGCATTGCTATAGCAATGGTGATCTCCGTTATTGACCGGCTGTGGCAGCCAGTGAATAACGGAACGGGGAAGCAGAACGGGGAGCCGACCATGTGCCAGAGCATTTTGCCGGTACACGGCGATGCTCAAACGAGCACGGCGTACCGGAGAGGTGCACTGACAGGACCTAGCAATGACATCTAGCCATGTGACCAGTCTGTAGCCAATGAGATAATGGGCACGTGACTGGTTACATGCTTTTTTGACATCACGGAAGGTCCTATCATCAGTGCTGGTTACCGGGAGGATGCAGCGATTATCGGAAGAAAAAGCAGTGGGAGACAGAGTGCAGGACGCATCGCCGGGAAAGGTAAGTGTTATGGCAATGTTTTTTCACTGTATGTGTACATTTATAATGGGCTCGAGAGGTTCGTCGAGACGTTCATCGAGCAGAACTCGAACGCGGGCGCTATTCGACGAACCAAACCGAACTCGAGCCTCTAGAGGCTCGCTCATCTCTAGTGCTTAGACTTGTTTTTAGCCCCAAATTCAATAAGAAAAAAAAAAAATATGTGGGTATTTTTGGTATTTAGCTGTGGTAAAGCAGAAAGCTGCAGCCTGTGGACTGAACCTGGCAGCTTTACCTTGGCTGGAAATCCAAAACAGATGTCACCCCACACTGTTGCTTTAAATTAGTTATTTAAAATGAAATAAATTATTATTTAAAACATACCATTCGGTACACCCCAAATTAGATCACCAGTCAAGGTAAAGCAGATAACTGGTGTCTGGTATTCTCAGGCTGGGGAGGCCTATGATTATTGGGGCTCCCCAGCCTGAAAATAGCAGGCCACATCCACCCCAAAACTGGCACATTAACTACATGAGCCAATCCTGACACTTCAAATCAGCTCATTCCATTGCCCTGGTGCAGTGGCAAACGAGGTAATATATGGGGTTGATGCCAGCTGTGAGTTGCCAGTTGGTTTCAAGTGCTGGTATTAATAATGGGTGGGCTTCTATTAGACACCCCATTATTAGACACCCCATTATTAGACTCCTCCGGCTTGGTGGAGGAGGGGGCTGGGGCCGCATCTGCTCACTGCGGCTCTTCCTCTGTTTTACATCCAGGGCGAACCAGCCCCCTCCTCCACAAAGCCGTCCAGATGAGGAGCAGGAAGAGGTCCTGGAGGAGTATGACCTTAAGTAGTGGCAGCGGTTCGCCGTTGCAAGCAGTTGTCCCCCGTTGCGACCCTCAGCAGTTTAATTGAATGACTTTAATGAACCGTGAACCTTCACCTGATTGTCTAAGTGATTATTCTGGCCGTTGCCGGCAAGTTGTCCCCGGAGGGACCCTGTGTACTTTTACCCCCCCTGCATGAGAGACTACTCATGGACATGGCCGAGAACTGGCAGGCCACCCACGAACTTGTGGGCTTGTAAATAAGTTGAGGGGTGATTTTCCGTCGGAGCCGCCTCCGGAGAGGCAGATTGGAGGAAGGGCACGCAGCAGAGTAGGCTGGGGCACGGCCACCACCAGGACCGGTGGCCATCCTCCGGGGGTCAGGGGTCCCCCAAGGACGTGGGGTCCCCTGAAATGACAGCCGGGTGCGAGTAACCGTACCTGTTCCCGCTCGGGCACCCTCAACCTGGACTGGGGTCAAGGGGTGCTGCCCACTTCTTAGGGGCAGCATCAGGGCTAGGTTGCTTGGGTGGGAGAGCGGAAGACATCCGTCCATCCGTCAGTTATTATTAGAGATGAGCTAACTGGTCGCGGTTCGGCTCGAGTTCGGTTCGCCGAACCTCGTTCGAGTTCGGTTCGGCGAACCGCTCGAACCGCATAGGAAACAATGGGAGGAAATCACAAACACATAAAAACACCTAGAAAACACCCTCAAAGGTGTCCAAAAGGTGACAAAGAAATCACAACACAACACAAACACATGGGAAAGTGACAAGGACATATACTCATGCGAAAACAAAAGAGGTGGACAAGGAAAAAGAGGAGGAGACACAGATATAGGCATGGCATGCCCTTCTAAAATCATGTAAAACACCGCAAGGTTACTCCAAGTGGAGTCTCCCTTTTTTCCAAAAATTGGGCCACACAGACACCACTTCAGTGGCAGCACTTGTTCCCCAGTTGTACACTTCACAGGTAGATTTGCATCAAGCACATTCAAAAACACGCCATACTTAACTGTCCCCAGGATGACACCGGGGTAGGTAGCAAAGTCTTTGCTGAACCATGACTTGTTCATCTTGGCTCCTTTTAAAAAACACAGCAAGCAAGGGTTACTCCAAGCGGAGTCTCCCTTTTTTCCAAAAATTGGGCCACACACACACCCACCCCTTCAGTGGCAGCACTTGTGCCCCAGTTGTACACTTCACAGGTAGATTTGCATCAAGCACAATCAAAAATACGCCATCCTTAACCATCCCCAGGATGACACCGGGGTAGGTAGCAAAGTCTTTCCTGATCCCAGCTCTGTTCATCTTGGATCATTTTTAAAAATACTGTAAGCAAGGGTTACTCCAAGCGGAGTCTCCCTTTTTTCCAAAAATTGGGCCACACACACACCCCTTCAGTGGCAGCACTTGTGCCCCAGTTGTACACTTCACAGGTAGATTTGCATCAAGCACATTCAAAAATACGCCATCCTTAACCCCTTAAGGACGAAGCCAGATTTCTACTTAATGCTCAGGCCATTTTTTGCAATTTTGACCAGTGTCACTTTATAAGGTTATAACTCTGGAACGCTTCAATGGATCCCGGTGATTCTGAGATTGTTTTTTCGTGACATATTGGGCTTCATGTTAGAGGTAAATTTAGGATGATATTTTTTTATTTTATTTGTGAAAAAATCTGAAATTTGACAAAAAAAATAAAAATTTTGCAAGTTTCAAAATTTAATTTTTATGCCCATAAACCAGAGAGTTATGTCACACAAAATAGTTAATAAATAACATTTCCCACTTGTCTACTTTAGATCAGCGCAATTTTTGAAACAAAATTTTTTGGGGTTAGGAAGTTAGAAGGGTTCAAAGTTCATCAGCAATTTCCCATTTTTTCAACAAAATTTACAAAACCATTTTTTTAGGGACCACATCCCATTTGATGTGACTTTGAGAGGCCTGGGTGATAGAAAATACCCAAAAGTGACCCCATTCTAAAACCTGCACCCCTCAAGGTACTCAAAACCACATTCAAGAAGTTTATTAACCCTTCAGGTGCTTCACAGGAAGTAAAGTAATATGGAATGAAAAAAAATATAAATTAACATTTTACCTAAAAATGTTACTTTAGCACTAATTTTCTTACTTTTTCAAGAAGTAACACCAAAAATTGGACCTCACACTTTGTTACCCACTTTCTTATGAGCGCGCTGATACCCCACATGTGGTCAGAAACCTTTGTTTGGGTAAATGGGAGAGCTCGGAATGAAAGGAGCAATATTTGAATTTTGGAAAGCAAAGTTGGCTAAAACAGATTGCGGGCACCATGTTGCTTTTACAGATCCCCTAAGGTACCTAAACAGCAGGAACCCCCCTCAAGTGACCCCATTTTGGAAACTAGACCCCTTAAGGCTTCTATCGAGGAGTATACTGAGCATTTTGGACCCACAGGTACTTCACAGATTTTGATAATGTTACTTTGTCATATTGAAAATTGTAATTTTTTTCTCAAAAATGTTGCTTTAGCATCAATTTTCTCACTTTTTCAAGAGGTAATTCCAAAAATTTGACCCAAATGTTTGTTACCCACTTTTTTATGAGCGCGGTGATACCTCACATGTGGTCTGAAACCTTTGTTTGGACAAATGGGAGGGCTTGGAACGAAAGGAGCAATATTTGAATTTTGGAAAGGAAATTTGGCTGAAAAAGATTGCGGGCACCATGTTGCATTTGGAGGACCCCTAAGGTACGTAAACAGCAAAAAACCACCACAAGTGACCCCATATTGGAAACTAGGCCTCTCAAGGAATTTATCTAGATGTTTGGTGAGTACCCTGAACCCCCAGGTGCTTCACAGAAGTTTATAACGTTGAGCCATGAAAATAAAAAAATACAATTTTACCACAAAATTGTTACTTCAACCAGGTAGCTTTTTTTTCACAAGGGTAACAGGAAAAAAATCACCATGTATTCTGCAATTTCTCCTGAGTTTGGTGATATCTTATATGTGGTGGAAATCAACTGTTTGGGCACACGGCAGGTCTTGGAAGGGAAGGAGTGCAATTTGACTGAACATTTGGCTGGAATAATTAGTGGACGCTATGTCGCATTTGGAAAGCCCCTAAAGTGCCTAAACAGTGGAGGCCCCCCATATTGAGCATTTTGAATCCACGAATACTTCACAGAATTTGATAAGCTTAGGTTGCCATATTGAAAATTTTCATTTTTTTCACAAAAATGTTTCTTTAGCATCACATTTCTCACTTTTTCAAGAGGCAACAACAAAACGTGGACCCCACAGGTTGTTATCCAATTTCTTGTGAGCGCAGGGATATCCCATATGTGGCCAAAAACCTCTGTTTGGATATATGGGAGGGCTTGGAATGGAAGGAGCACCATTTGAATTTTGGAAAAGTTGAAATAAATTGCGCGCACCATGTCACATTAGCAGGGCCTCTTGGGTACCTATACATTAGAAACCCCCCACAAGTGACTCCATTTTGGAAACTGGACCCCTCAAGGATTTTATTCAGGAGTATAGTAAGCATTTTGAATCTACAGGTACTTCACAAAAATGTTGCTGTAGCAACAAATTTCTCTCTTTTAGGCTACGTGGCCATGATCCAGCGACACGGCGTCCAGTACACAGTGTCAGCCTTCCTGCAGAGATGTGAGTGTTGTCCACGGGAGAACGCAGCTGCCCATGCCCACGATTTGGGTTCAGGCTGCTGTGGAGCTCTATGCTACCTGCAGAGCACACTCATCTCCGAAGCATAAATTGACATGCTGAGGCTCGGGAAGCTGCGCCACAGGTCGGTTTATGCTGCGGAGAAAAGAAGCACAGTGGGCACGGGATTTCTAAAAATCCTTCAACTGTGCTTCTACTGCACAACGCAGCGTTATGGACGCAGGGAAAACACTCTGCGCCCAAAACGCTGCAAACCCTGATTGTGGGCACATAGCCTAAAATGCTACAATGGATGAATGGATAGATGTCAAACATATATAACGTCCCACCCCCCTGCATATTCTAAGCTGGCGCCCTTTAGTGCCTTTCATGTGGCACTAAAAGGTGCCTAGCCTTGTATTTAGCCCAAAAAGAAAAAAAAAATAATTAAAATAAATGACGTGGGGTCCCCCCTATTTTTGATAGCCAGCTAGGGTAAAGCAGACAGCTGTAGCCTGCAAACCACAGCTGACAGCTTCACCTTGGCTGGTGATCAATTTGGAGGGCTCCCCAAGCTGTTTTTTTTTTTAATTATTTATAAATCAATAATTAAAAAAAAACAAACAAACGTAGGGTCCCCCCAAATTAGATCACCAGCCAAGGTGAAGCTGACAGCTGGGGTCTGGTATTCTCAGGGTGGGAAGAGCCATGGTTATTGGACTCTTCCCAGCCTAAAAATAGCAGGCCGCAGCCGCCCCAGAAGTGGCGCATCCATTAGATGCGCCAATTCTGGTGCTTCGCCCCAGCTCATCCCGCGCCCTGGTGCGTTGGCAAACGGGGTAATAAATGGGGTTGATACCAGGTGTGTAATGTCACCTGGCATCAAGCCCAGCAATTAGTTATGTCACGGCGTCTATCAGATACCCGACATAACTAATTGACAGTAATAAAAAAAAAATTGACAACAAAAAAAAATTTATTTGAAAAAACACTCCCCAAAACATTCCCTGATTGACCAGTTTATTGAAAAGAAAAGAAAAAAAAAATCCGCTGTAATCCATTTGGACGTCCCACATCGACTGTGGACCTTCTAGAATATGGGGGGCACGTTCAGGGAACGTATCCCCCATTTTCTAGGAGTGCAGACCCTCCATTTGAGGAGAGTGGGTGCAAAGAATCTGCATCCACCCTCCCTGGGTCACAGCTGCAGTGTGCCGAGCAGCAGCAGCAGCAGCCAGCGTCTCACAACACAGGAAGCTGTCAGCTGCTCGGCACATGTGACCGCACTCACCGGCGTCTGCTGTGAAGGAGGAGGGGGCCGCGGGGGATCAGCGCTCCGACAGGTATGTATGACACCGGGGAACACCGGGGGGGATCCGGCAGGGCCTAGGGAGCAGGTTTCTGTCGCATGTGTTATGGCACATACGACAAAAACCATAAGAAAAGTGTAAATGCGGTCGGCGCGCTGCTGTGCTCGCCGGTGCGCGCGGCCATCTTGGATTTTCGGGAGGGGGTTGGGGGTCGGAGGGGGCACTTTGGGGATACCGGGGGACCAGAGAGGACCGGGGTATGAGATTTATCTCCCATCTGACATGTTTGTTTATGCCAGATGGGAGATAAATGATTTATAACCGGCGCGGTCATTTACTGTAACCTGATCATCGGTATACGGTGTATACCGGTCATCAGGTGAGCGGGGACCGGAAAAACCGGCCAGAATCATGATCTCCAGGGTCTCAGCTACCCCCGGCAGCTGAGACCCCGGAAATTTTCTGACTCTGGGGGGCGCTAGACCCTTTTTTCCGACCGCCTTTAAAAAGCGGCGGATCGGAAGAAGTACCCTAATTTGTCGCCATTAAAAGGCGTATCGGCGGTCATTAAGGGGTTAACCGTCCCCAGGATGACACCGGGGTAGGTAACTAAGTCTTTCCTGATCCCAGCTCTGTTCATCTTGGATCATTTTTAAAAACACTGTAAGCAAGGGTTACTTCAAGCGGAGTCTCCCTTTTTTCCAAAAATTGGGCCACACACACACACACCCCTTCAGTGGCAGCACTTGTGCCCCAGTTGTACACTTCACAGCTAGATTTGCATCAAGCACATTCAAAAATACGCCATCCTTAACCGTCCCCAGGATGACACCGGGATAGGTAGCAAAGTCTTTGCTGAACCATAACTTGTTCATCTTGGCTCCTTTTAAAAAACACAGCAAGCAAGGGTTACTCCAAGCGGAGTCTCCCTTTTTTCCAAAAATTGGGCCCCACACACACCCACCCCTTCAGTGGCAGCAGTTGTGCCCCAGTTGTACAATTCACAGCTAGATTTGCATCAAGCACATTCAAAAATACGCCATTCTTATCCGTCCCCAGGATGACACCGGGGTAGGTAGCAAAGTCTTTCCTGATCCCAGCTCTGTTCATCTTGGATCATTTTTAAAAACACTGTAAGCAAGGGTTACTCCAAGTGGAGTCTCCCTTTTTTCCAAAAATTGGGCCCCACACACACCCACTTCTTCAGTGGCAGCACTTGTGCCCCAGTTGTACACTTCACAGGTAGATTTGCATCAAGCACATTCAAAATCCACAAGCATTTACTCTCCCCAGGATGACACAGGGGTAGTAAATTCCTTGTGGATCGATGACTTGTTCATTTTGATGAACGTTAGTGTGTCCACATTGTCACTGGACAGACGCGTGCGCTTATCTGTCAGCACACACCCAGCAGCACTGAAGACACGTTCAGAGACAACGCTGGCAGCTGGACACGACAAAATCTCCAAGTGGTAAGTGGAGAGCTCTGGCCATTTTTCAAGATTTAAAGCCCAAAATGAGCAAGGCTCCATTTGCAAAATCATGGCATCCATGTTCATTTGGAGATACTCCTGTATCATCCTCTCCAGCTGTTGACTATGTGTCAGACTTGTTGTCTCTGGTGGCCTTGCCAAGGATGGTCTAAAAAAATTATGAAAAAATTCAATAAAATTGCTGTTACCAGCACCAGATACGGTGCTACTGGTACGGGTAGACTGTTGAAGATGACGAGACCGTCCCATGTTTGTCAAGTTACAACTGGGAGATTCACTCCCTGCACCACGGTTGTTTGGTGGAAAAGCCGAGCTAAGATCGAGAACCAGCTTCTGCTGATACTCCTGCATACGTGTGTCCCTTTCTATGGCTGGAATTATGTCACAAAATTTGGACTTGTACCGGGGATCTAATAGTGTGGCAAGCCAGTAGTCATCATCACTTCTAATTTTGACAATATGAGGGTCATGTTGGAGGTAGTGCAGCAAGAAGGCGCTCATGTGTCTTGCGCAGCCATGCGGACCAAGTCCACGCTGTGTTTGTGGCATAGAGGTGCTAACCGTTCTTTCTTCCTCTGACATCTCCCCCCAACCTCTTTCAACAGAAATTTGACCAAGGTTTCCCTCATCCGCTGAGTCTTCCATGTCCATGGACAGTTCGCCCTCCATTTCTTTATGTTCTCCTGCACCTTCCTCAACATTTCGCTTGCTACTATGCGCCCTTATTGATCCCTGTCCCCCATGGTCCCATGCCTGCCGCGTTGGTGATGATGAACGTCTGGATCTTGGTGATGTTGTGTCTTGCGCATATGAATCCTCCTGTAGTTCCTCCCCTTCATGTTGTCCCACCCCCTGACACCGAATAGTGTTTAGCGTGTGCTCCAGCATGTAAATGACTGGAATTGTCATGCTGATAATGGCATTGTCAGCGCTAAACATATTTGTCACCATGTCGAAACTGTGCAGAAGGGTGCATAGGTCCTTGATCTGAGACCACTCCATCAGGGTGATCTGCCCCACCTCTGCATCTCGTTGGCCCAGGCTATACGTCATGACGTATTGCACCAGGGCTCGACGGTGCTGCCACAGTCGCTGTAACATGTGGAGAGTCGAATTCCAACGTGTCGGCACATCACATTTCAAGCGATGAACCGGCAGGCCGAAAGACTTCTGGAGCGATGCAAGTCGGTCAGCAGCGGTGGTTGAATGGCGGAAGTGAGCAGACAGTTTTTGTGCCCTGTTCAGAAATCCAGGATAGCCGGGATAGTGTGTTAAAAATTGCTGGACAACAAGATTCAACACGTGAGCCATACAAGGCTCATGTGTCACCTTGCCCAGGCGAAGGGCCGCACCCAGGTTTTCAGCATTGTCGCACACGGCCTTACCTGACTGCAGGTTGAGTGGAGACAACCATTTACCAAACTCAGTCTCCAGAGCTGCACACAACTCAGCCACTGTGTGACCCTTATTTCCAAGATATTTCAAGCTAAAGACCGCCTGATGCCATTACTCTCTGCTGCCAGCATAGTAATGAGGGGTGCGTGATTCCTTCTGCGCAGTTAGAATGCTGGTGGCCTGACCAGGCAGGCTTGGGGCGGAGGTGGAGGACCCAAATGAGGTGGAGGAGGCAGAAGCAGTGGCGGAACTTGGACAGACAGAGGATTGACACACAAGTCGTATGGACGGCAAGACTTGTGCAGCAGACCCTTCACCATCTATCACCATAGTTACCCAGTGCGCAGTCAGCGACATGTAACGTCCCTGTCCATGCTTACTGGTCCAAGTATCGGTGGTGAAATGCACCCATTCACACACAGTTTCTCAAGGAAGCGGTGATGTTGTGTGCGACATGCTGTTACGGGGGGCTGTCTGATAATAACTTAAAGGAGTATCAGACAGTCAGGGTCCACCGTGCAAAGACTCTGCTGCAGACTATGGCAGAGTGCAATACCTCTGTTAACTCACAGAAGGATATAATAAGTAAGTAAAGCAATTCCTCCCTTACTTGGAGGGTGTGTGGAATGATCTCTGTTAATAATCACAGAGACAAAGGCAATGTGTGCGAAATGGCACCTACCTAGGTCCGCTCTTCTAGTGGTGCAAAAGAGACGAACAGCAGCGTAAGCCGCACAAAGCTCCTACCTGCGTTCGCTCCACTAGTGTGCGAGGACACGAACCACTAGATATGGCACCTGCCTAGGTCCGCTCTTCTAGTGGTGCAAAAGAGACGAACAGCAGCGTAAGCCGCACAAAGCTCCTACCTCTGTTCGCTCCCCTAGTGTGCGAGGATACGAACAACTGCCAGATGCAGTATAAGGAACGTTACCCTAGCGGCAACGTCCACCTACGAGTCGAATCACAAGGCCCAGCCAGACCATGTGCCTCAGGCACCTGCCTATGTCCGCTCCCCTAAGAGGTAAGGATACGGACAGCAGCCGAAGCTGTAAGGTATAAGAACGCTACCCTGCCGGTAGCGCTCACCTTGCATAGACAGAGGAATGCCTAGAGGAACGTGCACAGGGCGTCTACCCTCATGCATGAACCAAGAGGACTGAGCGCCATGCGGCGTGTGTCAGGGTCTTATATAGACTCTGTGCCTCATCCAAGATGGAGGACACCAGAGCCAATCGGCTGCCAGAACGACAAGAGTGACGTCATGCTGGCCTATCACCGAGCAAGGCGTCACAAGCACATGACCAGCGACCAATCGGCATAGAAGGTGTCAGAGACATGTGACCTCGTGTCAGCGATGATGTCACCCGCACATGTGCAATGGCTCCAAGATAGGACTTAGTCTCCAGCGCTCGCACATGTGCAGTAGCAAGAAATCTGGACTTAGTCTCCAGCGCTCGCACATGTGCAGTAGCAAGAAATCTGGACATAGTCTCCATTGCTCGCAGCAACCGTAACACATGCTGGTGTAGCGCAGGCACACCTTTCTTAGAGAAGTAGTGGCGACTGGGCATCTGGTACTGGGGCACAGCGACAGACATAAGGTCTCTAAAATGCTGTGTGTCCACCAGGCGGAAAGGCAGCATTTCGGTAGCCAAGAGCTTACAGAGGGATAAAGTCAACCTCTTAGCTTTGTCATGGGTCGCAGGAAATGGCCTTTTATTTGTCCACATCTGAGGGACAGAGATCTGGCTGCTGTGTGTAGACGGTGTTGAGTAGGGTGTCCCTGGAAAAATGCAGGTTTGTGATGAAAGTGCAGGCAAAGACATGATGTTGCCTTCATCCAACGTTGGTGCTATCGATGTCTGAGAGAGCTGTACACACGCACTTATTTCCCCTTCCAAACCAACTGACGACCTACTAAACAAACTGCCTGTTGCGGTTACAGTGGTGGAAGTTGTGCGTGGAAAACCAGATGTGGCAGCTGTCCCCACAGTCCTAGAAGATGAAGAGCATGGGGATGCACTTGAAGGGGCAAGTGGTGGATGGTTCGCTCCGCTGGGCCGCATTGCAGCACAGTGACCTTCCCACTGGGACATATGATATTTATTCATGTGACGATTCATGGATGAAGTTGTCAAACTGCTGAGGTTTTGCCCTCTACTAATAGAATCACGACAAATTTTACAGATCACATAATTTGGGTGATCTTTTGCTATGTCAAAAAAGGACCAGGCTAGGCAAGGCTTAGAGGGCATGCGACCTGCTGATCCACCCCGACTAGTGCTCAGAGGCACAGTGGTGGCTGAGGATGCAGTTGTAGACGTGCTACCAGTACTCCGACTCTGTCCAGGAAGGCGCAAGGTAACTTCGTCGTCAGTTGCATCCTCCTCCACCGAATCTGTTGACCTCCTCGAGTGCCTGACTGTGGGTTGACAGTAGGTGGGATCTAGAACTTCCTCATCAATTGTTGTGTTTGCACTCCCCTCACCCTTAGACCGAGCCTCTTCTTGCCCTGACCGAATATTTAAGTTGTCATCCCAATCTGGTATCTGCGTCTCATCGTCATCAGTATGTTCCTCATTGTCTATTTTAACAGGTGTTTCAGTTTGTGAATAAGGGTCAATATTATGCTCAGAAACATGTTTCTCATGGCCTGAATCTGAGTCACAAAGGTTCTGGGCATCACTGCAGACAATTTCATGGTCTGTACTCACTGTAGCTTGGGAGCATTCCTCTGATTCCCAGGCTATAGTGTGACTGAACAGCTCTGCAGACTCAGACACCTCAGTTCCACCATACTGTGCAGGGCGGATGGAGACTTCAGAGCTGGGAGAAAGCAAGTGTGATTGGGATGACAACTCAGAGGACTGGTGTTTTTTGGATGCGGTAGTTGAGGTGGCGGAGAGGGCACTTGTTGGACCACTTGAGAATCATTCAAGCATTTTCTTTTTTTGGCCATCATCTACCTTTGTTCCAGTTGTTCGTGTCCGTAAAAATGGGAGCACATCGGAATGTCCACGGTAAGTAGTAGACCTCTTACTTTTGCTGGAGGATGGTCTATCTTCAGCAGATGTTAATGGAGCTTTGCCACCTTCCCCATGGACAAACCCTTTTTTTCCTTTTCCAACACGCCTCTTCCCCTTTCCACCAGCATCAGTCATTTTTCCACTCATTTTGATTGCGACAAGATTGTGCACTTAAAATGTGGTAGTAAAAATTGAGAGGTGGTGTAGATTGCAGCGGTGGTCTATCTTTATTACCAGCAGTATAAGCAACAATAACTATCCCTGACAATGCAACTACGGCCCTTAAACTGGCAGGATAGTTTGCTAGTATAATGGCTTAGTAACAATGAGTTTGAGTGTGCAATGCAGTGGTGCTGCAAATAGCTTTGCACCAGTGGGACACTAATGGAAGTCCAACAGCTACTTTTAGGATGCCACTAAGTTTACTCAGTGTTTGCTAGTATAATGGCTTAGTAACAATGAGTTTGAGTGTGCAATGCAGAGGTGCTGCAAAAGGATTTGCACTAGTGGGACACTAATGGAAGTCCAACAGCCACTTTTAGGATGCCACTAAGTTTACTCAGTGTTTGCTAGTATAATGGCTTAGTAACAATGAGTTTGAATGTGCAATGCAGAGGTGCTGCAAAAAGATTTGCACCAGTGGGACACTAATGGAAGTCCAACAGCCACTTTTAGGATGCCACTAAGTTTACTCAGTGTTTGCTAGTATAATGGCTTAGTAACAATGAGTTTGAATGTGCAATGCAGAGGTGCTGCAAAAAGATTTGCACCAGTGGGACACTAATGGAAGTCCAACAGCCACTTTTAGGATGCCACGAAGTTTACTCAGTGTTTGCTAGTATAATGGCATAGTAACAATGAGTTTGAGTTTGCAATGCAGAGGTGCTGCAAATAGCTTTGCACCAGTGGGACACTAATGGAAGTCCAACAGCCACTTTTAGGATGCCACTAAGTTTACTCAGTGTTTGCTAGTATAATGGCTTAGTAACAATGAGTTTGAGTGTGCAATGCAGAGGTGCTGCAAATAGCTTTGCACCAGTGGGACACTAATGGAAGTCCAACAGGCACTTTTAGGATGCCACTAAGTTTACTCAGTGTTTGCTAGTATAATGGCTTAGTAACAATGAGTTTGAGTATGCAATGCAGTGGTGCTGCAAATAGCTTTGCACCAGTGGGACAATAATGGAAGTCCAACAGCCACTTTTAGGATGCCACTAGGTTTACTCAGTGTTTGCTAGTATAATGGCTTAGTAACAATGAGTTTGATTGTGCAATGCAGAGGTGATGCAAATAGCTTTGCACCAGTGAGACACTAATGGAATTCCAACAGCCACTTTTAGGATGCCACGAAGTTTACTCAGTGTTTGCTAGTATAATGGCTTAGTAACAATAAGTTTGAGTTTGCAATGCAGAGGTGCTGCAAATAGCTTTGCACCAGTGGGACACTAATGGAAGTCCAACAGCCACTTTTAGGATGCCACTAAGTTTACTCAGTGTTTGCTGGTATAATGGCTTAGTAACAATGAGTTTGAGTGTGCAATGCAGAGGTGCTGCAAATAGCTTTGCACCAGTGGGACACTAATGGTAGTCCAACAGCCACTTTTAGGATGCCACTAAGTTTACTCAGTGTTTGCTAGTATAATGGCTTAGTAACAATGAGCTTGAGTGTGCAAAGGGCAGGAGAATACAGTGGCAGGGTTGTGGGTCAGTGTACAGGAAAGGAAGCCTCACTTTTTATCCCTCCTAATGGGGAAATGCAGCGAGGAAGTCCCTGACCTTAGCTACACAGACGCTGTTATCTGTAGCTGTTAAAATCTGTTTCCACGGATCTGACTTTCACCTATGGCTCTGAGCCTGCTGTTATTAGCCCTTACAAGAACTAATAGAAACTTCTATCCCTATTCTGTATAGCGCTGTGTGTAGAGCGTACACAGCAGTATCGGAGACAGGAGCTACGCCAGCGGTGACTGACACCCAGACGCAGAAGAGATAATGGCGTCCGGACGGGCAGATACCCATTTTTATAATGCAGGGAAATGTGACATGGACATCCTAGGCTATCACACATGCCGTTGCTTCTCTGGCTAAAAGTCCACTTAGCTGTGTGTGTGTCTGGGATTGGCTGACATGCTGGCCCGCCCCACTACACGCGCACGCTTAGGGAAGGAAGACAAGGAAAAAAAAAATGGCGATTATCCCAGCAGCAGTGATGTGAATGCGCTGTTCCCACACACTATACGCTGAAATTTCATAATAGTGTGAGTCACAGAGTGACTTACACTATTACAGCGGAAAGCCAGCTAGTAATTAGCTTAGCTTTTTGCTGCTAGAACCATTCTCGAACCTGACTAGAACTATCGAGCTTTAGCAAAAAGCTCGAGTTCCAGTTCGATCTAGAACAGCCCCCAAAATCACTTGAACCGCGATTTGGAGAACAACGAACCGCAAACCGCGCTCAACTCTAGTTATTATTATTGGAGCGTGGGGAGGACGCCACTGCGCTGCGCTCGCTAATGCTCAGGTCCAGCGCTGCTGCGATGGCTGCTCGGTGGCTCGAGCGGTGGGCCGGATCTGGGGACTCGAGCGGTGCTCCTCGCCCGTGAGTGAAAGGGGTGGTTGGTTTGGGAGATTTAGTCTGTGACGCCACCCACGGGTCGTGGTGAAGATAGGCACCACCGCTGCTGATGACGGGGATCCTGGGAGCGATGGTAGGGAGCAGCAGGGATGTTGTTTCCCCCCTCCGTGGGTAGAGGTCGGTGTTCCCGGGGCCCGATGATGATGTGACGGGGAGGCAGGGTTGGTGAGGTGCAGGGTTGCAGGGACAGCGCGGCGCGGTGCCGGATGGCACGGGTGTACTCACTCAGCAAGAAAGGTACGAAGTCCTCGGTAAACCAAACAGCTGGATGGATGGGTCCCGTAGCCGGCTGCAGTGTCTCTCCCCGGACAGGTGATGGCGGCTGTCTTTCCCTGCACCTTGATGTTCTCCTTCTGACTACTATGGATTCCCAACGGTAGTCTGCTCCCCGGTGTATGGGTACCGGAGGAGCCCATTTGCCTGCAGGCGCTGGCCCTTGGGTCTCTAGCTCTAGCCTTAGGTGGTAGCTGTATACCCTCACAGTGTGGTCAGTTGCCTTCAATCGGGACTTTTGCTGTTATGAAACCCCTGGGGTTACAGTCACATTCGGATCTGACTATTGACGGCGGCTCCAAGCCTGGTCGGGGTCCGATGGCCCTGCCTGTGTGTGCTGGCTTCACTTCGCTCCCCGGTCGGTACCGGCGGGCTCTCGCCCGACCCCGGTCCTACGGTTCCGCATTGCTCCACCACTCCTGCAGACGGCCACCACCGTTTGCCAACCTTGCTGTCAGTGCCTGGGCCACAAACCCAGACACCCAAGTGCTCACTCCTCTCACTTCAAACTCCAAAACTGAACTGTCACTTTTCCCACCTCCAGGCCTGTGCACTCCTCGGTGGGTGGGGCCAACCGCTTGCCTCCGCCCCACCTGCTGTGGACATCAGACACTGGAGGGACGCAACAAGGGTTTTTGTTTGGCTGGTGTCCCTGTCTAATGGGGGTGGGGGTGTTTGTGTGTTATCTGTGATGACCTGGCTAGGCCAGGGCGCCACACATGTGCAGAGCACGTCTGAAGACGAGAAGCAAGCAAGGCTGCGGGAATGGTAAGTGCACATGCACAGGATCTCAAGTAGCGACGGTCACGTTGCTGATGTAAATCCATAGTATCATGCCCACTGGGGCGTGAAACCATGGAAAACATGCAATCGCCCACAGTGTGATGTGACGCCCATGGGGCAAGAGCCCTTGCTCATTTACATAGGGTACACATAAGTAATAAAACACAGTAATAAAACACAGGGATAGGTAAGAAGGGGTTACTAGCGCACACATCAAACTATTTGTAGGTTAGAACACATAAATGACCTGACAGGTTCCCTTTAAACAAAACTTAAGGCAGAAAGCCTCGCAAGCAAGCAACAACTGAACTCAGCTGCAGTAAAGGCCAGGCAAAGCAGCACCTAGGAGGAAACCCAGCATTTGGTGACGTCCATGGCTTCCAGAGTTCAGGCAGTCATTGCCTGTAAAGAATTACCTACAAGGGATAAAAAATGAACATATTTCTGGCAAAATGAATTTGTCCAATTACTTTTGAGCTATGGAAAGGAGGAAGCTTTGTAGCAAAATAGTTGCAATTCTGAAACATTATAGAGGATATGTTTGGGTAACCCCTTTAATTAAACCTGTTTAACTTGTTTCACTTTATATAAAAAATAGTGGCCTGCAGAGCCCAAATCACAAACACTCGGTCACTGTCCAAATATTTCTGTCCTTAACTGTAAAAACCTGTCCTAGAAAGATATTGTATCATTTTGTATCATAAACTGCTTGGTTCTCACTATATCTCAAAAATTCCACAATATCTATAATTCAGTGCTCTCTTTCCTGCACATCACTCACATTTATAACACTGTGCATTCTGAAGCTGCTTTTTCCTGCACCACCAATAGCCGGATCACATGGTGAATATCCAAACTGTGGTCCTATTAGGCACTGGATTGTCTTTTTATGCTCTCATTAATTTTTTTGGTCTCATTCAGTAGCTCAGAGATAATTACTGTAAGGAAAGTCCTAATTATCATCATGACCGATTGGATCGCTATTGTGCAATAATAATAGGCCTCTAAACTCTTTTATGTGATAAAAAACACAATAGCAGCACTTGCACTTTTTGTGACCTTATGTACTGCACAAAAAAATAGGCCTTGGCTTATTTCCTATATCTTCTGATATTTCTCCACTATTTAAACAACTGAAATTACACACAAAGTGTAATAAAAGCCATTTTGAAAATAAATGCTTTCTTCCCAAGAACAAAGACTGAATGCAAGCACTAGATGTTGTATCAGGGAAATGCATTACCAGCAATTCTCTAATATATGCTTATTATCAGTCTTGTTGAGGTGCATTTAGTACTGCAGAAATTTCCATTTATATCAGACTATACAACTTTTAATCTTGCTTTAAGAGGTTGTCATCATGCTGGTCATCACAATGCTAAAGTCTTTGAAGCAAGACACAGCTGGCTATGAACAGGGTTTGTAATAGATTAATCGTACTTATAAGGATACAAAAAACAATATGAAATAGTATACCATATATCCTCAGTATTATCTTTTGTGAAGTTTTGTGATTGTAAAGTCCAGTTCATGCTCGTTTAAAAGCTGCTTTTAACTGCTGCTCAGAAAAGATCTTTACACTATATCCAAAGTCTGTGTCTTAAGGGTTCTTTACATGCTGCGATATCGCTAACGATTTATCGTCGGGGTCACGGTGTTTGTGACGCACATCCGGCATCGTTAGCAACATCACAGCCTGTAACACGTACGAGCAACCTTCAACGATCGCAAAAGTGGTAAAAATCGTTGGTTTTGGAGAGGTCGTGTGTTGTGTGACACGGGCAGCGGTTTGCCCGTGACGCACAACCGACGGGGGCGAGTACGTTCACTAGCGATATCGATACCGATATCGCAGCGTGTAAAGTACCCTTTAGCCTCTCCCTGCGAGAATCTCCCAGTGAAGCCGGTGTCACTCTTGTGAGTTCCTCCCGTGTATCTCGCACGAGTCTCGCGTTGCAGCACACGCCACGGACTCACACTCTCCTCACAGGAGCGGGTCGTTTGCATGCATCTCTTTGCAACCAACCCGCGCCTGTGAGGAGAGTGTGGATCCGTGCCTTGTGATACAATGCGAGACTAGCACGAGATACACGCGAGGCACTCGCAAGTGTGACACCGGCCTTACTCACATTTGTACTTAGACAAGGAAAATTCTAATGCACAGATTTGCTGACTATAGTGTACATATCTGTGTTAATGTGAAGCTGTCAGACAATGACCTATTGTTTTCAATCAGATTTGTTTTCATATGATCTTTTTGTTTTTTTATTTAAAAATGAACTGAGGTTGCATTTTTTACACTGGCCGCTGGTGATATTTTAGACTCATATTTACTGACCATTTAGAGCGAGTTTTCAGCAATACTCATTATCAGAAAAGAAAGTTTACAATTACAGTTAACACTTCTGTAGTACCTAACAAAAGTATTCCCCCTTGACATTTTCCGTGTTTGGCTACCTCCCAAATGGGAAATTCACAGGTAATTTGTTTTAGAGTTTGCATCAGTTCTTGTAAAGAACATGCCTACTACTGTGAACATTTGGTTTTCTTTTTATTGTAAACCAAACAACACATTGGACAAAAAGACTGAAAACTTTAGTGTGCATAACTATTCACCTCTCTAAAGTCAGTACTTTCTAGAGCCTCATTTCCCCTTAAACCACTTGAGTTTTGCTTAAGCAGTATGCTTTGGATCATTGTCTTGTTGGAAGATGAACCTCTGATCCTGTCTCAGATCACTGACAGACTGAAACAGGTTTTGCTCAAGAATATCCCTGTATTTCCATATTTCCCTTGACTTAAATCATTTTCCCTGTCCCTCCTGCCGAAAACATCTCCACAACATGATTCTATCACTACCATTTTTCACTGTGTGGATGGTGTTTTTAGAGTGATGAGCTGTGTTGATTTGGTCCCAGATACAGCATTCACCTTGGTGGCCAAAAACATGAATTTTAGTCTAAGCATAGCACTTTCTTCCATAAATTTGGGGAGTTTCCCACATGTCTTTTGGCCACCTCAAAATGAGCCTTCCAATGTCTGGCTGTAAGTAAAAGCTGTCATTATAATATATTCGCTGCTGATGATGGGTGAGAACATTGTGCATCCCTACTGGTGCACGTTAATTGCTGCTGTCGGAGATTGAAAGCAACATTTAACAGGTTAAAAGAGCAGATCTCTATCCATGGCTGTCAGAGGCGGGTAATGGCTGAATAATTCAACCATTATCTGCCGGCAAACCTGCATCAAATGCAGAGTGATGACTTAGGACAGAGGAGAACCTGTCAACTTATCTGACATGTATGTTTTAGTAAATACTTGTATGTGCCACACAAAAAAAATAATAAATTGGAAAATCTAGCTTCTTATGCAATTACTCCGTTACGCCTTCTTGAATTATATGAAGAAATTAAAAACTTGATATTACTATTCTTCATGTCTATAAGGTATATCACTACGCAGTTTGACTGTATTCAACCCACATTGGCCATACCAGACTGTGAAGGGTCATATATAGGTAATGTTCATCTCTCAAATAATATGAACAAAAAATCCATTATATAAGTAGTACAATTTCAGGCAACTCCACAAATAGTTTTACACTTCAGACATTTTATAAAAATCTGTCATTTTAAACTACAGACATAATTTTTCACAGAATTGCTTGTAATACCAATAAAATAAAAATTAAATATCCATTCTAAAGTATAATCTAGGCAAAGGTTTAGGTTTAATGTGATGTATTTAATTATGTATAAATACCACAGTAAAGTGCAAATACAAACTTCAGGCAATTTAACAAGAAGAGGAAAAACTACTGAAATTCCCCAAACATTGCATCTGTTACAGGGATACCATTCAGGGTATGTGCACACGACGACTTTTATACACTGATGAACCAGCCAAGAAGAAGATCAGGAAACCCCATCATTTCGAAAACATTTTTTTTATTTTTTAGTAATTTCCTGAACACATTTTTGTTTTGTTTTGGCCATTGGTGATTTTTGAGCCACCCAGATTCATTAAGATTGGTGTTACTATACGTCACATCACAAATGAGACTACGATCTGGAACTGGAGTAATATTTCTTAGGTAAGAAATGCCGCCACTACTCATGAATTTGACAGGCGGGTGTAGCCGCGCCCCATTACAGCCTTGCTTTGCCTCAGTTCCACCCAATTTGTGGAGCTGTCCAAAGCTGATGTGAAATTTGCCAAAATCACAAAATGTTTGAAAAACTCTGTGTTGCGCATAAAGTTTGCAGGTTTTCAAAGCATTTTCCTTATATAAAGACTGTGATGAATCAGGCCTGTCCAGTGTTTTGTTATGACGTAGGGCTATGTTTTCACAATGTTTTATTTCAGACAGCAGTGCTAAGGAGGCTTTCCTAGCCAGACTTTTTTTTTCCTGAAGTGGCTTGACTGGTGTTTTTGCCATCGTTTTTTGCAGCCACTTGCAAGTCGGTGATTTTTTCCTATACTTTCCACTCTAAAAAGTAGGTGGATTCCAATTCAACAGCCCAAAGGATAAATGCCTTACTTCTTTTAACTATTTCACAGTTTGTAAACTCTAGGGCTGTTGTCACACTTGCGATTGCCTTGCATGTATCTCGCGCGAGTCTCTCGTTGCATCACCCGGCACTGACTCACTCTTCTCACAGGAGCACGTCGGTTGCATAGAGATGCATGCAACCGACCCGTCCCTGTCCAGAGAGTGTGCGGCCGTGACGAGTGATGCAACGTGAGACTCACGCGAGATACATGCGATGAACTCGCAAGTGTGCCACTGGCCTAAGGTTATATTCAAATGTTGGGTTTTTGCAGCATTTCTTTCTTAAGGAAAAACCTGCTCTCTTCGCCGTAAAGAAGTCGTTTACAAAAAGCATTTTTTTTTACGTTTTTGGGGGCTTTTTTCTTGTATCTTTTCTGTGTTTTTTTGGTATGCATTATATGTGTCATTTATCTATGGTACATGTTTAATAATGTTAGTTTAATTCACAAAGATGCAGAAAAATTACAGGAAAAAATACATGGTTGCATTATTTGCAATTTTTCATTACTTTCTATGGATGAAAAAAATACAAAAAGAATTGCCATGCTCCAGATTTAAAAAAATGCTACAGTTTTTCAATTCAGTCAGGAAACAAATACACAAGTACATGAGATTTTCTAACATCTCATTATTTTTTGCTGATACTGTAAACATTAGCTTTTAATTAATTGAAAAAAAAACACTGCAAAAAATAATGTGTCAACATAGCCAGCTCTGAGAGAGCCACATTCAGCTCTGTGAGAGAGTTGTGAGCCACATCCAGCTCTGAGTGAGGGTCGCGAGCTACATCCAGTTCTGATAGAGGGTCGCGGGTCACATTCAGCTCTGAGAGAAGGTAGCGGGCCAAATCCAGCTTCCACCCCATCACAGTAGTGGTATGCAGAGCCCCCATTACCGGTATTTTGACAGTGAAAGCTTTTCCACAGAAATCCCACCAAGGCAGTATACCAATATCCAGGAGTTCCTTTCTTAGGCCTCTTCTCCACTAGCGTTTTTGTCCTGTAAATTCCCTCACATTGAGAAACGGTTTGCAATCTTGCAAATGGTTTCCTATGAGGCTGTCTCCATTTCCCCTTTTTTTCCAGACTCTGCACGGGCTCTCCTTGAAATCTCAGCATGCTGCGATTTGATGCGATTCTCAGCTCTGTCACCCTCATGCAAGTCAGAATCCGGGTGGCATGTGCATGTCACACGGATCCTGACACTTGCATACCGGGTCAGACTGGCTACCGGAGGAATCTCCTGTAAAACCAGTCCTGGCCGCGGTTACATGCACTGAACCCGGGAGCTGTCACCTGAGCTCCAGAGTGCAGCCTGAACAGCGAGCGCCGAGTGATTGATTCCCCGGCGACTGCTGGTCAGGTCAGCACAGCTGCAGACAGATCAGGCAGAAGACTGGAGCTCAGATTACAGCTCTGGAGCTCAGTGCAGGTAACCGCGGCCAGGCCTGGTTTTACAGGAGATTTCTCCCGTAGCCAGTCTGACGCTGCTTACCTAAAAACTCACATAGCACCCGCATGACGCTCACATGTTATACGGATGCTATGTGAGGGAAAAAAACACACACCGTACGCAGATCACACGCAGGACACACGCAGGATACTCCACTCACATTTTGAGCCGAGTATCGCTGTGATTAAAAAAACGCTAGTGGAGAAGAGGCCATAGGCTGGAAACACACTTATTCGTGTAAAACGGTCCGAATTGCATGCTACAAAAGTCGGAAGATTTTAGTTCACGTTATGATGAGTGTGCAATGCAACTGCAATGCGATCCTGAGATTTTTCTCATAATTGCATTCCATTTGCAATGCGTGTTTGATGCATATGGGATCTGTTTTTACTTTGTCATCTGCCATTCAGCTCTGCTACATGGCCGCTGACAGTAGACACAGACAGAGCCATGTAGCAGAGCTGAATAGCCGCTGACAGCAGACACAGACAGAGCCGCACGATCAGAATGAAGTCGGATGAACTTCACCCGACTTCATTGTCATCCCGTGGCTCTGTCTGTGTGCCATGGCCTGATTTGTGGTCACATGTGAAGGTCTCACCGGTGACCATAAATCCCCTGAGTGCCCGCAGTGAGCTGCGCTATCAGCGCTGCCATCACTTAGGTTACCCGCAGCCACAGCTGCAGTCCTCCAACTGAGATCTGTGGCTGCGGGTCACCTGAGTGATGTCATCGCTGATCGCACGACTCACTTAAGTCGCTGTGGGGAGCTCACAGAGAGTGGTCGTGGTCTGTGACCGCTCTCTGTCAGCTTCCGATGTAGCAGAGCTGTAAGCATTGTGGGACCGCTGTGGATTACGTGGGACATGGAGAGGTATTTGGGGACTTTCTTAAAATGGTGAAAGAGGTTGCTGTTTTTTGTCATTTATTACAAATAAAGGATTTTTTGGATGTGTGTGTTTATTTTCTTTAACTAACAGGTTAATCATGGAAGATATCTTGGGGAGACATCTGCCATGATTACCTTGGACTTAGTGGCAGCTATGGGCTGCTGCCATTAACTCCTTATTATCTCGATTGCCACCGCACCAGGGCCATTTGGGATGAGCTGGGTACAGTCCCGGGACTGTCGCATCTCATGGATGCGGCTATTCTGGGTGGCTGCAGGCTGATATTTTTAGGGTGGGAGCTCCCCATCCTGAGAATAACAGCCTTCAGCCGTGTGGCTTTACCCTGGCTGGTATCAAAATTGGGGGGAACCGCACGTCGTTTTTTTTAATTATTTATTTATTTATTTATTTTACTTCATGATATAGACCTACCTACCGGCAGCTGTGATTGGTTGCAGTGAGACAGCTATCACTCATCGTGGGGGCATGTCTGACTGCAACCAATCATAGGCGCCGGTGGGCGGGGAAAGCAGGGAATACGAGATTGAATAATGAGCGGCCGGCTTTTTCAAAAGAGGAGAAGCCGCCGGTGCAGTGTGAATGCCGTGTAACGCCGCGCCGGTGATCGAGGATCGGTGAGTATGAGAGAGGGGGGAGAGAGATAGACCAACATGGACAGAGAGAGAGATAGAGACAGAGAGAGAGACCGACTGACCGTCAGAGAGAGGATATAGACCGAGAGGGAGAGACCAACTGACAGGGATAAAGATTGACCGACATTGTGAGACCTCACTCATTTCCTGTGTTTTCTGAAACATGCGATAAATGTATTTATAAAAACGAATATCACTAGGATGGTGTGAGTGCCGTCCGTGTGACATCCGTTTATTTACCTGCTCCCATAGAGTTGAATTGAAGAGACTCTCGCGAGAAACTCATCAAACCGCAGCATGCTGAAATTTTTTTCTCAGTCCGATTTGGACTGAGAAAAAAATAGCAGATGGGAGCTGCCTCATTGATTAACATGGGTTCAAGTGCAATGCGAGAATTTCTCGCACTGCACTCGTGCGAGTTAATCGCAAGTGAGAAGCCAGGCTTACCTGCATTTAGATTCACTTTTTTTGTTGAGCTACTTACAAAAGTCACCATCTAAAGACGTGCCCTTCATAGCTGTTTCCTAGCCCTGGTGTTTATGCACGAAGCTGGAGCCGCACATCATGGGTTCGCGAGTCACATATAGTTCCCGAGCCATAGGTTGGGGACCCCTGCTGTAAATCATGGCATTTATTTTCCTATTGGATTATTTATAATCTACCAAAGAACATCTGTAGGCTTCCATATGATATTGGAATCATCAGAAGATATACTGGAACCCCATAAAAATCTTTATTTCCTATATTTTGACTCCACTCAATTTTTAAAAGATGTATGCAAAAATCCTGCAACAATTTTTTTCCCAGGTAATATTCCCTGCTAGTTTTGGCAGCAACACATTTTACTGCTGTCTCATATGTGCCTGGAGAAACAACTTATTTTTATCTATTACACATTCAAGTGAATTTCATATTGAAATCTCCATGGTCTCTATAACTTTTTTTTTACAAGAATTTTTCCTGACACCACACATTATATTGTAATATATGTATATAAATATACTGGCGCTTTAACCCCTACGTACATAAAGCTGAAGTATGCAGCAAACGATCCGCTGCAAATTGCTACTTACAAAGAAAAAATACATATAAATATGCAAATCACGCTAAAAATGCCCCCAAAATCATTTGTCACAAAACTCTTGCCATTAATTCTGCATATATATGAATCCTTTCACGACCTAGGATGTACCGGCATGTCCTAAATCATGTCAGTGTAATCAATGCTGGCTGCTGCGGTGAGCCAGTGGTGACCCCTGCAGATGTCTGCCGATTTGAACAGCAGACATTTGCAGCTAACATCCTCAATCCACCTGCACCTGTTAACTCCTTAGGTTGTGCTGTCAAAATGTGACAGCATGATTTAAATGACTGCGGGGGGAATGCCTTTCCACACCGCCATCAGAGGCCCCATGACGCTATCACAGGGAGCCAATAGTTGCCATGGTATTGATGGGTCATGTGATCACTCCAGTCGCTATCATGACGTAGTTCCTGTTAAAGCCGACAGAGCAGCGGCTGATCAGAGCTGTGCAGTTCTAATCTACAGAAGTGAACAAGCTATCAGACTGCTGATTCTCATAGGCCCCTGGTAAAACTAGTAAAATTTAAAAAAAAGTTAAAAAAAAAGTTTAAAAAAAATTAAAAATAAAAAATACAAAGTGCAAATCACCCTCATTCACCCCATTGAAAAGGAAATACAAAAATTAAAAATATACACACATTTGGTATTGCTTCATTTAGAAATGCACGATCTATCAAAATATAAAATCCATTAACCTGATTGGTATACGGTGTAGTGGCAAAAAATTCCAAATGTCAAAATTAAATTTTTTGGTCATCGCTAATTTTGCGCAAAATGCAATAACAGGCGATAAAAACGGCGCATCTGTGCAAAAATGATTCCATTAAAAACATTAGCTTGAGACGCAAAAAATAAGCCATCACCGAGCCCCAGATCCCGAAAAATGAGAACGCTACAGGTTGCGGAAAATGGCGCAAAAAGTTTTCGACTTTTTTAGGACAAACTTCTGAATTTTTTTTAACCCCTTAGATAAAAGTAAACCTGTACATGTTTGGTATCTATCCTTACCAACCTGAGACATCACACCAACACATCAGTTTTACTATATAGTGAACGTGGTGAATAAAATACCCCTAAAACAATTGTGCAATCAAGCTTTTTTTTGCAATTTTTCCGCACTTGGAACTTTTTTTGCCGTTTTCCGGTACACTATGTGGTAAAAATCAAGGTTTTATTTAAAAGTCCAACCCGTCCTACAAAAAAACAAGCCCTCATATGGCAAGATTGTTTGAAAAATAAAAACGTTATGGCTCTCGGAAGAAGGGGAGAAAAAAAACAAAAAAAAAATAGAAAATCGCCCGGTCATGAAGGGGTAAAAGAAATCCTACCTCAGTTTAATTAGTGTTCACCTTACATACATGCTTAGATGTGTCTGTAATCTGGATTCCAGGGAGTGAAGAAGGGAGAGTAAAATATAATTGCACATCTACGGTCAATTTATTGGTTGTGGATGATAGGAGTTCGACATCTGTGGGTGATGAGTGTAAGAGGTGCCTGTGCAGTGCTCCAGTCAGCAGCGCTAGTGCACTCTCTTGCCAAACAATACACAGTCCACCTAAACAGAGTGACATCACTCACTAAGGAATAGTCTGTGATCCAAGGTACTATCTTCAACGCGTTTCAAAGCAAGAGTCCTTCTTCAGGATCTCAGTAGCAGTTGAACATCTGAGCCCATTTACAACCTGGACACTAATCAGACTTGGGTAGGATTTCATATACTGTATATGCGGGATTCATGGCAAGAGTTTTATAGCAATCGATTTTAGGTGCATTTTTTGTGCGTTTTTCTAATTTATATGCACATTATATTCTGCCAGTTCATAACTATATGGTTTTATTATGTAATCAGAATTATATGTTCTATTACAGGTAAAAATAATAACAATGAAATATTTGCTTATTTTCTATTACCTACAACACATCCATACATCTGTATTCCCACATTAAACATCACAAGGAATGCATATGATTATGGCCACACACTGTGGATTCTGGATCCTAAATCAGCAGCATTTATTTACTATCGGTATTGTCACTCATGTCCTTATATGCATGTATGCAATGGATTTCTACATAAAGTGGAATTAAAATACATTAGATAGGGCATTTATTTCTTCCAGATGGATGCACATCAATACCCACCAGAGAGGCAAGTGCGCTGTCCTAATTCCATGACTGTCAGGAAGATAGATCAGGTTAAAGTGTATGACTGAGGTCCACCAAGATAAAACGAGAGATAATTTAGTTCAGGGACTTGCTGTCAAGACCACTTCAGACAGCAGAGACATGACAAAGGTACAGCTCTTACCGCTAATAACAGCCGTGGTCTTTAGAAACCTTGATCTTATAAGGCTCCCGTGTGACATTTGGACAGCTGCACGGTGAAATCCAAGATGGTAGGATGCTCATCTTTGAGAATAGTGTCTTGTAAAATCAATGGAGTAATTACTTGTTACAAACTGTCTGGTGCTTGTATAGGAAATATTTCTTCATAATATAAGAATAATTTATGAGCACTAATATTACCCCTTACTTTAAATGTGATCTTAATGGACACTCGATAAGTAGAAGATATGACTTTATTTTCCTTTTTTAGTTCTTATTTGGAATCACTATAAAGCCAATATTCATCATAACTTGCATATCACTTATATGCTACTTTAGAGGGTTCTAGCTGTAGGGGTGCAGAGGTAGCAGTTACATCTATTCCAAGGTATGCCAAAGATCCTACCACATGAGAAGACTATCACATGAGACTCTAGGTGGGGATCCATTTCACATATTCTGCAGGGACACAAGTTATGCCCCTACCTCTATATCCAAACTGATGAAACTTGAAAGGATGTGAGCATAATGATAACAGAAATCTGTCATTAAGATCAACCCACCCAAACCACACATATTGTCAGAGTTCCGGGATTTCCAGTTTGCTTTTGATGGATCTTGCCCTTTGTTAACATGACGTTTTCTGTTCTTTTGCCCTACTTCCTGTTCATCTGTTTAAAAGCCCGCCCCTAAGCTTAGTCTAGTTGCTTGAGTATACTGCTTCCTGTCTACTCCTGCTACACTGCTCTCATTTCCTGGTTGCTATTTTAGATCCTGGTGAATCACCTGACACCGGCCCTGAACTCCACCTGGTCTCATCGAGCTGTGCCCTCGCTGGTACCGGACTCTGTCTGCCATCTCTGGTTGGCGTTTGTGCCCGGTCCCTTCCGGTATTAATCCATCCTAGGACCCGTGTTCCACATCCAGTATGGACATTTTTGGACTATAACCTGTTGCCCTTTCATGTCTCGGCTGATGCGCATTTAGGCCTTCTGGGGTGATCGCCAGACAGCCCCTGTATAGGGGTTCTTTCCTGGTGGCCTCCCTGGGGGAGTCCAGTGCGCGGTCCCGGGAATTTCCCTTTGCTCCGAACCTGGCAGGTATTTACTGTGTTTATGTTCTTTCCTGTGTACATATTGTTGGTTGCATATTATAAAACTTCTTTGCACCAAGAACCCGTCTCTGGTTGTCATTGCCCTAATGCAATCGAAATCCTCAGTTCCTTGAATAGTATTACACATATTGGCATGCAGATCATTGAAACGTAAATCCATGACTTTAGATCTTTTATCTGTTGCTGCACTCCCAAGAAATTGTTGTTTTCATTCATATATAAAAAAGACCTCATGTTTTCTGAGCGCAACTTAACTGCTGCTTCCTTAAATTGTTTCCCATTCCCAGTATCAGCTTTTTAAACTTGATATTAGCTTATTATTGCTAGTATGGTGCCTCACATAACAAACAGTGAGCCATTAATCAACCTAAAGAGATCAGTGCTAGGTGAAAAATTAACTTGGGAAGGAAGAAGCTTGTTAAGTGCTCTGTCATGGCCAGATCACTTAATGCCTCATTTGCATATGAATGAAAGTGCATCATTCTTGTGAATGCAAATAAAGATGGAAGATATATTAATGTCAACAGATTTACATTTCACTAGTAGTTTCGGGGGTTGATTATACTTACAGATTTTCTTTCAGTGGTGACAATTACTATCACTATTAGAGAAATAAAGAATTCAGAAACAGAGCCTGTGTGGCATCAGAATAAATAGGCTTCCTGTTACAGAGTCAGACCACACCTTCGGATGAATCCACTGTTGTGGTGAAATGTACGTCGAGGAATTCAGCTCCCTGGCACTCGCTCCCTCCGGCATTATGCTCACAGTGTCCACAGGTATTTTCTTCTCAATATTTAAATTGACCTGTTATTTATTTCTGATGTCTGGGGAAGTTGCCTTCCTGCGTGGGGGTTTAATTTGATTTATGGCCACATTATTTAATCGCCTGTGACAGCAGGCCTACAATTTTTGTGGCAATGTGGAATTCCCCATTCAGGCGCCAGCTAGAATTTGAGTGAGCACATTGGGAGCTTGCGATTGTACTCTTACTGCCTCAGAGTGGCCGGATTAGCCACTCATGCCATTGTTATCTTGTACTTGCACCATGATATATTTGTGTATGTATATTTCAGTAAAGCTGTTTAGTGTTATTTCATTTGGTCCTCTTTCTTGGTTCCCTTCTCAGTTATTATATTATATCTTTATTTCACCACCAAGGCTTCTTAAAGTGTTTTTGTCTTGGGAGGACGCTTCCATTTGGAATAGGGTTGTAGGTTTACAATGCACAAATACAAGTTGGAAAGTTCTGGAAAGCAAAGACGCTGTATTCTCCAGATTCAAGAGCAGAGAGGCCATCCAACTTGTTCTCAGTGCACAGTTCAAAGCCTGCACCTCTCATGGTATGGGGTTACATTAGTTACTATGACATGAGCAGTTTACACATCTTAAAAGACAATATCAATGCTGAGCATTATATAGAGGATTTAGAATAACATATGCTCCCATCCAGACAATGTATATTTCTGGGAAGGCCTTGTATACTATGCTAAACCACATACTGTATCCATCACAACAGCTTGGCTTCACAGAGAGTTCGGGTGATGAACCGGCAGCCCGCAGGGCAGATCCTTCACTTTTAGAAAACATTTAGCGCATGAAAAATCCAGCAAAGAATACCCAAGACTGTTGAACAGTTAAAATCTTACTTGAGACAACAATGAAACAAAACTATTCTCTCAAAACTACAGCAATTGGTTTCCTTACATCCCTGATGTTTACAGATTGTAGTAAAGGAAGAAGGCTGCTACACAATTGGCGTAACCTTGACTCAACAACTCAAGTGACTCAAGGCCCGGTCACACACAGAGATAAATCTTTGGCAGATCTGTGGTTGCAGTGAAATCATGGACATATTGTTCCATTTGTACACAGCCACAAACCTGGCACTGATTGTCCACAATTTCACT
Organism: Anomaloglossus baeobatrachus; assembly: GCF_048569485.1. Lineage (NCBI taxonomy): Eukaryota > Metazoa > Chordata > Amphibia > Anura > Aromobatidae > Anomaloglossus > Anomaloglossus baeobatrachus. Next base: position 545,407,315 of record NC_134355.1, on the reverse strand, counting down.
GCAACCACAGATCTACCACAGATTTATCTCTGTGTGTGACAGGGCCTTGAGATGTGTTGCTGCCATCTATTTCTAAAATAGTTTAGTTTTCAAAAGAAATAGAAAAATGTGTAACTTTGAATTTCTGATATGTGTTATATGTTGTGTTGTGAATATAATATGGCTTTTAGGCTATGTGCGCACTTACCGGATTTTTCGCGGATTTTGCCGCGGATTTGCTGCATGTTTCGCTGCAGAAAATGTTCATAACATCTCTGCAGTGAATCACCAGCAAATCCTATGGAGAAAAAAAATCCTGTGCGCACTGGGCGGAATTTGACAGCTGCATGTTTTGCTGCGGGAATCCCGCAGCAAAAACAAGTGCATGTCACTTCTTTTCCGCACAGCGCTGCGGGATTTTACTCCATTGACTCAATGTTAATCAAGAAATCCCGCAGGGAATAACGCAGGCAGCAAATTCTGTGCGGTTCACTGCGTTTTCCTGCGTTATTCCCTGCGGTATTTTGCGGTTTACCTCCGGTAATGTGCATCACTTGCTTGCGGTTTTGCAGGGAAGTGATGTCATTACAGGAAGAGGAAGCCGTGCAGAGTAAACACACACAGATCACACACATACAGACATCACAGACATAGATCACATAGACACAGACACATAGAACACACATAGAAAGAAAACGGAAATATAGAAAAAAAAGAACGTGGGCTCCGCTGCATATTTACCTTCCAGCCGAGGTAAGCACACAGCGGCGGCCCGGTATCCTCAGGCTGGGGAGGGTGAGGGGCAGGGATAATGTCCCCCGCCTCACTCCCCCTCCGGCAGCCGAGAATATCAGCCGCAGCTGCCCCGGCACTGTCGCATGCAATATGCGACAATACCGGCGTGTCCTCGGCTCTTCTTGCCACCGTGTAGCAGTGGTGGCAAGGTAATACAAGGGGTTAATGGTGATGGGGGACCACCGCCATTAACCCCAGGCTTGATCATGGCAGCGTCTATGTGACAGCTGACATGATCAACCCGTAAGTAAAGTGAAAAAAAACACAGACACCGAAAAATCCTTTATTTTAAATAAAACAAACAAGCCTCGTTCACCATTTTATTAACCCCTCCCAAACAAAGCTCTGGCGTAATCCAGGTCCGACGTCCAGCGCTGCTTCCATCCAGCCGCGACTGTCACAGACACAGTGCTGAATGAAAGCAGCAGAGGTAATTACCGGTCATTTCCCACGGCCGGTAATGTGAACTCACTGCCGACCGTGGGAAATGCAGCGATCTGTCATCTATCTCTCTATCTATCTATCCCTCTGTCTATCTATCTATCCCTCTATCTATTCTTCTGTCTATCTACTCTCAGAATTAAATGACTTTTTTTTTTTTCTTCAATGTGCTTTATTGCATTGAATGCAATAAAGCACATCCCAACCCGCACGCGGCAAAACCGCGGCAATACCGCGAATAATACCGCGGTAAAACCGCAGCAAACCGCGGCAAACCGCATGCGGTTTTCGGGTGCGGTTTCCCGCGGTTTTTTACCGCGGGTGCGGTAATCTTTGAGGGCATGCGGAATTTTCTCAAGAAAATTCCACTTCCCAGTGCGCACAGAGCCTTAAAGATTTTAAGGTTCGACTCCAGCTTTTTTTATATTGCACTGCTAGAGTGGTGCTTTAAATCTAAGTCCCCTGACCTCTGTGCTATAAACACCTGTCTCCATCTTCTTCTGTTATCACTGCTGCTCCTGTTGGGCTCGGTCAATTTGTGACCTGCCAGCAGCTCGAGTGTTTCATGAGTGCGCCGGACATTATAACGTAATATATGTCTATGAGAGCCTCGATCAGGCCTTGTTCTGGCTCTCTTAGAGTGATATTTAGAGCTTGTCATGTAACGTCTGTCCAGTTGAAAGTTTTAGCCATAAGATGGCACTGTGGGATCTTAGCAGCACTAAAAAAGCATGAAAACGTTGGAGGTTAAGTATAATACAGGGGGCAGTGGACTTGGATTTAAAGTTCTATTCCAGCATTGAAAAAAAAACCACTGGAGCGGTGCTCTAAAATCATTGCGCTCTTGTTTTCTTTACATTTTACACAGCATCCCAACTTTTTGGATATATGGTTATATTTTAGCAGCCTAAAGTGCCTCTGATCCTGTGTTTTCAAATTGAGTCAGCTTTTTGGAATTTGTCATTCTTATATGGAGTTTGTTTATATGGACAGAACACAGTTATAGTTACAAATTGTGATACTTTTATGCTTTTACCTAGTTCTTCTACACATCACCTGCATCAATTTCTGCAGTCCCTGCAGAGGCCATAAAGGGAATTTTACAGCTGTTCCATGCTGCCAAAACACAACCCATATGCATCTGACACAATTTCAACCAGGTATGATGTATACACCTGTAAATTATTCGGCTGGGGACCATTTGCAAAGATTAGATTAGTCAGGCAGCTTCTGTCTGCACAGGTCCAGGGATTGATAGGTCTCTGCCAATATAATTGCACATGAGAATGATTAGTCATCCAACAAGAGAAAGAAACTTATCAGGCTGCTCCGCACAGCCAGGCTGTGATTCACGCTGCCCATGGGCCATGCACCATGATGATTTGACTGTCAGATTCCCTGTAAAGGCCCCGTTGCACGCAATGATGTATCTAACGATATATCGCCAGGGTCACAGATTCCGTGACGCACATCCGGCGTCGTTAGCGACGTCATTGTGTGTAACAGCTCCGAGCGAGTGTTAGTGATCAAAAATACTCACCTTATCGTTGATTGTTGACACATCGTTCATTTTCATAAAATTATTTCTGTTGCAGGACGCTGGTTGTTCGTCGTTCCTGCAGCAGCACACATCGCTATGTGTGACACCGCAGGAACGAGGAACAACATTGTACCTGCGGCTGCCCACAATGAAGAAGGAAAAAGGTGGGCGGGATGTTACGCCCGCTCATCTTTGCCCCTCCACTTCTATTGGGCGGCTGCTTTTTGACGGCTCACGAACCACCCCTTTAGAAAGGAGGCGGTTCGCTGGACACAGCGACATCGCTAGGCAGGTAAGTCCCATAGGTCCTAACGATGTTGTGCGCCACGAGCAGCGATTTGCCGACGGGGGCAGGTGCTTTCACCAGCGACATCACTAGCAATGTTGCTGCGTGTAAAGCCCCCTTTAGACTACATACACCTATGCACAGTTATTTGTTGCTGTTTTCCAATACTACAGTAAAAGTGCATTACCAAAATTAATGTTAAACCGCAATGGTTTATTAAAATCCTCATGCTATAGTGGTAAAACCATGCATTTTTGCAGTGATTTCGGAATACCATGGCCACAACATTTGATTGATTCCAATTACATTGGCGCGGTTTGTTAATTGTTAGGAAACCATGTAATTGGCCAATCTGTATTTATGAGTTAGCCATGCACATAATAGAAAAATTCCAGACTGAATTAATATTTCATTTTTGTAACGATAGTATCCATGAAAAATAAGGTTTGAAAATAATTATTATAAGAAAAGATGATGGAAAGATTTTGTCAAATATTTAGTGATGAGGGCAGAGCACAGACAGACAGACACTACCTCATTCTCACAGGCGTCTGGGTTGTAACAAATAGCCAGATTTTACGCAGTTGTTTCCCCATTGGAAAAATCCTTTGATGCAATAAATTATAAATCAAGCTGCTTTACACCAAAGTCACAGAAGCGGGATCTTCTCTTTTATGAATTCTAAACACAATATTGTTCACACTTCTGTTAATTATTAAAGGAACAAGCTGATATTCTGTTTGGAGGAAATTTACCAAACATTTTCTTAAAGGAAACCTGTAAGGTCCAATATGCACCCAGAACCACGAGCAGTTCTGGATGCATGTTAGTAATCCCTGCCTAACTGCCCCAGTATACACTAGCATAGATAAAGAGATATTTAGAAAAAGTATTTCTAAAGATCCTTTATTATATGCTAATGAGGCCATCGCCTATTCTCAAGGACGTGCATTCCCTTGGCTACTTGGCCCACATAGCATGTTAGCAGGCCCCTGTGGGTGTACTAACATGCTAATGAATGCCCAGCTTCTCCGCACATACCTCACTGTTCATGGTGGCCGGCAGAGGATGAATAGGCACTGCGCATGATCAGGAGTCCCTGGGCCTTCCGATCATGTGCACTTAATTGATGCAGGGTGTAAGCTTCTTGGCTTTAATGAGGTATAGTACACATGACCGGAAGTCCCAGGGACTCCGAATCATGCGCAGTGCGCATCCATCCAGTGCACATTTCTTAGCATGTTAATACACACACAGATGCGTGTTAGCATGCTAAATGGGCCGACTAGCTAAGGAAACTCATGCCCTTGCGACTAGTCATGGGCCTCATTACCATATAATAAACGCTCTTTAGAAATACTTTTTCTAAAGATCTCTTTACTTATGCTAGTGTATACAGGGATGGTTAGGCAGGGTTTACTTGTGGTGCTGGGTGCATATTGCACCTGACAGGTTCCCTTTAAACACTTATTGATCAATGAGAGACATAGCACATCATGAGCAAATGTCAGTTCCCGTATCATGACATACACAGTCACTGTATCAAAACACACAGTGACAACTCTGTGCCAGCAGCAGTCAATGACAGCTGACCAGCACGGTCACAGAAGTGGGGATCCAGTCCACACTCTCTGAATTCTGTAATCGGTCAATCTGATTGACCAATCTTAGAGATTAAATCATGGTGAGAGGAGGCTTGTCATGGCACCTGAAGGTCAAACAATGACCTCTTGGTGTGGCAGATATGGTGGCCTGCTAAACCCAGCTATAAGCAGGGTCTAAGAGGCACTCTGTCAGTATAATGTTAAAGGTCATATGCATTGCAACACATGTATATTGTAATGCACAAGACCAATGATCAAAAGAACAAAAATTAACCCCTTCACAACCTTTGTCGTAGGTTTACATCATGGTCAGATAGGAATTTATGACATGTGACGTAAACTTATATCATGGAGATCATGCGGGCACATGCGCTATACCTGCACGATCACCACCGGGTGCTCAGTGTAAGTAATAGCCGAGCTACGGCTGTTATTAACAACTGCAGCATTTAAGAAGTTGAGGGAGGGAGAGTGCCCCCTCTCCCACCTGATCGGGACCCCCACAACATGATCACAGGAGCCCGATTGTTACCATTGTAACCTGAGGTTAAATGAGCTCCGAGTTACAAACATTCTACCACTGTAGCACTGACAGGTATAATCCATTGCAATCCTTGTGCATCATAATGGATTATACTAGCAATTAGACTAATAAAATTTAACGTCCCAAAAAGGATCTAAGTTAAAAAATGAAAAAATAATGTAAAATCAGAAAATAAAGAACAAAAAGACAAAAAATTCTACTAATAAATATTTATATTTATGTAACAATAGAGATAAATAAAATAAAGAAGACATATTTGATATCGCCATATTCGGAACGACCTGATCTGTAAAACTGTCACACTAGTTAACCCCTTCAGTGGAAACCATAAAAAAAAACAGAAAAAATGACATGGCATTTCATTTTTTTTTTTTACACCTAAAAAAGTAACATGTTGGTTTAGGCCACGAGTCTTTAGATACTTTTTTTGCTAAAGGTCTTTATGTTATTTCACAATTTTTTTTTTCCTTGACCTGTGCAAGGGTTTTAAATAATGAATGTTGTAAAATTCTGTACTTGCACCTGGGGCTTCAAAGTACTCACCACACGTCTAGATAAACTCCTTGAGTGGTATACTTTCCAAAATGTTACTTGTTGGGAATCTGAAACATTTTTGTGGACTTGTAAAATGTTAATTGTTTACTTCAACATCGCTTTAATTCCAGTTAAGCACCTGAAGGGTTAATGAACTTCTTTACTGAGAATTTGAACATATTGAGGGGAGTAGTTTTTTTAAAATGGTTTCACTTTTTAATATTGTCTGTCATATGTGCCTCTCAAAGTCACTTAAATGTGATGTAGTCCCTAAAAAATTGGTTTTGTATATTTGATGAAAAAAGGTAAAAATTGTTGATAAAATTTTAACCCCTTTAACTTCCTAACAAAAATAAATAATGTTTCGAAAATTGTGCTGATGTAAAATAGACATGTGGCAAATGTAATTTATTAAATATTTTGTGTGTTAAAGCTATCTGGTATAAGGACATAAAAACTCAAGTTTGAAAATTGTGAAATTTTAAAAATTGTTGTCAAATTATCAACCTTTTCATATATAAACACTAATAATGTTAAAGCAAAGTGTATCACTAACATGAAGTACAACATGTAAAAAAAACATTCTCAGAATCACTGCGAATTGTTGAAATGTAGAATTATTAGGACAAAGTGACACTTGTCCAATTTGGAAAACTGAGGCTCGGTCATTAATGTGCAAAGTGGCTCTGATGCCCATATTATAATATTATATAATAATAGGAATTTATAAAACATTCCAAACTTCATTTTACTGTTAAATTGATTAACTCTTTAATTATTTAAGTTCTATAATGCATCTTTTCACAGACATGGTGTGATTGTCTTGTTATCAAGCTTTTCCCTGCCAAGCTTTTCGGACTGATTAGCAGATAGTGAGCATATGGTAAATTTAGGAACACATCATAAAAAGTAAATTAGTGGTTTACAATTGAGCTAATATAAGATAAGCCTAAAAATAACATTGAAGTTGTACATAATCTGAAGTTAATCAATTGAGTCTTCTTTATATCAAGTTATTATATTATACCTATGCATCACAGCTTAACGATAATCCATCCGTAGGATCAACCCTCATACGCCGTCTATATAAGCATACAGGTCAATGAATGAATAAAATGATACCTTGATATCTGCGATCCAAAGTGTTATTCTGGAGAAATTCACATTTTTCTTAATATGTAATTGAGCTGTTACGATTTATTGGCAGAACACTGATCTCTTTGAGAATCTTCCCCCATAGATTGTTTTAAATGCAAGGATGTGTTACCAGTGTGAGACATGCAATGTCTGTTAATCTGCTCTCCTGATCTACATGGCTCACATTGGTAACTTCTACGTTCATTAAAAATAGGCTCTGGAGGCAGATTCTTATCCAGATCAGTGTCCTACCCATAGATCTAAATAGTTCATTTACATGTTAAGATAAACATGGATTCCTCCAGAATAAGAAATTGGATCTTGGTTACGGTTGGTGACTGTTGGTGGGTGTGGAGATTTTGCTCCACGAGCTAGAGTTACTTTAGAGGGGCATATCTAAGTTACGGCCTAATTTTTGCTAACACTTCTGATGGTGAGGACAGGCTTTAGCCAAAGATAGTCGCCAAGTGCTACTTCAGGGCAGTTCCCCAGGAATGCAGCAGCTAACCAAAGGATCAGGGTGCAGGTGATGTACAAGGCAATACCCAGAGACATGGTCATACTGTCCAAAAACAAGATAAACAGAACAGGTACAGAAAACAAGCGAGGATAAGAGAGGAGAGGTCAGGATGAACAGGAGGTAAGCCACAGTAAAAACATGAGAGGCAAAATGGAAAGACCAAACACACAAAGTCCTGAGAATAGACAAACACCCACTTAAGATAAGGCACCTGTGTGGAGGAAAGAGCTGCCTACTACTCCTAGTGCTGGCAGGTGATAGTGTGTGGAATAAACATTCTGCTGGAGACAAGGAATACACATTCCTGCAGAATCTGGCCATGCCTCCCTATAGCCAGGAGGAAACTCACCTGGCAGATGCAGCATGAGAAAACTCAGCAAGCTGGTTAGACACAGGATGGTGCCTGCAGCGAGTATGACATTGCATACCAGCCGAGCGACTCACAGGCGTGATATCAAAGTATCATTTTATTCAGCTTCCTATGACCTATTTGCCCATATAGACGGCTTAGGAGGGTTGATCAAACTGACATATTCCTTTTAAAGGATCAAAATTAAGATTTCGTGTGGCAGCTGAAATGCAGAAACATGTCTTCCTCTGGAAAAAGACATAGGATTGCAAATATCAAGCTTTTCATGACCTGCATGCCAATGTAGACGGCTTGGGACACATTCCCTTTAAAACATTGTCCACTACCCTAATTCAGTTACTGGTTTTACCATAAATGCTTAAAGATAATGCCATTACACTATACCATTTCTGCCAAGTTTCATGTTGGTTTATGCCTTTCTGCTTTGCTTCCTTTGCTCTAGCACCGGCTCTGTTATCACAGCGATCATTTCCTCTTCAGAATCCTCTATTCCTTTCTTACTACATTTCCCATTATTCCTTGTTCTGACCGGAAAGGCAGCAGGTAGCACAGACCTGTAACTTCGCCTCAGCTCTTCACACTTCTTGCCCAGTCATACAAAGGGTTCGGTTCCACTTGCGTTTTGCACAGGCGAGTGTAATCTGATAAAACATCGGATTGCTCTCAATGTAGTGCCAAACTATGGGGCAGTGCCCATCTGCGATTGAGTTCTCATGCCATTTCTGCATGCGGAATGGATTGCAGCATGCTGTGTTTTGCATTGAGTCTCGGCTCACACATCCCCGTACAAGTCTATGGGAGTGTGTGAAACATCACACTGCAATCACATGTAATCCGAGTACAGTGCAATGTACACAGAGACAGTCGGCTGAGGAGATGGAGAGAAACTGCTTTGTCCCTCTTCTCCGCATTTTTGATAAGATCGCAATATCACATCACAGTTGCATGACCCTCAGCTGATGCTCGCAACAGAGGGTCATTAGCTCTCGCATTGGAAGCCATGCGCTAGTGGAACCGTACCCATAGCCCCAGTATGATCTTCTCTAAAGGACACTGCAGGCAATACAAGTAAGTAATGCACAAAGAACTAATGCACCAAAATACCTGCCTATAAATATTTACCCCAACTCCTCCACCACTGATGGATGGATGGGTGGATGAGATAGATAGATAAATGATAGATAGATACATAGAGATAGATATCATAGATAATAGATAGATAGATAGATAGACAGACAGACAGATAGATAGATGCAGAGAGATACAGGCAGTTACTCATCCTTCATGCAGTACCATCAGGGATTTAGATTTTTGTGTCCTTCATTCACTTTCCATTTTGATAATTGTTAAGAATTATCAATACTTTTTTTTTTATAACCATTCTTACTTTTCAGCATTTTTTCCATACTTGTGTACCGCCCCCGGGCGAGCAGCCGGGGTGCTGCCGCCACTCGTATCCAGAGCCGCGGTGGCTCGAGGGGTCTCCGGACCCGGGGGTCGCACGACCACTTGAGCAAAAGGAAGGGGGGGTTTATATACAGGGGGATTTTGGAAAGTTTGTGACGCCACCCACGGTGCGTGGTAATGTGAGGGACCACCACTGCCATTGGGGAGCCCGGTGACGATGGTGTGGCAGCCTGATGTTTAACCCCTTCATGGGTAGGGGGTTTGTGTCCTGGGGCCCATTGGGGTAAGATGTTATTTGGGTGCCTTTGGGGAGATAGGTGCATGGGTTTGCAAGTTACTCACTCAGTCTCAGAATAACCACACTGACAGCTTGTAAACCAAAGTTGTGAGCACCACTGTAGTCAACGGGGAGTACGCCTGGATCCGTGCTCCTGGTGGTGTTGTTGATCTGGCACCTTAGTCTCAATTGGAACCGTTGATATGAAACTCTCCAGGTCCCGCTCACCCGTATGGCTAATGGAGTGAGCATGCTCTCAGGGTTCACGCGTAGGATTTCTTTGGACTGTAGTGGAAAAGTCCTATCCCATCGGTGCGCTAGTACCCCGATTTTGGAGCGGGTTCTGGATGACACTTGAAGTCTTCACCCCGGTCGGGAAAGTTACTGGAACGTGTTACGCTACTTTCCAGCTTGGGGTCCACGTACCCCATCGTGCTCTGGCTCTTGCCCGGTGATAGCTCAAGGCCGCCGGCTGCCCTCCTCAGCAGTCCGTGCCCCTTGACACTACCCCCTGCGACCGGGTTCCAGCTTCTACCAGGCCCAGACCACTGTCTGCCACCTAGTGTCCAGGAGCTCTCCACTACTCCACTCTCTACTCTGCTCTCAACTCAACTCAACTCAACTCAACTCAACTGACACTGTCCTCACTTTCTCCTCAGCAACACCCATGTGGGTGGGCCCTATTCCCTTCAGGTCCCCCAATGGTGTGTCTGGTAGGTTCAAGTGGGAAGTGTTCCTAGGATTTTGATTGACAAGCTGTTAACAACACCAAAAGGACTGGGATCCGTTAACCAAGGAGAGTGGATACTGAGCAGAAGGGCAGATTGCACAATACCCTGTGACGACCTGATAGACCAGGGCGTCACACTTGCCTAAAACGTCTACAATATTTTATGTAGCCATGTTCAGAGGCTGCAGCAGCATGGAGAACATTATACTGTAGGACAACATTGGGGTGAAATAAAACACTTCCTGGAAAGCAGTAGAAGATTCTCTGTGCACGTTTTGCTTCCTGCTTCTCATTGAAGTAGTGTAATCAAATGCTTTTTTTTAGAAGTCAGATTTATATTTGTTGTGCATTGCTATTTTGTGCTTTTGGCATGACATCACAATGATTAAATTACTAACAAAATGTATAAAATATTGCAAATATTATAAAGAAATATAATGGAAATATATTGGAGAAGCAGAATATAGGGGATATGATAGTTTACTTCAAAATCTCTATATGTCTAATTTTCTTGAGGGATGACCGCAAACGACATCTATGGCTATCTGCATATTTGTCACTACAGTACTACTTTGTGATTATTCAGGAAAATATCTTAAGAAGATCTAGCTTTATTTTTTCATGTAGCTTCAAGTTAAAAGTCAGTGATGATTAATTGAATCTTCAAGGCCACAGTGAGGCTTAGAAATAAGGTCCCTGCAGTAGTCTATTTCACGGTCTGTAATATATGGCGCTTAAGCTAATATTGTACCTTTCATGGGTCAGTGACAGCATCTAATTGGTGGGCCACACACGAGTCCTCTTCCCTATTTTAATTAAAATGTATGTCAATTTCATTGAACACTGCGCTATTGATGCTTAAAAGACTAATTCCCTTTGGTCCATTAACTCATGTGATTCTGGAAGGAATCTCTTTAGAATACATATTTGTTGTCTCTCGCCGGGCTGCAGACTCCTAGTATAGGAGGACAGGGCAGCAGGAGAATTGTCCACTCATGACAGAGTTAAAGATCGTGTGCCAAAGGTGTCAGCAAAGAACAGCCAGTGCTTTAATGAGCTTGATTTTATGTAGGCGATATTGTGCCAGATGTTGTTTCAGGTATTTTGTGGAACATGAATACATTATCCTTCTATACCATGAAATAGGGGCTGCTGAGTCTTGACAATTCGGCAAGAAAAATTAACTGCCGGGTAAAGGGAGTAAGATTAAAAGATTGAACGCCGTCCACCAGCCTCTCTGTCCGAGTTCTGGGACTGTGCAGGTTGCATTAAGTACAGTACTTAGAGAGGGAAAGATTAATCAGCGGCTGAGACCCGTCATTGCAGTCGTCAATTATTATTATTATTATTATTATTATTATTATTATTATTATTTTTATTATTAAATGTAAGATCAATTTTTAGATACATTTCAGTTCATATAAATGCTCATAGACAGCAGACAGTCTACTATTTATATTTTTTATTTATTTGTATTTTTTGTTTGATATGCAATTGATCAGTCCGTCAGCAATAAGAAAAAATGGAGGTTGATTAACATACCAGCCTTCTAGTTGTTCAAGGACTTTTCAAGTCAAGTTTGAGGCACATATTTAAATGTTTTTACAGATATTAAGGCTGAATTCACACGATGGTATGGACTCCGATACAAATACATCGGATGTGATATGCTAATGACCCTCAGCTTCCGCTGTGCTGCCAGTGTGAGCCAAGTGTCATTCAACTGTAATCCAATCCTGCAATCGGATCACAGCTGCGGAGGAGAGGGAGAGATTAATCTCCCCATCTCCTCCATTGTCAGTCTGTGCGTATAACTCACTGCACTTGGATGTCATTCGAGTGCAGTCCATTGTTTCACTCGCACCCATAAACTTGTATGGGTGGGAGTGAAATGTCTCTGTCTGACAATTGCAGCATGCTAATGTGTCGCCCGGGGATAAGGGGTACTCAGATCCAGGCCACGGGGTCACTTCTGTGGGTATCACGGTGGCGTGACCGGGTCTGTGATCCCAGGCTCCACAGTAAGAAGGGGATTAGGTAAGGGAGATTGTCCGTGACGCCACCCGTGGTGTGCGGTGAGGTAACGGAGCACCGCTGCTGCCGGTGAATGGATCCCGGGGATGGTGGTGGGCAGCAAGGTGGTGATTTCCCTCCACGGGTAGGGTGTTGGTGTCCCGGGACCCCGGTGAGGTGGTGCAGGGAGGAGATGGAGACCGTCTGAGAGCTGTGCGCCTGGTTGGACCGGGGGATGTTGTTACTCACAGTTCGCGTTTCAAGGAAATTCACACAGAGTCAGGAATTAACCAGAAATTGCCAGTGTCTGCAGCCTTCGGTGTGGAGGGTGTTTGGGGTCCCACACACAGTACAGCAGGATCCTGGTCTTGTTTTGCAGCCAGACGCTTCTTTCTCCTTCCTCAGTCGGGAATGGGGAGCCCACTCCCCCTGCAGTGATCCGGGTCACCCCTGGATGCCGGCGGGCCACTACCCTGCCCCGGCCACCTCGGGCCCCTTCCTCACTCTTCCCTCCCTTATAGCAGCCAGGAGCTCTCTCTCCTGATCTGCTCTCTTCACACTCCAAACTCACTCTGCCCCAGCCCCTCCCCTCCTGCTCTGTTTAGCTCTTACACTGGGGGGGTGTCTGTCTTGCTGCACTGGTGTGGGATCAGGTTACCAAGGAGGAGAATGGCCTGCACTTTGCTGGATGTCTGCAGGCTCTGTGACACCCTGGTTTTGCCAGGGTGTCACACTGCGACTTCTCACTCATCCAGAATCTGGATGAGAAAAAAGCTGACCATCTGCCCTCCCTCATTGAATAACATTGGGCTGAGTGCAATACGAGATTTTCTCCCATTGCACTCGTCTGAGTCATACGTTCATGTGAGTGTGCCCTATAGGGAATATCTGTTCTAAAAAATCCATATAAAATTACCTTATCCTGCGATATAACAGATGAATTACAGATTATAGCTGACTGCTGGGGTGCACCGTGCATGCAGTGGGATATCATGTAATCCGTTAATCTTTGGGAGACTTTTTTAACAAAAGTGATTAAATAAATTGACAATGTTTTTAAAGCCTGATTAGTCATAAAGAACTATGTGGTCGCAGCTATGACATTCTTGTGTGCATGTGTGCCGCCCCAGCAGCAGTTGAACCACTCAGATCTGGGGGTGATTACTCGTGGCTCGAGGATCTCCGGACCCGGGGGCTAGGGGCCACACTCAAATGAAGAAGGGGCTATTTACAGGGGAAATATAATTTGTGACGCCACCCGTGGTGTGCGGTAATGGAGAGTACCGCCACTGCCAATGGGAGTACCGGGTTTGATAGAATGGGGCAGCTAGATGACGTTTTCCCTCCACGGGTAGGGAAGACCCCGGGACTCTGGATGGTGTGGTGCAGGGGAGCGCAGGGCTGCTGGAAGCAGGGGATGACCATGTACTCACTCAGGCCGGTTATCGTTGTGCTAGATGATGTTTTGTAAAATCATTACACACACTGCTTAGGAAGGGGAGCACGTCCAGATATCCACTCCCAATAGTATTGATTTTGCTGTGTCCCAATTTAGTCCGACCTCTCCGGAGCTTCGACTTGTCAGCCCCTCAGATTATGGTAGCCACCACTTCACTTTTCCTGGGAGCTCCAACCCCCGGTTCTCTCTCCCTTTTTCTACTTCACTTCCTCTCCCTTTGCTCCCCTGGAGCCGACTGACTTGCCATATCTCACCAGTCTGCTTAACCCTTCGGTGGGCTGCCCTTTGCTCTCTAGACCTACCCATTGGCTTATCTGTCCTGTACTGGTGTGAGTGTGGATTGGGGGTTTGAATGCGGTTTGTAGCAATACCACTGGTTGGAACCTGGAACCAAGAAGGGTAGGTTCTGCACTATAAGGACAGGAGTGCAGTTCCCTGTGACACCCTGACTAGTGCAGGGGCATCACACATGCAGTTTTTTACAGAGTGTAGCTCATTGGCGGACAGAGAAAAAAAAGAGCCACTGTGCAAAAACAATATAGAGGCCCTGTTCAGCCCAATAACTGATCAAAATGCACAAATCTTCCTGCTTTGGAGTTGGAAATGTGCCCCTCTTCCCCTTGGCCCCTGTTTGGCTGCACAGGCTACAACAATGCTATGTCCACCCCTGGGGCAACTGAAATGCACAGCTTTTTACAGTGAGTCTATGCTAATCCAAACTTTAGGAGGATATGCAACAACCAGCGCTTTTTTTGTAAAAAAATATTTGCCGGTACATATCTCTGAGGCAAGGAGCGGGGGGAGTGTTGTCAGTGTTGCTGGCGGCCGAGATTGAGGAGCAGGGGGGAGAATCTGTCAGCTTGGCGGCTGAGCCCGTGCACGGTTTACCTATTGAGGCACTGGGCAGCAGAAAATGTCAGTCTCCATACAGCTCCACCCCCCGGCTACATTGACTCCCTGCTGAATATAGTACCGCCTGAGCAAACTGCTCAACTTGTCCAATGGACGGTGCGGCCCTTTTTCTCATTATTCAGATTTGCAGTCTGTATGCTAATTTCAATCAAGGAGGGGAGCAGCGGCTGATGGGGAGAGTGGTGGGAGATGGAGAGGGCAGCGGCTGAAGGAGGGGGAGGCAGATGGCGGGGGAAGCAGCTGATGGGGGAGAGCGGTGGCAGATGGAGGGGGCAGCGGCTGATGGAGAGGGGGAGGCAGATGGAGGGTGCAGTGGCTGAATGGGGAGAGTGGTGGCAGATGGAGGGGGGACAGCAGATGGAGACGGGGGCACCGGCTATAACTTACTGATGCGGCACTTGTAGGGATTGCTCTCCTCAGCTTCCACAGAAGCCGGAGTGAAGCTGAGGGGAGCGGTCACCGGCCCCAGATTCACAGTGATTGGAGAAATCGGTCATAAGGCCGGTCTCCAATCAGAGCTGGGGGCGGGTGAAGCAGAGGTCACCCAGCTCCAGCCAGTGATCAGTGCTATAGTTGCACTGATCATGGCTGGATTTCAATGTTTTAGCCATTTTCAATGGCTGAAACATTACAGTGGCTGTGATTGGCTGAGCGGCGTTCGTCAGCCAATCATAGCATCCGTAGATCCGGGGAGGCACCACCACTCCTGAGGTCAGGCAGGTCCTGCAGCTCCAGTAGCTGCTCTGCTTGTGCCTCCGCTCCACACATGGCTAATTTGTATAGTTTACAAATTAGCCATGTGGACAGAGCCAGAGGTGCTGGCCCTCAGCGCTCTTCACGTACCGCCGCAAAAAAAGCACTGGCAACAACTTAACCGTTATGGACATCCCTGTCTAGAATCTGCTGGGTGTTTAACTACCAGCAAAAGTGCTGCAGATTTGCTGTGTTCAAAGTCCATAGGATAAATTAAAATGACAGCGGATTGCACTTTTGCAAATCCAAATCATTTTCATACTGTTCTGCGCCTTGTTTTGATGCTGGGAAATCAGCCCAATGTGGACCTAAACCCAAAGGTACAGGCTTCAACATTGCTTCACTATTTAAAAACGTAGTTGTAGAAATAAAAGTTTAACAATACACGAAAATAGTCGAAGATGCCTACAGTGCTTAATCAACTATTCTTTCCTTCAGTGTTCTTCCAAGAAAGCTGCTTAAAGCCCAAAGCCTAAAGCCTCTAATTTCATCTAGGCGTGCATCCATCTCTCAGCCTTAATCTCTGTATTAAGTGGAAATTCAGTACAAAAAATGAAATGCTCTAAGCAAAAAGGTTAAAGTGTAACTGTCGTTTTAATTTTCATTTCATAAATCAGTAGTACACATGAAAATAAGCAACTTTGTAATATATTTTATTATGGAAATCTACTTCTTTCTCTGCCAGAATTGGTCCAACATTATCAATATTCTCACCTCAGAGGTGAAATCTGTATTCAGTGAAGACTTTCCCATTACTGAGATAGGAGATGACAGATGTTAGAGAGGAGATTCTATGACGATGAGGGGAAGGAGGATCTAGAGGCAAAGGGAGGAGCTAGAGGCAGAGCTCCACCCCTCTTCCCTCTTCTATCTACAGTTGAACCCAGAAGTTTACATACACTATCTAAAAAGACACATCTGGATGTTTTTCTCACTATCTGACATGAAATCAGAATAAATCTTTCCCATTTTAGGTCAATTAGGAACCAAAATTATTTATATTTGCCAAATGCTAAAATAATGAGAGAGAATGTTTTAAGGCATTTTTATTACTTTCTGTAACGTCAAAAGTTTACATACACTAAAGGGTGCTTTACACGCTGCAACATCGCCAGCGATAGCTAGCAATGTTGTGCACGATAGCACCCGCCCCCGTCGTGCGTCACACGCACATACCTTTACAGCAACGTCGCTGTGACCGCCGAACAATCCCTCCTTCAAGGGGTAGGTGCGTTCTGCGTCATAGCGACGTCACTGCAGCGTCACTAAGCGGCCGGCCAATAGCAGAGGAGGGGCGGAGATAAGCGGCTGGAACATGCCGCCCACCTCCTTCCTTCCTCATTGCCGGTGGACACAGGTAAGGAGATGTTCGTCGTTCCTGCGATGTCACATATAGCGATGTGTGCTGCCGCAGGAACGATGAACAACATCGTATCAGCAGCAACGATATTATGAAAAGGATCGACGTGTCAATGATCAACGATTTTTGGCGCTTTTGCGATCGTTGATCGTCGCTCCTTGGTGTCACACGCTGCGATGTCGCTAACGGCACCGGATGTGCGTCACTAACGACGTGACTCCAACGATATATCGTTAGCGATGTCGCAGCATGTAAAGCACCCTTAAGAGTACTATAAATTTAAAGAATAATGGACAACCCATGTGATGATGTCATCTCTTTGGAAGCTTCTGATAGGTTTACTAGCAACATCTGATTTAATTAGAGACACGTCAATGGATGTATTTTAATGCACACCTTAAACACACTGCTTCTTTGTGTAGCATCATGGGAAAGTCAAAAGAAATCAGCCAAGATCTTAGGAAGAGAATTGTGGACTTGCACAAGTCTGGTTCATCCTTGGGTGCAATTTCCAGATACCTGAAAGAGCCTCGTTCATCTGTACAAACAATTATGTGTAAGTACAAACAAGATGGGAATGTCCAGGCATTATACCACTCAGGATCGAGAAGGATTATTCTGTGTACCAGTGATGGATGTGCTTTTGTTAGACATGTGCATATCAACCCAAGAACAAAAGCAAAAGACGTTGTGAAGATGCTGGTGGAAGCTAATAAGATTGTGTCATTATCCACAGTGAAACAAGCACTGTATCAATGTGGCCTGAAAGGCCACTCTGCCAGGAAGAAGCCATTACTCTAAATGAAACAAAAAGTCAGATTAATGTTTGCAAATGCACACAGGAACAAAGACCTTAATTTTTGGAGACATGTCCTGTGGTCTGATGAAACTAAAATTGAATTGTTTGGCCATAATGACCATCATTACATCTGGAGGAAAACGGGAGAAGCTTTGAAACCTAAGAACACCATCCCAACTGTGAAACACGGGGGTGGCAGAATCATATTGTGGAGTTGTTTTACTGCAGGAGAGACGGCACTTCCCTTCTGTTTTAAAATACTCAAGTTTCCCTCTGCTCTTTGCTAGTGATAGAGAAATATACTAGTGGATAGAAAAGTCGGGTTCAACATGTTCAAGGTATTATGCTGCTCTTTTCCTTGTCCTGATGAAGAAGGCGGACATGCCTTTGAAAGGCGTTGACCTGTCCTAAATAAAGAAAAGAATCCATAACATCGTCTGGCTTCGTGGTTTTAGCGCAGCGTTGAACCCGACTTTTCTATCCACTAGTATATTTCTCCATTGCATCATTGGGGCTGCTGCTTGACCAATCTCTACATTCATTTTATGCCTTCATAGGAGTTGTGCCTGTCACAACTTCCACAGGTGAGCACCTGTCCTATCCTCTACACCTGCATTGTTTATCAGATAAGACCCTATGTGCGCTTTTCTCTCCACAGCCTTTCTGATATGCTTTGCTAGTGATAGACTTAGAAACCTACACAGGCCCTGGATGTAAGCAGTCAGCTTGCATCCATCTGAAGAAACTTTGAGGTTCTTTATTGCATCTCTCCCTGAGTTTTCCTGGAGATAAATTGTTTATGTGCTTTCCCCTGTGTGTCTTCCCTGTGTCTTCTTTAGAGCTATTGTGGTAGTCCAAGTGCTTATCCCAACTGTTCCCTACCTAGGGCCCAGTTCCAGGGTCAGGTATCCTGCTCGACACATAGGTGCAGAACCTATCTAGTGTGGTCAGGGGAGCCAGGGGCAAGCGCTAGGTTTGGTCTGGGGTCACCATTTCCCCCTTCCCTAGACACAGGGTTTCTTTTCCCTTCCCTGTCACCATACACATTTTACTTTCCCATACCTAGCATGACAGCAATGTAGTCAGCTCACCAAATGTAGTCCAAAATTGTTCAAGGTGCCCAGAACTCTGTTCTGATTAAACATGTGCAGCACATATAAAGAAGAAAGATTTGTTCCGGCTCCTTATAATATAAATTCATAAAACATTTATTTTGACACTGTTAAAATTCCATGGCACACCATAAATATTTAAAACAACCATATCACGGGGGGGGGGGAAGAAGCATCACGTTTCGATTATACTTCTGTGATCTTAATCAGAAGTAGGATCGAAACATGTCAATCGTTAAAGTATTTATTGAGTGCCATGGAATTTTACCCATGTTGACATACAATTATTTTGAAATTTTATTCTAAGGAGATGAGACAAGATAACCCTGGATCTTTCACATCAGCACAATGCATTCTGTCTATGAATGAAATAGAAGGTGTTAAATAGAAGCAAGTCAAGGTCCAAAGTAGAGGCTGATAAAAACAGAAGAGGGCTCTTGAGCAAGGACAGTATATGAGCCCTATGCAGTCCAATAGCTCATCGTAATGCACCCATTTATGTGTCTGTGATCCAAGCTGCTTGCACCATTAGGGGTTGAGGTGGGTTCTTTTACCTCATGGGCTGCTGTGTTGGTGTACAGGTTGCACTATGGTGTGTCATCCCCAGTTCCCAAATATGATCCTTACTAAATAAGTGGAACGACCTCATGGGCTTGGATAGAGAAAGCTTTAGATTTCTAAAATTGCTGATGTATTGGAATTACAGTGGAAAAATAAATTTGTACAAGTGGAATACATTTTAGAGAGTAAGAAATCCATACATTTAATCAGCATGACAGCTACAAATGTCAGTGAGACCCAACCTAGCTTAAAGCCCTACTAGTAAAATAACAGCGATAATTCAATTATTTTACTCTGCTCCTTTGTGTTATACGCTGTTTGCACAATTATTATGCAGCTAAAAGAAAAATGCTAAATTTCCCATCTCAATTGTTTATTTTCATCTGTTAAATTGAGGATAATAACCAAGCAATTCATAATGCACAAAATATATTTCTGACATTTGAAACAAACCTAAATATCAGTGATGAATATAGCCGCCTTCAATTCAAGAACAATCATATGTTTGCCATCCATGGAGTCTCAGTTTTATAATCTGATAAACCTTTGGGTGGCACCATCCACAGCCTTCTAGACACTGTTCACAGATGTGGCTGCTTTCCTTCACTGCAGATCTGTATACGAAGAGCTCATAAGTTCTCAATAGGGTTTAGGTCAAGTGAAGAAGGGGCCCTGTCGTTATTCTTTCACTTTTAAGGCTTTTACTGTCAGCTGATGTACATAGAGGCATGCGATGGAGCTTTATCCTGCAATAAAATCATGGTTATCTAGAAAGATACTGTTATAAACTCAGTCGTGGCATCAGTCTCCCCTGGGCAGGGAGATCGACATTCTCCCCGTAGGTCCATTCCTGCCTCTGCCACTGGCTCCGCTGCTGCAGCGCAGCGTGTCCCTCAGCTTGTTCACCTTGTTGAGCATTCCCCTGCCTCCTTATCCTCTTGTAACCTTTGTTCCCTCAGCAGGTCCTCTGGGAGCCCACTTAGGCAGCACGCACCACACTCTGCTGTAATTTAAAGGAACAGTACACCTGTTCCTTGTTGTGCTATTTCTGATTGAAAGATTGCTTCCTGTTTATAAGGCACCTGTACCCTATGGGTGGTGCCTGGGCAACGTGCTTATTCCTATAGAATGCTGTTAGGGTTCAAGCCCTTTCTGCTATGCTCTGCACTTGCTGTCTGTGCTGTTTTCTGCTCTGCAAAGATACTTCTTTCTCTGCACATAACATACTTCTTTCTCTGCACATAACATACAGAGCATTCCAAATTCCTGCTACTAGAAGTTCTGCTTCTCTTGGATGGTACAGAGCATTCCGGATTCTACTCTCCTATTGAGCCATCAATCTACTGACTAAGCTGGGACTTTAACGGACTGTCTGACCCTTCGGAGCAGTGACCATGATAATCCTGTATAGGGGTTCCTTCACCAGTAACCCCTTTGGGGGGTGCTCAGTGTGAGTCATCCCTCTGGCAAGCGGCCATCGAACCCTCCGGGGCTGTGCCGAGATAACCACTGTATAGGAGTTTCCTCACTGGTTGCATCTCTGGCGGTGTTCTCCGTCATGACCCTTTGGGCCCTCTCACCATCTGCTCTGTTAACCAATTCCTCAAAAACCATCTACTGTCTTCTCCAAGTTCTCTCTGGTCTCTTGCTGTATAAGGTAATCTGCTACCACTGGTAGTAGCAAGTCCACAGCAAGTCCACAGTACATCTCCATGCCTCAGCGGCTGTAGGTTTCGGAGTTGACTTTGAGTCCATCTTCAACCTGAAATGGACCAACTTGCTAATTTTTAATAATACTAGCTTGTAGCAATCCCCCCCTCCATCTTGCTGGTATCTGAGTCAAAGTGCAGGTTTGTGCCATTACTGATCCATCCACAGGCCCATCCTTCTGGTCCATCAAGAGTCACTTTCATCTCATCGGTCTATAAAAGCTGTAAAATCTTTCTTCAGATATCTCTTAGCCCAAACTTCCACTTCTGTCTCTTGATCAGTGGTGGTCTAGCTTCAGCCTGCCCTACATTAGCCATGTCTCTGACCACTGAGCACCTTGTACATCTGGATACTCCAGGGAGATGCGGTTCTGGAATATGACAGCTCTGGAGGATAATTGGTTTACTGGTTGCTCATGTTTGATTCTTCTCAAATGTTTGGCAGATAATGTGCATCTTTTTTTCTCCATATTTTTTGCAACCCTGACTATTATTTGCTAGAAAACTTTTGATGGTTCTGTTTTCACACTCCAATATTTTATCAGTTTCAGTAGCACTGCATTCCTCTTTAAGACTTTTAACATTTTTTGACTTTTCAGAGTAAATCTTTTTTTTGGCACATTTTTCCTGAGGAAAACAAGCTGCCTAATAAGTTTACACACTTTGATAAAGGGTGTTGATATCCTTCGGCCATACATCCCTCATTGCAAAAATACACATCACCTGATCTGCTTTATCCAATAAGCATTCAAGTTTACACATACTGGAGTTGGAAAATTTTCATAAAAATCAAAGATCAAAGATATGGTCAAAATAGTCACCTAATAATTGAACACATAGTTTATCATTTTTCAGCAGGATTATAGTTATTTTTTTCAGCACAGTAATTACAAAAATAAAACTGCATCTTTTGCAATTTATAAATTCATATAAACATGTTGTTTATAAAAATAGTAAATGTATTTTATCATCTCATGAAAAGTCTGACACCTTAAAAAGTATTTTGCAGTGAAAGAATGGAAAAACTGTTTTTGTTTGTAATTATAAAATTAACTTTGACAATTAACTTGCTAACATATTAATTTACTTTCTGCAAATTGGATTTTGTCAACAATTTGCAAAACATGGTTTATTCAATTAATACTGTTGCCAAAATATAACAGGGGACAACGCAAGAAGCTTGTGCGGTTCTCGGAGCCTCAACAAACTGTTTCTGCTTTCTAGAGAAAGAACATTTGCACTATTGATTTCAAGCACAGTTGGAATATGGGACAAAACACTTGTTGTACACTTGTTATAGAACAGAACTTTCAAAGTTTGAGAATATCAACTGCATTTAGTACAAAAGTAGACTTGTTCATAAGAACCTCTCTTCTTAGCAGATAATTTTGTCCTGATCCAAACACATTAATAATGTTTCTTTCAAAGCAAGTGCACACAGCAGGGCACAGCTTTCTTGCTTCACAGCTTTTTGCTAGCCAGGGGGCGGTGTGCCCTAATAATTGACAGTTCTGAGTTTGGGCGTGGTTAAAGTGGTTGTCCACTTCTTTTACATTAATGGACTATGTGGAGACACGGGGGTCAGTGGGTGCTCTCATCCGCTGGCCCGGCCGCCTTTAGAAAGACAGCATGGCCCAGGGCTCATCCCAACTGAACGCCGACCTCCTGAACCATGGGCGGACCACTACTCAGACAATACAGGGTGAGGGAATCACAATAGTAAGACTTTATTGGATCCCCAAAAAATTAACGGCACATAACACATAACCAGCAGAACACAAAAATGTAACAGGCAACAGAGTCTCACCCTTCCGCTGGCTCACCAGGGATTAGATTGTTCGTGCATCGGGGTTTCCAGGGCCAGCTACTCTGAGAAAAGAATAGTGGCAAGCGTAGGAAGCTTACCGAGCACAGCAAAGTCCGTAGCCAGGTGACTGGATTGTCCCAACCTGGGTTTCTTCCTTAAGTAGTCTCTGGTATGATGATATAATCCTGGCAGCCGGAGTCAAAATCCATAGACTGTGGTATGGTCTCCAATCGGAATCGGAGTCCCTAGATTGAAGCCATGTAGCCAAGTGAAGATCTAGTCGGAGCCAAAGTCCCTAGAACGAGTCCACAAGGCATCCTGGTTCTGATCCCCTAGCCAGCTCCTAAGAGCTTAGACTGGATCATGCAACATCCACCAACCAACCTGGTGACTCCAGGAAGTCACCTTTTTTAGCCATAACCTTCCCTTAGGATAAACTGTGCCCTTATCGGATTGGTTGTACAAGGTTGCTTCTCTTATTGGATGAATTTCAAGCTATATTCAAATATCCAGAGACAAGGGTGAGACAGGTATGTTACATCACATCTAGCAATTCACTTAGCAATACAATGGGAAGTTTGCATAATTTCGTTATCTGGGTGTCTGGCCTTCAGTGGCCAAAACAATTACATGAGTCAACAAAAACTTCAATACTAAACTCCCAAGAGTCTTGTAGAACAATGAGGGATTATCCCCCATTTATAAAGAAACTGTTTTTATGTCTGGCTGAATGTCAAGAAACTTGCTAAGCTCTGAGTGTCCATGTCGTCACAGACTATCCTTACGATAGGTCATCAATTTCTGATCATCCAACACACCACACCCCCACTGATCAGCTGTTCTTGGTGTCAGCAGCAGCAGGAGGCTGCCGGAAATGTTGAGTCACGGAGCTGCCCTGTCTTCGGTACTGCCCATCTGCCTCCTAATGATTTGAATGAGAGGCAGATGTGCAGTACCCAGTTGTGGTCACTGTCAGTTGACGAGGCAGCTCTGCAACTGAACATTTGAGGCTGCCTGCTGCCACCGCTAGCACCGATAGCAGCTTATAGACGGGAGTGCTAAGTGTTAGACTCAGTCGATCAAACATTGATGACCTATCCTAAGGATAGGCCATCAAAAGTAGATGACAACCTCTTTAAGCTGCTTCCCTGAACTATACACGATCCCATGCTACATTAAAAAATATATTTGACTCTGTAGTATTAGAAGAGTACAAATGTATTGAAACTGGCCAACTTGCAAACACAACTCTTCTTGCCTGGAGAGCATTTTTTCCTAGAAAGTAAATTGAAGAGTTGCTTGTTTTTATCAAGCACTTTTCAATTTTAACTATTTCTAATGTTGGTAATAAGCCTTGAAGGGAATGGTTGGGTTGCAATTTCAGGACAATTTCATTACAAGTTATCAAACTTGATCTGTTTGCACTTCAGCTTGTGACAATGACAGGTAAGAAGGTGGTGTCGCCAGCATCCTAAACAGCTGTCACAATGTGACTGTAGTATAGAAAGGGACAGGGGGCTCCTACACTGTCCCTCAGGCTATCCCTAACCTCCGGATAACCCCTGATGGTGGAGATGCCAGAGTGCTATACCTTAATATTTTCCTGAATAAAGCCAATCTGTTCCATTAAGGAAGGAAGGGGAAGTAGTGTGTTGGCAACATAGATTAAGACAGACAGGGGAAAAACCAAGACTCAGACACACTGCAAAATTACAGGGACAGTGTTACGGTTGCTGCGAGCACTGGAGACTAAGTCCAGATTTCTTGCTACTGCACATGTGCGAGCGCTGGAGACTAAGTCCAGATTTCTTGCTACTGCACATTTGCGAGCGCCGGAGACTAAGTCCTATTTTGGAGCCATTGCACATGTGCGGGTGACATCATCGCTGACACAAGGTCACATGTCTCTGACACCTTCTATGCCGATTGGTCGCTGGTCATGTGCTTGTGATGCCTTGCTCGGTGATAGGCCAGCATGACGTCACTCCTGTCGTTCTGGCAGCGGATTGGCTCTGGTGTCCTCCATCTTGGATGAGGCACAGAGTCTATATAAGACCCTGACACGCCGCATGGTGCTCAGTCCTCTTGGTTAATGCATAAGAGTAGACGCTCTGTGCGCGTCCCTCTAGGCATTCCTCTGTCTATGCTAGGTGAGCGCTACCGGCAGGGTAGCGTTCTTATACCTTACAGCTTCGGCTGCTGTCCGTATCCTTACCTCTTAGGGGAGCGGACATAGGCAGGTGCCTGAGGCACATGGTCTGGCTGGGCCTTGTGGTTCGACTCGTAGGTGGACGTTGCCGCTAGGGTAACGTTCCTTATACTGCATCTGGCAGTTGTTCGTATCCTCGCACACTAGGGGAGCGAACAGAGGTAGGAGCTTTGTGCGGCTTACGCTGCTGTTCGTCTCTTTTGCACCACTAGAAGAGCGGACCTAGGTAGGTGCCATATCTAGTGGTTCGTGTCCTCGCACACTAGTGGAGCGAACGCAGGTAGGAGCTTTGTGCGGCTTACGCTGCTGTTCGTCTCTTTTGCACCACTAGAAGAGCAGACCTAGGTAGGTGCCATTTCGCACACATTGCCTTTGTCTCTGTGATTATTAACAGAGATCATTCCACACACCCTCCAAGTAAGGGAGGAATTGCTTTACTTACTTATTATATCCTTCTGTGAGTTAACAGAGGTATTGCACTCTGCCATAGTCTGCAGCAGAGTCTTTGCACGGTGGACCCTGACTGTCTGATACTCCTTTAGGTTATTATCAGACAGCCCCCCGTAACATTAGGACTGAGCCAAGGGTCTGGCAGTTATGGCAGAATATCAGCAGTTACACCGTTACATACAAGTACTTGAGTCACGGCTCAAGAGTATAGAGGATAAACCTCAGACCATGGTGACATCTGCACATGATCCTCGACTTGCTCTGCCAAACAGATATTCTGGCGATGCCAGATCATGTAGTTGTTTCATTAGTCAGTGTCAGATACACCTAGAGGTCAACTTTTCTCGCTTCTCTACGGAGAGGTCCAGAGTAGGCTTTATCATCTCCTTACTTCAGGACAAAGCCTTAGAATGGGCGACTCCCCTATGGGAGCGCTCTGATGTGGTTACTCTGAGACATTAAGACTTTCTTGATGCTCTTAAGGCGGTATTCATGGGTCCGCAGGTTACCCATGATGCGGCCCTGAGACTGTTAGATCTATCTCAGGGTTCGTTATCCACTAGTTCTTATGCCATTGCTTTTAGAACTCTGGTGGCAGAACTAGATTGGCCAGAGAAGGTGTTGATTCCTATCTTCTGGAGAGGGTTGGCAGGCTATGTCAAGGATGCTCTTGCTACTCGTGAGGTCCCTGCTTCTCTGGAGGACTTGATCACAGTAGCAACGAGGATTGATGTACGCCATAAGGAACGTAGACTCGAGGTCTCTTCCTCACGCCCTAAGCATCGGGCTATTCCAGTTGTTGAGGGTCCACTACCATCTTCCTCAGCATCTGAAACATCTCCCACTCCTATGGAGTTAGGTCATACGTCTTCCAGACTACGCAAGTCTTGTCCTCCTATATGTTACGTATGTCGTCAGGCTGGGCACTATGCCAACAAGTGTCCTAGTCGTCAGGGAAACTTCTTGGCCTAGTAACCATTAGAGGGGGTTACTAGAGACGTCTTCTGCACCCTCTAAGTGTTGTATCCCAGGTCAGCTCTCGTTATCTGAGAATACATGGCCTATTATGGCTTTTGTGGATTCCGGAGCTGACGGGACTTTTGTGTCCTCAGGATTTGTAAAGGGACACAATATTCCCTCTATCATGTTAGAGGCGCCTATTCCTGTCCGTGTTGTTAATGTAACTATGTTGTCTGACTCCATTACATTGAGGACAGTTCCCTTGCGCCTTTCCCTGCCTCAGGGTCACATAGAGGAGATTTCTTTTCTTGTTTTGCCTGAGGGTATAGACGACGTCCTTCTGGGTCTCCCATGGCTTCGGACTCATGCTCCTCACATTGACTGGGAGTCTGACAGCATTATTAGTTGGGGTTCGAAATGTCAGTCCCGAAGTCTTCCCTTACCACCTAAGGTTGTTGCGGTTGCATCAACTGATCTCTCTCCCATACCTACACCCTATCTGGATTTCGCTGACGTGTTCTCCAAACAGGGTGCTGAGGTTCTTCCACCCCATAGGCTGTATGACTGTGCCATAGACCTTATCCCAGGTTCGGTTCCACCTAAAGGCAGGGTTTACCCCCTGTCGATACCTGAGTCGGAGGCCATGTCGACCTATATAAGAGAGAGTTTAGAGAAGGGGTTCATTCGTAAGTCTGTCTCTCCCGCGGGAGCTGGGTTTTTCTTTGTTCGGAAGAAAAAGGGTGATTTGCGTCCCTGCATAGATTACAGGGGTCTCAACGCAATCACAATAAAGAACAAATACCCATTACCTTTAATTTCGGAGCTCTTTGACAGACTGAGAGGAGCTCAAGTTTTTACGAAGTTGGATCTGCGGGGTGCGTATAACTTGGTACGAATTCGAAAGGGTGACGAATGGAAGACCGCTTTTAACACCCGAGACGGTCACTATGAATACCTCGTCATGCCTTTTGGGTTATGTAATGCACCCGCAGTATTTCAGGACTTCGTAAACGATGTGTTCAGGGATTTACTGTTATCCTCAGTAGTGGTGTATCTGGACGACATCCTGATTTTTTCTCCTGATCTGGAGACTCATCATCAGGATGTCGTTCGTGTCCTTTCCCGTTTAAGGGAGCACTCATTGTTTGCTAAACTCGAGAAATGTGTATTCGAGCAGTCCTCATTGCCTTTTTTGGGTTACATTATCTCACAAGAGGGCCTGGCTATGGATCCTGCGAAGCTCTCTGCTGTCCTGCAATGGTCCGAACCTCATTCCTTGAAGGTGGTGCAACGCTTCTTAGGATTCATAAATTATTACAGGCAGTTCATACCCCATTTTTCTACTTTGGTGGCCCCTTTGGTGGCCTTGACTAAGAAAGGTGCTAATTCCAAAGCCTGGTCTACTGAGACATCTCAGGCTTTTGAGGCAGTAAAAAGACACTTTTCAACTGCTCCCGTTCTTCAAAGACCCGATGAGAGTAAGCCCTTCCTCTTAGAGGTCGATGCCTCTTCAGTGGGTGCTGGTGCGGTCTTGTATCAAAAGAACGGTGCAGGTAGAAAAAGGCCGTGTTTCTTCTTTGCGAAAACCTTTTCATCGGCAGAGAAAAACTATACCATTGGGGATAGGGAACTGCTCGCCTTGAGATTAGCCTTGGAGGAGTGGCGTCACTTGCTGGAAGGAGCGAAACATCCTTTCCAGGTCTATACAGACCATAAGAATCTGACGTACTTACAAACTGCTTAGCGTCTCAATCCTCGCCAAGCCCGCTGGTCCTTGTTTTTCTCCCGCTTTCAGTTCTCCATCAACTATCTGTCTGGGAGTAAGAATAACAAGGCAGACGCCCTGTCTCGCTCTATGCTTTCTACCCAGGAAGAGATTGACGAACCTCGTCTTATCCTTCCCTCCAGGGTTTTTCATACGCTCTCCCCTGTGACGTTAGACCAAATCCCACCGGGCAAGACCTTTGTTCCGCCTGATCGACAGAATGATATACTGTCATGGGCCCACACCTCAAAGGTGGGTGGGCATTTTGGTATTAGGCGGACACGAGAGTTACTGGAGAGGTGGTATTGGTGGCCACACTTAGCCAGCCACGTCAAGAGATATGTCGGTTCCTGCTACTCGTGTGCTCGCAACCGTCCATTACGGCAGAGACCGGCTGGGCTCTTGCATCCTTTACCAGTGCCAGATAGACCATGGGAGGTGGTAGGCATGGACTTTGTGGGTGATCTTCCATGTTCACAGGGACATAGATTTGTGTGGGTCATTACGGACCATTTCTCCCGGATGGTTCATCTCGTACCATTATCGAGAATCCCATCTTCCAGGGTACTAGCCAAACTATTCCTCAAGCATGTCTTTAGGCTTCACGGGATGCCAGATCGTATCATTTGTGATAGAGGCCCGCAATTTACTTCCCGTTTCTGGCGAGATCTTTGTAGCCTTCTGCAAATTGAGTTGAATCTCTCTTCGGCATACCATCCGGAGACCAATGGTTTGGTTGAGCGTACCAATCAATCTATGATTATATACCTTCGACACTTTGTTGCTGAGAACCACGATAACTGGTCCTCCCTCCTACCCTGGGCAGAATTTGCCCTTAACAATTCGCTGGCTGAGGCCACTGGGCAGACACCGTTCGTACTCAATAATGGGCAACACCCCAGGGTACCGGTACCGTTTCCCGCTGCTGCACCTCCTCCTCTTGTGGCCGACTGGGCAACTAATGCCAGAGAGGTTTGGGATCGGACTGAAGAGTCAATCCAAGCAGCTAAGGACCGTATGAAGACGGTGTCCGATCGGTTTCGTCGCCCGGCTCCTGTCTTTTCTCCAGGGGACTTTGTGTGGCTCTCTGCAAAACACGTGAGACTTAGAGTGAGCTCTGTCAAATTTGCTCCTCGCTTCCTGGGTCCTTATGAGGTTCTTCGACAGGTAAATCCTGTAGTCTACCAATTGAAGTTACCTGTCCATATTAGGATTCATGACAAATTCCATGTCTTACTGCTAAAGCCGGCTATTTTACCTCACGCTCGTGAAGTGCACTCTCCTGCCTCTGATTCCTCACGCTCTAGCTATGAGGTACGAGCCATAGTTGGTTCTAAGATGGTTAGAGGGCGCAGGTTCTTCTTGATAGATTGGGAGGGTTACGGCCCGGAACATCGCTCTTGGGAGCCTGAGGAGGCTGTCCATGCTCCCGACTTAGTTGCCGATTACCTGCGTCGCCGGGAGGGGGGCCCTTGAGGGGGAGGTACTGTTACGGTTACTGCGAGCACTGGAGACTAAGTCCAGATTTCTTGCTACTTCACATGTGCGAGTGCTGGAGACTAAGTCCAGATTTCTTGCTACTGCACATGTGCGAGCGCTGGAGACTAAGTCCAGATATCTTGCTACTGCACATGTGCGAGCGCCGGAGACTAAGTCCTATCTTGGAGCCATTGCACATGTGCGGGTGACATCATCGCTGACACGAGGTCACATGTCTCTGACACCTTCTATGCCGATTGGTCGCTGGTCATGTGCTTGTGATGCCTTGCTCGGTGATAGGCCAGCATGACGTCACTCCTGTCGTTCTGGCAGCGGATTGGCTCTGGTGTCCTCCATCTTGGATGAGGCACAGAGTCTATATAAGACCCTGACACACGCCGCATGGCGCTCAGTCCTCTTGGTTCATGCATAAGAGTAGACGCTCTGTGCGCGTTCCTCTAGGCATTCCTCTGTCTATGCTAGGTGAGCGCTACCGGCAGGGTAGCGTTATTATACCTTACAGCTTCGGCTGCTGTCCGTATCCTTACCTCTTAGGGGAGCGGACATAGGCAGGTGCCTGAGGCACATGGTCTGGCTGGGCCTTGTGGTTCGACTCGTAGGTGGACGTTGCCGCTAGGGTAACGTTCCTTATACTGCGTCTGGCAGTTGTTCGTATCCTCGCACACTAGGGGAGCGAACAGAGGTAGCAGCTTTGTGCGGCTTACGCTGCTGTTTGTCTCTTTTGCACCACTAGAAGAGCGGACCTAGGCAGGTGCCATATCTAGTGGTTCGTGTCCTCGCACACTAGTGGAGCGAATGCAGGTAGGAGCTTTGTGCGGCTTACGCTGCTGTTCGTCTCTTTTGCACCACTAGAAGAGCGGACCTAGGTAGGTGCCATTTCGCACACATTGCCTTTGTCTCTGTGATTATTAACAGAGATCATTCCACACACCCTCCAAGTAAGGGAGGAATTGCTTTACTTACTTATTATATCCTTCTGTGAGTTAACAGAGGTATTGCACTCTGCCATAGTCTGCAGCAGAGTCTTTGCACGGTGGACCCTGACTGTCTGATACTCCTTTAGGTTATTATCAGACAGCCCCCCGTAACAGACAGACAGTAAGAAACTAAGGAAAAAAGCAAGAGAAGTAAGGCAGCAACAAAAAGACAACAAAGGTTCACAACACAACTGCTCTCAGCAATAAATTACTGCATCCATTAGTCAGTCTGAATCAAAACAGCTCTAGAGACCTTTAAAGAGTCTAGCCAGCATACATAGGAGGAGAGTGAAAGTGACTGGCTCCCCCACAGCATGTGATCAAAGAAGACTAACAAGCAGCCCAGCAAAGATGAACTCTCCCTAGCCTGCCTAAAAACCACAAGTCTGTGGGTCGATGTTTGAGTCAGCCTGCAAAGATCAAAGACATCAGAGAATTCAGCAGAGTGCCAGAATCTGTACTCTCCACAGATGCTTTGCCGCCATGACAGTTGTCGATTCCTTACTGTAACAGCAATGAGATAATTAAACTATGTGCCAGAAAATGTTATGATGGAACATTAATTGCATAAGTTTAGGATGTGATTTTAGACAAATTAAATATTAGAGGATTTCTTAGATATAGGTCCTCCATAGATTTGGATTAAAGCCATTCAGCTATTTCTAGACAGTCTGTAAAAATATGGCACTTTTTTTTTTTTTTAATGAACAATGAAAAAATATAAGATTATTTATTTAAAACAGGAGATGCTTGTAGAGATTATTCTAACTGTAATTATCATTTTATAGTTCACAGTGAATGTCTTTATATTAGATTTATGGGCTGTAGTGATATATAACTTAAATTCTGAATGGTTTATTACGGTTTTCCAATGTGTATAAAAAATATTGGCTGTCTGTGATTTTTTTTATAAGCTGTCAATAACAAAAAAAATCAAGCCAAAGATGACAACCAAATTTTCATTCAGAATTTAGGGAATTATATTAATTAAAACTAATTATAAATGATTTTCCCTTCAAACATTGTAATTAGAAGGTAGACTTTAGCTCATTCCTTACATAAGAGAAACAGTTCAGTCTGTAAAACTGCAGCTGGATCACATTAAAAGGGAATTCACAGGTGTAGTCCAGAACAGGAGGATCCGTACATCTGCACAACAATTGTTCACTGGTAATAGTAGCTATAATGTTGTGAAACACTGGGGCTGGTATACGGGAATGTTGTTTTATTGCTTAATGTATCATTATGTCAATCTCCCATCTGTTTTACTGTTCTGAAAGTAGAATAAAATGACAGAACAGAAAGTGCTCTGTGTAATCAGCAGATTGGTATCACAGCATTACAAAATGCTTCCAGTTACTCAGTGTTACTATACTATATCCTGAGCACTGAAAGATATCAGCAATATATTGTACAAAATCTAGGCTGCTCAGTTTTGATTATTACTGCTTTAGTATCTTACCATTAACTTACATTCCCCTAAAATTTGTGAGTCATCTTCTACTACCAATAAAACAGACCTGCCATTAGGAGAAACTGACCTGATTACACATAGTACCATATTCTCGTGCCTTATAATCAGTTTGTATGAAGCCATAATACTGTAACAATTATGCAGATATTCTGGAACCTGAAAGCGTGCAATATATCGAAACTGAGACAAGGGTTGAGTAAATATTCCGCATTAACAGACAATAAATACAGTGCAAATAACAGAGAATAACAGACGGCAATTACAAATTAAATGTAAGTGTAAACCACATTAATATGTGAATGTCCTGACAGCATATGCAGTATTGTACACAGAAAACAAGCCGTGAATGTCCAGAATAATATGCACAGCAAACGAGTGGTGAATGTCCAGAAGTTATATGCAGGTGTACGCTCAGCACTAATGCATGCGAGTCCAGAAGTTATGTCCAGCTTAGTACGTAGGAGTGCACACAGCAAACAAATACGTTAATGTCCAGAATCATATGCAGGAGCACGCACAGCAAACAAATGGTTACCAGTGTAGCTTCAAGAGGAACCTCAAGACCCACCTCTTCCAACAAGCCTACAACCTACAATAGCCCTCAGCCCAGTAGACCACTGCGCAACCAGCTCTGTCCTCACCTATTGTACCATCACCCATTCCCTGTAGACTGTGAGCCCTCGCGGGCAGG
Source organism: Anomaloglossus baeobatrachus (assembly GCF_048569485.1). NCBI lineage: Eukaryota > Metazoa > Chordata > Amphibia > Anura > Aromobatidae > Anomaloglossus > Anomaloglossus baeobatrachus. The sequence goes on along the minus strand of NC_134355.1, from coordinate 545,374,640 downwards.
GTCCTCTCTCCTCCTATACCAGTCTGTCTTGTACTGTTAATGATTGTTGTACGTATACCCTCTTTCACTTGTAAAGCGCCATGGAATAAATGGCGCTATAATAATAAATAATAATAATAATAATAATATTTCCAGAGCTGACAAAGTCCCGCACAAGTCCAGCACACAGCACATACAGATAGAGTTCCAGGATTAAGTACACTGATAACATACAGAGAATCTTGTTCTTACAGATCAAGGTAGCTCAGCAGTATAGAGCTCTTCTCCTAGAAGCCTTGAAGGGAAGGAACCACAGCCAGGAAGAGGATAATGCACTTTAGACTGCAGGCAGCTGAGCAGTAATGAGGTGGAGCACAGAACTAACAAGCTGCAGCAAGAAGTCCAACTGCAAGCTAGGAGAGATTCAGAAGCCAGCAGCACAAAATATTGAGGCAAGGAATAAACCCCAGAACAGGACTTATAATCAGGGCAGACAGGAAGTTCAAGGGCAAGATGAGGCAACACACTCCATCTTGGACGAGGGCAAGAAAACACATTAAGTTCCATAGAAACCCTGGATCTTACAAATACACTACCTATTGACGTACATGGAGCCATACTGTCCTACCATTTGCCATCCCTTTCAATTAAGGATCCATAAAGAATGTGAAACAAATCTAACAAAAAAGCAAGCAAGGTTGTTTCCTTAGATAATGTACTGTGTAATGAAGTTATGGGGCTGCAAGGTTCACCATATAATGTCAGCTAGAAGGCCTTTGGCTCTCAAGTGTAGATGGGCAAGAATTCAGTGTTCCTTTTCCATGTGAATACGATATATAACTTTACTTTATTTAGGGCCAAGTAGAGATCATCAGATCAACATTAGAGATGAGCGAACCGGTCGCGGTTCGGCTCGAGGTTGGTTCGCCGAACGGACCTCCCGTTCGAGTTCGGTTCGTCGAACGTTCGACGAACCGAACTCGAACTGCATAGGAAACAATGGCAGGCAATCACAAACACAGAAAAACACCTAGAAAACACCCTCAAAGGTGTCCAAAAGGTCACAAACAACTCACAACACATGGGAAAGTGACAAGGACATATACTCATGCGAAAACAAAAGAGCTGGACAAGGAAAAAGAGTAGGACACACAGATATATGAGTATATGCAAGGAAACATCGATTCCATTATTGTGCAACTTGAGCCCTGCTCATTTTAGGCTTCCAATGTTGATAAATTGCCTGAGCTCGCCACGTACGTCTTGGGGATCTTGTCGTGTCCTGCAGCCAGCGTTCTCTCGGAACCTGTCTTCAGTGCTGCTGTGGGTCTGCTGGCAGATAAGCACACGTGTCTGTCCACTGACAATGTGGACATGGCTCTCAGAGGACTTTTCTTCCCCTGGGTCAGCCAGGGGACGGGAAAGGCACGCGTATTTTTGAGAGTGCTTCATGCAAAGCATCTTTTTCTTTTTCAAAAGGGGGCTCAACCGATGCCAGTCAAGTGGGGTGTGTGTGGCCCAGTTAGTGGCAACGAGGGAGACTGTGGTTGGAGTCCCCTCGCTGTGTTTCTAAAAGAACCAAGATGAACAAGTCATGGCTCTCAGAGGACTTTTCTTCCCCTGGGTCAGCCAGGGGACGGGAAAGGCACGCGTATTTTTGAGAGTGCTTCATGCAAAGCATCTTTTTCTTTTTCAAAAGGGGGCTCAACCGATGCCAGTCAAGTGGGGTGTGTGTGGCCCAGTTAGTGGCAACGAGGGAGACTGTGGTTGGAGTCCCCTCGCTGTGTTTCTAAAAGAACCAAGATGAACAAGTCATGGCTCTCAGAGGACTTTTCTTCCCCTGGGTCAGCCAGGGGACGGGAAAGGCACGCGTATTTTTGAGAGTGCTTCATGCAAAGCATCTTTTTCTTTTTCAAAAGGGGGCTCAACCGATGCCAGTCAAGTGGGGTGTGTGTGGCCCAGTTAGTGGCAACGAGGGAGACTGTGGTTGGAGTTCCCTCGCTGTGTTTCTAAAAGAACCAAGATGAACAAGTCATGGCTCTCAGAGGACTTTTCTTCCCCTGGGTCAGCCAGGGGACGGGAAAGGCACGCGTATTTTTGAGAGTGCTTCATGCAAAGCATCTTTTTCTTTTTCAAAAGGGGGCTCAACCGATGCCAGTCAAGTGGGGTGTGTGTGGCCCAGTTAGTGGCAACGAGGGAGACTGTGGTTGGAGTCCCCTCGCTGTGTTTCTAACAGAACCAAGATGAACAAGTCATGGCTCTCAGAGGACTTTTCTTCCCCTGGGTCAGCCAGGGGACGGGAAAGGCACGCGTATTTTTGAGAGTGCTTCATGCAAAGCATCTTTTTCTTTTTCAAAAGGGGGCTCAACCGATGCCAGTCAAGTGGGGTGTGTGTGGCCCAGTTAGTGGCAACGAGGGAGACTGTGGTTGGAGTCCCCTCGCTGTGTTTCTAAAAGAACCAAGATGAACAAGTCATGGCTCTCAGAGGACTTTTCTTCCCCTGGGTCAGCCAGGGGACGGGAAAGGCACGCGTATTTTTGAGAGTGCTTCATGCAAAGCATCTTTTTCTTTTTCAAAAGGGGGCTCAACCGATGCCAGTCAAGTGGGGTGTGTGTGGCCCAGTTAGTGGCAACGAGGGAGACTGTGGTTGGAGTCCCCTCGCTGTGTTTTACATGCTTTTAGAAGGGCATGACATGGCTTGGAGGTTGACTTTCATCATATGCAAACTGTTGGCTACCAAAATGCTGCCTTTCCAACAACTGTGGTTATAGGCAATGAGGAACATACTGATGAAGATGAGACGCAGATACCCGATTGGGATGACAACTTAAATATTCGGTCAGGGCAAGAAGAAACTCGGTCTGAGGGGGAGGGGAGTGCAAACACAACAATTGATGATGAAGTTCTAGATCCCACCTACTGTCAACCCACAGTCAGACACTCGAGGAGGTCAATAGAGGCGGTGGAGGAGGATGCAACCGACGTCGAAGTAACCTGGCGCCTTCCTGGACACAGTCGGAGCACTGGTAGCACGTCTACAACTGCATCCTCAGCCACCACTCTGCCTCTGAGCATTATTCGGGGTGGATCAACAGGTCGCATGGCCTCTAAGCCTTGCCTAGCCTGGTCCTTTTTTGACATAAAAAAAGATCGGCCAAATTATGTGATCTGTAACATTTGGCATGGTTATCTTAGTAGAGGTCAAAACCTCAGCAGTTTGACAACTTCTTCCATGAATCGTCACATGAATAAATATCATATGGCCTGGTGGGAAGCTCACCGTGCTGCAATGCGGCCTAGTGGAGCCAACCATCCACCGCCTGCCCCTTCCAGGGCATCCGCGCGCTCGTCATCTTCTAGGACTGTGGGGACAGCTGTCACACCTGTTTTTCCACCCACAACTTCCACCACTGTAACCGCAACAGGCAGTTTGCTTGGTAGGTCGTCAGTTGGTTTGGAAGGGGAAACAAGTGAGTGTGTACAGCTTTCTCAGACATCGATAGCACCAACTTTGGATGAAGGCAACATCATGTCTCCGCCTGCACTTTCCTCACAAAGCTGCATTTTTCCAGGGACACCCTACTCAACACCGTCTACACACAGCAGCCAGATCTCTGTCCCTCAGATGTGGTCAAATAAAAGGCCACTTCCTGCGACCCATGACAAAGCGAAGAGGTTGACTCTATCCCTCTGTAAGCTGTTGGCTACAGAAATGCTGCCTTTCCGCCTAGTGGACACACTGGATTTTAGAGACCTTATATCTGTCGCTGTGCCCCAGTACCAGATGCCTAGTCGCCACTACTTCTCTAAGAAAGGTGTGCCCGCGCTACACCAGCATGTCGCACACAACATCACCGCTTCCTTGAGAAACTCTGTGTGTGAACGGGTGCATTTCACCACCGATACTTGGACCAGTAAGCATGGACAGGGACGTTACATGTCGCTGACTGGGCACTGGGTAACTATGGTGATAGATGGTGAAGGGTCTGCTGCACAAGTCTTGCCGTCCCCACGACTTGTGTGTCAATTCTATGTCTGTCCAAGTTCCGCCACAGCTTCTGCATCCTCCACCTCATCTGTGTCCTCCACCTCCGCCCCAAGCCTGCCTGGTCAGGCCACCAGCGTTCTCACTGCGCAGAAGGAATCACGCACCCCTCATTACTATGCTGGCAGCAGAGCGCAACGGCATCAGGCGGTCTTTAGCTTGACATGTCTTGGGAATAAGAGTCACACAGCTGAGGAGTTGTGGTCAGCTCTGCGGTCCGAGTTTAATAAATGGTTGTCTCCACTCAACCTGCAGCCTGGTAAGGCCGTGTGCGACAATGCTGCAAACCTGGGTGCGGCCCTTCGCCTGGGCAAGGTGACACACGTACCTTGTATGGCTCACGTGTTGAACCTTGTCGTCCAGCAATTTTTAACACACTATCCCGGCCTAGATGGCCTTCTGAACAGGGCACGAAAACTGTCAGCTCACTTCCGCCGTTCAAGCGCCGCAGCAGAGCGACTTGCATCGCTCCAGAAGTCTTTCGGCCTGCCGGTTCATCGCCTGAAATGCGATGTGGCGACACGCTGGAATTCAACTCTCCACATGTTACAGCGACTGTGGCAGCACCGGCGAGCCCTGGTGCAATACGTCATGATGTATAGCCTGGGCCAACGAGATGCAGAAGTGGGGCAGATCACCCTGATGGAGTGATCTCAGATCAAGGACCTATGCACCCTTCTGCACAGTTTCGACATGGCGACGAATATGTTTAGCGCTGACAATGCCATTATCAGCATGACGATTACAGTCATTTACATGCTGGAGCACACGCTAAACACTATTCGTAGTCAGGGGGTGGGACAACAGGAAGGGGAGGAACTACAGGAGGATTCATATGCGCAAGACACAACAACATCACCAAGGTCCAGACGTTCATCATCACCAACGCGGCAGGCATGGGACCATGGGGGACAGGGATCAACAAGGGCGCATGGTAGCAGGCGACATGTTGAGGAAGGTGCAGGAGGACATGAAGATATGGAGGACGAACTGTCCATGGACATGGAAGACTCAGCAGATGAGGGGGACCTTGGTCAAATTTCAGTTGAAAGAGGTTGGGGGGAGATGACAGAGGAAGAAAGAACGGTTAGCACCTCTATGCCACAAACACAGCGTGGACTTGGTCCGCATGGCTGCGCAAGACACATGAGTGCCTTCTTGTTGCACTACCTCCAACATGACCCTCGTATTGTCAAAATTAGAAGTGATGATGACTACTGGCTTGCCACACTATTAGATCCCCGGGACAAGTCCAAATTTTGTGACATAATTCCACCCATAGAAAGGGACGCACGTATGCAGGAGTATCAGCATAAGCTGTTACTCGATCTTAGCTCGGCTTTTCCACCAAACAACCGTGCAGGTGAAGGGAGTGATTCTCCCAGTTGTAACTTGACAAACATGGGACGGCCTCGTCATCTTCAACAGTCTACCCGTACCAGTAGGACCGTATCTGGTGCTGGTAACAGCAATTTTATGGAATCTTTTCATAATTTTTTTAGACCCTCCTTTGCAAGGCCACCAGAGACAACAAGTCTGACACATAGTCAACGGATGGAGAGGATGATACAGGAGTATCTCCAAATGAACATCGATGCAATGACTTTGCAAATGGAGCCTTGCTCCTTTTGGGCTTCAAATCTAGAAAAATTGACAGAGCTCTCCAGTTACGCCTTGGAGATTTTGTCGTGTCCAGCTGCCAGCGTTGTCTCTGAACGTGTCTTCAGTGCTGCTGGGTGTGTGCTGACAGATAAGCGCACGCGTCTGTCCAGTGACAATGTGGACAGACTGACGTTCATCAAAATGAACAAGTCATGGATCCAGAAGGAATTTACTACCCCTGTGTCATCCTGGGGAGAGTAAATGCTTGTGGATTTGGAATGTGCTTGATGCAAATCAAAACATCCTGTTTGCAACTAGGGCACAAGTGCTGCCACTGATGGGGTGTCTGTGTGCCCAATTTTGGGAAAAAAGGTAGACTCCGCTTGGAGTAACCCTTGCTTGCTGTGTTTTTTAAAAATGATACAAGATGAACAGATCTGAAGGCAAGATGAAGGCAACATCATGTCTCCGCCTGCACTTTTCTCACAAACCTGCATTTTTCCAGGGACACCCTACTCAACACCGTCTACAGACAGCAGCCAGATCTCTGTCCCTCAGATGTGGTCAAATAAAAGGCCACTTACTGCGACCCATGACAAAGCTAAGTGGTTGACTCTATCCCTCTGTAAGCTGTTGGCTACCGAAATGCTGCCTTTACGCGTAGTGGACACACAGGATTTTACAGACCTTATGTCTGTCGCTGTGCCCCAGTACCAGATGCCCAATCACCACTGCTTCTCCAAGAAAAGCATGCCCGCGCTACACCAGCATGTCGCACACAACATCATCACCACTTCCTTGAGAAAATCTGTGTGCGACAGGGTGCATTTCAACACAGATACTTGGACCAGTAAGCATAGACAGGGTCATTACATGTCACTGACTGGGCACTGGCAAACTATGGTGAGAGATGGAGAAGGGTCTGCTGTACAAGTCTTGCCGTCCCCACGAGTTGTTTCAATCCTTGTTCTGTATGTAGAAGTTAATACACTGCTTCTGCCTCTTCAACCTCGTGTGGGTCCTCTACCTTGGCGCAAACCCTGTGTGGTCAGGCCACCCTTCCTTGCAACTGCGCACAAGGACTACCACACACCTCCTTACTATGCTGGCAGCAGAGCTCAATGCCATCAGGCAGTCAAAGTTTTACTTTGAAATGTGTGGGAACTGTGAGTCACACCGCTATTCCAGAGAATAGTAGTCAGGCAGGGTCAAAACATTAATTGAGGAACAGGAACAGAATGGGATGGCCAGGACTTAATCAGAAAACAAGCAGAGGTGAAATGCGTATCGGCCAACAAGGTACATAAACAGCAAGCAGGAAAAGTAGTCAGGTAACAAGCACACAAAATCATAAAACTGAACTGGGGGTAAAATTAACCAGAGGTTCATAGCTATGTCTGGCAGTGGTCTGCAGACAGGATGGGCATAAAAAAGGGTGTGGTGTCTTCCCATTGGTTGTAGCTGAATGATGGTATTTCATCTGTGAGATACCCACCAGCTACATTCAGCCAGAGATTCTGCATCTGTCAAGGTAATGCAGCCCAGTGGGTGAGCATAACCTGCGTCCACCTGCGCCGCTGGCATCGACTACTCTCCCATCATCAGCACTATTCATGAAAGGAACACGTTGTCACCTGGCAACCGGAGTACAAATTGACGGAGCGGACTACGTTGGTGACTTAACAGCCGTGTGCGGCAATGATGCAAACCTGGCTGTGGGCCATCGTCAGGGCAATGTGACACACGTGCCTTGTATGGCTCACGTGTTGAACCGAATTCTCCAGCAATTTTTAAAACACCATCACGGCCTACATGGACTTGTGCAGCGGGCACGCTCACTATGTGCTCACTTCCATCGTGCGCACACAGCAGCTCAACAACTTTCATCACTCCGGAAGTCTTAGGGTCTGGCAGTTAAACGCCGGAAATGCGATGTTCCGACACGCAGGAATTGGAATCTGCACATGTTGCAGCGTGTGTGGCAGCACCGCAGAGCCCTGCTGAAATACGGTAAGACATATAGCCTGGGATGACTTGATCCAGAGGTGGTGCAGATCACGCTGCTGGAGTGGTGTCAGATCAAGGACCTATGCACCCTGCTACACAGTTTTGAAATGTCGACGAAGATGTTTAGCACTGGCAATGTCATTCTCAGGGTGACAATTCTGGTCATCTACATGATGGAGCACACTGTAATTATTATTCAGAGTCAGGTGTTGGGACAAGAGGAAGGGGAGGAAGTACAGGAGGAGTCATATGCGGAAGGGATAACAAGATCTACGAGGTCCAGATGGTCAGCGGCACCTATGCGGCAGTCATGGTGAGGGAGAGGGATTAACAAGGGCGCATAGTATCAGCAAAAAGTGTTGATGAAAGTGCAGGAGCCCATGAAGAAATGGAGGACGAACTGGCGATCGGCATGGAAGACTCAGCAGATGAGTGAGAGCTTGCTCACATTTCGGTTGTGCGAGGTTGTGGGTAGAGGACAGAGGAAGTATGCACGATTCTCACCTCTCTGCCACCAACACACCAAGGACTTGGTCCTCCTGGATGCACAAGACACATGAGCGGATTCTTGCTGCACTACCTACAACATGACCCTCGGATTGTACGAATTCAAAGTAATCCAGAATAAAGGGTTGCCACACTGTTAGATCCCCGGTACAAGACAAAATTTGCCGAACTAATTCCTGCCATAGAAATAGACGCACGTATACAGGAGTATCTGCAGAATGTGGTACGCAATCTTAGATCTACTTTTCCACTAAACACCAGTGCTGCACAGAGTGAATCTCAACGCTTTGTCATGGATAGGAGGAAATGGTCTTTTACTTGTCCACATCGGAGGGACCGAGGGATGGCTGCTGTGCTGAGATGGCGTTGAGTACGGTGTCCCTGCACAGTTGCACTTTTGGTCATATCCCAAAATGAGTTGGAAAAGGACAGATGCTGTTGGAAAGGGGAACAGGTGTGTTGGAAAGGGGAAAAAAATTTTGGTCCGTGGATTTGGTGGTTAAGCAACTGTAACATTTGCTGAAGAAACAACATCTGTTACAGTGGGACTGGCAGATTTGGATAAAGTGGTATATAATCTGTGACCGCTATATAACGAAAATTAATAAGAAAAGAAAGAGAAAGGTATATATCCCCATCAGCAGTCAGTGTCCACCGTGCTCCCAGTTGGAAAAGGAGAGGTTGGCAACTGGAAGGTTTGGTGGAGGATACAGAGCTGTGTGGCTATGAAACTAATAGTAGCCTGAACCGAGTTAGACGCCATTCGGATCTGGAGACTGTGAGCCCTGTTAGCGTCACAGGGTCCACATGCCCACCCAGCCCAGGAACTCCCTGTTAACAACACAGGGGCCATTGAGTACGCTGACCGTGTGCGTAGGGGCCACACCTGTGGACAGCAGGCGCATCAGCAGCAGCAGGCCTGTTAATGCCACTGGGCTGCACAAGCAGGACTGTTAGGACAGGAGCTGGTCTTAACCGTTCTGCGTTACCAACTGTGGTGGTGGCCTGCATCCACCACCCTATCCCTGCCTACCTCTGGCCTAAAGCCGCAATGGGTTCAACACATGGAGGTGTGCTCTTTCGGAGCATAATAGAAGACTGTGCACCTCCTTGTTGGCTCCAGCCCCTTTGATAACCTGGGTCCGCCCCAAACCATGGTGAACCACAATGCACCTCCTATAGACAAAAGTAGAGTGACACGTCATGAGTGGCATAACTAGCGTCCTATTTGGAAACGCAACTTCAATGATGACCTCATGGCTGCCATGACCCAAACACCTCACCAGTCATCGTCTGACCATCAATAATGCGATGACAAGTCATAGGTGTGGGCCTCTGCAAGCCATTTGGGAGGACACCTGATGCCCTGTGGTCTATATGGGACCCCCACATCAGGGCCAGGGCCAAAGAGTTCATTACCGGACCTAGTCTCTGATGCAGGAAGTGCCTGAGCATGCTCAGTAGTATGAAATACAGTCTCTGAAAAAAGACTATCAGCTTTAGCATGGAGTCTAGGCACAAAACAGGACTTAGACCCGGCACGGAATGCAAGCACCTGTGCAAAGAGGCTTTTCACACTTAGTGTGGGAGCATGCGCTGTATCCCGAAATGAAGACTTAGCGTCAGGAATGGCACAGTCAGGCTGAGCATACTCACTAGGCGAAACACTGTAATTATGCTGCAGCTGGGGTACATCGGCACACGCATGCGCACTTGCTGCCTCTCCACACTTAGACGTGGAGGGGAAATTTGTCTTGGAGATGCTGTCTATGAACAGAAGGAAAAGCTAAAGGAAGCCTGACTTTCTATCCCTCCGAATTATGAAATGCAGCAATGAATTCCATGAGTTTGCTATAACATTAGCGTAGCAAAATGTGCATGAGGGTGTGATGTAGACGTGCTAGAAATAGCTTGTCACCAGTGGGGCACTAATGGAATACAACAGCCAGTTCTATGATGCCACAAAATGGCAGTATTTTGTGCTATCATTATAGCTTATTAAAAACAGAGCACGAGGTTGTCATGCAGAGGTGCTGCACATAGATTTGCAGTAGTGTGAATAGACAAAAGTACAATAGCCACGTTTAGGATACAACTAGGTACAGTGAGTGTTTGCTAGTATAATGGCTGAGTTTAAAAAAGTTAGAGTGTGCAATGCAGGCAGACGTGCTGCAAATAACGTTCCAATACTGTGAATTGACAAAAGTACAATAGCCACGTTTAGGATACAACTAGGTACAGTGAGTGTTTGCTAGTATAATGGCTGAGTTTAAAAAAGTTAGAGTGTGCAATGCAGGCAGACGTGCTGCAAATAACGTTCCAATACTGTGAATAGACAAAAGTACAAAAGCCACGTTTACGATACAACTAGGTACACTGTGTGTTTGCTAGTATAATGGCTGAGTTTAAAAAAGTTAGAGTGTGCAATGCAGGCAGACGTGCTGCAAATAACGTTCCAATACTGTGAATTGACAAAAGTACAATAGCCACGTTTAGGATACAACTAGGTACAGTGAGTGTTTGCTAGTATAATGGCTGAGTTTAAAAAAGTTAGAGTGTGCAATGCAGGCAGACGTGCTGCAAATAACGTTCCAATACTGTGAATTGACAAAAGTACAATAGCCACGTTTAGTATACAACTAGGTACAGTGAGTGTTTGCTAGTATAATGGCTGAGTTTAAAAAAGTTAGAGTGTGCAATGCAGGCAGACGTGCTGCAAATAACGTTCCAATACTGTGAATTGACAAAAGTACAATAGCCACGTTTAGGATACAACTAGGTACAGTGAGTGTTTGCTAGTATAATGGCTGAGTTTAAAAAAGTTAGAGTGTGCAATGCAGGCAGACGTGCTGCAAATAACGTTCCAATACTGTGAATAGACAAAAGTACAAAAGCCACGTTTAGGATACAACTAGGTACACTGTGTGTTTGCTAGTATAATGGCTGAGTTTAAAAAAGTTAGAGTGTGCAATGCAGGCAGACGTGCTGCAAATAACGTTCCAATACTGTGAATAGACAAAAGTACAAAAGCCACGTTTACGATACAACTAGGTACACTGTGTGTTTGCTAGTATAATGGCTGAGTTTAAAAAAGTTAGAGTGTGCAATGCAGGCAGACGTGCTGCAAATAACGTTCCAATACTGTGAATTGACAAAAGTACAATAGCCACGTATAGGATGCCACTAGGTACACTGAGTGTTTGCTAGTATAATGGCTTAGTAACAATGAGTTGTAGTGTGCAATGCAGGCAGACATGCTCTGCAAATGTCTTTGCACTAGTGGGACTATAGCAAAGTCCAATAGCCACGTTTAGGATGCCACTAGGTACACTGAGTGTTTGCTAGTATAATGGCTTAGTAACAATGAGTTGTAGTGTGCAATGCAGGCAGACGTGCTCTGCAAATGTCTTTGCACTAGTGGGACTATAGCAAAGTCCAATAGCCACGTATAGGATGCCACTAGGTACACTGAGTGTTTGCTAGTAAAATTGCTTAGTTTAAAAAAGTTGGAGTGTGCAATGCAGGCAGATGTGCTCTGCTAATGTCTTTGCACTAGTGGGACTATAGCAAAGTCCAATAGCCACTTTTAGGATGCCACTAGGTACACTGAGTGTTTGCTAGTATAATGGCTTAGTAACAATGAGTTGTAGTGTGCAATGCAGGCAGACGTGCTCTGCAAATGTCTTTGCACTAGTGGGACTATAGCAAAGTCCAATAGCCACGTTTAGGATGCCACTAGGTACACTGAGTGTTTGCTAGTATAATGGCTTAGTAACAATGAGTTGTAGTGTGCAATGCAGGCAGACGTGCTCTGCAAATGTCTTTGCACTAGTGGGACTATAGCAAAGTCCAATAGCCACGTATAGGATGCCACTAGGTACACTGAGTGTTTGCTAGTAAAATTGCTTAGTTTAAAAAAGTTGGAGTGTGCAATGCAGGCAGATGTGCTCTGCTAATGTCTTTGCACTAGTGGGACTATAGCAAAGTCCAATAGCCACTTTTAGGATGCCACTAGGTACACTGAGTGTTTGCTAGTAAAATTGCTTAGTTTAAAAAAGTTGGAGTGTGCAATGCAGGCAGACGTGCTCTGCAAATGTCTTTGCACTAGTGGGACTATAGCAAAGTCCAATAGCCACCTTTAGGATGCCACTAGGTACACTGAGTGTTTGCTAGTAAAATTGCTTAGTTTAAAAAAGTTGGAGTGTGCAATGCAGGCAGACGTGCTCTGCAAATGTCTTGGCACTAGTGGGACTATAGCAAAGTCCAATAGCCACCTTTAGGATGCCACTAGGTACACTGAGTGTTTGCTAGTAAAATTGCTTAGTTTAAAAAAGTTGTAGTGTGCAATGCAGGCAGACGCGCTCTGCAAATGTCTTTGCACTAGTGGGACTATAGCAAAGTCCAATAGCCACGTATAGGATGCCACTAGGTACACTGAGTGTTTGCTAGTATAATGGCTTAGTTAGAATGAGTTGGAGTGTGCAGAGGACAAGAGGGTACAGTGGCAGGATTGTGGTGCTCTGGGTAGAGGAATGGAAGCCTGCCTTTCTATTCCCTCCTAATGGTGAAATGCAGGGAGGAAATCCCTGACCTGGGCTACACAGACGCTGTTGCTGTTTGCAGGACCTGTCACCTATGGCTCTCTGACCCTGCCGCTTTGAGCCCTTAAAAGGACTGCTATAAAGTGCTCTCCCTAAGCTGTCTAACGCTGTGTATGCAGCGCATACAGCTGTATCGGCTATAGGACTCAGGAGGACGGAGCTGCGACACTGATGTCTGACACCAAAGACGCAGAAGGCAGATAATGGCGTTCGTGAAGAAAATGTCCGGTTTTATAATGCAGGGACATGTGACATGCAGATCCTATCACACATGCCGTTGCTTCTCTGGCTCAAAGTCCACTTAGCTGTGTGTGTGTCTGTGATTGGCTGACATGCTGGCCCGCCCCACAAGACGCGCGCGCTTAGGGAAGGAAGACAAGAAAAAAAAAAAAAAAATGGCGATCGCCATTATAGAAACAGCAGTGATCTGAAGGCGCTGTTCACGCACACTATACACTGAAATGTGATAATAGTTTGATTCACAGAGTGACTTACACTATTACAGCAGAAACCAAGCTATGATTTAGCTGTTTTTTGGCTGCTAGAACCGTTCTCGAACGTTTCTAGAACTATCGAGCTTTTGCAAAAAGCTCGAGTTCTAGTTCGATCTAGAACATGCCCCAAAATCACTCGAGCCTAGAACTGGAGAACCACGAACCACGAACCGCGCTCAACTCTAATCAACATGTCTGTTATCATGCTTTGGGGTCTCTCTAGGCCCCAGAGCATAAAAACCATAGTATGTAAAAAAATTAATAAAAATCTTTATACTCACCTCACCGCTCATGTCTCTGCGCCTCCACTAATCACTGCCACATGTCCAGTCCTAGTCGTATCTTCGGATCAGTGTCGGAGGTGCATAATACCCCGGGGACTCAGTTGAGAATTTCAGGTTTGCTATGCCCGGGAGAGTTCTGCTCATTCACTTGCAAAACTTGTGTCAAATGTTGTGACATCATGAAGTGTATGTACAGGACCCTCATGGGGTTTTCACACCCAGAAACCTGTCTTATGACTGAGGCTCCAGATGCCAAACCAAAATTGCGACAAAGGACCGGACAGGTGGTGGTCAGTAATGGAGAGGCCATAGAGGTGAATGTAAGGGTTTTTCACCATTTTGATGGTTTAGAAAAATATCTCTCAGTTACTGGCATCTTGTTCAGTCTGCACAGAAGTAACTGACAAAAAAATTGGCAAATGCATATTTTTAAAAACATTTGAGTAGAATTCAGTTCCACTTTATTTATTCACTCATTTCTACTGCCAAGGATGATCTAGTAATAATCAAATATACACATTAGAGATGAGTGAGTCTATTGAAGAAAAAACACTTTTACAAAAATTTGATTTACAATGAATTAAATAAACTTCAATTGCTCTTATGTAAGAGTAGTGGCCGCCTAAGTAGTGCCCTAAAGGGATCAATCGCATTGTATAGTGTAATATGATGTTTGTTTGTCTAATGTAACATGTGATATGTAGCGTTGATAATTTAATATGTAATTTATAACATATAGTTTTGGTCGTCAAGGCTGTGTGCAGTGGGTATCTTGTGGCAAATGAACAAAGGAGACCGGAATGGATATTGTATGTTCCTTGAGTGTTGACTGAGACACTAAGCGAGACCAACAGTGAAGTTAGAGACTGAGCTTCAAAGGGAATGGCCCCAGACTGTAGGAGGCAGAATACAGTAGTGACCAAGTCCCACACTGACATGGTAACAGGTTGATCTCAACTGCTGTGTAATTGAAGTCGGCTTACCCAGGTTGAATCTCCCTAAGCATCTGAAGAGCCTAGTTTCTGCTCTGCCATAGTGACAAAATCCCTGTACACCCTCATTTACAAAGAGAAGTAACATGGAGTCATAAAAAGGGAAGTGACCTTCACAAGCTGTACTGTTGTGGTGGACTGGGTTGAGCTGTCACTCACAGGGCCAACAGAAATGGAGGCAATCCAGTGGGACCTGAGTCTGCACTTAAAACTGCTGTGTATAAATGGAATGATCTGGAAGTTATGTGCCTATTATCTCATGTGTGAAGTTGTTACAAAGGAACTGTTAAGTAAAGAGTTGTTCTTTAAGAGGAACTGGTGGCCTCCTCAGTTGTCATCTGGTTCTGACTAGCGGGAGCTTGAGGCCTGCTCTTGAAAACGGCCCAGAAGTACAAGTCTACACACACAGGCAAGACCGTGTATTTCATGTAGCATGCAAGTGGGGCATCTGGAGTCAATCCCAAGCCTGCGACTACTGTCCCGCAATACCCTACACTAAAATGACATGTATAAAACTCATTTCAAGCTCTTTAGCAAATCATATCCTTAGTAATAACAAAGTCACCTTAACATATATGGCTCCAGCATGAGACATTGACAAGTGAATATCCGAACATCTCCTCAGATGCAGCAATTAGTATCATCAAGGTATTAAAGTAGGTATTAGGTTGAAAGTAAGGCAAATAAAAAAAGAGAAATTTGCATTTGGAGTAGAATCTTATGGAAAGTCATTAAGTTAAATCTAAAATGTAATTTGCAACTTGAAAGCTGAAAACTAAATATTTAGGTATAATACATACAAAGCAATAACATCAAATACCAGGAAAGGAGAAATAATAGATAAGGACAGATTGACGCTTTAAGTACTGAGTCTTTATATCCTTGAAAAAAGGTTATTTGACAAAATGATTTAATATTATATTACATACATTTTTCCCATGTATGTTTCCTTAAAGTGCCATGCCTGCTTTCGAGTACACGAGCTTGAAGCACACAAACTATTATCGAGCGTGAGTCAAATTTCATGAAATGTGTGGCTTCCTGTGAATTTGAATATTTTGAGATTTGATTTGTGGTTTGAAAAAAAAAACTTACCGGGCACAATTTTCCACATTGCTAAAGCATCAGTGCGCATCATTTGTTTTCCCACATGGGCCTCCCCATAATGACCTGCAGCTGAAACATCTTACAGATTATCCTATCTTATACAATGGTGGTCAGTACCTGAGCCATAATAGTTCAACCGTTCCTCATGGGGCACAGTTTGTACAGCAGATTAATTTTCCATCTCCAGAGTTACTGGATAACTCTCTCACTCTTGTACAGTAATGAACAGGAACCTGGCAAAAAATGAGGCTCAATCTGTACTCAGGAAAACAAGAATCCAGCTCTTCCGGTAAACGCTACACGTTTCAGGTGAAAAGAATCACCCTTAATCACGGCTCATGATTAAGGGTGACTCTTTTCCCCTGAAACGTGTAGCGCTGGTCATGCTACCTGTATTGCCTGCATGTTAAAATAAACCTGAAGTCTTTACCTGAAGAGCTGGATTTTCTTGTTTTTCTGGATGATTTGGGTTATGAGAGTGCCTGTCCGTGCTCCAGGGAAGACACTAAAAGGAGTGTACGCACAGTGAGCTGAACATTATACATATGGACTTTCAATCGGCACTGCTTTGAATAAGATGATGGTCCAATCCTTGGTAGAAAGGAGAAGGTGCTTTTATTTATGCATTTCAAAGTGATTTCACTCTTCTTCCTCAGAATAGGCATGACATTTTAACTTTGTGCCTATTCTGAGCAAGAAAATGAGAATTACTTTGAAATGTGTCAATAAAAGCACCTTCTCCTTCATACCACAGATTGGACCATCATCTTTTGCAAAGCAGTTAAGATTGAGCAATGTGTTTGCCATTTCCTGGTCTTTCCCTTCAGCCTTACAGCTCGTGGACTTTGTGATAGCTGATATTGCTTTTATACCGGTTGTGTGTCACACAACCACACAAGATGAGCTGCCTGTTTTTCACCTAATTCCTTTATATTGGGTAAGACCCTATTGCACTTGTTTTATTCACAGCTTTGTGCTCTCCTGTAGAGTGTATGGTTAATGGAGTCCTCTCTTTCTTTCTCCAGTAGAAGCTCATATGGTCAGTGGTGTCTTGTCTTTTATCTCTCTGACTTGTGTAGAGTATAAGCTTTTCTGGTTAGCAGGGTTCTTTCTCTCGCTCCTATAAAGTGTAAAATGTTATGGTCAGTATAATCTTCTCTCTTTCTTTCTCTCGCTCTGTCTGTTTCGTGTAGAGTATAATCTCTTATGGTCACTGAGGGTTTCTCTTTTTTTCCTCTCCCCCATGTGTATTGTTTGATAAATTACAAGCTTTCCAGTATTGAGATAAGTGAAATTTATTCGACAAAAACTACATTTTGGGGGAAAAATTAGTGAACTTGGTGACCTTGAATTTCATAATCACTGCTCATCTCTATAAAAAATACTACAACAGCAAGTGTACACATAGATTCAGGTAGCAGACAGAGACGTGGTCAAGGAGCAGTACAAGGTCCAAAGCAAGGACGTAACGGCAAAAACAGGGAGCGGGCAGAGATGAGTCAAATAACAGTCCGGGGTCAAGAAACGTAGATCAGAACAAAAGCACAAACACAAGCCAAGAGCACAACTGCAGAACCAGAGAGTACGACTGGCAAGGTCCTGGGAGAGCTTGGTTAGTAATGAAACACAGCAATTACAAGCAAGTGGAACACCTGAGTATTCAGCACCTCCTAGAACCTGCATGGAATCCTGCGCTGTCAATCAACCTGCCAGCAAGTACTCAGAGAAACAAAGCAGAACATCTCCATATATGCAAAAAGCTCTGCACAAAGGAAACATGTCACTGATGGCTCTGTAGTTCAGGAAAGCGCAGCAGAATATCACCTGTGTGAAAGATGCTCCGCACAGAGGAATCATGACAATAATAAATATCAGCAAACTAAATAATAATAAGAATGTTATAAAATGTTGTAAAATGTTTCCTTTGTGATCAGTTGTGTTGTTTTTTTCAGTATTTCTTACATAGAAGTAGCACCCACAATCCTATATGATGAAACTGCACTGCAGTACACCAAGGGCAAATGTGACACGCAGGTCACTGGAAGAATAAACAAATTACTCTTAATTCAGATTTATTGTAAAACTGTACAAAAGTGATGGATATTTAGAGTTAAGATTGATGACCAGACCTCATATACTTGTACAAGGATGTCCCGTAGTTTGGATTTTCAGCTATTTACTATAGATAGCCATTTCTTAATATCAGAGGTGACTGTTCTTCTATGGATTGGGAATGTATTAGCTTGTTCTACACTTTACCATAAATACCCCTGTTTTATGTGTTTTTACATATTTGTCACTATTAACTTTTTACCTTATTTGCAATTTTCTGCCTTAATTTAAAGTGAACAGAATGAAGTATATGAGTATAAATGGCCATCTTGTCCAGTAAAGAGTAATAAAGAAAAGTAATGCTGTAAAAATCTCCATAATAAATTATTCAAGTCATTCACAAAGGAGAAAACGTATATTTGTATTACAATATCGATGGCTGTGTTAATTAAGCATCTGCCAGCATTGAAAAGAATCAAATTATATTTGCAGGTCTGGTCTATTATATTTACATTTAAACTTTTCCAGGAGAAATTGCAGTGACAAGCAAGGGCAGCCAGCAAGAACAGTCATTTTATTTCACAAATGGAGATGGGAGGACTCGGTTCAGATAACCACACTGTTATAGATATTCTGCTTTATTTCTCATGTCGAAAGGACAATTCATTATTTCCTTATATTTGGCTGCTTCTGTTAGACAAAAATACTCAGATGAAACCAAAGATTGTTTATTTGTTAAAACGTCCCATGTTACAGTCACAACAAATGTGACTGCTTCGAAATGTGACTGCTGAATATTGAGGGACAAGGAGTTCCTATGCTGTCCCTAAAGCTAGGGAACCCTAGACCAGCCCTGTCCTCCAGATTATAGTACACATAAAGTGTATCTGTTCCCCCGCTCAAGGGAAGAAAGGGGCAAGAGTGTGATAGAAACACAAATAACACAATAACAGAAGCTCAGTCACACTGCAGACTCTGAGGAACAAACAGTAAGACACTAATGAGAAAATCAAGTGAAATAATGCAGCAACAGAAGGACAACAAGGACAATAATGCAAAGTCCTGCATCTGGGTAAAAGAAATGTAAAATCATATATAGCATGGAAGGAATAGAACTAGGTGATAGCACCAGGGAAAAGGACTTGAGGATAATAGTGGATCCCAGTTTCAACATGAGCCAACAACGCGGAGCTGCAGCTAAAAAGGCCAACAAATTTCTGGGATGTATCAAGACAAGCATTGAATCTAGATCAAGAGAGGTCATTATTCCCCTATACTCTGCCCTGGTCAGACCCCACCTGTTATACTGTGTACAGTTCTGGACGTCCCAAACTAAGAAAGACATCGATATATTGAAGCAAGTCCAGCAACTAAGATGGTAGAAGGTCTGCAAGCCATGTCCCATGAAGAATGGCTAAAAGAACTAGGGATGTTTAGTTTGAAAAAAAAAGGCTGAGAGGAGACTTAATAGCGGTCTACAAATATCTGAAAGGCAGTCAGTGAGCAGAGGGAACTACCCTATTCTCATTAGCACAAGGAAGTACAAGAAGCAATAGGATGAAACTTAAAGGAAGGAGATTCAGATTAGACATTAGGAAAAGGTTTGTGACAGTGAGGGCAGTCAGAGAGTGGAACAGACTACCACAGGAGGTGGTGAGCTCTTCCTCAATGGAAATCTTCAAGTGGAAACTGGATAAACATATAGCTGGGATGATTTAGGAAAGCCTGAACTCGCAGGGGGTTGGACCCGATGACCCATTAGGTCCCTTCCAACTCAACTCTACCATTCTATGATTCTATGATTCTATGAAGGGTTGACACCACAACTGCACACAACAATAATATAACAATCACCAGAAAGCCTGGATAAATCGACCTCTCCAGGCCAGTATAGACAAGCTATAACCGGCACTAATATGAGTCCAGCCAACATATATATGAGGTGACTGAATATGACTTGCTCTCCCATAGCATGTGACTAAAGAAGATTAACAAGCATAGATCTACAATTGCAAGCCTGCCTATGAACTACAGGTATGTGAGTTGACACCTGCATCACCCTGCTCTCATCACACACATCAGAGAAGTTAGCAGGCAGTGCTCAAGAATCTGAAGTTACCCCAGATTCTGGCACCACCATGACAGTTGACGATGCTTACAAAAACCTCCTTATGACATTAGCCAGATATATCCAGCTGTAGCTTACTTTCTTATATAAGACTTATTTCAAATTCAAATTACATCATATGTTTAGGCTTTAGACTGTCTTTGTGACTTGTCTAACAAGACACCATGGCTTAATTGAAAGGAAGAGGGTTGTCTTCACAAAAAGAAGCATAGTCAAAAGGAGTTGTCTGGTCTAACAAGCAAAGTCTGCAATCACTCTATGTGAATGCAGACTGCCAAATCATGACAGTGTCCGATGTACACACTCTCACTATTCTTTTGTTTTCTCTGTGCAAGTCAGCAGCCATGTAACTGCATTTATGCAATTTGTGTACTTGGGGTCACATGCTGACTAGACTTCTGTACTTCTCTCAATCATCCTCTATTTGAGAGAAACAGAATGAAACTAGGTGGTAAGTGACATCATGTTTAGCTCTGATTCATGTTGACAATAGGTTGGACATCATGAAACAGCAGACAAGTTCCCTTCAAGGCTGTCTAGTGAAAGTTTACAGTGCTTTTTAGTTGGATTACCTTATTTCAGAAATGTGTGTCAGTGTTAAGCCTGCTTTACACGGGACGACCGACTGTGCGATTTCACAATCGATCGTACCCGCCCCCGTCGTTTTTGCGTCACCTGAAAATCGCTGCCCGTGGCGCACAAACTCGTTTAACCCCCGTCACACATACTTACCTTCTGGATGACCTCGCTGTGGGCGCCAAACGTCCACTTCCTGAAGTGGGAGGGACATTCGGCGTCACAGCGACGTCACACAGCCGCTGGCCAATAGAAGAGGAGGGGCGGAGATGAGCGGGACGTAATCATCCTGCCCACCTCCTTCCTTACGCATTGCCGACGGGTGCCGAGGGACGCAGGTAAGCTTCTGTTCATCGTTCCCGGGGTGTCACACGGAGCGGCGTGTGCTACCCCGGTAACGATGAGTAACCGGTGCCATTTTAATTAAACGAGATAATGAAACCAAGCGAAGAGTACACGACTCACGATTTGTGAGTGATACTGCGTCGCTCGGAGGTGTCAAACAGCTCGACATCGCAAGCAATGCCGGATGTGCGTCATAAAAACCGTGACCCCGACGATCTATCGCACGATAAATCGTCTTGTGTAAAGCACCCTTAAGGCCATATCCCTTTCACAATCAGTCAAGTCCATTTTTTTAGGTGTATTAGCTTTCTAAATCTATCACAATTGCTAATTATATTTCAGTTTACTGTATATTTTTTTGCTTTTGCAAATGTTTTTAGTTGAATTTCCTAGATCTTTATTTTATCTTGAGATCAGAGAAAAAAAATAAGTTGAATGGTGGGCCATAATTTTCTATGGAGAGGTAGTCCCTTAAAACGCTATATCACTCGAGACTTAATGGTTAATTGTAGTTTCTGTTTATAATAGAAGCCACAGAACAGCGTCAAATCCATCCTACATCAAATACTAATGGCCTTTTGGGGTCTCAATAAGACCAAGTCATCGAACAGAGCCAGTGATGGAGAAGTGAGCCGAGCCTATACCTTGATAGCTCCAGTATAGGCAAGGATAGGGTAAGTTATATGGATACGTTCTGTCATAACAAGGCTAGCTGTGATTTATACTTTCTATTAACAAAAAATTCCAGTTAAATCATCTGCCAAGAACAGAGTCAGGCTTTATTGGACAAATACAGAAAAGCTTTTTTCAGTAAGTAAAAGTACAATAAAACAATAAAAAGCTGACAGACTCTACAATAGTACCAAATCTTTGCAGAATCTTTCATTTTGCGAAGAGAGCATCAAAGTCATGGTCGTATATTTAAATCCCTCCCAGCGAATAGTTAAACTGTGGATTTACTACTATATGCAGCACAGCCCATAAAGATCACAATGTGCGCTCCTCCATCTGAAGGTTATCTGCTTTGCAGGAGTTATGTCTGCTTTCTACAATCCTCACTCTTTATCCTATAACTCCTCGGTAAAGAGAGAACTGCAGTATATAAAAGACCACTGATATGTCTGAGGTGTACGTCACATAAAAGACCCTGGTCGAAACTGAAATTACTGGGAAACAAATTAAATATATGTATGCTTAGTTTTGATCCTCCCCCATAGATGAAGATTTAGAGAGATGTCATTGGGTGTTATACAATCAATAAAGTTCATTTAATTGTATATTACACTGTATATTGATGTTGTATACATCTGCAAGGAGTTGGTATGTTCTCCATGTTTGCGTGGGTTTCTTCTGGGTTCTCCGGTTTCCTCCCTCACTACAAAGACATACTATTGGGGAATTCAGACTGTGAATCCCAATGGGGACAGAGTTGATGTCTGTAAATGCTCTGGAAATGTTGGAAAGTAAAATAAATACAAAAATGATATATTCGATATTCATTGACATATCAGAAAAAAGATGGAAGTTAAGTCCTCCACATGTAAAGGAATGGAGTTGGCCAATGCAAAAGCAGTTATTTTGACATACTTTATGATGTACCTTGATTTCACAATAAGATCTCTACCCAGATACTAGAAATGCCCCATTTCAGTTATCATAGAATAAAATCATAACAAAAATATGCAATTACAAGATGATTTAGGGTATCCCAGTGGCTGACAGTCCATTTTTTAGTCTTCAATGTAAAGCTGCAATAGATATCCCAGTGTCTGTCTGATATAAAGAGAAATAAACACTTGTAATGTATATTACCATAGTACTAGTACTGGCTTTACAGCGGCCAATAATGTTTCAGGAGTTACCGTTTGTTATCACATTTGATCAGAATAAAAATGGAGAATTTTTATTCTCCACTCAGTATGTTTTCCTCAACAGGACACATTTTTTAGAAGCACTTCAGCTTGCAGAATACTAGTAGTGTGTAATATACATACCATTAAGATTTAGCTATTATAGCTGTTACGAAATAATGCAATTTTCTCACTTGTGTTCGTGTGCCGACTAGGTTCTCATCAACTTCTTTAAATAGTAGAAAAGCAGGTGAGAAGCTAGTAAACAAATTATTTTTTAATATACCAACTAGATCCCCTGCTAGATAACTGATTGGTATATGCTGGTTTAAGTATACACCCTTATTTACTATAAAAATGTTTGGAATATACACTACAAAAACGTTTTAACTTTTGTGTTCTCCCCACTTTATTACAGGTTGTAAACTCTTGCGAGACGGCCCCTCACTCTTCTGCATTGCTGAATTATTGTTAACCTGTAATCAGTAATTTTGTTTGTATCATGTAGTATAAGAATTCTAAAGACATGGCTAAGATGTTGGTGCTATACAAATAAAAAATTATTATTATTATTATTATTATTATTATTATTATTATTATTATTATCCTAAAGCTGAATAATTAATGGTGAAATAAAAAAAAATGAATTATGATAGATTATTACAGATTATTATTATAACAGATATTTTGCGGGCACGAATGCAGTATAACAGAAATAATTTGATTTCCACAAGATATAGGTTATTGTAACTTTTGTTCACCTAGTTACTATTCTTTCATCAATACTATAACAATCTGTCTTTAAATAGCAAAGTGTCTTCAAGCATTGTTTTCATTTCCCATCCTACCCGTCTCTTTAGTAATGTGTGATATATGGAAGATGGAGACAATAAATAAATGAGCTTGCCCCAGTTACCAGCATCATTTAACAGCATTGTGAAGTTTTTATAGTTCTAGACCATTCAGATTATGAGGGGCTGCTGATAAGTCTTTGGCTTTGTGATCTTTTTTGTTTCTATGGTAATGAATGTTATATCACATGAAAGCCTTAGGTGTCTAATATACAGTTAGGTCCAGAAATATTTGGACAGTGACACAAGTTTTGTTATTTTAGCTGTTTACAAAAACATGTTCAGAAATACAATTATATATATAATATGGGCTGAAAGTGCACACACCCAGCTGCAATATGAGAGTTTTCACATCCAAATTGGAGAAAGGGCTTAGGAATCATAGCTCTGTAATGCATAGCCTCCTCTTTTTCAAGGGACCAAAAGTAATTGGAGAAGGGACTCTAAGGGCTGCAATTAATTCTGAAGGCGTCTCCCTCGTTAACCTGTAATCAATGAAGTAGTTAAAAGGTCTGGGGTTGATTACAGGTGTGTGGTTTTGCATTTGGAAGTTGTTGCTGTGACCAGACAACATGCGTTCTAAGGAACTCTCAATTGAGGTGAAGCAGAACATCCTGAGGCTGAAAAAAAAGAAAAAATCCATCAGAGAGATAGCAGACATGCTTGGAGTAGCAAAATCAACAGTCGGGTACATTCTGAGAAAAAAGGAATTGACTGGTGAGCTTGGGAACTCAAAAAAGCCTGGGCGTCCACGGATGACAACAGTGGTGGATGATCGCCGCATACTTTCTTTGGTGAAGAAGAACCCGTTCACAACATCAACTGAAGTCCAGAACACTCTCAGTGAAGTAGGTGTATCTGTCTCTAAGTCAACAGTAAAGAGAAAACTCCATGAAAGTAAATAGAAAGGGTTCACATCTAGATGCAAACCATTCATCAATTCCAAAAATAGACAGGCAGAGTTAAATTTGCTGAAAAACACTTCATGAAGCCAGCTGAGTTCTGGAAAAGTATTCTATGGACAGATGAGACAAAGATCAACCTGTACCAGAATGATGGGAAGAAAAAAGTTTGGAGAAGAAAGGGAACGGCACATGATCCAAGGCACACCACATCCTCTGTAAAACATGGTGGAGGCAACATGATGGCATGGGCATGCATGGCTTTCAATGGCACTGGGTCACCTGTGTTTATTGATGACATAACAGCAGACAAGAGTAGCCGGATGAATTCTGAAGTGTACCGGGATATACTTTCAGCCCAGATTCAGCCAAATGCCGCAAAGTTGATCGGACGGCGCTTCATAGTACAGATGGACAATGACCCCAAGCATACAGCCAAAGCTACCCAGGAGTTCATGAGTGCAAAAAAGTGGAACCTTCTGCAATGGCCAAGTCAATCACCAGATCTTAACCCAATTGAGCATGCATTTCACTTGCTCAAATCCAGACTTAAGACGGAAAGACCCACAAACAAGCAAGACCTGAATGCTGCGGCTGTAAAGGCCTGGCAAAGCATTAAGAAGGAGGAAACCCAGCGTTTGGTGATGTCCATGGGTTCCAGACTTAAGGCAGTGATTGCCTCCAAAGGGTTCGCAACAAAATATTGAAAATAAAAATATTTTGTTTGGGTTTGGTTTATTTGTCCAATTACTTTTGACCTCCTAAAATGTGGAGTGTTTGTAAAGAAATGTGTACAATTCCTACAATTTCTATCAGATATTTTTGTTCAAATCTTCAAATTAAACGTTACAATCTGCACTTGAATTCTGTTGCAGAGATTTCATTTCAAATCCAATGTGGTGGCATGCAGAGCCCAACTCGCGAAAATTGTGTCACTGTCCAAATATTTCTGGACCTAACTCTATGTGTTCAAAATTTTTTGTTTGTTACTTATAGTAACAGCGTTCTATGCACACGGGAAAACAAATAGTAATAAAATTCTTGTTTCTTCAAGGAGAGTCCGTGAGGGATATTCATGGTAAGGTCACAGACATTGCGAGATTAATGCCCTTCCTATTCCACAGTTAAGTACTGGGTTGCCAAATTTAAAACAGGCTTTTTTAGCACCAATGATGAGGAACGTCCTGGATGACCGAGAGTTGTTGTTGTTCTGGAGATAGTCGATGCTGTGCACAACCTCATACTGGAGAATCTACAAATTTCAGCTAAAGCAATAGCAGACATCATGGGGATTTCCCGTGAACGTGTTTGTGTCATTATCCATGAACATTTGGACATGAGGAAGCTATCTGCAAGGTGGGTCCCCAAATGTTTGACAACAGATCAGAGAAGCATGCTAGTGAAAACTTCCCGGTGAATTTGTCAGTGTTTCCGGACTGATAAGAACTTCCTGGATCAACTGGTTAATATGGATGAGACCTGGATTTATTTTTATGACCCTGAAAACAAAGAGCGTCAAAAGAGTGGAGGCACAGTGGTTCTCCTCGTCCAAAGAAGTTCAGGGTGCAAAAATCAGTCACTAAGGTGATGGCGTCTGTGTTCTGGGATAAGGAGGGCGTGTTGCTAGTGGCAGACCGCGGGCAGTAACGTTATGACCGCTAGGACATAATTTTTCTGCCCGCGGTTCTTATGGGGTTAATATTACCATTTTTGCTCAGATGCTACATTTTAATTTTCTGTTACTTCATTTTTCACATAATTTGCTACAACCACAAAGCATAATTTTGGTGTTTGGAATTTTTTTCACCAATCAGATTAATTGATTTTATATTTTAATAGATCAGGCTTTTCTGAAAGCGGCAATAACAAATTTGTGTATATATTTTTTTTTTTCATTATTATTATTGTTTAATTTTTAAAGGTGCGAAAGTGGGGTGATTTGCACTAGGTTTTTTTATTTTGTTTAATTTTTTAAAACATTTTGTTGCTTTTTTGTTATTTTACTAGTCCCTGTAGGGGGCTATAAGAATGAGCAGTCTGATTGCTTTTTCATTTCTGTAGATCACAGCTGCACAGCTCTGATCTACTGAAATGCTGCTCTCCTATTACAGATGGAGCTCTGCACTCAGTAAGAGGAAATGAGTCCTGATAGCTACAGTTGTCATCACATGACTCTGTGCTACCATAGCAACCATTAGCTCCACGTGATCACGTTACGTGAATTCTAATGGTGGCAGGTGAGTGCGCACTTACCGCGACGGGCATTTACATCACGCTGTCACATTTGGACAGCACAATCTAAGGGGTTAACAGGCACAAGTGGATCATAGATCCACCCGTGTTTGATAGCCGCACATGTCAGCTGTTCAAATCAGCTGACATGTGCAGGACTCATCTCCGGCTCACCACAGCAGCCGGCCGTGATTCCCCCGACTTCAGCCATGATGTACCCAGTACATCACGTGTCGTGAAGAAGATAAACCAAACAAAGATATCTTGCTGTTTAGATATAAAACTTCACCAATGAATTTGTACAGCTTAACAGGTTCCAAGTACATTACACGTATTTCACCAAGGCAAAAACTCATGAATTTCCGATACACTACTGTCTAAGTCATGGCCCACATCCAAATGGCTGGATACCTTTCTTTGCTTTGTGTACATCTCAAGCCACCTAGGAGCTTTTACTTTCCATGTTAAGGATATTCACAGCCTATCTGTGGGAGTCGGTGACTTTGCACACATTCATTCAGTTGCCTGACCAATGCACTGACGGATGATACATCATGCTATCAGAAGTGATTATGTCCTCTATATTAGTCACCAAAACTTGCAACCAACCAGTCACTTCCATGATCAGTTTCTGGCAGAGGCCAGCAGAAAGAAGTTATAGGTAACATTTATTTCTTATTTTGCAAAGGTCCCAAAGTTTGCAAAGTAGTCGAAACCCCTTCAATAGAGGGTTCAAAAGGAGCCATTCCTAAAGTCATCTCTTTCCTATGTTCTGTCTGATTTCAGCTATTGCAATTCCTCTCAGAGTTATAAATTATATCTGATGATTGGATAAACTACATGGTCCAAATAACATTTATTCATACAGCGTCTTCATTGCTTCTGTAAAAACGGCATGGTTTATGTTGTTGGGCCGATAAACCATATAACGGTCTATAAAACCAATGACTAACCTCCTCAAACTGTAATCGCTGATGTTTCTCATCCTGCACGATGAACTTTTCCGGCAGAGTGACAAGTGACTAGGCAGAGCATATGAGGACACATATTAGATTCATCAAAGTAATGAAATACGCTCAGAAAATCTGTTTTCATGTATTATTGCAAAATTCAAGTCAGCCAGAAGAGTTTTTATTAAAGGACTGGAAGATTAAAGATACATAATTTACATAGTTTGTACTACAGCATTTTCCTTCATGAATTTCTCTATATATACCCAAATATGTTTCCCTGGCAACATTTTTTAGTATAACTTATGTGAACTTGGCTGGCAATCTGTTCTTAAATTACGAGCCAACTTTCTACTCTTTTTCATCTCTTTTTTGTCAATTGTAATCTGTTTTACTTACCATTTTGTGTTGCTCAAAAGAATTCTGTTACATTAAAAAGTCAGGGGAATAACTGGATCAATATTTTTATGGTTCCCATTATTATAAAGTTTTTAATTTTACATTTGTGAACTATTCCTTGCATAAATGCTTCTGTAACAGCTTGGCTATATGCAAGAATTCTAAATATGAAAAACTTGTTGTACATCACCTTGGAAAGGTATAGACCTAAAATTCTGTATTTCTTGTTTTATAAGACTCACTGGATTATAAGACACACCCTAAATTTAGAGAAAAAAAATGGGATTCGTCTTATAATCTGGTGGTGTCTTACCGGAAGGGGGTGTCAGCGGAGGTGGAGCAGAGTCAGAGGAGGCAGGGGCGGTGCTGGAGTAGGTCCTGTTGGTGCAGCAGGTGTCCCAGTTGCTTGCTGCAGACAGCAGCGCTATGAGGCAAGAGGAACATCCAGATACTGCCAGAGGTGCTTGGTCAAAGAAATTGCGCCCGGAGTCGATGCGTGCGCAGATTGAGCTATCAACTCATCCACAAGCCGAGATCTCATCTGTGCACATGCCACCTCTGGGCGACACTCTCCTTACATCCGCTGTGGGAGATAAAGGGGCCAGAGGTGGCATGTGCGCAGATGAGATCTTTAACCAAGAGCACCATCTACGCACGTGCTGGCACCATTATTTGAAGCTCGCACCGCTGACATTCAGGATGGTGGCCCCTGCCTCACAGCCCATAGCGCAACCCAGCCCAGGAGAGCCCACAGCGCAATGCAGCAGACCCCACAGTGCACCAGAGTCCACAGTGTAGCAGAGCCCACATAGCATCATCCGCAGCACAGCCTAGTACACAGCATCTCCCCTGCCTCTTGTGACGTCTCTCCAACACCACCTGGTAAACTGAATTTGGCTTATAAGACGCGCCTCTTATTTTCCTCCCAAATTTTTGGGAGGAAAAGTGTGTATTATAATACAAAATATATCCATTAGCCTTCTAACACAGTTAGCAAACACAATGTACCATTAGAACACTGGAGTGGTGGTTGTTGGAAATGGGTCTCTAAACACCTATGTATATTGCATTAAAAAACAGATGTTTGCAGCTAGAATAATCATTTACCACATTAACAATGTATAGAGTGTATTTCTGTTTAATCTAATGTTAGCGTCATTGAAAAAAAAAAAGTGCTTTCCTTTCAAAAATAAGGAAATATCTAAGTGACCTCAAACTTTTTGAACTGTAGTATGTGTGTGTGTGTGTATATATGTATATATATACATACAGTATATATATATATATATATATATATATATATATATATATATATATATATATATATATATATATATATATATATATAGTATACAGCAGAAGTGCCTAAAAAGTATAGTCACAAAGTAGGATAAACAATGAAACGGTAAGATAGGGGTCAAGAAATATTAAGTGCCATTAGTAAAACCATTAGAACAAACTGATGCAAGCTTGACCGGTAATGCATAGAATTCAACCCCATCCAACATATACAAAGGTTTACTAAGGCAGCTGCTTCCAATATACTAATAATATACTGTACTTTCTTCTAAGTATAATATTAGTGTAATAATAAGGCATTGTACAATACTTTGAGCTAAACTGATTTTTCCCACTGTCTGCTTTTCCTTCCTTAACACAGCACGCAGTCTAGCAGACTAAAAAAAAGCTGCAGGCAATGAACTCCTTTCTGTGTCTTGTCTTAATGTTATGCCTGTGTTAACACACAAACACAGACAAAACCTATACCTAATAGCTCCCTGTTCAGAATAAGAAAGTCCCTATTCTGACCCTGCCTGACCGCGGAGGTTGGCACCCTAAGTATAGGAAATGATGGTTGCCCCTCTAAGTCAACTTACCCAGAATGTTCTTAACTGCATCTATTTTATGCACAATGAACAACACTGAAAGTGAAATATACATAAATATGGAGAAGAGACACAGATCTAAAAATATATTCCCACAGTCACATGGAAGAAAAAGGGAGGAAAAAAATAAGAGAAAAAGAACCACAAACCAAATGGAAAACGTGGAAAATTACCCAGACCCCAAACATAAAAGAGAGGAAAAGGTACTGGGAAAGAAGATTCACAAACAAACTGTAGGAAAAGCAACTCAGAATAATAAGATAAGATAAACCCTAGTTGAGGAGCTTGATCTCCAAACGCCATCTGTCTAGAAATATAGAGCGCAAAGAAAGTTGGTGCAAGGTGAGTATAAATAGCCCCACCCAAGGTCTAATAGGACAGAGACAAAATAGGAAAGTGAAAAACACTTGACTAGTAGCATAGCAATCAAAGAAAAGCTAAGATGAGAAAAGCATCAGCAACTGGAACGAGAGCAGCCAGGCTTTGGCTCAGCAGAGACAGAAACCAACCACAAAGCAAGAGGTCATCAGATCCTGACATAAGTATAAGGCTGGTGTCACACTTGCGAGTGCCCCGCGTGTATCTCTCGTGAGTCTCGCGTTGCATCACCTGGCATGGACTCGCACTTTCCTCACAGGAGGGTGTTGGTTGCATGCATCTCTATGCAACCACCCCGCCCCTGTGAGGAGAGTGTGAGTCCGTGCCGGGTGATGCACCGCGAAACTCGCGCGACATATACGCAAGGCACTCGCAAGTGTGACACCGGCCTTATACTTATTTTGATCCACGTAGTTTTTAGAATTTACGATAAAACTACCAGGGGAAGTGAATGTTGTTGGAAAGTATTAGAAGGCAGTGTCATCTTCTTTAAACTATATTATAACGTTCTATGCATTTATATATGTTACTGATTTGTGCTACCAAATTATAATGATGGACTTACTTAGTAATGTACAATACACCATGCAGCTTGAAAAAAGACCTTTGAGGGTTGAATCATTGTCCCTTGTCTGGTGGGAAGTTGAATACATTCTTTGCGCTTAATCTCTTTTTGGATTTCATTCATTTGCTGGAAAAGGCAGCAGGTTCATTGAGAATGTGCAACATCTCATACTATCAAAGCTAACGAGAGCGCTGCTTTAGGAAAAAAGATTAGCTCAAACCAATACCTAATACATTTATGTTTAACTTCTCAAAAAAACTAACGTTTCTCCGATTTTTCTCTCTCGTTATGATTTAGGTGCTACCAGACAAGTTAATGTTTTCCAAGTGCTTTGGCATTCTGATTTTAGCTTTGATGTTTTCTTTTTTAATTGCAAGCTACAGTTATATCCAGTATGTTAGAAAATTGTAATACAAACTAGTACATTGCATGCAAGAAGAAGAAAGCAATGTTAGAAAATGGCTGTACACATTAAAAGCCAAATCAAACACGTCAATACATATTGCTGGAAAATAAGCCAAAAATTTACCCTGAAGTCGCTAGTAGGCTCTCATATAAACATTTATTTGTGGATTGGCTCGTATTGCTAAATTATAAGGTTCTGCAACAACACAGTGACCCGCTACTGTCAATGTTTCCTTACAAGAAAAAAACAACAACTGTTTGCCATGAGGAAGGATACATTAAGATTACCCAGTAACTCTGACGTTTTTTTGCATGACATCAGTGACTTTATGTTGTCAAAGAGGCAAGAGTCTCATGGGTGGGTTATGTAGTATGCAGAAGAGTGTATAAACTTATTCTGGATAGTATGAAAATGTATGGCAAACTTATTTTCACTGAAGGCCACATCAGCTTTATTGGTGCCTTCAAAGGGGTGCTTACAATTGTAAGGGTATCACAGGAAATAAGGGGGCACCTTTCCCCTATTGGGATCACCACCAGCAACAAAAGACCATATCAAGAAAGAGAAAAAGAATTGCTGTATATAGGGATCAACCAATAAGATTTTGTTCAAATCATCAAAAATGTATTTTACTGGCAAAAATTTTATACATACAAAAATATCCACACAGAACAGTGAAAAATAGCAAATAAAAACATCTAAAAACAGTCAACGAACACCCCAATACATAGTTCCATGTTAGGAACCCAGCACCATGATCCTGAATGAAATTCCACTAGATGTACAAATCAATAATATTCACAGGCATAAATGCAGGACCTGTGTGCAAATTTTCACTGCAAACCCTATGCCATATAGTACTCTATATGGTGTGCCGATCCTGAGGCCTCACACCACCTTAAACTTAGGACTTCTAGCAAGGGGTAATACATCTTGGTGATGACTTTCTGGATTATTCTGGATAGTCTGTGGCTTACCTGGTTTAACTATTGAACTGGGTGTATTGATTTCCTCATTATAAGGTTATCTTTATCCCCTTTTTTTGCTAGTATTTTGTACTTATTATATTGTATTTATTGATGGTGGTGCCAGATGGGGTACGATTCTCTAGAGTACTATATGGCATAGGATTTGCAGTGAAAATTTGCACACAGGTCCTGCATTTATGCCTGTGAATATTGATTTGTACATCTAGTGGAATTTCATTCAGGATCTTGGTGCTGGGTTCCTAACATGGAACTATGTATTGGGGTGTTCATTGACTGTTTTTAGATGTTTTTATTTGCTATTTTTCACTGTTCTTCGTGGATATTTTTGTATGTATAAAATTTTTGCCAATAAAATACATTTTTGATGAATTGAACAAAATCTTATTGGTTGATCACTATATACAGCAATACTTTTTCTCTTTCTTGATACACCTGTAAGGGCTCATGCATATATGCATGCAGCACAGTACGAGCATGGACTGCAATGCACAAACTGACCAGGGGCTATAAAAGAGCTGTCCATGGGTATTATGGCTATGTGAAAGCTGTTCTTGGGTTGTATGACTGTACCACAGCAGTCCATGGGTAGTAAGGCTATACGACAGCTGTCTGTAGGTAGTAGGGCTATACAAGTGCTGTCCGTGGGTAGTAGATCTATATGGCAGCTGTCCCTGTGTAGTAGAATTACAAGAGAGCTGTCCCTTGGTAGTAGAGGTGTATGAGAGCTGTGCCTGGTTAGAAGGACTATACAAGAGCTTTCCCAGGTAGTAAGACTATATAACAGCTCATGGGTAGTAATGCTATACAACAGCTGTCCTTGGGTAGTAGGAATATAAGAGAGCTGTTCTGGGTAGTAGTTCTATGCAACAGCTGTCCCTGGGTAGAAGGGCTATAGGACAGTTGTGCATGAGTAATTGGGCTATATGACAGTTGTTGTCCCTGGGTAGTAGAATAATATGAGAGCCGTCTTTAGGTAGTATGTCTATGCAACAGCTGTCCCTGCGTAGAAGGGCTATACGATAGTTGTCTTTGGGTAGTAGGACTATACGGCAACTGTCTCTGTGTAGTAGGATTATAACAGAGCTGTCCCTAAGAAGTAGGTCTATGCAACAGCTCTCCCTGGGTAGAAGGGCGATATGACAGCTGTCTCTTGATACTAGGGCTCCTAAAAATATCTTTTATTTCCATCATTAAAAATACATACAAATACATTACAAATCTCAAAAGAGCTATAGAAAAGTACTTGAAAAACACAGATAACAAAGATTAACCGAATAACCCACCCAAACAAAACCTGTCAGGTAGTGTTACACTTGAGGAGAGCATCACTATCCCTAGTCTTCCCCTAAATGTGTTACCATACAAAGTAGTCCACCAGAAGCAGGGGAAATGTTTATAAGTCAACTGGAGTAGTGTCACGTTTCTACCTCATAAAAGATCGATAAGGTCTTTTGAGTTTTGTAATGTATTTGTTTGTATTTTTAATGATGGAAATAAAAGGGTTTTTTTAAGGAGTTTTTTTTTCTTCTGTGAATTAGCTCTACCAAAACTCTGTAGTATTGTTAGTGGTGATTCTCCATTGTTACTAGGGCTAGGGTAGTAGGGCTATGCAAGAGCTGTTCCTGGTTTGTAGGGCAAAGGGCTCTGTTCTTCAATTGTAGGGTTAGGAGCACTGTTCCTGAGGTGTAAATCCCACCACTAGCCTCTCCCTCATAATTGCACACACCACATAGCAAACTAGAGGGATCCTCCTAGCATTTTACACCCCCCAAGCCTCAAATTGCACACAGGCATCCACCAAGCATTGCACACCCCCAAATCCCACCAAAGGCCTCCCCCAACATCTTACACTCCCCAGAATCCCATCACAGGTGTTTCCCCAGCATTGCACACACCCAAACTCCCACTGCAGGCATCCCCCAGCATTGTACACCCTGAAAATCCTACCTCAGGAATACTTACAGCATTATACACCTAAAAAATACATATCACAGTCATCCTTCAGCATTGCACACACCGCAAAATCCCCCCACAGGCATCTTCAAGAATCATACGCCCTCTGAAATCTCATTTAATGCAGTCCCTCAATTTTCCATACACCTCAGATCCCACCACAGGCATTATATACCCCCAAAAATCCCCTGCAGGCATACCCATTATTTAGACCCACAAAATCCCATCATATTCATCTTGAAGAATTGCACAACCTCCAAAATTCCATGACAGGTGTCCCTACAACATTACACCCTCCCTAGAATCCCAAAACAAGAGTCCTGCCAGCATTGTATACCCCCAAACCCCATTACAGACATCCCTAAAGCATTGCACAAATCCCCACAAATCCCTACACAGGTATCCCTACAGCATTACAGACTCTGAAAAACACATCATAAGCATCTCCCCAGCATTGTACACCCCCCAAAACCCACCACAGGTGTCCCACACATTATAGACCACACAAATCCCACCAAACACAAACCCTGTATTATAGCCCCCAAATCCCAACAAAGGCATTCCTTGGAGCATGACAGACTCCGTAAACCCCACCACAGGAATACCTACCAGGAGCCCATACATTCTAGAATCTACTGTTTGTACTGCACATAATAATAATAATAATATTAATATGGCATGCGCAGTACAGGCTGGAGGTAATTTTTTTCTGCCGTACACTATGGATGGCGGAAAAAAAACAGCCAGGTTTTAATGGCAACCCAGCTCGCGGGCCACTTAAAATGATCTTGCAGGCTGGATTTGGCCCCCGAGCCTTGAGTTTGACACCCCCTGATAGCAAGAATATATTAGTACAGTAACTTACTATTTATTATTATTAATAAAAAGTATACCACTTGCCGCTGGCCTTTAATGAACACTTCTGTTTCATATTGTAGAAGTGAAAGCTGTAATGACAGCTAAATCAGGGCCTGTCAATTATTGCAAAAAATTAATTAATCCGTTAATGCACACATTGATTAAATCGTACTTCAAAAGGCGTGTAGAAAGGGGTGATCCATTAATTTCACTTGAGATGACAGGCACACAGGCTGAGCAAATGCTTTTTCAGTGAAAATACTTTATGGGTAGTTGCTTTAGCCGTCGCTGTTAATCTGATTTTATTAGGCAGAGACGCTCGAACAAATTTTGGTTTACAGATTGCGTCTTTGAAGAGGAAAGCATAAATTATTTGTGGAAGGGAGTTATCAAAGCTTTAAGGAATAATGTTTTCTGGCATCTAAGTTTAAAGCATACAGTTCTTTTTTAGCAAAATGTTTGATCAAATTATTTGACAAGCTCTTAATTACAGGAGATTTTAGTTGCACTTTTTTTTTACTTTTCAATTGTGGATCAAAGTGTATACTTTTCACCTTTCTTTATACAGTTTACAAATTGAAAGAAGTACTAATTTCTGTATGAAAGTCATTTTTGATCATTTGTTGTTGCATTTTTTAACTATAAAGGTGCAAATTTTGTGTCATTGGTATGTTTTTTTTTAAAAAATAGCACTTTCAATGGATGCTTTTTCTTGTAGACGAAACTATATAGAAAAATAGGACTAAGCTTTAGCAAAATAAAAAGGCTGATCCCCAGGTAGTGGAAACAAATGAGAGATCCCTCTAGAGCTGAAATTGTTGCTGAGCTTACTAATACACTTAGAATGGAGGAACTAATAGGACCTGCCACTGATCGTTCCAAAAAGGACCCTAATATTTGGACCCCCTGGATCCTGCTGAGAGACTCCCCAGATTTCCTCTCCTGCCTGAATAAATAACTTTCTGGAAGTCACTATTACTTCCGTTACTAGTTTACTTGGCTTTGCTTGGCTGGAACCACGCGCGAGGAATCCTTTCCCCTTTTTCCCCTTCCCACCCTCCTCCTATTCTTTTTCTCGGCTTGTCTTCTCCCCTACCTTTTCTTATTTTCCCACCTAACCTAGACACTTTAGGAGTCTACGCCCTAATTTTTTTCCTTTCTCAGGCCTTAGTGCATCCTTACGAAGATACTTGAGTGATAGGTGTCTTATTATTTGGGCCTGAGACTGATATAAGTGAAATTTCTGAGGTTAACTACCTACATTCTCAGATGTAACATACCGAATCCCAATGATTTATGTATCTTCATCTTATTTCCACAAGATGCTGTGTACGTGCATAGTGTTCACTAAACTTTGATTTTCAACAAAAAAATAAAATAAAAACTAAAAACTAGCTTATCCTTAAAAAATAGTGTATATGAAGAATATGACACTAAAAATGTTTAGACAAACAAATGAAAATCACGTCAGAAAAAAAATGCCACATAATAACCTGTATTAAGGATTTACAAAGAATGGTCTACCGGTACTTTTCTTTACACAACTTTCCTTATCTATGTACTTGGTCTAAATTTTACTATTGATACTCTTTGACGTAAATGTGTCTAGGCTGCAATATACATCTACTCATAGATAACGATATACCGTGTCCCAGTAATGGATAAAATCTAGAATGTTGACATTTCTGGACACCCTTACAGCGTTATGCGAGCGGCCCCTCAAATGAGCGTTTGTAGCTGCCTGCTGCCACCACCATGTACGAGGACAGCTGATCAACCGGGGTGCGGGGTGTAAGACCCTGGCCAATCAGACATTAATAAAGTATTTTTTTCATTGGACTTTTTTCTATAGGTTAGCAGATAGACAGATCTATACAACAGCATGAACCCCTTTGATAAATTTAAAGCATTTTAAGACAGTCTAGTCTAAGTCTGCATTGTCGAAGAATTTGGCAGTATAGATAAATATGCCCAATGTTCTCCACACATAAATAAAACAACAGCCTTCGATACATAATACAGACATCTCTTCCAGAGAAATGCATAATACATTTTTCCCTAGCTGGTATTTTGCTCCAAATCTTTCCCACTAAAGCTCTCTATTTACCTGGAAATAATTCACGGGATACAAGAGAACTTGTAGGCATCAAGCAGGGATGGTTATTTTCTGAGGATATGGCTGCTGGGTGAATCCACCCGCCAAATGTCAATAACCTCTCCTCCCCCAGAAGGTGTTATTTCAGGTTTATAAAACTCACACAGTGACAGTTATCATCCACAGGCATTAATGACATCTGCTGGAAGTAAAGGCAGCTAAGTAGAATCTTCCCTAGGTTCCTTACCAGCCAAACTAGTGTCTTTATTATGCTCCTAATAGAACATGAACAAAACAATGTAAAACAATGCAGAGAGAACGAACAAAACAATTACAATGAGGCGAAAAAAGAGAGTATATATAGCACAATTATACAAGCTCCAACTGTGTAATAACTTTTATGAAGATCCATTTTCACCTTTCCATGACAACTGAAAGGTAAGTAAAATCTTTTGCAATAAATATTACTAAAGTCTAATTACAGCTCCTCTTTACTCGTATCTCGGTTCCAGAAATGACTTTTGCACAATGTAGAATCTATTCCATTATATAGATTATATTAAAGTATAGTATTATTATCTGGAAAAAAATGTAATAAAATTTCTATTATCTAGAATTTGTTCAAATGCATTTACAAATGACCCGTATTACCCACATTATCCATGGAATTTTCCTCGTTATTGATTAAAAAGGGGAAATGCTTAGTAAGCTTTTTCTTTATATTCTTCCCTTTCTCTGATATTAAATGCAGTTATGGCTGTGAAATCTGGCAGGTTTGCTCAATGGAAACTTGAGAAAACTAATTAAGAATCCAAAAATAGCTGTGAAAATTAGCAATAAGGATGCAAATAGGGTTATATGCATGAACAATGAGGGATGTAGAATCATTTTATCAGCGGGAGGCTTAAAGTAATTGACGGGGTCTCTAAATTTACAATGTAGCACTTGGGTTCTTTGAGCTCACCAGATTAAATTATTCAGAGGGCTGACTTTTCATTCAGTCATACATAAAGTGTGTCACGCGAGCAGGTGAAGACTCACTGCTTGAATTTACCCCGTAGCGGTGTGACTAAGTGCCTACTGAGTCCTCACCAGAACATCTGATGGTGAGGATGGACTTCAGGGCAGTCCCTGATACTGCAGCAGCTGAACCAAAAGGTCAGGGACATGGGTACAGAGGGCAGACAGGACAGATCAGGTACAGAAGATGGACTGGACTGCTTCAGGTACAGGAGGCAGGTGGTCAGGTTCAGGAGACAGGTGGGTCAGGTTCAGATTGAGGAGACAGGTGGGTCAAGTTTAGGTACAGGAAACAGGCAACACTTGCAGGAAAGGACCAGATCAATCAAACAGGAGACGGAACCGGAGATTGACAGGATGGGTTACAGACTAGAGTACTGACAGGAACAGGAACCCTTGGAACCTAATTGATAAGGCAACTCCCTACAAGAGGGAAGGCGCCTTAATACTCTGTGCCTTCCAGCCACAGGCTGGATAAGACTACTGAGGACGCTCGCTCATCCTTTAAGAGGTTGTGAGCATGCACGCTTACTCCCTAAGGATGTTGCCAGGAGACCTGCACAACATGCACAGGCCCTAAATCATGAAAATCACAGGAAAAAGCAGGGGAACGAGCAGGCCGGCTGTGACGGAGAGTACATCGCTGTCCCTACTATGGAGGGGAGGCGGGACAGAGCAAGGACCAGGGCTTTAAAAAGTGCTTTACTGAACTGCATACAAATATGTTATTTTTGCAATCACTTGACATAATACAGTTGCTCTCTCCATCATCTTTTCCACAATATCCTTAAAGGGGATTTCCCAAGAACAACTTAATCAATAGATCTTGGAATAAAAATAAGTTTCACAATTGGATGTATCAAAAAAAATGTTGCTACTCTGAGATAATCTTATATATGTGTCCCTGCTATGTACTGTGTAATGGCCGTGTCTGACCGTACAGTGACATGATCTGATTATACCCCATTTCCTGGGCCACGGAGGAAGAAAAAGAGAGTATACAGACATTACAGCACATGATCACAGCTGCTGATTTTTATGAAGTAAAACATGTTTTACCTCACAGAAAGAATAAGTTGTCATCCTATGCTGTGCTACCTGTATACTTTCTTTTGTGTCCTCCCCTGGGCAGAAAATGCTTTTTAAAACAGTCAGGGAAAGGTTTTACCCCACAAAAAGAATCAGCTTGCTGTAATGTCTTTATATTCTATTGCATCCTCCCCTACCCAGAAGATGTGACAGGATCAGACCATGTCCCTGTACAGTCAGACACAGCCATTACACAGTACACAGAAGGGACACATATATTAGAGTATCTCAGCACAGGAAAAAAAAAATTAACACATCCAATTGGGGAACTTATGTTTATTTCAAAATCTATTAATTAGAATGTATATTATTCATGGTACAATCCCTTTAAGGATTCCAATATTCTAAAGGGTGCTTTACATGCTGCGACATCGCTAACGATATATCGTCGGGGTCACATCGTTAGTGACGCACATTCGGCGCTGTTAGCGACATCGCAGCGTGTGACACCAAGGAGCGACGATCAACGAGCGCAAAAACATGAAAAATCGTTGCTCGTTGACACGTCGCTCCTTTTCAAAATATTGTTGCTGCTGCAGGTACGATGTTGTTTGTCGTTCCTGCGGCAGCACACATCGCTATGTGTGACAACTCAGGAGCGATGAACATCTCCTTACTTGCGTCCACCGGCAATGAGGAAGGAAGGAGGTGGGCGGCATGTTCCGGCTGGTCATCTCCGCCCCTCCTCTGCTAATGGACGCCTGCCGTGTGACATCGCTGTGACGCCGCACGAACCTCCCCCCTTAGAAAGGAAGCAGTTCGCCGGCAACAGCGACGTCGCAGGGAAAGTAAGTCCGTGTGACGGGTGTTAGCGATGTTGTGCGCCACGGCCAGCGATTTGCCCATGATGCACAACCGACAGGGGCAGGTACGCTTGCTAGCGATATCGGTACCGATATCGCAGCGTGTAAAGTACCCTTAAGAGTCAAATTCAATTCGACATAATGACATACCAGAACAAGCCTGAGATACATATGAAAAACATTTCCAAACAAGAGTGATGCAACTTTAGGTTTTTGTGAAAGATAATTGTCTTGCACCACCATTCTCATTATACAAGAATGAAGGAAAGATGAGGAAGAACACATCTGTATAAATAAGGCCAAATAAGCTAATTGCCTTTAAGCCTGTAAGAAAGGGTGTTTCTGTAATCCGGCATTAACCAGTACCCAGTGCACAAGGCAGCAATCTTCAGCCATGTGTGACACGGGGCATTTTTTTTGTGACACTTGCAAATCAAATCTCAAATTATTAAAAGTCAAGTTGCAGGATTGATCTACTCTATCAGATATTAGATAGACCATATTGTCAGTAAAAAAAGCATAAATCATATCACAATTGTGACAGGCTTTGGAAAATATACAGTTTTATAGTAATTTATAGTTGTAAAACCAGACAAGACGTCTTACAAGAACTGTACATTTCCATTATTAAGATGATATATCAGAACTGATTGTGATTCCTAGGACACACAGAACGTTTGTAAATGTAATATTAAAATATACTTTCGCTATAAAGTAGCCAAGCCATGAGTTACATCATTTCTTTCTTTTGCTTTTGAGTTGCTTATCAAACTAGTAAATTAACACAATAAAAATACCAACAAGTGATAGAGGATTTTAATAGGGTTGGATTCATGCATTAGTCACTAAAGACCCCTCTGTATGATCCAGAACAGAGAGTCGCGATCACTCCTATTCTAATGGATGTGAGCCATGTGTAATGCTCATGCTGGCGTCCTCTCATTCTCCTGCTCCCCTCCCCCAGCAAGGATGTTGGTTCCCTGATCTGTCCAGGAGTCCTGCTGATGTGGTTCCATCTCCATCCCATGCTGCAGCCCCATGGAGCATCTGCCTGCAGGGCACGTCCATGGCCATACCCCCTTTCTTAAAGGGCCAGCATCCTCCTAACCTGAAAGTACCTCCCAGGTCAGCTGAGAGATCGTAGGTATTTAAACCAACTCTGGCCTTTGAGAAATTGCCTGGGCAATGAGTTAGACTAAGGGCGGCATCACACGCTACGATATATCGGGCGATAAGTCGTCGGGGTCACAAATTCCATGACGCACATCCGGCATCGTTAGACATATTGTAGCATGTGACAACTACGAACGACTGTAAACGAGCAAAAATACTCACCTTATCGTTGCTTGTTGACACATCGTTCATTTTCAAAATGTCGATCCTCCTTCTGTGCTCCGGTTGTTCATCGTTCCCGAGGCAGCACACATCGCTCCGTGTGACACCCCGGGAACGACGAACACAGCTTACCTGCGTCCCGCCGGCAATGCGGAAGGAAAGAGATGGGCATGATATTACGTTCCGCTCATCTCCGCCCCTCCGCCTCTATTGGCCCGGCCGCTGTGTGATGTCGCTATGACGCCGAACGTCCCTACCCCTTCAGGAAGAGGATGTTCGCCGCCCACGTCGTCCGGGAGGTAAGTGCATGTGAAAGGGGGTTAACGACTTTGTGCGCTACGGGCAACTAATTGCCCGTGACACACAAACGACGGGGGCGGGTACATTCGCTCGTGCAATCGCACGATAGATCGTACCGTGTGACACCGGACTTAACCCCTTCACGACCGCGGGCAGTAAAATTACATCCTATTTTAACGTGACTTAACGACCAGGGACGTAATTTTACGGCCTAAACTTCATTTGTTTGCCGTGGCCATAGCAACGGCTTTCAAATTATGTCCCCTGCTGTTTCTTACAGCAGGGGACCTTTGCCTGACCCCAGGGGGGGTGGCATCGCCACCCCCCATAGGCGATCGATGTGATTGGCTGTTCAAATCTGAACCGCCAACCACATCGTTCGCACTAATTTCGGCAAAAATAATGCCCGAATTAGTGCGATACTGTGAGATCCTGCTATGATCTATTGTAGCAGCTACAGCAGATCATAGCCGGATCTCTAACATGTCGCCCCCAGCCCCTGCAGCACTGATTGGAGCGATCGTGCTATGACGCGCAATCGCTCCAATCAGTGTGCAGTGGGGCGGTCTGATCTGCGGGTGGCCGCCCTCCCCAGGTCTGTCCTGGTCTGGGGACCCTCCCCCAACATGTCTACAGCGTGGAGTGGCTGGTACTTTTGTTACCACGCCACCGCTGCTGCTGCCGCCGCCGCCTCTGATGTCACCGCCGCTCCTGCTCCAATGGTAAGTATTCCGCTCCCTGCGCGCTCCCGTGAAGGCCCCTGCGCGCTCCCGTGAAGGCCCCTGCCCATGCCCCCACCGATCTGCCCCCCTACGCCCCGATCTGCCCCCCGGCAACCCGATCTGCTACCCACGCGATCTGCCTGCCTCCTCTGTCATCTCTATTCTGCTTCCAAGGTTCCTTCCTTCTGCCTTTGCTTCTCCGCCCCCTCTGCCCCCCCTCTGCCACCCCCTCTCCCCATCCCCCTCTCCCCATCCCCCTCTGCCCCCCCCGACGTCCTCTTACCTGCCTTCACGGGTCGTCCGAGGCCTTCACTGGCCCGATCACATCTGCCTCCATTGCTGGGTCCTTCTGCTGATCTGTCCAACGTCCTGCCTGCTGCTGATGTAAAGCTGTCTATCTCACTGCCTTCTTGTTTCTCTGCAGCTCTTCTGGTCAGTGATCCTCTTGATACTGTGAGTATAACTTTTTTTTTTTTTTTTTCTTGTATCCTGTCCATTTTTACACTTCATCTGTCCGTGCGTCCCGCCAAGCGCTGATCAGGGATGCAGATAACGGATCTGCATCCGTGGTCAGTTTTTGGCGTGACTTTTTTCCGTATTCGCGACGCTTTTTGTATCGCATCCGTCCATGCGTCCCGCCGAGCGCTGATCAGGGATGCACATAACGGATCGGCATCCCTGCTCAATTTTTGGCATGACTTTTTTCTGTATTCATGACGCTTTTTGTATCGCATCCGTCCGTGCGTCCCGCCAAGCGCTGATCAGGGATGCACATAACGGATCGGCATCCCTGCTCAATTTTTGGCGTGACTTTTTTCCGTATTTGCGATGCTATTTGTATCGCATCCGTCCGTGCGTCCCGCCGAGCGCTGATCAGGGATGCACATAACGGATCGGCATCCCTGCTCAATTTTTGGCGTGACTTTTTTCCGTATTTGCGATGCTTTTTGTATCGCATCCGTCCGTGTGTCCCGCCAAGCGCTGATCAGGGATGCACATAATGGATCGGCATCCCTGCTCAATTTTTGGCGTAACTTTTTTTCCGTATTTGCGATGCTTTTTGTATCGCATCCGTCCGTGCGTCCCGCCAAGCACTGATCAGGGATGCACATAACGGATCGGCATCCCTGCTCAATTTTTGGCGTGACTTTTTTCCGTATTTGCGATGCTTTTTGTATCGCATCTGTCCGTGCGTCCCGCCAAGTGCTGATCAGGGATGAACATAACGGATCTGCATCCCTGCTCAATTTTTGGCGTGACCTTTTTTTTTTCCGTATCCCCAACGCTTTTTGTATCTCATCCGACCGTGCATCCTGCAGCGGCCGATCAGTGCACTGCGTCGTTGCGTTTGAAAAGTCAAATGGCGTTCCTTCTCTTCTGAACCCCACCATGTGCCCAAACAATTACTTTCCACCACATATGAGTTATCTGCGTACTCAGGAAAAATTGCACAATATGTTTTATGGTACATTTTTTCCTGGTACCGTTGTAAAAAAAAAAAGCTACCTGGTTGATACAAAAATTTTGTGGTTAAAAAAAAATAATAATTTTCACGGTTCAACGTTATCAACTTCTGTGGAGCCCCTGGGGGTATAAGGGGCTCACCAAACATCTAGATAAATTGAGGGGTCTAGTTCCGAAATGGGGTAATTTGTGGGGGAGTTCCACTGTTTAGGCACCATAGGGGGTCTCCAAACGTGACATGGCGTCCGCTAATGATTCCAACCAATTTTGCTGTCAAATGGCGCTCCTTCTCTTCTGAGCCCCGCCATGCGCCCAAACAATTACTTTCCACCACATATGAGATATCTGCGTACTCAGGAGAAATTGCACAATACGTTTTATGGTGCATTTTTTCCAGATACCCTTGTGGAAAAAAAAGCTACCTGGTTCAAGTGACAGTTTTGTGGTGAAAAAAAAAAAATTGTATTCATGGCTCAACATTATCAACTTCTGTGGAGCCCCTTGGAGCTCGCTAAACATCTAGATAAACTCCTTGAGGGGTCTAGTTTCCAAAATGGGGTCACTTGTGGGGGAGCTCCACTGTTTAGGCACCATAGGGGGTCTCCAAAACATGACATGGCGTCCGCTAATGATTCCAACCAATTTTGCTGTCAAATGGCGCTCCTTCTCTTCTGAGCCCCGCCATGCGCCCAAACAATTACTTTCCACCACATATGAGGTATCTGCGTACTCAGGAAAAAATGCACTATAAATTTTAGGGTGAATTGTTTGCTGATACCCTTGTGAAAAAAAAAGCTACCTAGTTGAAGCAACAGTTTTGTGGTAAAAAAATGTTTTTTCTTTTCATAGCTCAACGTTATAAACTTCTGTGAAGCCCCCAGGTGTTCAAAGTGCTCACCAAACATCTAGAAAAATTATTTGAGGGTTCTAGTTTCCAAAATGGGGTCACTTGTGGGGGAGCTCCATTGTTTAGGCACCTCAGGGGCTCTTCAAACCCGACATGGCGTCCGCTAATGAGTGCAGCTAATTTTGCACTCAAAAATTCAAATGGCGCTCCTTGCCTTCCGAGCACTGCCGTGTGTCCAAAGATTTGATTTCCACCACATATGA
The DNA here is from genome assembly GCF_048569485.1 of Anomaloglossus baeobatrachus. NCBI lineage: Eukaryota > Metazoa > Chordata > Amphibia > Anura > Aromobatidae > Anomaloglossus > Anomaloglossus baeobatrachus. Next base: position 545,329,764 of record NC_134355.1, on the reverse strand, counting down.
GGTATCTGCGTACTCAGGAGAAAATGCACTATACATTTTATGGTGCATTTTTTCCTGATACCCTTGTGGAAAAAAAGCTACCTAGTTGAAGCAACCGTTTTGTGGTAAAAAAAAATGTTTTTCTTTTCACAGCTCAACGTTATAAACTTCTGTGAAGCCCCCAGGTGTTCAAAGTGCTCACCAAACATCTAGAAAAATTATTTGAGGGCTCTAGTTTCCAAAATGGGGTCACTTGTGGGGGAGCTCCATTGTTTAGGCACCTCAGGGGGTCTTCAAACCCGACATGGCGTCCGCTAATGAGTGCAGCTAATTTTGCGTTCAAAAATTCAAATGGCGCTCCTTCCCTTCCGAGCTCCGCTGTGCGCCCAAACAATTGATTTTTACCACATATGAGGTATCAGCGTACTCAGGAGAAAATGCACAATAAATTGTAGGGTGCACTTTCTCTTTTCTCCCTTGTGAAAATGAAAATTTTATGGCTAAAGTAACATTTTTGTGTTAAAAGTAAAATTTTCATTTTTTCCTTCCACATTGCTTTGGTTCTTGTGAAGCAGCTAAAGGGTTAATAAACTTCTTGGATGTGGTTTTGAGCAGAGTGAGGGGTGCAGTTTTTAGAATGGGGTCACTTTTGGGTATTTTCTGTCACCTAGGTCTCTCAAAGTCACTTCAAATGTGATGTGGTCCCTAAAAAAAATTATTTTCTAAATTTTGTTGGAAAAATGAGAAATCGCTGATGACCTTTGACCCCTTCTAACTTCCTAATGAAAAAAAAATTTGTTTCGAAAATTGCACTGTTGTAAAGTAGACAAGTGGGAAAGTTTATTTAGTAACTATTATGTGTGACATATCTCTCAGATTTCTGGGCATAAATTTTCAAAGTTTGAAAATTGCGAAATTTTCAAAATTTTTGCAAAATTTCCTAAATTTTCACAAATAAACGCAAAAATTATCGGTTTAAATTTACCACTGACATGAAGTACAATATGTCACGAAAAAACAATCTCAGAATTGCCAGGATCTGTTGAAGCGTTCCAGAGTTATAACCTGTCAAAGTGACACTGGTCAGAATTGCAAAAAATGGCCCGGTCATTAGGGTGTTTTAGTGGCCGGGGGTGAAGGGGTTAAGCAGGCTTTACACGCTGTGACATCGCTCAAGCGATCTCATTGGGGTCACGGAATTTGTGACGCACATCCGGTCGCTTTAGTGATGCCGTTGCATGTAACACTTTTGAGCGATTTTGCATCGTTGCAAAAACGTGAAAAATCACTCATCGGTGACATGGGGGTCCATTCTCAAATATCGCTGCTGTAGCAGTAACAAAGTTGTTGCTCGTTCCTGCGGCAGCAAACATCGATACGTGTGACACCGCAGGAACGAGGAACCTCTCCTTACCTGCCTCCCGCCGCAATGCGGAATGAAGCAGGTGGGCGGGATGTTTGTTCCGCTCAACTCCGCCCCTCCGCTTCTATTGGGCGGCGGTTCAGTGATGCAGCTGTGACGTCGCTGTGACGCTGAACGAACCACCCCCTTAGAAAGTAGGTGTTTTGCCGGTCACAGGGACGTCGCAGGGCAGGTAAATAGTGTGACGGGTCTGGGCGATGTTGTGCGCCATGGGCAGCGATTTGCCGATGTCGCACAACCGATGGGGGTGGGTACCCACGCTAGCGATATTGGTACCGATATCGCAGCGTGTAAAGTGGCCTTTAGACATATTGCTGTGGTCAGGTTCCCTAGCACTGTGATGCTGCTGTTTAGTGGTGCTAGTTCTGCTACTTATACCTGTCTGTATTACAGAGTACTGCTGCCATTATCCCTACCTGCTGCTCCAAGCCGTCACACCGGCTGCCTACCATGATACCTGCTATCACGAAGCACAGTATCATCACCAGCTGCTGCCGTCCATCCGTTCAGCCATCCATCCCGGACAGAGTCTTAACACTAGCTGCTGTTGTAAACAATTACCAGAGACTGTCACCAGCTGCTGCCACAACCTTATTCTTGAGGCTGTCGCTCCCGTACCCCTGGAGCCCCCTGACACAACACCAGTCTTCCCGAGTGGCACCCGGACTCATACCTGCAGCACAACACCTCCACCATCAGGAGCTCTGGAGAAGACCAGGCTCACATCCGTAGTCAAGCCCCTCTGTTTTTTCTGTGTGTTGCGGCCCAGTGTATTCACTAAAACAAAACTGCTCGCCCAGCGAGCGTAACACCATGGATGTGTTTATTGCACCAATCTGGTTTCATGGAAACCAAAATAATTATCATTAATACTTGAAATATTGTAAATCATGTAGGACTAACTCATTAAAACTGAATACAAATGTAAAGATAATAGAAATGGAAGGTACTAGGCGATTTTCTCTTACAATTACTACTAGCAGGATCTATACATACCGCCAATATTGTCAGTTTTGCTTTGTCAGGTAGTGTCACCTTGTGTTGAACTGGTACTATGACAAATATCAAAGGACAGAGCCCAGCAATTTAATACATTGCAGTGAAGTGAATACGCTACACATTGCAGATGCTTGCTTGATTTTCTACCAATGTGCTTGTATATTACTTTTATTATCTTTTATTGATGTATAACTATTATTCTTATATCGCTTTGTTTCTGGTAACGATATCATCTGAATTTAATAGTCACGTGCAGTACATGGCTTTTCCCTCATGTCTGCTTGATGCCAAGAATGATTAGAATGATACATTACAACGTAATCTTGCTGATGAAATGAAAACTAATATATACAAATTACTTTTTAAAAAATACCCCAAAGCTATAATCCCTTAGAAATGTGTTTTATGTGAAATGGCAAATTACATGGATTATCAACATATTTTTTTAATGACTGGAATAATTAGAATCAATTGGGAAAATTAGAGCACTTACTGTATATTATCAGTAATACATCATGATTGTATATAGCATAATTATACTAATACACATTACTTTCAAGGACTGAGCCTGCCACGAGGCAAAAAAAATTTGCTTTGTAACGGGGCCGCTGCTGAACCACCTAAGCGCTCATCCACGTCTGCAAAGGGGTTGTGACTGGCACAACCCTGCCAGGTGAGTGCATTGTTCTTTTTCCTTTTCCACCCTGTAAACCGGGGAAGACCCTATTGCACCTTTTTCTCTCCCATCACAGCACGAGGCAAGATGGGTATGTTGCCTCAGGCGGTTGTCTGGGCTGTCTGACCGTTGGTGCTCCCCAGTCAGAGCTGGAGGTCATCAGGCAGTGGCCATTCACTACATCTCATGGAGTGTGATGATCAAGGCCCAAAGGAGAGGAGGGGGTCCGCCAATGCCAGTGTTGTTTTCAGCTGTATGCATATACAATTGAGGACTATTATGAAGCTGAGAGCCACTGGCTGTATAGAGGGTAACTATATATAGGGGGACTTAGGAGTCATGATTAAATGTTAAATGGGCACTTAAGAAACATTATTGTTCTAAGCGGACTCATTGTATTTAGACTGTGAAATGGGCACACTAGGGGCATTATTACTTTCTAGGGGGAAAAATGTGGGCATTGTTTTGTAGGGCACTTGCACAGAACATTAATATTTTTTAGCAATGGGGCAATTTTGCCATGTAGCTGGCACAAACTAGGTATTTTACTTTGTAGGAGGCCCCATGGTGGGCATTATGTGAGGTATGTAGAGATTCCGTAATACGGACACCCACAACAGCAGCGGTTCAGCATTGGGGTATAAGGATAAGGAGTTAGTGCAGGTTGGGAATAGATGGGGAAGGGTTAGGAGATGTGAGAAGTCAAATGTGTCTTTCTTGTGATCTCTACAGATGAGTCGTGACTGGCAAGAATTGTTAAGTCAGTTTGCGCCAAATGGAAAAGGCGGGAAAAGTGAACAACTCCGACAGAAAGATTGTCAGCTGTAAGTTACCATCTATAACTATATTGTAATTTATTATATGTTCTGCAAGACTGGTATCTACCACTATACGGTCACCATTTGGCGGTAATATCAGCGGTAATTTTTGTATAGTGGTTTTCAATAACAGCTCAGCCATCTCCTAAGGTTCTCCTATAGTTATGATTAGGCTGTGTCACTGTAGTTGTAATCAGGGTTACCTGGTGGTTAGGGGCACACTCAGATGTTTCACCCCCCTGAAATGAACCCCTAGCTACACCTCTGCATGTGACTATCTATTGTTTAACTGAAGGCTGAGATATATATATACACAGGAGAAAGGAGAGGAGGCCAAGTACAAAGATCAATATATTAGTAATGACGGCTGGGCCATTGCTCCTAAAGAGCCTGAGATCAGCCATTTGGTCTTTATAGGATATATGTCCCTTTATCAAAGTATTCATGCATTTAAAGAGCAAAATCACATGACTTTGAAATATATGATATACAGATATGTTCCTTCTTACCTTTGCTCTTGGCCCAACATATCAAGATTGCCACAAGCAAAAAAAATTAAAACATGATTTTGTGATGATCGATTGGGAGATAATAATGCCACTGGTTATGATAGGAATGGTAGCCTGTAAAGGATTTGGCTAGGGTGTTGCAATATTGTATTTAATTTGGTTATTGAGTAATTATAGTTCTTAACAAAATACAAGCTAAAGTAAAGGTACATACAAAGATATATTTGTAAATAATACATTTATTATGCACAAAAAATGATTTTTTTAAAATACTAACTCAAAAACACATTATTGCCCCAGAATATCATACAGATTGGATATTATGTATCTTTAAGTGAAATCCAAATTTAAAATCACACAGAAGAATATGAGGGTGAAAACAGTCATTTTATGAGGATAAACTTCTAAGAGGGCTTTAATTTGGTTCACTGTCCTGCGAAGCAAGACCAAAGGAGAACGACAATAACCTTGTTTAGCAGAGTGTAAATAATGAGGACTACTTTATTTACCGGGAATTGCTGGAGACTGTAAATCCAAGTTATGAAGCAGTAAGCAATATAAATTCTCATCATGACCTTCCACCCATGTGCTGCTGGAGGGTCTGGCTTTTGTTTATATATGTTTTATTATTTTTTTTATTTCACTGGGACAATAGCAGATTCTGTTCACTAAACGGGTAACTGGCAACTGTTCAGACTCCAAAAGCTCTAGACAACACCTATAAGAGCATCTCCCTAAGGGAGAACATGTTCTGTGTTGAAAGTGGAAAAACAGTATAAAATAAAGGGAAGACATAAGAAAATATTTGTAGTAGTTGATGTCATACACCGCATATCCCACCAAGCTAGACATCCCCAATAAAACATGTTCATCCTGGAACAAGACCATTGTCCTATTATTCACTTTTACATTTATCAAACTTTTGTTTTAAGTAAAGATGAATGGATCTCACAAAATCCTGCTGAAAACCACTGGAGGACACAGACAGAAGAAGACCCCTGTGCAAGAACAGTATATGGGCCCTTTGCAGTCAAGTAATACCTTGTAATGAGCTATTTCACCTGCTTTAGAGTTCAATGTAGGCCCCATTAGCTCTTGGGGATGCACAGGTTGCACCAATGATATGTCTGCCCCTGCTAAAATCCCCGGGTCTCTCACACTGGCCTGGGGCTTCAAGCTTTGATTAAGCCCGGATAAGTTCTCAAAGGGTCACAACATCATGAAGTCACAAAGTGTATTGTGGTCTTGAAAGCACGTGCGCAGGAATTAAGATTTGAATGCGAGTAGTTGAGATCAGAAGATACGACAAAGACCGGACTGGTGATGGTGAGGAGAAGAGGGACTAGAGAGATGAGTGGTAACTAGAGATGAGTCGACCAATGAAAGTTTGGGTTCTGCTGGTTCAGCTGGACTTTAGAGTTCTGTCCTGAACTCAAACTTGATCTAAACCTCAATGGAAGTCACTGATTGGGCAATTTGGCTCTCCGCCCACATACAGGCCGCTATAAACAGAACACTTCCGAGGGAGAGCGGGTTAGGTTTTTTCTTTTTTTTTGCACACACTACATCCGATAACGCTGATTTTATCCCAATGCAAACCATTCAAAAATTAAAAGTGCCTCACAATGGGCTGAGCCCTCAGGATACCCAAGCAAATTAATGCTCACTTGAGTGGTGTTCATACGTAAAGTACCAGAATTCCAAACCTGAACACTAATTATTTTTAAAGTCTGTGTTAGGAACGAACACTGAACATCATTGTTTGGGTTCTCTCATTTTTAGTGGTAAGGTTGATATTACTATCTGTATTTATTTTCTAACCTTTTGCTGGCCTTCTCTTGGTTCAGAAAAATAGCAGCTAGAGACTTTGTTGAATCTGTGTGGAAATGAGTAACAAACAAATTTGCATTTTGGAGAATATTTGCAAAAGTTGAGTAAAATTCAATTTCACTAGAATTTAATTGCTCATTGTTAGCTTCACTTAGAACCATTTTTGGAGTCTGGCCTCCTTTTCTCCTCCAGTTATCACTTTTATTTGTACAGAACTAGATGGAATTGAATCACAATTGATGATGCTTCCTAAGAATATTTTTTATCAGGATATAAATGCATTATTTTTGCATTGTCTTTTGAGAATTGATGAAAAATTATGTGTTTTAGCTGCAATTATAGACCAAAAAACATACCGTAATGTGTGAACGCAGCTTACCAGAAAGCAGATTAAGGCTATGTGCACACGTAGCGTAATTACATGCAGTTACGCTGTGCTTTGTAGCGCAGCGTAACTGCATGCGTCCTGCGTCCCCTGCATAATCTATGGAGATTGTGCAGGGGCCGTGCGCACGTGGCGTCTTAGAGTGCAGCGCTTCAGCTGCTGCCCGAAGCGCGCGTTCTAAGAAGTGCCACAAGTTTTTCTTTAGCGTTCAGAGGGTGAGACTCACAGACGACTGGAGAGATGGGTAGGTGTGGCCACCTACATACTCCCGCTCATGGGTGTGTCACAGGATACGTAAAATGGAGTTCGTTATTTGGCACATGGCAGAGTGTCTGAGGAAGTCAGTCTGGGTAGAAACTGGAAAGAGATTGCAGCCAGGCTAGAAAGTGCTGGCTACAAGAAGGAACCTCTACTAGAGGTGGATACACTGGCAGAAGCCAGTGTGTGGAGGCTGCCATACCTCCAGTATGGATTGGACGTACCATGGGACTAAAAACGGATTTGAAACCCGTGGTATGTGGTTAGGTTTTGCCTTTAAGCCAGGAGAGGTTTAGTTATGTTTGGTTTCAGAAGTGTAGTTTATATTAAGGTTTTTCTTTAATAAACTACTGAACGTTTTAAAGAGACTGTGTTTCCTATGCTACCTTGCATCGCAGCCAGCGAGTAAAACCCCCATGTTTCAGTGTGCAACATAACAGAGGTTATACTGTGATGCTTACATGTTTCCCTAATGGTTTTGAGCTATTATCCATTGCTTCATCCTTAGCATAATTTATCTCATCATAATACGATAATCTTTCATCCTTAGCATAACTTATCACACTGTAATACGATATTCCAGTATAACATAACTGACTGTCACCCGGAATTTGTCCATCCATCTCCCTTCCATTAAAATAAAATTAAGATTTATTTTATTTTCTGATTAAAATCCACCAGTATTCTTGATATATAGACCCATGAAACTGTGTCTTGGATTAACCTCATGTAGTTTATCAATGTCCCTGTGAAATGGCTTTAAATTCTTCGTAGAGTATCTGGCCAGTGGTCTGTAAAAAGAGTCAGCAGTTCTGTGCGTAATTTGTTAAAGCTAAGGCAAATACGAGCTAAATTATTTGTACAGACCTAATGAAATTTCTTTTTTTCACATTTTATTGACTGATTTAGTCACTAATACATCAGTGAAAGGACTGACTGCTCCTTAGAAAGTTGTGCGGTGGGAAGGTAAGACGTTGAGAAGTATAAAACTATTCAAAGTTTAAAACCTTAAAAATATGTCTAATGTTTATGAATCTATTGTCAGATCACTGCAGCATCCTATACTGTCAAGGGGATAATGTGATTTTAGGTCTACAAAGGATTCTCATTTCAAAGTCTTTCCAGTACATTAGCTTCCCTAATGATATCAACGCAAGGACTTAAAAATACCGCATTAGTGAACGATTCAGCACTGTAAACCGATCAATCTTGTTAGACATCAAGACTTCATATGGTAGTCAGGGATAAAGAGTAAACAGGTGGGAGTTTGTATCTCATTAAATATAATGGAAAATAAGAGCTGTATTTAACTCAGCTCCTTCAATGCTCTGACTTCGCTACAATTGTAAAATGGGTGAATCTTGTTTCCCTTTTGAAATCTAAGTTATATCTACGACTGTTAACATCTAAATGTGCGATATAAATGTCAGATCATATTTTAATATCGTTGGATAGGAATATTCACAACACCGATCAACACAGCATTAATGGAACATTTGGTATGGGGATGTTGCGCGCTTATTTGTTGGTCATAGTCTCAAAGCTGTACAACATGACAAAACTTGTTAAAGGGTCAATATTGGATTTTAGGATTATTATTTCCAGTAGGTGGCACTAGATTTCAAGTCATGTTCTGCTCTGAAGAGGCAATTTACATATTTAATTTCCCAGAGGACCATTGCAAGGTGTTTAAAGTGAACCACCTGTCAGGTGCAATATGCACCCAGAACATGAGCAGTTCTGGGTGCATATTGCTAATCCCTGCCTAAACGTCCCTCTATCTAGTAGCATAGATAAAGAGATCTTTAGAAAAAGTATTTCTAAAGATCTTTTATCATATGCTAACGAGACCAGTGACTACTCTCAAGGGCATTAGTTCCCTTGGCTAGTCGGCCCCCTTAGGATGTTAGTACGCCCCTGTGGGTGTGCTAACATGCTAATGAATGTGTAGCATCAGAGGCATGGTCGATCTTACCACTTTCTGCTGACACCGCCCCCAATGTTGGATTTCGGCTCAATATACACGATCAGTAGTCCCAGAGTTCCAGTCATGCATATTATGAAACCGGGTGTATGTGTCCCGGCTTCAAACTGTAGTGCGCATGACCGGAAGTCCGGGGACATTCCAATCATGCGCACTGAGCGGAAAACCAGCAGTGGCAGCAGAGGTGAGAGCAACCATGCTTCTGACGCTGAAAATTTATTAGCATGTTAGCACGCCCTACTAGCCAAGGGAACTAACACACTTGTGACTAGTTCCTGGCCTCATTAGCATAGAATAAAAGATCTTTAGAAATACTTTATCTAAATATAACTTTATCTATGCTACAAGATACAGGGATGGTTAGGCAGGGATTAGAAATTTGCACCCAGAACTGCTGGTTGTTCTGGGTGCATAGTGCACCTGACAGGTTCCCTTTAAAGAGAATCTGTTAGCAGGTATTTGTTACTTTATCTTACCACAACATAATGTAGGGAAGGAGATTCTGAATCCAATGATGAATAACATAGATTACTGGCTGAAGCTGTTCTAAAACAATCAAAGAATTTAGATTCAGGAAAACACCAGACTCGAGATTTCTGTCCCTCGATACCAGGCTTTCAATAGAGATTGTGCATTGACTGAGGTGTTAATCACAGCATGGGGGTGTGTAAGACTGACCTTTTCCTGAGTTTCTAGTCCTGCAATGTTAATCACAGGCTATTAAATCCTTTAGTTTACATTAAGAATAGCTCAAAAACACAGGTAATAAAAGCACAGTTGCTTTTTGTTTCTTAACTTTAACATCATACTGTTTTCAGCTCACATAGCAAAAACCTGCTGACAGATTCCCTTTAAGTCTCCTCATACTGGCAAGCCAGACCTGGCATGTCATTCTCCACAAGGAGAAACCTTACCCCTTAAATCAAAGCTCTAGAACAGAAGCATTTTCAAGTACTTTGGTTCTGGCTTTGATGCTCAGCAGTAGGTCAGGTTAAAACATTGAAATACATTGAATCCAGAGTAGGAAAAGTACATTATTATAGCAGATGATTTCAGTGAGCAGCGTTTGGGTTACCTAATGAACAGAGACCTGATTCTACAAGATTCTACAAGACTTCATTTGCCAGATATCGAATAATATATAACACAAGTATAAAAACATTGAAACATACTGTAGACATTATACATGTATTGTATTTTTGATGTAAAATTACTAAAATAGTTCTCAGGATTTTTATAGAGATATTTTTTGTACAAATCAGATTTTATTAGAGTAGAACCTGGTTCATATCTTGGACTTTATAGCTTTAATTCTATGTGGTAGTTTTTACAAGCTTAATTAAGAGCTACCTTAGGGTTCATTACCTGCTGACTAAAGGTACCGTCACACTAAGCAACATCGCTAGCAACATCGCTGCTGATGCACGAATACAGTTAGGTCCAGAAATATTTGGACAGTGACACAATTTTCGCGAGTTGGGCTCTGCATGCCACTACATTTGATTTGAAATGAAACCTCTACAACAGAATTCAAGTGCAGATTGTAACGTTTAATTTGAAGGTTTGTTCAAAAATATCTGATAGAAATTGTAGGAATTGTACACATTTCTTTACAAACACTCCACATTTTAGGAGGTCAAAAGTAATTGGACAAATAAACCAAACCAAACCAAAATATTTTTATTTTCAATATTTTGTTGTGAATCCTTTGGAGGCAATCACTGCCTTAAGTCTCGAACCCATGGACATCACCAAACGCTGGGTTTCCTCCTTCTTAATGCTTTGCCAGGCCTTTACAGCCGCAGCCTTCAGGTCTTGCTTGTTTGTGGGTCTTTCCGTCTTACGTCTGGATTTGAGCAAGTGAAATGCATGCTCAATTGGGTTAAGATCTGGTGATTGACTTGGTTATTGCAGAATGTTCCACTTTTTTGCACTCATGAACTCCTGGGTAGCTTTGGCTGTATGCTTGGGGTCATTGTCCATCTGTACTATGAAGCGCCGTCCGATCAACTTTGCGGCATTTGGCTGAATCTGGGCTGAAAGTATATCCCGGTACACTTCAGAATTCATCCGGCTACTCTTGTCTGCTGTTATGTCATCAATAAACACAAGTGACCCAGTGCCATTGAAAGCCATGCATGCCCATGCCATCACGTTGCCTCCACCATGTTTTACAGAGGATGTGATGTGCCTTGGATCATGTGCCGTTCCCTTTCTTCTCCAAACTTTTTTCTTCCCATCATTCTGGTACAGGTTGATCTTTGTCTCATCTGTCCATAGAATACTTTTCCAGAACTGAGCTGGCTTCATGAGGTGTTTTTCAGCAAATTTAACTCTGGCCTTTCTATTTTTGGAATTGATGAATGGTTTGCAACTAGATGTGAACCCTTTGTATTTACTTCATGGAGTCTTCTCTTTACTGTTGACTTAGAGACAGATACACCTACTTCACTGAGAGTGTTCTGGACTTCAGTTGATGTTGTGAACGGGTTATTCTTCACCAAAGAAAGTATGCGCCGATCATCCACCACTGTTGTCATCCGTGGACGCCCAGGCCTTTTTGAGTTCCCAAGCTCACCAGTCAATTCCTTTTTTCTCAGAATGTACCCAACTGTTGATTTTTCTACTCCAAGCATGTCTGCTATCTCTCTGATGGATTTTTTCTTTTTTTTCAGCCTCAGGATGTTCTGCTTCACCTCAATTGAGAGTTCCTTAGACCGCATGTTGTCTGGTCACAGCAACAGCTTCCAAATGCAAAACCACACACCTGTAATCAACCCCAGACCTTTTAACTACTTCATTGATTACAGGTTAACGAGGGAGACGCCTTCAGAGTTAATTGCAGCCCTTAGAGTCCCTTGTCCAATTACTTTTGGTCCCTTGAAAAAGAGGAGGCTATGCATTACAGTGCTATGATTCCTAAACCCTTTCTCCGATTTGGATGTGAAAACTCTCATATTGCAGCTGGGAGTGTGCACTTTCAGCCCATATTATATATATAATTGTATTTCTGAACATGTTTTTGTAAACAGCTAAAATAACAAAACTTGTGTCACTGTCCAAATATTTCTGGACCTAACTGTATTGTGACGTAACAGCGATGTTGCTAGCGATGTTGCTGTGTGTGACATCCAGCAACAACCTGGCCCCTGCTGTGAGGTCGCTGGTTGTTGCTGAATGTCCTAGACCATTTTTAGTTGTTGCTCTCCCGCTGTGAAGCACAGATCTCTGTGTGTGACAGCGACAGAGCAACAACTGAATGTGCAGTTAGCAGGAGCCGGCTTCTGTGGACGCTGGTAACCAATGTAAATATCGGGTAACCAAGGAGCCCTTTCCTTGGTTACCCGATATTTATCTTCGTTACCAGCGTCCGCCGCTCTCACGCTGCCAGTGCCGGCTCCCTGCTCCCTGCACACATACCCAGACTACACATTGGGTAATTAACCCGATGTGTACTCCGGCTAGGAGTGCAGGGAGCCAGCGCTAAGCGGTGTGTGCTGGTAACCAAGGTAAATATCGGGTTGGTTACCCGATATTTACCTTAGTTACCAAGCGCAGCATCGCTTCCACGCATCGCTGCTGGCTGGGGGCTGGTCACTGGTTGCTGGTGAGATCTGCCTGTTTGACAGCTCACCAGCAACCCGTGTAGCGACGCTCCAGCGATCCCTGCCAGGTCAGGTTGTTCGTGGGATCGCTGGAGCGTCGCTTAGTGTGACGGTACCTTAAGGATGCATGGGGCTTCCATCACTCAATCCCATTAATGGTCATTAGATGATTCTAGTTAGAAAAGCAGCCAAGTGACTTTATGCAAGTGACTCACTTGGAGTTCCATACACTTAGAATAACAGTAAATTAAACACTCATGTAAGGAGAGGTCGCAGGGACACAAGTCCATCCAATGTAGAGTTTTATCTCTACCAGTGAGGAACAAAGAATTGGGAGTGTTGAAATCAGTATGAAAAAAACATTGTTTTCATCGAACTCTGGCATTATCTGGTGACCACAGCCTAGATGGTCAGCAAGCATTAACCTAATACATATAGTCAATGAAAAGGAGTCACTGCTTTAATGGCTTCTAACTTCTCTAGATATTAATGGAAACAGTTTGACTGCAAAAGAGGTTCAATAGAGTCTGGATTAAGAAGGTGGCTTCCACCAAATTGTTGGTCAAGGAACTTTAACAGCTTTAATCGGGTTTGGAAACCAGTCCTAATAAAAAGAGAAAATACTTGTGCGATCAGCACTCTACCGCACAAGTAAGGATAGATATTTCAGCACTGGTTGTGTGAGAAATGATTAAGAAGTCTAGGTGTCATCCTAATTCTCCAATGCCAGAATCCAGAAAGGAAGCAATCAATGGAGAAGACTGAAGTGGCATATTAAATATCTTTAATTCTTCCCACACACCATGCAAAAACATCACAAGGATGGGAGGTGAATTCAGCTGATGGTTGTCTCGTGATGCTTTTTCTGGCCTCTGACCCTGATGGTTCTTCTTGCCTCTTATCCTTACCAGTGATGGACGAATACTAGTTATTTGTGTTCAGATTTTTTATAACAAATCCCATAATACTATTCCGGTATTCATCTCGAATAACGAATCTAATGCAAGTCAATGGGGAACCTAAGCATTTTTCTGGGAAATCTTTAAGAACAATGTTCTTTTTCCTCATTGACTTGCATTAGGTTCGTTATTCATGACGAATACTGGAATAGGACTTTGGGATTCACTATGAATAATCTGCACACAAATAGTTATTATTCTCCCTTCACTAATCCTTACGCCAGAGATGAAATTGCTGTGGCTTCCTTGTACCTTCTGTCCCTTTTTATTTTTTTTTGTGCTTATGATGATTGCATTTTGTGTTTTTAAGAAGTAATATGAGGGTTGAAAAGTTTGGTGAGCACCATGTCATTTTTGTTCTACTGTATTAATTGTTTTATTTTACCAGGTTATAATCATTACTGTAGACAAGAGGTTATTGCAGGTGCCTGTGGGAAATGGAAAAAAGAGTGCTATATGCACTTAAAACGCATAGACTGCGCTGTACATGTGCTTTCACTGCTTGATGCACTGTACTTACTTAGAATAAAGATACTTCACATGTACTTGTCACGCTCCCCGGGTCCTCTGCTCCGCTCCCCGGCTCACCTGCCACGCTCCCCGCTCTCCAGCCTCCATTGCCCGCGCTTCCCAGGCCTCCTGGTCCCCGCTCCCGGCGCCCGTCGGCTTCCCAGCCCGGCTCTGCTGCTTCCTCCTCTCAGCTTCCTGCCCTGGCTTCTGGCACCCGGGCCGCGCGCATGCGCATTAGGGCGCGCGTGCGGTCACTGACCCTTTCTTAAAGGGCCAGTGTCCACTGACAGGAAATGAAGCACACAGGTACAGGGTATAAAGGGGTTTAATGTCCAAGGGGGTGGGGCCTGTTCTTCGTGTTTCCCAAGCTAGGAGTCAGGTCTCCTTGTGTTCCTGTGAGATACTTACCTCTCTCTCTTCTAGAGCCGATCCTGCATTGCCATCCGGTCCTGCCGAACCCCGAACGCTGCCTATCTGCCATCCTGACAGTCCGTACCATCTCTGTTCCCTGCGGTGACCCGTCATCTCGCTCCAACGGTTCCGGACCGCGCCTGACATCATCCCGGCTTCCGAACCTGAGCTCCGTCACCCGGACTACCATCAGTGACCCCGTGGTCCCAGGGACTTCTCCATTGTGCTCTTGTGCGCGGACTGTCCTGCTACCTATAGTGCTCCGGCTACCGGACTCCTTTCCCTCATCTGGGAGTTCGGCCCAGTGGATCCACCTCCCGGGTCTGCCCATCCACCTGGCCCTAACAGTAAGAACAGGCCATGGATCCCGCCGAAGCACTAGCGGCCTTGCATGAGGAACTCCAACGCCAGCGTGAAGTCCAGACCCGCATGCTGAACTTTATGACTTCCATGGACGCCCGCTTGAACACGCTACAAGCATCGGTCACATCTTCAGCGCCTCGGGCCTCCTCTAGTCAATCCACGGCCCCAGCTCCCGTGGCAGCCTCCTCGGATGCTTCCAGACTTCGTTTGGCCTCACCACCCCGGTACGCCGGAGATCCCAAGACCTGCAGGGGGTTTATAAACCAATGCTCCCTCCATTTCACGCAGCTGCCGCATTTGTTTGCCTCCGACCAAGCCAAGGTCGGCTTCATAATGTCTCACCTAGAGGGCGAGGCACTGGCGTGGATGAACCCCTTGTGGGAGAAGGAGGACCCTATGACCAAGAACCTCCAGGAGTTCCTGCAGGCCTTTCGCGGCACCTTTGACGAGCCCGGACGCGCCTCCGCGTCTGCTTCATCTCTTCTCCGGTTACGTCAGGGAACTCTGACGGTGGGTCAATACGCCATCCGTTTCCGCACCTTGGCTTCGGAACTCGGGTGGAATAACGAGGCCCTAACCGCCGCCTTCTGGGAAGGACTCTCAGGTCGAATCAAAGATGAGCTGGCTGGTCGTGACGTACCGTCCACCCTGGACGCCCTGATTACCCTAGCGACTCGAGTGGACATCCGCTTTCAGGAGCGGTCCAAAGAGGTGTCCCGTGAGAGACGTCCGGTACGGCATTCCTCTCCTCCGCAGAAGCCCGCCGTACTCCAGTCAACGGCATCTGGTGTCTCCGTCCATGAGCCCATGCAGATCGACCGTGTGCGACAGTCTGAACAACGTCGAGCGGAGCGGCTCGCCAAGGGTCTCTGCTTCTACTGCAGAGAGGGCACACACCTGCTATGCTCCTGTCCAGAGAGGCCGGGAAACTCCAAAGCCTAGGGTTGGTAGGAGAGGCCACCCTAGGTGCTGGGACTCTCTCAGACCCGGTTACATGGACTGTGCAAGTGACAACGGGAGAGACGCGGTTCACGGCTGAGGCGTACCTCGATTCTGGGGCAGCAGGCAATTTCATCCAGCAGGCCACGGTGGACAAGTACCAGGTGCCTGTTACTCCACTCGCCAAACCCCTAGTGATTGCCTCTGTGGATGGGAGACCCCTCTCTGACACCATCTCCTGGATCACCAGGCCGGTTGAACTGCGTATCGGTGCTCTGCACACCAAGAACATCGCTCTCTACGTCCTCCCACACATGTCACATCAAATCCTGCTGGGCCTTCCTTGGTTACGGACACACGATCCTTCAGTCAGCTGGGGCACTGGTGAAATCACTCGCTGGGGCTCTTCTTGCCATGAGAACTGTCTGAAGACCATACAACCCATCCGGCGACCTCCGGTTCCAGAGTCCCTACCGGGACTGCCCTCAGCCTATTGGTCCTTCGCGGACGTCTTTGATAAGAAGGAGTCAGAGGTGCTTCCGCCACATCGTCCTTACGATTGTGCCATTGACCTGCTCCCGGGAACTACACCACCTCGAGGACGGATATATCCACTGTCTCCAGCCGAAACAAGGGCCATGTCTACTTACATCACAGAGAGCCTGGCAAGGGGATTCATTCGGAGATCCTCCTCTCCTGCTGGAGCAGGCTTCTTCTTCGTGAAGAAGAAAGAGGGCGACTTACGCCCATGCATAGACTACCGGGGATTGAACCAAATCACCGTAAAAAACAAGTACCCCCTGCCGCTCATCCCTGAATTGTTTGATCGGCTCAGAGGAGCTCGTGTGTTCACCAAGTTGGATCTTCGGGGTGCCTACAACCTGGTCCGTATCCGCTCGGGGGACGAATGGAAGACCGCGTTCAACACTCGCGATGGGCACTATGAATACTGCGTGATGCCCTTCGGCCTGTGTAATGCACCAGCAGTCTTCCAAGAATTAGTGAACGACGTGCTCCGGGACCTTCTCTACGTCTGTGTGGTGGTATATCTGGATGACATCCTTGTCTTCTCTCCGGACCTCCAGACCCACCGAGAGAACGTGCAACTGGTTCTACAAAGACTGAGAGAGAATCGTCTGTACGCCAAGTACGAGAAGTGTGTCTTCGAACAGTCTTCTCTCCCCTTCCTGGGTTACCTCATCACCGATACCGGACTGCAGATGGATCCAAAGAAGGTCTCTTCCATTCTCAACTGGCCTCCTCCTTCTGGACTGAAGGCAATCCAACGCTTTCTGGGATTCGCCAACTATTACCGCCAGTTCATCCCTCACTTCTCTACTCTGACTGCTCCTCTCTCCGCCTTGACCAAGAAGGGGGCTAATCCAAAGGACTGGTCACCTGCGGCCGACGCCGCGTTTGGCTCTCTAAAGCGGGCCTTTGCCTCCTCTCCTGTACTCCACCATCCGGAGTTAAACCGCCAGTTCACCTTGGAGGTGGATGCCTCCTCCTCGGGAGCCGGAGCAGTGCTCATGCAGAAGTCCTCCTCCGGGAAGATGGTGACTTGCGGTTTCTTCTCCAAGAGCTTCTCAGCGCCTGAACGCAATTACACCATCGGTGACCGAGAGCTATTGGCAGTCAAACTGGCTCTGGAGGAATGGCGCTATCTTCTGGAAGGAGCAGTGTACCCCGTTATTATTTACACGGACCACAAGAACCTGGAGTACCTGCGCTCTGCTCAGCAACTGAACCCACGGCAAGCCAGGTGGTCCTTGTTCTTTGCCCGGTTCGATTTCCAGCTCCATTTCCGACCCGCGAACAAGAATGTACGCGCTGATGCCTTGTCTAGGTCTTTCATGCCCATGGAGCAGGAGGAGGAGACATCCCAACCCATCATCTGTCCAAGTAAGATTATTCCGGTGGCTCCTGTCACCCTGGCCCAGATACCGCCCGGGAAGACCTATGTCTCTGAGACTGACAGGCAAAAAGTGTTACACTGGGGCCATGCCTCGAAAACAGCCGGTCATGCTGGTCAGAAGAGAACTTGGAGTGCGATTGTACGTCATTACTGGTGGCCATCCCTTCGCATGGACGTCGCCTCTTTTGTCTCTGCCTGCTCCTCTTGTGGCAGGAACAAGACGCCCAAACACCTGCCATATGGCTGTCTTCTGCCTCTGCCTATACCCTCAGTTCCCTGGCAACACATTGCGATGGACTTTATTACGGACTTGCCATTGTCCTCCGGACACACAGTCATATGGGTCGTGGTGGATCGGTTCTCTAAAATGGCCCATTTCGTTCCTATGGCTGGACTGCCCTCTGCCCAGGAACTCGCGGACGCCTATATACATCACATCTTCCGCTTGCATGGCTTTCCATCACACATTGTGTCCGACAGAGGAACTCAGTTCACCTCCCGCTTCTGGAGGGCTCTCTGTAAACATCTGGGAGTAACTCTGGACTTTTCTTCTGCCTACCATCCTCAGTCGAACGGCCAAGTGGAACGGGTCAATCAGATATTGACCTCTTTCTTACGTCACTACGTCAACGCCCATCCTGACGATTGGTCCACTCTTCTTCCTTGGGCTGAATTCTCCCATAATCACCACGTCAGTGAGTCTTCCTCCAGTTCTCCCTTCCATGTCGTCTACGGACTTCAGCCTTCTGTCCCATTGCCTGTATCCTCTTCCTCGGATATCCCTGCTGCTGATGCGGTAGTCCGTGACTTTACAACCATTTGGGACTCAGTTAAGGCGTCCCTTGCACGTGCATCCCTACGGATGAAGAGACACGCAGACAAGAGATGTCTGGATCCTCCGTGTTTCTCCCCCGGAGATCTCGTCTGGCTTGCTTCCAAGTACGTCCGATTGAAGTTACCATCCTACAAGCTGGGACCTCGCTACATCGGACCGTTTAAAGTCCTCGGCAAGATCAATGAGGTCTCCTACAAACTGCAGCTCCCGGCCACGATGAGGATACCCAACTCCTTCCACGTCTCTCTGCTCAAGCCGGTTGTCCTTGGTCCCTTCTCCGCTGCTGCCAGTCCGGCTCCTCCTCCTATTGCTGATGACGACATCTATGCGGTAAGGGATATCGTGGCCATGAAGACCGTACGGGGTCGACAGTTCTTTCTGGTTGACTGGGCAGGCTATGGTCCTGAGGATAGGTCCTGGGAGCCCAGGGAGAATGTGGGTACTCCTCTGATCCGTGCCTTCCTGTCCCGGTTGCGGGGAGGGGGGCGTGGGGGGGGGTACTGTCACGCTCCCCGGGTCCTCTGCTCCGCTCCCCGGCTCACCTGCCACGCTCCCCGCTCTCCAGCCTCCATTGCCCGCGCTTCCCAGGCCTCCTGGTCCCCGCTCCCGGCGCCCGTCGGCTTCCCAGCCCCAGCCCGGCTCTGCTGCTTCCTCCTCTCAGCTTCCTGCCCTGGCTTCTGGCACCCGGGCCGCGCGCATGCGCATTAGGGCGCGCGCGCGGTCACTAACCCTTTCTTAAAGGGCCAGTGTCCACTGACAGGAAATGAAGCACACAGGTACAGGGTATAAAGGGGTTTAATGTCCAAGGGGGCGGGGCCTGTTCTTCGTGTTTCCCAAGCTAGGAGTCAGGTCTCCTTGTGTTCCTGTGAGATACTTACCTCTCTCTCTTCTAGAGCCGATCCTGCATTGCCATCCGGTCCTGCAGAACCCCGAACGCTGCCTATCTGCCATCCTGACAGTCCGTACCATCTCTGTTCCCTGCGGTGACCCGTCATCTCGCTCCAACGGTTCCGGACCCCGCCTGACATCATCCCGGCTTCCGAACCTGAGCTCCGTCACCCGGACTACCATCAGTGACCCCGTGGTCCCAGGGACTTCTCCATTGTGCTCTTGTGCGCGGACTGTCCTGCTACCTATAGTGCTCCGGCTACCGGACTCCTTTCCCTCATCTGGGAGTTCGGCCCAGTGGATCCACCTCCCGGGTCTGCCAATCCACCTGGCCCTAACAGTACTGAGCTGGATCCTCATATTTTATTTCAACTATGAAAATGTTCACTTTAGCTTTTAGGCCATACCATCGGTGTACTCCTGCCTCGTCCATTTGCAAACTTATTACATCTAAAAGTGTCATGATTTATGTTTAGTATGAAGGAACCAAAAGACAGGTGGATTAAGCTGGGTTGCTGTAGAAGAAAAAAAGTTTCAAAATGCTGGAAAGTAGATATAGGTGCTTTATTCAACGAGTTTCAAAGTGAAGCCCCACTTTTTCATCAGGAAATGCTCCGACCTGATGAAATGGTGATTAACTTTGAAAAGCATTGCATATAGCACCTATATTTACTTTCCAGTGGTTTGGAACTTCTTGTGATGTCTACCTGGGAGCACAGACTCAGGATGGCTGTCACGGACAGACTAGGGCTAGTGGCCCACTCAGCTGAATGCCGAGAATTGAAAAACTCTTTCACCACTGTACAGGGATCTGGACTTACTACAGGTTCCAGGAGGTCGCTGCCTATGGAAGGCTCCAATCCAGAGAAGAGTGGTCATCAGGCTGGGTCAAACCCAGGAGGTACAAAAAAGGGAAAAAATCAGCAGGCAAGAGAGTCGTCAGAAATCAGGCTAAGGTCAAACTGGAGATGGCAGCTAAGTACAAAAATGTCAGGCAGGAGAGTTGTCAGAGAACAGGTAGAGGTCAAAACACAGGAATCCATAGTTCAGCAGGGTGTGAAGCAGAGAACCAGCAGTAGTACCACAAGACTATATCTGGTGGTGACCAGCAGACTGGAGAAGGATAAAGAAGGGTGTGGTACCTTCCCATTGGCTCTGGTTGAAAGGTGGTAACATCAGCTGGAATGCACACACCACCACAGTCAGCCAGTGGTACTGCAATTCCCAGACAAATCCAACTTAGTGAATAAGTGGAGCCATGCTCCCCCTACAGAGACACTGACTCCTTCCCCATCACCAGCACTGTTTAGGGTGGGAATATGGCGGCGTCCAGTGATCAACGCAGAAGTCGCAGGAGCAGACTCCGGTGGAGACGTGACACTTAATTTCTTCTACAACAGCGCAATTTAATTCACCTTTCTTCTGGTTCCTTCCGACTGCTTCAGCTTCTGAGTTTATGGACCTTGTGGCAGCTGTTTACACTCATACTACTGGTTGTGGGTGACACTACCATATACAAGGTGAGCACCTTACTAGCATAATACCACCCTTATAGTTTCATAAGACCAAATTATGCTTGTTTGTACACAGCATTTTAAATTTTATTTCTATTTATTTTCAGCCCTCAATGTATCAAATTTCCTTGGAGAATCCATGAGATTTTGCTCATTTCTATTAGTCTACCACTGGCTTTGCTCTGAGTTAATGTAGTAATTTACATTACTTGTATTCTGTCTACACCATACTACTACCCAAAGCTTTCTGCATAAATTCTGAAATTCAAGGCTTTTTATAATTAGGATCCTGCATCAAACTATCACACGGCTAAGCTAAGTTTAGAAATCCATTATTGGGAGAAGGTAATTGTAACTCTAGGGATTTAAGTGTCATAAATATTAAAAGTAGTTCTGGTGAAACAAATGGTTTTGTTATAGGAGTACGCTCATCGGACGTCTGACTGTGATAATATAGCACTCATTCATAGTCTTATTTGCTCATGTCATTGTCCGAATATGCAATAAAAATGTATTTAAAAGTCCATTGTATGATATAAGTGTGTCCTTATATGTCCAATATAATGGTAACATAATTCTAGCAACAGAGATTTGCATATCTTGTATCCTGTATGCATTATGCAAAAGGAAATTGAGACTATTACAGCTACATGTCACTCGCCTAGATGCCTCCACATATCAAGGCCCTTTATATCGTCTTCTCTTGCTTACATTAATCACATAAGACAGTAATGGCTTGTCAGAAGTTATATGACAAATATGTGACGTGTTGGGAAAAAAAAATCCTTGTCAGTGACTAAAACCTTCTCCATTTATACGCCCTTGTTATACATATGAATATATCTCTGTATTAAATGCTCTGACGTGGCTTGTTATCTCACCATTCTACCCCCTGCAGAAGCCTCATGTCCATTCCAAGCAAATGAGACGGTGAAATAAGCACGTTCATCGCACAGACATCTGCAATACAAATTCAGTAACAGATATCACACCTCAGCCTGAGAAAGAGAAGTGCAGACGCTGCCTGCTATCATTTAGTGGTACGCGCAAAATACAGAACGTTAATTACAATAATATTTAAATTGTAGACTCATCCTGAGACATCACATTACTGTAGGAATATAATTGTGTGCCTATAATCTGTAACAATCTATAGCAGTACGGCTCTTTTATATATATATATATATATATATATATATATATATATATATATATATATATATACAGTATATATATCACTTCATTAATAGGTACATCTTGCACAGTATGACGTCTCGCTGAACACCTTGCTGATAACGTGTTATTCCACCGATCACACCTTTTACTTACAAAATAGGTGAATTTGCAAACATTTAGTTTTACAAAGTTTATACATAGTTTCAGCTTGTTTGACATACAGAAAACAAATTGTTGGTACAGGAGAAGGCACCAAATAAAATACAGATGCCAGCTAATTTCTGCTGTCTGTTGTATACTATGTATATAGTGACTTACTGACTGACATGTGAAGAGGCAACTGACAACTTCTCTAAAAAGAACCAACCAATTCCCCGAACCATCAATGTGTTCAATCCCCTTCACGACCGGCTGATTTTTCGCTTTCTGGGGTTTTTTCGCCATTCTTCTTCTAAGAGACGTAACTTTTTTATTTTTCAGTCAATATGGTCATGTGAGGCCTCTTTTTTTGTGGAACGAGCTGTAC
This sequence comes from Anomaloglossus baeobatrachus, assembly GCF_048569485.1. NCBI lineage: Eukaryota > Metazoa > Chordata > Amphibia > Anura > Aromobatidae > Anomaloglossus > Anomaloglossus baeobatrachus. The sequence continues at coordinate 545,307,262 of NC_134355.1, read as the reverse complement.
TTTTAAATTAAACCATAAGTTTTACCATATAGGGTACTGGAAAATGGCAAAAAAATTTCAAATGCAGAAAAATTGCAAACAAAATGCAATAGCACTATGGTTTTTGAGATATTTTATTCACTGTGTTCACTATATGGTAAAACTGATGTGTGGGTGTGATGCCTCAGATCAGTGCGAGTTCGTAGACACCAAACATGTATAGGTTTACTTTTATATAAGGGGTTAAAAAAAAATCGGAAGTTTGTCCGAAAAAAGTGGTGCACGTTTTATGCCATATTCCGTGACCCGTAGCGTTCTCATTTTTCGGGATCTATAGCTCAGTGATGGCTTATATTTTGCGTCTCGAGCTGATTTTTTTAACGGTATCATTTTTGAGCAGATACTACGTTTTGATCGCCTCTTATTGCATTTTGCGCAAAAGTTGTGGCGACAAAAAAACCGTCATTTTGGCATTTGGAATTTTTTTGCCGCTACGCCGTATACTGATCAGATTAATTGATTTTACAATTTGATAGCTAGGGCGTTTCTGAACGCGGCGATACCAAATGTGTGTATATTTTTTCATTTTTTAACCCTTTAATTTTCAATGGGGCGAATGGGGGGTGATTTGAACTTTTAGGTTTTTTTGTTTTTTTTTAATTTTTAAAAACTTTTTTTTAACTTTTTTTTTTTTATTTTACTAGTCCCCCTAGGCAGCTATTGCGATCAGAAATCCGATTGCTCTGCAATATCTGCTGATCATAGCTACAAGGCTGTAAACAGCAGATACGCTCTCTTTCTCTTTTGCTGTGCTGCTGGCACAGCGAAAGTGAAAGCAAGTCAGGTGTAGTACAGGAGTCATCACATGACCCTGTGCTACCATGACAACTATCGGAAGTCACGTGATCGCGTCACGTGACTTCCGGTATCGGGCGGTAATAAAAGTTTACCGCGATCGCGCTTATAATGGCGCTGTCACATATTGACAGCGCCATATAAGGGGTTAAACGGCACGAGCAGATAACGATTCTGCTCGTGCCTAGCAGGCAGACATCTCAGCTGTGAAAATCAGCTGAGATGTGCGCCGATCGCAGCATGATGCTGCCGGCAGACCGCGGGCAGTAACGTTATGACCGCTAGGACGCAATTTTACTGCCCGCGGTCGTTAAGGGGTTAAAGCATACCCGTCGTTTTAATTTTTATTTCATAAATCAATAGTACACATGAAAATAAGGAACTTTGTAGTATATATTATCAGGGAAATCTGCTTCTTTCTCTACCAGAATTGATCAATTTTTATCAAAATTCTCAATTCTGAAGTAAAATCTGTATTCAGTGAAGACTTTCCCATTACTAAGATTCTATGCAGAAGAGGAGAGAGGGGGCGGAGCTCTGTATTTAGCTCCTCCCTATGTCTCTAGCTCCTCCCTACACCTGCCATCAGTAACATTTGCCATCTCCTATCTCAGTAATGGGAAAGTCATCACTGAATACAACGTTTACTTTAGAATTGAGAATTTTGATAATGACTGATCAATTCTTGTAGAGAAAGAATCAAATTTCCCTAATAAGAAATATTACAAAGTTTCTATTTTCATGTGTATTATTCATTTATGAGATACAAATTAAAAGGACGGTTACACTTAATGCTTTTGGGGAATCTTATGGATGATTATATGTAAACTCTATTGAGTGTTAGAAGCTCCTTTTTTGATAACTAGGACTAGAATAGGATGCCCTGCATCAGGATGAAAGTGACAATCTGCCGAAGCAATATAAGGAAAGCCCTGTATTTCAGCTGCTATAAGGCATTCAGAATTGCTGAGAGTATGAACACAGTTTACTGAGCCCAGGATTCCGGTTAAGTATCTGTATAGATCTTGTAATAGCAGCTAATTCATGTCTGTGTTTAAAATGCCACATGACAAGTCATAACTTTCAGAATAAAAATTTACTTTATGGCACCAACATTTACTACAACTAAAATAAAGGACTTTGTTTTTTTTAATTCTTAAAAGACAACAGAAAATGACACAATGGTCATGAATGATTCATTAAAGCAATTATGACAGAACTAGAAGGTGGCCCAATTCTAACGCATTGGGTATTCTAGAATTTATTGTGTAGTTAAAGTATGATTTTTTTTTATATATATAGATGTTGTTGTGTGTAGTTGGCAAATGTTTGTGTAGGGCGCTGTAAATGTTCTGGGTGTTGTCTGGGTGTGGGGGGGGTGAGAGCGGTGTTGTTTGTGTGTTGCATTATGTGTGTTGCGTTATTTGTGGAGCGCTGTGTGTCTGCAGCGTTGTGTGTGTGGTGCTGTGTGTGTTGCGTGGTTTGTGTGGGTGTGTGTGTGTGGGGTGTGTGTGTGTGTGTTTTGGGAGAGGTATGTTTTGTGCAGTGTGTGTGTTGCGCGGTGTGTGCGTATATTTGCGTGTGCCACGATGTTTGTGTGTTGGGTGTTGTGTGTGTGCGGCGTTGTCTGTGTGTGTGGGTGTCTGTGTAGTGCGGTGTTTGTGGTTCCCAGTGTGTGTGAGGTGTGTTGTGCAGTGCGTGTGTAGCAGTGTGTGTGTTTTGGGGGGAGGTGTGCACCCCCATTGTGCTCCATCCCCCATGCTGCGCACCCCCATCTTGCTCCATCCCCCATGCTGCACTCCCCTATCGTGCTTCATCCCCCCATGCTGAGCACCCCTCAGAGAGGATAGCAGAGTAATAGCAGCTAATTCATGTCTGTGTTTAAAATGCCACATGACAAGTCATAACTTTCAGAATAAAAATTTACTTTATGGCACCAACATTTACTACAACTAAAATAAAGGACTTTGTTTTTTTTAATTCTTAAAAGACAACAGAAAATGACACAATGGTCATGAATGATTCATTAAAGCAATTATGACAGAACTAGAAGGTGGCCCAATTCTAACGCATTGGGTATTCTAGAATTTATTGTGTAGTTAAAGTATGATTTTTGAAAAATTCCATTCTATCTGGAGTTCACCTAAATGTTAATAAATGATAATAACTTTGAATCTGATTTTATTCTATATACACTGCACCAAAAACACAGAACTTAAATTGTCTCTACAATATAACTGCTTTTCTCATATTACAGAAAATGAGTATAAATGTCACATTGTAATATTGTTAGTCTAATTTCACTCATTAACATTTCCAATTAATGTGGATATCAGTGCAATGCCATAAGCTGAAAATTAGAAATAGCTAAAATTGTATTTCATTCTATTTCTGGATGAGTAAGCGTTTTTACTGATACCACTCATACAGTGACCCTGCTTTCTGCTAACTATATGTGTGTTTTCACTGTGCCAACTAATTATGCTCCTCTACTGAAGGCCAAGGGCAAATAGAAAGAATTCAGCAGATCATGTAAAACCAATATGTTTAAAGTTTAAAGTTGTAGTGTCAGATTACTGTCATCATCTCCGCTGAATTGGGAGTTTGTGCATTTTATGTGTATTCATCTCTCACTGCTACCAAATATGAATAGACTATTCTCCTTCTCGATGTAGAAAACACTTTCCAATGCTACATGTTAATTAGACATGAGTGGATTGATAATAATAATAATCTTTATTTATATAGCGCCAACATATTCCGCAGCGCTTTACAATTCAGGAGGATCATATACAAGCAACTAACAGTTCTAGAAGATACAATATTTAGATGGGAAAAAAAAGACAACCCTGCTCGTGAGAGCTTACAATCTACAATGAGATGGAGGGAAGGGGGGGGGAATGTACAAGTGCTTATTTACAATGGCAATCCAGCCATCTCAAGGAGATGGGGGATAAATAATGGTTTCCTGGACCAGTTGCCCAGAACCTTGATATGCACTTGGGTGCCATGGAGTTTGACGTGGAGTTATGATGTGAGAAGTTGTAGACGGACTATGTAAATTCAGTTTGGCTAGGGAGTGTTATAGGCCGCCCTCAAAAGATGCATTTTTAGGGTGCGTCTGAAGCTAAGTAAGTTGTGATTTGTCCTAACTTCTTGGGGTAGAGCATTCCAGAGGTTTGGTGCAGCTCGGAAGAAGTCTTGGATCTGGGAGTGGGAGGTTTGAATTATTGTGGATGTTAGTCGAAAGTCATTTGCAGAGCGTAGAGAACAGGTGGGGTGATAAACAGAGAGAAGGGTGGAGATGTAGGGGGGTGCTGCACTGTGGAGAGCTTTGTGGGTGAGAACAAGCAATTTGAATTGGATCCTATGATATATGGGCAGCCAGTGCAATGACTGGCACAGAGGAGAGGCATCCGAGTAGCGGTTAGCCAGATAGGTGACCCTGGATGCTGCATTAAGGATGGACTGTAGAGGAGAGAGTCTAGTTAGGGGGAGACGAATTAATAGAGAGTTACAGTAGTCAAGGTGAGAGTGGATCAGGGCCACGGTGAGGGTTTTTGTCATTTTCATTGTGAAAAAGGGGCGGATTCTAGAGATGTTCTTGAGGTGCAAGCGGCAGGAGCGGGCAAGAGATTGTATGTGGGAGGTGAAGAAGAGATCAGTGTCAAGAATAACACCCAGATAGCGGGCTTGCTGCCTAGGAGTTATCGTTGTGCCACACACAGAGAGGGAGATGTCAGGTTTAGGAAGGTTGGAGGACGGAGGAAAAAGAAGAAGTTCAGTTTTGGAAAGGTTAAGTTTCAGATAGAGAGCAGACATGATGTTGCAAACTGTAGTCAGGCAGTCACTTGTGTTCTGTAGTACAGTGGGGGTGAGCTCAGGGGATGAGTTGTATAGCTGTGTGTCATCAGCATAAAGATGGTACTGAAAGCCAAATTTGCTGATGGTCATTCCAATTGGGGCAGTATATAGGGAGAAAAGAAGAGGGCCAAGGACTGAACCTTAAGGGACCCCAACAGTGAGAGGAAGAGGAGAAGTGGAGATGTGGAGCCAGCAAATGATACACTGAATGAGCGTCCAGAAAGATAGGAAGAGAACCAGGAAAGAACAATGTCCTTTAGGCCGATAGAATGGAGCATAGAGAGAAGAAGATGGTGGTCAACAGTGTCGAAGGTGGCGGAGAGGTCAAGAAGGATAAGCAGAGAGTGGTCACCATTACGTTTTGCTGTCAACAGTCCAGTATCCAGTATCGATCAGCTTTATGTCGCATTTCCATAATTTTACAGTGACCACCACAAATTTGAATGAAACATGATTTGATTTGTGAAGATCACACTAAAAGAAAAGCAATATTTCACACATAGTGTCATGGTTGTCTCTCTGTTTTTGGAGACAAGTGGCAGCTTGAGAACTGAAGCCCCTTATCTCTATCTGGGACTCTGCATTTAAATGTTGTTTCATTTCATTTGGTACTAAAATAGTTAAATGTCAGGTTTTTTGCTAGCAAATTTCCTGCAGTTAAGATCAGCTGCACCTGCTCTGTAGACACCCCCCCCCTTGTGTTTAAGTAGCTAGGTCTTCCATCAAGCTTTGCTGACTAAACAAAGTCATTTGTAAGAAAGCCGCCTTGGTGGAAGGAACTGCTGTGGATTCGTCCTGATATCATATCTTCTCCATTTTGGTTGTTTATCCTCTATTTGTCTCCCCTACCCTCTCATCTTATTAGTGCAGTGGTGGGTCCATTGAACCTCACTAGTCAGGCCATCTATAGGGTTTCCCAGGATCTCATGGTGCTGCCCAGCGACACTTGTAGAGATTGTATATGGACAATCAGGGAGAGTAGGGACAGTTACAGGTGAGGATAGGAGGTGTCCCATCTACTCTTTTCACTAGTACAAGAGCCCACCGTTGTTATTGTTTCCCTGGTGTCCCCTTTGTCTGGTGTTTTTGACGTGTGTTTTTCATTGTACATCAGACTTCGGTTAGTCTGAAAACACCCGCCACACTCGTTGCATGACACATAGCTGCTGAAGTTCTCAGTAAAGGTTATGTTAATGCTGTCAAGCACTGCTACACAGGCTTCTCCACAATGTCTAGCGATGAGCAAATCTTTTGGACTTTGGAATTGCCAACTTGACAGAGTTGGCAATTGGTGACAGTTGGTGTCACCAATTGCACAATTGGTGTCAGTTGGTGACAGAGAGAAAGAGGACCTCGCTGGCCATAACGGCTTACACTCTAGAGGCGAGAGATAGAGAAAGAGAGTTAAAAGAGACTTACCCAGTAACTCTGGAGATTAATAGTGACTCTGCCGTACAAACTGTGCTCCACCTGGGACTGCTAATTTATAATGGCTCAGGTACTGCCCACCACTGTACAAGGCCTGATAGTCCGCACTACAAAATTATGTTTTCCTGCTCTCTGATACTTCATCAATGTGGTAAATGGTGCAAGTGTGGGTTTCTTGAACCACAAACCAAATATCAAAATGTTCAAATTTTTATGGAACCTCAAATTGCAAGAAATCCAACTTGAACTTGTTCCTCAGAAAGTCAATCTGCTTAACTCTGTTTAAAGAGTTTTTTCCTTTTTCAAGATCCTCTTGCAATATGTAGTAGGTGTAGTAATAATAATAATAATAATAATAATAATAATAGCAAATACCTCCAACTAAAAATGCAGTATAGTTCTGATTATCTGTCACTTACCTCATGTGCAGGGCATTACAGTTTAGGTATCCATGGTTATGACCAGTAGCAACTTACTAGCTGTCATTATATGTGTGGGCGTAACTATGGATACCTGAGCTGCAATGCAATGAGGCAAAAGACATGGCTATACCGTGAGAATTATACTACATTTCTACTTGGAGTTATGTCCTAAAATTATTATTAGTACACCTACTACATATTGGAATAGAATTTTGTAGATTAGAATACCCCTTTTAAAAATATCACATCACATGTTCTAGTGCCACCAATCAGGGGGATTATTAAAGCCAGTATATAAAATGAGGGCCTTCCCAGCAGCACTATTTTATGAGTTTACAGATTTGGAGGTCAGAAAGCACAACTCATTCAAGACCTAAATCTGATGATGTACTACCATTGTAGAAATATAACTTTATAAAATATAAGCATAAAAAAAGTATCTAAATATTTTTTTTCTTTCTGACTTATAGTAACACATTGATTCACATCCATAGATTCTACATGGAACAATATTTTACATTTCACTATATACAATCATGTCAGTTAAAAACTCATAAAATTAATTTGCAGTTGAGCACTTTGATGTAAAACTTGTAAAACTGCCCTTTTTAATATTCGTCATCCAAGGTGTACAATACTACAGAAATCTGTGATGAGGTGTTTTGGTAATAGCATGAGACACATCCAAAGATTAAAAAGTGGAAAGTTCATAGATACCACAAATAGCACACATAAAGTGTTAACTTATTCTACAATGAAATGGAAAAATGGTCAGTGTTGATGGGCCTGCAGATCTACTTTTTGTGGAGCTATAAATTTGCCATATGCAAACAGTCCAAAAGTATCTTTATCTTAACCTTTTAATGACCAGGTCTGAAAGGGCCATTTTTTGTTTTTACTTTTACCTTTTCTACATTTCTCAATATTTATTCTTATTTATTTTTTTTTACTGAAATGTGTGTATAATGCATGCAATTAGTGTATATGCAAATACACTTCTCAACATTGAAACTGCAACACCAAAAAGGACACGTCGTAAAGTTAGGAAAATTAAGGAAATTGCCAGTACAGTATAGGTAAGGCCTCTTTCACACGTCCTTGTTTCCGGTACGTGTTTGGCCATTTTACTCACGTACCGGAGACACGGGCACACGTAGACCCATTAAAATCAATGGGTCTGCGCTCACGTGCGTTTTCTGCCATGGACCGTGTGTACGTGTGGAGCATACGTGTGTCCGTGTGCTCCACACGTCAACATGTCCATTTTTCTCCAGCATGACGGGTGTCACACGGAATGCAAACGGACCACATGGAGGTGTTCCATGTGACACGCGCCGGAGAAAACACACGTGTTTGAGAAAATTTAAAAAAAAATTTACTCACCTTCTCCAGCCCTCCTGTCTCTGCCGTTGCAGTCACTTGCTTCCGACCGCCGTTCATTATGCTCATTGAATATTCACTTCACTGCGGCTGGAAGCAGCAGCAGCGGGGAGTCGGCAGGACCGGAGACCGAAGATCAGCACCACGGACAGCGACGCCAGGGACAGGTGAGCAGAAAGTTCCCGTTCTCCGTGTGTTATCACGGGTAACACACGGAGAACACACGTAGGCCATAAACACGGCTCATGGAGGGCAAAACACACCTCTGACACGTACGTGAAAAACGTGCGTGGTTTTTCACGAACGTGTGAAAGAGGCCTAAAGGTGTGTTTGCAATGAAAGAGTATCATAAAGGAAGTGTTCATAGTAATGTTCAATTCACATTAATTTCGATGATTAAATAGGCTGCAAATCATCGGGTGAAATGATCTTTTCGATCTTTTCGTTTTCACAAAAAAATCATCTATCTTGGTAGCACATTGTGCTTTGTAAACAGGACTCGCACTGCCAAGAACATGGCAGCCTATGTGAACGGAACGATCTATCACAGATCACTCAGTGCGCATTAAGTGCTGAATGCCTGTTCCAGTGGTCCTGAAGATCGCATTCACGGGGCTTATGTGTGGTTGTGATGTCACACTAACCCAATCACCACCGGCTTCTTTCTCCACCTTTAGATGTAAAAGTAATCAACAGAAAATGACAGCTATGGCTGGCCATTCACTTCTTGTTGATTACTTGTATTGTCAAAGTGGGCAGTAGCTATGGGAGATGTATTAGTCCCCTACACTCAACCACACGACATGAGGTTGTTTGTGCCTCTGTGGTGGTTGTCACCTGGACAACACACCTCCGAACACTGCCGGTTTCCATTGGATACAACAGGCCAGGACCAGATGGTTCACAACAACTCAAGAGTCCAAAGTCTAAAAATAAATCTTTTGCTGAACTTTGGTAACAACTATATACATCAGAAAGTATGCACGATAGTTCATGTACAATTCACTTGCTGTAATCAGGCACAGACACTTCTCAGTTGCATCAAACAGAAGTTTATTTTCCTTGCAATTCATACTCTTGTATCTCATAACAGTCCAGTCAACAATCCTAGAAGACTTTGTCTTCCCCTGTGAGGGCTCCACGGCCACTCACAGCTACACTTAGGTCTCAACTAATATGTGAGGCCTCTAGTAGAAAAGTCACGTCCGTACGACTCCTCACTATCAACAAAGTCCATTCTTGGAGGGTAACTGACTCCTGGCTGTAAAGCACCCTCAGCTCAAGGTATGGAAACTCGTGTCTCACAATGGTGACCATAGCTTACTTCCAGTGTTCATGATTGGGGTACCTGTAACTGTTATCCACTGTTCACTAGCGTCCACTGATACAAGTCCTTCTACGTATTGTTTCCCCTTTACATGGGTCTCCTAGTTCAACTGAGTCTCTCTCCATGCAATTTACTAAGCCTCCCTGGCCTGGATTCATTCCAGTACTGTAGCTGGACCTGTTTAGTCTTAATTCCAGGTATAGCTCATAATTACATGAATTGGGTCATGGAAACAGTTGTAAAGTTATTTGTTAAGTGTTCCAGTATCCATTTTTCAATATGACAATGCCAAGCCATATAGCCTGCTTTACACGTTGCAATTGCGCATACGATATCGTATGCGATTTGCAACGCCCCCATCATATTTGTGGCACGATCAATTTGTTAAACGTGCCGCACAAACGATTAACCCCCGCCACACGTACTTACCCGTCCATACGACCTCGCTGTGGGCGGCGAACAACCACTTCCTGGAGTGGGAGGGACGTTTGCCGTCACAGCGACGTCACGCGGCAGCTGGCTAATAGAAGCGGAGGGGCGGAGCTGAGTGGAACATAAACATCCCGCCCACCTTCTTCCTTCCGCATTGCTGGCCGGGAGCCGCAGGACGCAGGTAAGATCTGTTCATCGTTCCTGGGGTGTCACACACTGCGATGTGTGCTACCATGGGTACGATGAACAATCTGACGTTCAATTCTAGAGAAATTAACAATGTGTGTGCGATGAACTTTTTAACGTTCAATCACAATCGCACGTGCCTGTCACACACTGCAATGTACCTTACGATGCCGGATGTGCGTCACTTACGACGTGACCCCGCCGACACATTGTAAGATACATTGCAACGTGTAAAGCGGGCTTTAGATGTGTGTTCTACCTTTAGAAGACTTTTTAGTCTATGCTACCTTGGCTTGTGGCGTCTATCTCTGATGGAGAACATCCGGGACTTGATTAGTTGACAATTGCAAAGGGAGCTGACAGCAGCAGATCTTGATGATTTGTGTGTCCAAGTGCATTCAGTGTGGCAGACTATTCCTCAGAAAGCAATTAATAACCTCACAGATAACATGACAAAGCGTTAGTATGTGTATTTCTGTGCATAGCGTTCATCCTTGTAAGTGAAGAAATCTATTGATCTTGCGCTTTCCATAAATACATGACTTTTCCTTCTTGATGTTGTAAATTCACTGTCAAGCACTATATGTAAATTTTAAAAAAGCTATTTTTGTATCTTTATTTACTATTTTACCAGCTTACATTTTATATACTTTTCCTGCTTATGTCAAACAAAAAATTTATTGAATGAACCACTCAGGTTATTATGACAGTGGGCATAGCTCATTTAATTAGGGAGACATATATAGCTGAAATGCTATTTTCTATATCTTAAAGATATATAAATGCTAGATAGATAAATGATATCTATGTATAAATATATACATAATACATACATACATACATACATAGCTTGTACAGCTATTTAGCCAAATTATTAAATAATTAAAAGGAAAAAAATGACATGGGGTCCCCATTATTTTTCATAACCAACACAAGTTAGGCAGCAGCTTCAGGCTACAAGCCTCACTTGTCAGTTTTTTCTTTGGCTGGATATGAAAAATAGAGGTGATCCCAAGCTGTTTTTTTTTTCAATTATTAAAATAAATAACTAAAAAATGGGTGGGGTCACCCCATTTTTGATATACCAAAGTGCAGAAGACAGCTGGGGGCGGGAATTATTAGGATGGGAAGGTTCATGGTTATTTGGCCCTTCTCAAACTAAAAATATCATCTATCTATCTATTATTTTTTCTAGATTAACACATCTTTTACACTTAAAAAGCCATTCATTTTGGCATCATGCATTGTTTTCCGATTTCTGTCACACGAATGTCACACGAATGGCACACATGCACACACGGATGGCACATGGATGACAAAGGCATGATAACACATGATAATACAGATGTCACACAGATGTCGCATAGACAACACATGGATAGCATACGGACAATACATAAATAACACACACGTACACACAGATGGCCACAAGGATGTACAAAATGGATTGTGGAATACGTGCATTTTTTTAACGGACGTGTGAAGGAGGCCTAATACAGGGAGAGACGTTACTGACATAGCTGATCTGTGTGTGCTAACATCCAGCAGCACAGACACCTGATGATAATGGGATCACCAGGTCTAATAGAAGAATTGGCATTAGTGTTGGCATTATCAATGCTAGTAATCAGTATATAGTGCTCGGTAAGCACTATATATCGGCTTAAGAGAAGACAAAAGCTGTAACAAACTCAATCTGCTTCTGTTCGATTACAAGAGTAGCAGCCTTAATCGCATGCCATAAATTTACCATGGCATGGGACTAAATCCCACCACCATAAATGTGTGACACCTCATCTTTATCAGGTTAAGTGTAGCCATTTTTTCCAGTGAGATAACTGTACAGAAGGCAGACAAGCATCACTTGGAAGAATATATATATATATATATATATATATATATATATATATATATATATATATATATATATATATATATATATTATATATATCTATATATCTATATATATATATATATGTATATATATATAAATAAATATATATATATATAGATATAGATATATATGTATGTATATATATATATATATATATATATATATATATATATCACAAAATTTGTAAATATTTATTATGTCCTTCTTTGGGACAACACTGAAGATCTGACACTTTGATACAGTGCAAAGTAATCAGTATACAGCTTGTATACCTATGTAAATTTGTTGTCCTCTTAGTAACTCAACACACAGTGACTAATGGAGACTGAGCTGCCTTGGGAGTAATGCTAAGTCCAGATAGATAAGGATTGTGATCTTTATTTGTCATTTAAAATCACGATCCTTATCTACCTGGACTTGGCATTACTCCCATGTCAGTGCAGTCCTTAACCTTTTCATCCACTTTCACTGATTAAAGATGTTTTAAGAAGATTTCCAACACTCGGAAACTGAGCTGCAGCACAGTGGCCAAGACCATACAGCGATTTAACAAGACAGGTTCTAATCAGAACAGTCCGCACCATGGTCGACAAAGAAGTTGAGTGCACGTGCTTAGTGTCACATTTAGAGGTTGTCTTTTCAAAATAGACTTGTGAGAGCTGCCAGCATTGCTGCAGAGGTTAAAGGGATAGAGAGCTTGCTTGTCAGTGCTCAAATCAAACTCCGCACACTTCATCAAATTGGTCTCCATGTTTGTGGTCCCAGAAGGAAGCCTCTTCTAAAGATAAACTTATTTGGATTAGATGGTGTCAAGCGTGTGTGGTAGCAACCAGGGGGGGAGGAAAAAGACATTTGCGTCTTGCCTACAGTCAAGCATGGTTGTGGGAGTGTCATGATTTGGGGATCCGTGAGTGCTGCCGGCTTTATGTGTTGCAGATTTGTTTGACTTCAGCAGAAGTAACAGCAATCAGACATTTGTGGGAAAAACTAAGGTTTTCTTGAGATTTACAGGAACAGTATATATCATCAACGGAAAAACATGACTTATCGTAAAATGGCATTTATACCAGAGAGAGCAGTTTCAAAACAAGAAACAGATAAGATACACTGCATATTATTAAGCATCAACAGATAGAACAGCACCATCTACTGCCAGTGCAATATGACTCCTCCAACATACATTTAATAAGTCTGTAGTTTGTTGCATTTATTTCAACAGTGGGGAGCTACAGTTCATTTGTAGAAACCATGAATGCCAATATGTACTGTGACATATTGAAGCAGAGCATGATCCTCTCCCCTCGTAAACAGGGCCCCAGGGCACTATTCCAACATAATAATGACCCCAAACACACCTCCACACCGCCTTGCTACAGAAACTGAGGCTGAAGGTGCTGGACTGGCCAAGCATGTCTCCAAAACGCTATTGAGGATCTGTGGGGCATCCTCAAATACAAGGTCGGGGAGCACAAAATCTCTAACATCCACCAGCTCCATAATATCGTCATGGAGGAATGGAAGAGGATTCCAGTGGCTCCTGTGAAACCCTGAGGAACTCCATGCTCAAGAGAGTTAAGGCAGTGCATGGAAATAATGGTGGCCACATAAAATATTGACATGTTGGGCACAATTTGTCCATTTTCACATAAGGAGTGTACTCCCTTGCCAACAGTTTAGACAGTAATGGCTGTCTGGTGAGTTATTTAGAGGGCACACCAAATTTACACAAGCTGTACACCAACTACTGTACATTATATCAAAGTGTCATAACTTCAGTATTGCCCCATGAAAAGATATAATAAAAGATGTACAGAAATGTGAGGGGGTGTACTCAAAAGTGTATACATTGTATATATACTGTATATATATATATATATATCTATATATATATATATATATATATATATACATACATATAAACTATTTCAGGCTACTAGAGCCTGGCTATAATAGATTCCAGGTCGAATTGATGTTGGTTTTTTTTTGGGGTTGATGTTGGTTTTTTTTCCAATGGAATTATCACTACATGGGAATCTAAAGGCTACTTTACACACTGCGATATCGGTCCCGATATCGCTAGTGTGCGTACCCGCCCCCATCTGTTGCGCGACACGGGCATATCGCTGCCCGTGCCGCACAACATCGCCCAGAGCCGTCACACATACTTACCTGTCCGGCGACGTCGCTGTGACCGGCGAACCGCCTCCTTTCTAAGGGGGCGGTCCGTGCGGCGTCACAGCGACGTCACTGAAACGTCACTGAACCGCCGCCCAATCGCAGCGGAGGGGCGGAGATGAGCGGGACGTAACATTCCGCCCACCTCCTTCCTTCCGCATAGCGGCCGGGAGGCAGGTAGGGAGAGCTTCCTCGCTCCTGCTGCGTCACACGCAGCGATGTGTGATGCCGCAGGAACGACGAACAACCTCGTTACTGCTGAAGTAACGATAATTGGGAATGGACCCCCGTGTCGCCGATTAGCGATTTTGCACTGTTTTGCAACGATGCAAAATCGCTAATCGATGTCACACGCAACGGCATCGCTAATGCGGCCGGATGTGCGTCACGAATTCCGTGACCCCAACGACTCCGCATTAGCGATGTCGTAGCGTGTAAAGCCCGCTTAAGGCTGCAAAGGTCATCTTCTCTCCGGCCACATATTGGATGTTGTTAAAGGAACAGCTAAATACATATCATTTTTTATGTTTATTTTACATTTTCTTAGTGTCTAGGGACGTTAAAAATGGAGACTGTTCAGCAATTGCAATAACTTATGAAGGAAGAAAAGTACATTTTTGGTGTTGCTATGGTAACATTGTGGGGAAACTGCTTTCAAGCTCCATTTTTAAAATACTAAATGCCAATGTGATCTGTAAGAAGTATTACAAAATGCCAAATTCCATTTTAATAAGCCAATAACTGCTATCATTTTGCTGTCCTTTCCCAATGGGGGTTTAAGTGGGATTTCTGCAGCTTGAAGAAAATGTAGAAACAAAGCACAAACCGTAGGTGGAAACAAGAAAAAGTAAAATTGGTTCAGAAGATGACTTTTCTCTCCAGATAGTAAGGGAGGTCTCATACATAAAATATAACCTCTGCTTGACAAATTACACTGCCAAAAAAACACATCACAACCCATTACAGCACAAAAGAGAGAAATCTTTCATACACTTTTTAAATGTTTCCAAATGTCATTTCCAAGGAGTAAAAAATATGTTTTGTATCCCTTTGTATATGTTTCATCACAACAATTTTCTAATCTCCAGGCCTATCCATAGTGAGCGATGAATTCGAGGACATAACAAATAGGCCCCTGGTTTTAATCTATTACATAAATACAAACTGCAATTTGAGTTCCCTATAATTTATAGGGTAACAATACTTTCTTTTAATACCCCATGATGTTTCTGGTTTGACAACAAGCATTTATATAATTTTGTATTCTGATTTTAGAAGTTATTTAACTTTTTATTTTGTGAAATTTTTGCGCTCTATACTGCTTTAATTTTCTTAACTTAACTACAATTTACTTTTTCTTTTCATCTTTTGGTTAAACATCCTGCTTCATGTTGTACTGAGCAATAAATCGGTCACTCGTAGTGGAACCTCACTGTGCCTTTGTTTGTATCTGCTTTTCTGCTGAAATTTTTATTTTAGGATTCCAATGCCGGATTCGTTGTAAATTATTGCTGCTATTACATCTTGCAATCTTTCTTTACTGGGCTCACCTAAAAATGGCTGACACCCTCCAAAACGGCCTCCCCTGCTGTGCTCTGTTACAGCAGCCTTCACTTCACCCATACTCCTTTCCTTGGCAATATACATGGTGGAGGAGTATTAACTGCACTCTAAACATAATTTCACCCCCAATTCCCTTATCCTCTCATCTTTTGAAGTATACTCTGTCTGTATCTACTCTCCCTCCAACCTGCAAATGGCCATCATATACCAACCCCTGGACCTAGCCATGGCTTTAATTGACCAATTCTCTACCTGTCGTCTACACTTTCTGCTGACATTTCAACCATCATCATGGGTGACTTCAACATCCTTACTGGCACCTGCCATTTGGTAGCCTTTAAACCCGTCATATACCAACCCCTGGGCCCAGCGATGGCTTTAATTGACCAATTCTCTATCTGTCTTCTACACTTTCTGCTGACATTTCAACCATCATCATGGATGATTTCAACATCCTTACTGACACCTGCCATTTGGTAGCCTTTAAACTCGCTTGCTTCATCCTTTGATCTTACTCAATGGAGCTCCACAGCCACCGACACAAACGGACATACATTACATATTATCTTTACCCAACTCTTCTTCCTATCTAACCTTCCAACCTCCCCTCTTCCCCTATCTGACTACCATCTACTCATTTTCTCATCTCTGTCCTTCTCATCTGCACCCAGTGACCAGCAACTCACAGCCCCGGAAAAGCCTCACATACCTTGACACTCATACTCTCACTAACTCTAATCTACCACTGTCCTCCATATCTTCACTCTACAACACAGACAGTGCCAGTGTTTTCTACAATGCCACTCTTGCATCAGCTATTGACTTGGTTGCCCTTCTCATGCATGGTGTGATGAATCAATTGACACTACTAGCATAATAATCTTAATAAAAAAAAGCTTTGTCAACTGTCCAGTGTTGTGGAGTGGTGCTGGAAGAAAACACATTCACAAGACGACTTCACCACACTCAAAAAAGCAAATTTGACATTCAAATTGCCTCTGCTAAACAGGTGTACATCACAACCCTGGTATCTTCATTATCCCACGACCCCCAATAACTATTCATCACCTTCAACTACAAAAGGTGTTTATTATTTAACCACCATAACCCCTATGTATACCAAACCACTGCCCTTCCCTTATAAGCTTTGTCCCCAACATAACTGGAGAGCTTACTCATCTCATGTCAAAATCACACCTCACCACTTGTGCACTTGACCCAATTCCATCTCACCTCTTCCAGAACCTCACAACCACGCTTATCCTGGCCCTTGCCCATCTCTTTAAGCTACTGCTAACTTCTGGTACTTTCCTTTTTCCTTTCACACATTCCACGGTCATTCCTATGCTGAAAAAGCCATCCCTCAACCTGACCTGTATGTCCAGCTATCGCCCCAAATAATTACTTCTGTTCGCTTTCAAACTCTTGGAATTTCTTGCAGAACTTTCCTCTCATCTCTTATCTAACTCACTTTTCAATAACTTACCATCTGTCTTCTTTCCCCACCATTCCACTGAAATTTCCATGACTAAAATTACTAATGACTTACCTCCAGAGCTAACAAACAATTCTCCATACTCCTTCTGAATGTGGTCAAATCTGGACTCATCATCTGTCCTCCATCTCACTTCACAATAAATGACATCATGCTTTTCAATGAAAAAGAAGGCCATTGCCTCAGTGTAACCCTTGACTATGCCTTGCTCTACAAACAGCACATCCAAGCACTTGCCACCTCCTGCCAGCTCCAACTCAAAAATATTTCCAGAGTTGGCGCCTTCCTCAACCCTGAATCTCCTAAGATGCTAGTGCATGCCCTCATCATCTCCTGGCTCAAGTACTGCAACATCCTCCTCTGTGGCCTCTCTGCTAACACTCTTTCACCTCTGCACACTATCCTTAACTCTGCTGCTTCATTAATCCACCTCTCAGCCTCGCTATTACTTTGCTTCTCCCCTCTGCAAATTCCTTCATTGACTCCAACTTCCCCAACATATCCAGTTCAAACTACTAACACTGAACTACAAAACCATCCATAATTTGCCCCTCCATATATCTGTGAACTAATCTCCTGATATCTACTGTCACATAATCTCCAGTCTTCCCAAGACCTCCTTCTCTCCTCCAGACTTATTTGTTCCTCACCCTATCATCTCCAAGACTTCTCCTGAATATGCCCCATCTTCTGGAATTTTGTGTCCCAACATGTCAGATTAACCACCACATTCGGAACTTTCAGACGGTACTTAAAAACCCCATATCTTCAAGAACGCTTAGAACATGCAATTTCCTCTTGCCACCTCATAATCACTGGAGCGGTTGCTAACCTCTTACTGTCTCACTTATCATTATCCTATATTATGTAAGCCCACAATGGCAGGGGCCTCCCTTCTCTGTTCAAGTGTGTCATTGTTAGTTTGTTTACTGTAATTTATATTTGTATTTTGTATTTAAACCCTTCTAATGTACAGCACCATAAAACCAATGGTGCTCTATAAATAAATAATAATAATTGCTGAGGATTTTATACAACGCATCAGTATAACATCTAAGGACAAATCTACATACAAAAACACTAAACACACACATTATTTTCTATTTGTTGTCACCCATTCTAAAGCTGTATGCAAATTCATGATACCATCAATTAAATGTACTTTCCTGACACTCATGCAATGGAGCTACATTTCATTGATTTTATCATAAATTCACATATGTACTGCTCTATATTAAAAGAGAAGATGCTACCATCACTACACATTAAGGGATGTACTTTTATCATCATGGATTATGAATTTAATAAAATTAAATAAAGCATGAAGATTTTATCAGCATTTTGCAATCAAAAATATTTTCCTTTTGGTATATTTTAGGTTTATCAGCAGTTTATTGGATTGATGGAATCTTAATATGTTTAAGATGATTTCCTATCATTTCCATACATTGTGAAGCTTTTTGCCTTGTTCTAAATGTATTGGACTAGCTATCATCACTCCGTGCCCTTGGTAAACGTGCACATTTCCCACATAACAATGATTCAACACATTGTTGCATCTTTGAAGATGAAAAGAGTGAAAATGATTCAGTGGCCAAGTATGTCTCTTGATCTGAACCCAACTGAAACACCTATAGGGAATGCTGAAGAGACAAGGTGAGCATTGGTCTCCATCCAGCATCAAGGCTCTAAAAGATGTCGTTCTTAAAGAATGGAAAAAGATATGTGTTGCAATATGTCACATAATTGTTCCTTCTATACTTAGAAGACTTGGTGCTGTCCCAAAAAATCATGGAGGTCATGCAAAATACTACATGTAGTAGTTTTTGATGTGGGGTGTATTCATGTTTGTATCAACTAATTTTACTAAAACTGAAGATTTTGCAATAAAAATTATATTATCAGCCTTACTTTCATGCTATGGGTTCAACATTTTTTTTATGAAACGTAGTCTTGTTAAAAGTTAGCAAATTTTTCTTATGTTCAGTGAGACATTGATTAAAATCTTACTTTGAAAAGAAGATGTAGTCATTTATGCTGAACGCTGTATATATGGGGTTATTTTTAGAGAATTTTCACCCCTTGGTGCTTTTGTAAGTTGAGTTTCAAACTTAAATTTTCATTTTCCATATGTATTTGTTGGAAAATGTCCATAGAAGTATTGTTTCAGCAATTTGGCCTAATGTTGTTACACACAAAAGCTGTTAAACATGAGAAACCTTCTAGAATGTTGTACATTTTTCCGAGCCAATTTAGCAGCTTTTCCCGAATTAATCATTCAATAAATATACGTGTCTTATCTGATGAAAATGACTGCCTTTATACCTGATATATTCTTGGCTTATATTACAGATGGTAGAATCTATTCTCATGTTTGCAAATCGGTAGAGGAGACTTTTTAATATTTCTTCATGTGTACTTATAATACAGTTTAGCTTTAGCCTTTGTATAAGATTAGAGACACTTTCGAGCAGTGTCTGGCAATGCAGCTGAGCCTCAGTTCAGTGAATGTAGCTGAAATGCAACATTACACACTGCCTATGGACATAAGTGGCATTCTTTGAAGAAAAGAGAGTAGACTTTTTTCTGTGAGTAATAGTCATAGCAATCACATACATATTAAGTGGACTGTGTGATGGTAAAAACTATTTTTTGCTACATGGGTTCAATAATAGAAACTTTACATCTAGCAACCAGCTTTTACCTGCCTTGAAGTGTTGAATTGTCCTGTAGCTCCCCTACAGGATATATAAAGCATGATACAGTTTTAATGGTACTCAATGGACTACCTTTATAACGTATGAACATAATAGGTTCTCCAGAATAGGCACTCCCAAGCCTCCAAAGTTCAGAATTATTAAAGGGGTATTCTCAAATTGTCTGTTGAGCAGTTCAAAGCAAATCAATATCTTTACACTTTCCTTACATCTTTATTTCCAGCAGGGTTAGATCTCCTCCTGGAGTCTAAGAAAAATACTGATGGCACATCCTACCTTTTGTATGTGATCAGGTGCAAACTGCACATGAAACATTAACAAAAAGGAGACAGTTACACTCTGTAGTTGTCAGTCTTCCGGGATTTCCAGTTTGCTTCTGAAGGATCTTGCCCTTTGTTAACATGGAGTTTTCTGTTCTGTTGCCCTACTTCCTGTTCATCTGTTTAAATGCCCGCCCCTAAGCTTAGTCTAGTTGCTTGAGTATACTGCTTCCTGTCTACTCCTGCTCAGCTGCTCTTGTTTCCCGGTTGTTTTTTTGGATCCTGGTGAATCACCCGACACCGGCCCTGGACTCCCCCTAGTCTCATCGAGCTGTGCCCTCGCTGGTCCCGGACTCCGTCCGCCGTCTCCGGTAGGCGCTTTTGCCCGGTCCCTTCCGGTCCATATCCAACCTAGGACCCGCGTTCCACATCCCGTACGGACATTTTGGACGATAACATGTTGCCCCTTCGTGCCTCAGCTGCTGCGCATCTAGGCCTTCTGGGGTGATCGCCAGACAGCCCCTGTACAAGGGTTCGCTCCTGGTGTCCTCCCTGGGAGAGTCCGGTGTGCGGTCCTGGGAATTCCCAATTGCTCCGAATCTGGCAGGTATATACTGTGTTTATGTTCTTTTCTGTGTACATATTGTTGGTTGCATAATATAAAACTTCTTTGCACCAAGAACCCGTCTCTGTTTGTCATTGCCCTAATGCAATCAAAATCCTCAGTTCATACAATAGGATTATAATAGTGCTAAGATATGTGTAATAATTAATATGGGAATATAGACATGCATTACTGCCATGAAAAACGTAAATTTTGAGATATTTACCCACAAAAATGGCCAGCATTATGTGAGCCCAACAGCAAATGGCAAGGTGACCTTTTTTTGTTGGGTCCCTATCAAATTAATGCCTCTCTTTGTTTTAAAAAAAATACAATTTATGGTTGGACAGGAACCTGCAAATGAAGAATTAAAATAGCCTAAGGCTGAAGAGCAGGAGTGCTCAATCAGAAGGCATGACCCTGTAATCTAAGAAAAAGACTGATGGCACATCCTACCTTTCTAATGTGAACAGGTGCAAACTAAATATGAAACATAGTAACAAAATGGAAACAGTTGCACTCTGTAGTGCTAAGATATATGTAATAATTAATATGGGATGCATTACTGCTATGAAAAACATGTAAAAATGGAGATAGCACACAAAAATAGCCAGTTTATGTGAGCCCAGCAGCCAGCGGCAAGGTGACATCATTTTGTTGGGTCCCTATCAAATGAATGCCTCTCTTTAGGTTAAAAAAACTACAATTTTTGGTCAGACAGGAACCTGCAAATGGAGAATTAAAATTGCTTAAGGCTGAAGAGCAGGAGTGTTCAATCAGAAGGCATGACCCTGTAATCTAAGAAAAAGACTGATGGCACATCCTATCTTTCTAATGTGAACAGGTGCAAACTGAACATGAAACATAGTTACAAAAAGACAGTTACATTCTACAGTGCTAAGATATGTGGAACAATGAATATTGGGAATATAGACATGCCTTGCCTCTGGCTGTTGAGCTCACATAGATTGGCCATGTCTGTGTGTTAAGTATTTCAATTTTTACATGTTTTTCATAGCAGTACTATATGTCTACATTCCTATATTCATTGTTACACATATCTTAACACTGCATAGTGTACCTGTCTCTTTTTTGTTACCTTGTCTCCTCCTTGAGTGACAGTTCTGATGAATAGAACTGTAGTAGATCTATAAAGCTGGAAAAAAAACATTTGTTATAACATGTTTAGCGATGAGTGGTTTGTTCTGAGTCTACACTATTATCCCTGTATTTATACATAGTGATAACAAGGCATTTGAACAAGCACACAGGTTCAGACAGTAACAGAGAGTAGCAATTAGGGGACCTGTTGTGAAAGCTATAGACTGGTGATTTATATGGCTATGCTCACACATTGCGTTTTTATAGCATGTGTTCAGTCCACCGTCCAGAGGTGGATGTGGCCACACTCAGAGGGTTATGTGAGTGGTGCATGCAAGGCTGATATGGCGATGTGAATATTTGTATATGACACTGATTACTATATAGTGATATTTTGTATTAACTTTTAGTAGAATAGCTGATATATTGTTTTTAGCTGATATATTCAACTTGTTTTTAACTGAGATAATGAATAATAGCTTTGTGGTTAGCAAAAGTATTAAAATCGTAGATAACACTAAAAGGAGTGAACATTTGTGGTTAGAATGTTCTGGTAAGCATGCAGAAACAAGTTATTGTATCTCAGAATATAATTCTAAAACCCATGCCTTTTCTGTCTATATAAGCCTAACCAAATTATAATGACTCCGACATTTTGTGGACATTTTGCTGACTTTCTCTCTTGACAGCAAAACATTAAATAAATAGACGTTTTTTGGATTTCAGATGTCCACTATTCTTTATTTGGTAAGAGACTAATAGAATTCCACTGACAAAATGTAGCAAAAAAACACAGCAAAAAAAAGCAGCAAAAATGTAACAAAACCTATTTTTTGGAAAAAGCTTTGAAACTGCCAAGAGAGAAGGTTTTAACTGCAGAAAAAAGCATCAACAACGTAATGTGTGAACATAGCTTAGCTGTATGTCTTCAAAAGGTGAGGCGGGAAGAGGAAAAAAAAGCATCTAACTGTTGTTTAGAAATTAGTGGATTGGAGAGAGATGACTGAGATGTTAAGAGTTAACCCCTCTCCTGGAATACAACTACTGGGCTCACTCACCCCTGCACTAGAGACTAGGTGCCATAGAAATCTGCTGTACACTAAAAAAGATAAAATGTCTTACTGCAGGAGAATGATAGTAGACAGAGGGAGAGTAAAGGTGATGTCACACACAGCAACAGCGACAACGACGTCGCTGCTACATCACCATTTTCTGTGACGTAGCAGCGACGTCCCATCGCTGTCACTGTGTGTGACATCCAGCAACGACCTGGCCCCTGCTGTGAAGTCGCCGGTCATTGCTGAATGTCCTGCTTCATTTTTTGCTCGTTGCTCTCCCGCTGTGAAGCACACATCGCTGTGTGTGACGGCGAGAGAGCAACGAACTGAAATGAGCAGGGAGCAGGTGTCGGCGTCTGACAGCCTGCGGTAAGTTGTAACCAAGGTAAACATCGGGTAACCAAGGGAAGCCCTTTCCTTGGTTACCCGATATTTACCTTCATTACCAGCGTCTGCCGCTCTCACGCTGCCTGTGCTGCCAGCTCCCTGCACGTCAGAGTACACATCGGGTAAATAAGAAGGGTTTGCTTATTAACCCGATGTGTACTCTGGCGTGCAAGGAGCCAGCGCTAAGCAGTGTGCGCTGGTAACCAATGTAAATATCGGGTAACCAAGCCCTTGGTTACCCGATATTTACCTTAGTTACTAAGTGCAGCACCGCTTCCACCCGTCGCTGCTGACTGGGGGCTAGTCACTGGTCGCTGGTGAGATCTGCCTGTTTGACAGGTCACCAGCGACCATGTAACGACGCAGCAGCGATCCTGATAAGGTCAGGTCGCCCGTCGTGATCGCTGCTGCATCGCTATGTGTGAACCCAGCATAAGGCAATTGCAAACTTGCTTATTTTCATACTTTCTAACTATTTTAAGTAATTTAACAATCCAAAAATACCACTTTATAAAACTGGGATTTATAAATGAGACATTACCTTTAAAAATGTTCTTATAAAATGATCAAGACATAGAATAAATAATTAAATCAAATCATGTGCGAGGAAAAATCTATGCGACTCAACAAACTTTTGTTTGTAGAACTTCCGATATGCTTTGGGTGGCACAGAGTAAACCTTATGCACAGTCAAGCAATACGGGCAGATGCATTGTTGAATTAATATGCTGGATTAGAGTTGTAATATTAATCTAACTGTAGAAATTGGAAATGTGCTTATGCAAACAAACGTAGATTTGCTACAATGTAATATAGTGACAGTGTTAATATCTGTGATTAGGTTCTTAAAACCAGAATAATAATATATATTTTTTTAGTTATCATTTGGGGAAAGGTATTGGAGTTAGAGTCCTCTTTGTGTTGTCTGAACTCATAAAATTACAATTTGTCTTAAAGGGAATTTGTCTTCTCTGAAAATGTTGTTTAACTTCAGATATAGAAAATCTACAAGTAAGAAATAAAGTTATATTCTACCTTCAGCTGCTCACTTCCAATCATTGGGGTGGTGCAGGAAGGATTGACAGTCACTGCTTACTTTACAGAAAGCACACGGTTATTAATATCTCTTGAATGACAGCCTGCTCTGCACACACTTTTTGCACAGACTCCGTGCACACACTTTTTGCACAGCAGAATATCAGCTAACATGACCAGGAAGTTGTCACAGGGCATGTACAGATGGAACAGGGCCCCTAGGCTTGCCCTCAGACTCGAGACTCTGCGCTGTTCCTTATCTTGAAGATAAGCTCGACAGTAGCCAGGTTCAAGCCCCCAGCGTGACCTTGACTCGTGTGTGAGCCCTGATCTTACTCCCCCTACCCTGAGATCAGGCCGGAAACTCAATAACAAAAACACCACAGAAACGACGTGGACAAGGGGGAACGAAAACCCGTACACACTGCACTCAAACACAAAGGAGGGACAGTATGTGTACAAGGGAATAAAGCAAAGGGTAGGAAAGAAACACACAACTGGGGAACTTTCCCACCATACAGAAAAGCAACTGAAAATCACCATGAAACTGGATAACCACAAAGACCGGGATCGCTAAAGCTATATCTGGCAACCAGCAACGGGATTTAGAACCTTATAAAGGGTTAAAGTGGCTATGAATGGTCATTACCAGCCTGATCTCTTAGCAACCATTCACAACCCAGCAGGAATTAACTCCTGCTGTACTGGAGAGCAATGAAACAAAACACAGCTGACGCCCGTGACAGGCTGTGTATCTAAGAGATCTCAGGCTGCTTGTGTGACCAGAGTCTGATGCCGTCATGATACCCAGTGAGTGCAAAGCTAAACACTGCAGGACAGGAGTGATAACAGAAAATAAAGGTTCCACTCACAGAATATTTCTGTCTTTTTTAAGTATAATTATTTGCATACATTTTTGGTGTGAAATACTATATACAAGTGTATTACAAGTTTTCTGCTGTGATAAAATATTCAATTTCTGTGTTAAATTGCACAAAACAACACATTTTGAACTGTAAATTGTAAAGCAATGCTCCAGACTTACGTACTCTTTTTGATGGCCACTGGTATTATTTTGTTTTCTGTTTGCACATCCACCTAATGTGAACAGTACTGAGGGAGAAAAAGCTTGAAGATCATTTAAACATTCCAGGATTTTTTTGCTAAGTCTATGCAGCATTAAATGTTATTAAAACTTTATTAAGCAATTTGCTTTCAGTCCTCTGAAACACTTGCAGCTACATGTCCACGAAACCACTGCTTACGCTTTAGTCTAATTTACTGGCTTTTTTGAACTCTGTTATTAAGCACTGGGACACTGGGAGGACAAACTGGCAGTGGAGATGGAGGCACCTTGACGATGTTCATAGAACTTTGCTGTATGGCTAATAATGTAGCACAGTGCAGGGCATACACAAAGTAGAAATACTTATGCAGGATACATAACGTGATCCTCCTGAATGCTGAGAAGAGGACACCAGCTCTGAGTATCTTGCAGTGGAGCGACCCCAGTCCTAAAGTGCTTACACCTCCACTGCCAAAGTTTGTACTCCCATTGCCCAATAAGGCCTCCTTCGCATGTACGTGCCATCTGTATTATTTCGTGGATATCAAACATGCCCTTTATAACCTGTGGTGGTCTTCACATGTCTTGGTTTTCACTGTGTGTGTGAGCCACATAGAGTTATGTCCATTTTTTTCCGGCAGCAGATGAAAAAGATCAATACAATCTATGGACAAATGCGCATGACAAACGGATGGAAAACACTGATGGAAAACAATCATAACAGCGATACTGGTTTTTTATGCATGTGTGAATGCGGCCTAACGTAGCACAGAGAAGTCAGACAAGTAGGCTAAAGGGTAGGCAATGGTTTGAAGGCCTCTTAGATCCAATTTTCTTTTACAAGACTGAATCCAAATAACTTAATAAAGTGATATGTAAGGTTAGGTATCTATTATTGCAGGATAAAATTAGCAAAAAAAAGTTTAGCTAAGGTTTAGACAGCTATAGAAATCAGTGTGCTGCTGTGTGTAAGACAATGGTGGTATGATTGAGCTACAAGGTATATGTGACCATTTATACTGTCTCACAAGATATAATGGAAGCAATCAGGACAAATATTTAAGTGTATGTTACAATGAATTAAATTTCTGCTGGTCATGGTATTAGTTACCCAGTCTAAATGCACAAAGTAATATGATAATCCATAATTAAAGACCATCACTACATTATTATACCATGTACATAGTCATCCTCAGATTTGCTCTATTGCACTGTATAATTAATCCAAATGTGGGAAAAATAATTCTAAATGCATATTGTGTCATCGCTGTAATGGGAAAACACCCATCTTAAGGCTATGTGCTTACGATGCAGTTTATTTGTTAACAAAACTGCACCTTTTGGCAGAAAAACACACCTTATGCCAGAAAACATGACAAAAGAAGCATGCATTTTTGCCTTTTTTTGTCCCATATGTTTTTTTTTTGTGAAATCAATGGCTGGAAGGTTTAAAAGACGCTGGGCAAAAACGCACAGAGAACTGACATGCTGCAGTTTTTTTTGTCAACCCAAAACTGCAGGCAAAAAACTGCACGTGTGCACAGTTTGGTATCTGTGTTTTCATACAGACCTGGAGAATCCTATTGCCCAGTCACTTTTACTGTACACTGAAGATGATAAATAAAAACATCCAAAAAACAATTATGGAATTGCCATTTTTGGAAATTTCAACACACTTTGAAATTTACTCGCATTTTAGTGCGTCACATGATAAAATGAATGATGTTATTAAAAAGTACAACTCATCCCGCAAACTCCAAGCCCTCAAATGGCTATGGAGATGGAAAAATACAATATTTTTGGCTTTTGGAAGACGGAGAAGAAAAAACGTAAGCGTAACAATGGAAAATCGCAAATCGCAAGTTTAAGAGGTCAATGAAGTTTTATGTCAAAATGAAACACAATTTGCCCAAAGGGGCAACTAGAGGTACCCTAGCTAAAGATCAATAAAATGTAGCTTTTATTAATACCTAAATTAAATGAACATTTAAAAACTGGCATGTGGGGTGAGAAATGAAGTCATCACTCACAAAATGCTATAATCGGCAGCGGACCGAAGAGCACTAACAAATGGACAAATGCCCTGTTAATTCATATGATTAAGCATATAGATATCAATTTCATCCTACACTTCCTACCTAAAAGCATACAGCTAATAGCCTCCCCAACATGTTTCACCAAGACTGGCTTCATCAGGGGGCTTTATAGCCTCAACCCCCTGATGACTTCATTTCTCTCCCCACAATCCAGTTATTAATTGGTCATTTAATTTAGGTAATAATAAAAGTTTAATTTTATTGATCTTTAGTTAGGGTACCTCTAGTTGTACCTTTGGGCAAATTGCATTCTGTATGAATTAGCCCTATGCTGATTGGTGTAATACATTGAGGTGTTTGTGTGTAACTTATGTCAAAATGGACACATACATTTTCAGTTCCTAGATATCTTATATTACACATTTTAACGTGATGTATAATTGTTTGCAAGAGCTAATGTAATGTATAAACTTGTAGATAAAATTAATAAACTAATAATAATATTTATTAATTTATATAGCGCTAATAATTCCACAGCGCTTTACATAAATTGGCAACACTGTCCCCATTGAGGCTCAAAATCTAGATTGTCATGATGTATGTGCTTTTCTCCATACCATATTTTTTGTATAAGATGCCATGTGATGTATTTTACCTTCTCACTGTATTTGCTGTAATACTATGTCAGGATGTGATGTATCTTTCCTTTGGTTGTACTTACTGAACACTTTGAAATGTCTTGGGATGTAAGTAACCATACCTTCCCCCCATCTCCTGTGTCTCTGGGCCCATAATGCAATTATCTCTTGTCCACACAGCCAGGGGAACTTCCCATTGTTTCGTAAGCAGTGGATAACGCCAACTACACAAACCTGTAGACATCTCGGAGCCAACCTTCTAGAATCTTCTAGTGGGCCCAACCATTGCATAGACCCCTACCCTTGAGGGGCAGGCCCACGAGCTCAGACAATACACTCCTGTTTCTAAGTGCAGTTGGAAGCTGAGCTTTGAAGAGGGAGGGAGTGTGATCTGATTCTGCGGACAGATATCGCTGTCCAGTGGATTGTGTGGGATTTCTGGGACTCTGAAAAGGACTATTACGTCGTGATCTGGCACTTTGGATTATCGGGAGTTGCCCCCGAATCTGTTTTATTTGGACTTGTCGTGTGCTGTTCCTGTATTCCTGTTAGTAAACCTTTTAATATAAGTCACTTCCCAACCTCATTGAAAGTGCCAGAACACCACTTTATAACTATAAAAACCAAACGAACTTGTTGTATGATTTTTTAAATAAAATTAATTTTTATTATTTATGCATTAGCACATAAATAGTCAAATATACGTACGTCCCCTGAAGAAGAGGTGAAACGCGCGTAGGGACTGGTGGGGTATCCGGACTTGCTGCAATTTGGTCAGTATTGTACTATAGTTGTGATCATATAGTTGACTATTTATGTGCTAATAACAAACTATTTATGGTTTTTAGTTATGCATACAGGGCTTTCTTATATTATTGACACACAGTTGGGTGTTCATTATAGGTAGTAGCGAGGTTGAGCACACTACCATTAATAAGCGGTAATGGGAAACCATAATGTGAATTGATATTTACTTTGATGTACTATACCCTAACCCTATATGAATGACCTTTAACCATAATTGACCCTAATACTGTGTGTGCCTTATAATGATAATTGATCGCAACTACTGTAAATGATTTTGCATGCAATTCTGTTAACCCCTTGAGGACTCTTTGCTGAGGCAATTTTAAATGCATAAATAATAAAAATTAATTTTATTTAAAGAATCATACCACAAGTTCGTTTGGTTATTACTGTTAGTAAACCTGTTGGATCATCCTCGGCCTGTTGTCTCTCCTTGCTCTGCTATACACCCCGTCACACTGGAGTCCCTATCAGTATGTCTTTGGAGTGTGGGAGAAATCAGAGGAAACCCACACAAACACAGGTAGAACATACAAACTCCTTGCAGATGTCCTTGGTGGGATTTGAGCCCAGGAGCCCAGCGCTGCAATACTGCAGTGCTAACCACCATGCTGTCCAATAATTAATAGTTGACTCCAATAATATAAATCATATAGTGTGTTTTGATGTAGAAAAACATGCTATAGTTTCCAACTAATTGCAGGTAAAGAAATACGCAGACAGGCATGGAGCTTAATATATCTCAGCAACAAAAGATTACTCCTAAGACAATTCTTAAAATAAAAGGAAAGCTCTGAAATCAGGGCGTTCTATTGTTTTATGTGTATGTGTGTTGTTTTGTACAGATAACAGATATATCCCCAGCATGATATCCGTCACCGTCTTACAGTATGTACAGCATGGCACAGGAACACCAGGCGCGGAGGATGCCTCCAGCTGAGACATGATATTAGTGTTCCCAGCTTTTGTTATCATTAAAAATTATCTCCACTAGAAATGTGGAAATGACTTGGCTCGGCAATGCATCGAGCTGTAGGACGTCAGTAACATGGTAGCATTGTTACTCATCTGGCAATAAACTGATATAATTTATCCTTTTGTTCATTACAGAATACAAAATAGTTGGCAAAGTGCACTGTCATTAACAGCTAACCCTGAGCATAGCTCTCTGCGAGATGAAACATGATGCTTCGCTGATCATAGTCCACAGAGCAAAATGACTTATTGTATGAGGAACCATGGAGGAGGAGGGAGAACATTGGCCTCCAGACAGAGGACATTAGTACACAGTGCAAGGTCTTGATTTCTGAAAATCGCCCTCGCTCCCTGGGCATTTGATGCTAAAAATGTGATTAAAAGTCTTAGCAATAGGGATTGATTGCCAGCATCAGCAATAGAAGAGTCAGTTGTGCTTATACTATTGAAGAATAGGACAGTTTTAGCCATAGCAAAAATAAACCCCTTAAAGGGAACCTGTCCGATCCCCTGTGCACACAGAACCACTCACAGTTCTGGGTGAATCTCTAAAATCCCTACCTAACAGTTCCGGCATCTAGTAGCATATATAAAGAGATTTTTAGTAAATTTATTTCTAAACATTATTTATGATATGCTAACTACGCCTGTGACTAGTTGCAGGGGAGTTAGTTTCCTGGCTAGTCAGCGCACTTAGCATGTTATCATGCCCATGTTGGATGGTAACCTGCTTTACAATGCCCAACATCATGGAAGCGAGATACAAAGCCGCATGTGCACACGGCTTTGTACCTATCAGCACTGAGCTTCTTTGATGCGGGAGTATCATACCCGGCTCCAAAGACACTCAATGCCCATGATCGGATGCAGGGATTATAGATGTGCACCCTGAACTACTAGTGGTACTAGGTGCATAGGAGACCTGACCTATAAAGACAAGTGGGTTTATGCACTATGTGATTTTTGTTTTAGCATTCACTTTCTTATATTATTTTGTACTATTTTCAAGAACATGTAGCTATTTGATTTACGGTACTTAAATATATTAAATACCAATGCTAGCCCAACTGTGTCACCATCAGCTCAGTGCATTAACTTATTAAAGGGGAATTGTACTTTCACATAACTTTTGAGAATTAACTGTTCTATTTGTATACGAGGACATGAGAAAATATAAATATGTGACTGTCTAGCATTTTCACCAATTTCCTCTCTGCAGGTTCAAATTCTATTTTGCCACTAACTCTGATTTAGTGGGAGGAGACTAGTTTGTATGATTTGTTTCAATACACTTCACACAGATATGGATTTCTTCTCTTAATTTATTAGTTATATATGCTTATCTCTCTCTCACAGAGGAGGGGTGATACAAAAGCATGTGTAATAAATCAAAAAAACCCTTGCAAAGAATTTTTATTTGTATAATTTAAAATCTCAACCACGTGTGATATAGCGTGAATACCTTACTATAGGTGCACAGAAAAGGGAGAATTGCTAGCCCTATAATGGTTTATCCCTCCTGTGCCCTGAGGTTTGAGGTTTCTAGTCCATGAGAGGCTCCAGAACTTTAACCCATTATATCTAGTTGGAGAGTGATAAGTGCTAGGGATGATCGAATACTTTGATTATTCGGCTTCACGAATATTTTCCGAATACCTCGACGCTATTCAACTATTTGCGAATATTCAATGCGCAATGTAAGTCTATGGGAAACCCGAATAACAACTATTCGGAACTATTCGGTCTTCCCATAGACTTACATTGCGCATCGAATAGTCGAATAGCGGCGAGGTATTTGAAAAATATTCCCGAAGACGAATAATCGAAGTATTCGATCATCCCTAATAAGTACCCTACAATTATATCTAGTCTGTATTTACCGATATTGATTTATTTAAGCACTGTGCACTTTAACATATCACTAGGCACTTTTTGAGGCACTGCATTTTATTCGGCAGGGGCATACAGGGCTAGATAGGGTAAGCCTACTGTGAGTGGTGGCGCCATACCGCTAATTAGGGTGTCAACCTCCGCTGGTAGGTAGGGCACAGGAGGGAAAAACCATTATAGGGCTAGCAATTCTCCCTTTTCTGTGCACCTATGATAAGGTATTCACCTAATGTCACACTTGGTTGAGATTTTAAATTTTCCAAATAAAAATTGTTTTTAAGGGTTTTTTTTTATTTATGACACATAATTTATTAGTTAGCAAAATGTTTTAAGCAGCATGTAAGAAATTATATTGAAGCACTGAGCAGTATAGATGTGAATCCTACTCTCAGGTGAGGTAGAAAACATTTTAAAAAGCTTAGCATCATTTTTTCAAACGGACTTAGGAGCTAAATCCTAAAGGCTGGTGTTGCACAAAGCAGTCTTACTGGAGGGTCTCGCTGGCGTACAATTCACCTAATTCATTAATTAGGTGCATCTATTAAATGGTGTGCTCCACCACCAGAAGTATGCTTCAGTCAGGGCCTGAAGAACATTTCAGTTTTTGGGTTTTTTAGTATATTATTGGAGGTATTCACTGTGTCATGTTCTGTCAGTGCTCCCCTGCCATCAGCCACATGGAGTGTTTTTAATTAGTACTGGATCCTATCTGCCCATAAACTTCTAGAGAGGCATGACATAAGTTAGGGTCCCATCAAAGAAGGGTCACCTTGTTGCTGTTGATGGACGCACTTGAATTGGCCAATTTAAGCTCTAAGTACCTTTTAGTTTTCCTAGTATGTGCCATATAGCATTATTGCTGTTTAATTTTCATATATTCTATGTTTGCATATATTTTAGCACCTACAGATTGCTGCTATATTCTTTTCTTTGTGTTTCGTGTAGTCATAGCAGCTCGTACTTGTTCACATTTATTTGCAGATGCCGGTCAGTTTTTGGGTTTTTCCAGTTCTATTTAGTTACATTATAAATTTCATGCTAAAATACAAAAATGTAGATTCTATTTTATTTTCCAGTGTTATCTCATGCTCCCTCCATATTGTTCATGCTTTAATGAACTATTGTCATGTATCATTGCTTTCTAAATACTTTGGCTCATTAGTTAAGTATTTTAAACTTTTCCGTGAATGAATAGATGTCTTTCAAGTTGCACAAGTACTTTTTTGAGGGACATTTTAATAAATGGAATGGAGACGAAGATATTTTCCAGTAACTTTAATTACTGGAGGGAAACCAATATTGGAGGATTCCCTAAGTGCTTCTTAGTAGGATCAAAATATCTGTAATATAATTAAGTGATAATTAGCTGTCTGAGAAGTGCATTTATACTTAAAGACCTCAGAAGTAAAATTCACATTATTAGCCTTGAGTGGATGGGAGTTGGAAATTTCTCGTAAATTGTGTATAGTTTTAGAGTCTTAGTGAGTCCAAATTATGGCACAACTAGCACGGCCATCTAGTTCAAGGATTCCTGGGGCATAAATAATGGACTAACCAATAGTATTGCTCTTATATTTTTAGTAAACCTTATACATGAAGGAAATAACCAAATTGGTTATAATTGACAGCACATCCAGTTTTACTAAAAAATACACTCAAACCATGAACCCAAAATCCAAATTTTCCCTTTTTTTAAATACCTGATCAAGACAGTGTTTTGTAGCGGCTTCCCTGCATATCTTGTTAGACTCCCCCCTTCCTCATCCGCCTCCATGACTCTGGGTTTGAATAATGTGTAGGATAACCAACATTACAATCTAATCTTAGGCAACAGGCAACATGCTACTTTTCTTTGGCATGTTGCCGCTAATACATGCTGTGGAATAACACTGTTATAGAACTGAGAACAGAAAAAGACAACAATAGTTACATTTATTAATATACATATTTTCAACATAATAATTATGGCAAAGGGTCTAGAAAATGTTAAAAAAAAATATCAGAGTGCTATCTTAAAGGGAATCTATCAGGTGATTTTCTAATATAAAACTAGTGGTATCCTGGAATAGGGCTTCGGTTGCCGTTTCAGGATCTGTAACTTTTATTGCTCTATTGACTCCTGTTATCTTGCTGTAAGCCACAAAAATTCAGTGTCAAGCACTGGCTAGTCAAGCGTATGTAAATCCAAACTGAATATGCACTGATCACGATACCCACCTCTCCCATGGTGGCATCACTGATAGTAAATGACAGTGAATATTTTTACTATCACTGCTGAGGGGTGGCTGTGGGGAGCAGTATATAATCAGATTGGATTTACATATGCTTGACTAGCCAATGTATGACACTGAATTTTCTGGGACTTACAGCAAGATAACAGGAGAAGGTAGTGCAATAAAAGTTACTGATCCTAAAAGGGCTGCCAAAACCCTATTCCAGGATACCACTAGTTTTGTACTAGGAAATCCCTGATAGATGTTCTTTATGTATGTTGGAATACCAATCATTTCATCTACATTGCTATTAGTTGCCCTTTAGCAGTATACTACAAATTGTACTCAGTCAATAAAAAAGCATCTGACAAAATTACAGTATATATTTTCACAAATAGTGTATTTCTAAAGTGCTTTAAAATTAACAAATTTACATTGGTAAACTTTGAGGAAAATATTGGCCAGATGGCATCACTTATTTCACTACATTATCCCAAATCTGCTTATTTCACCGTATTACTCCAAATCTGTTCCTAAAAGACTATTGGGTATGATGTTTGTTGTGAGAATAGCAGTTTAACCTTGTGGAGAATATGATTATCTAATTACAATCATGTACAAAGCATACAAGCCTGCTCTGTATACACACACATACCCAGCATCCATACTTTCTGTATTATTAGTAGCAGCTGCAGATACTCTTCCCATTTTCCCTCCCAAAATTTCCTTTTCTGACTGTGCTCGTCTTTCCAGCTGCCAGCCTGCACTCGGTGTCATTCTCAGCAGCTGTGATCAGTTCACCTTGGCGCATTTGTGTGTGAAAAAAGAAAGAACAGGTGTTTTTCTTCTAACTATACCGACTCCCGTGTGAAATATGCCTCTTTTTTTCTTTTAGATTTTTTCAAGCCAAACAGAAGAATTATCCTGAAACGGCTTCCATTCCCCGCTCTTATTTTAAGAGTGCACATTTATTCCTGCTTGACATTCCTGTTACTTGGCGAAGTCCACTGTGTAAACAGCAGGTTCTGCTCACAGCACTTAATTTTTCTGGAACTTGTAAGCAACAAAATAAGGCAAAGCTTTCAAATGATGTATCACTACAACCAACCCAGCTGAGGAGCAGACACCACTTTATGGAACTACACAGAACAAAAATCTAAACGCAACACTTTTGTTTTTGCTCCCATTTTTCATGACCTAAACTCAAAGATGTAGAAATTTTTCTATGTCCACAAAAGGCCTTTTTCTCTTAAATATTGTTCACAAATTTGTCTACATCTGTGTTAGGCCTGTTTTACACGTCAGTGATTCTGGTACATTTGTGCTTTTTTTTTTATACATACCAGAATCACAGACATATGCAGACCCATTATAATTAATCGGTCTGCTCACGCATCAGTGATTTTTCACTGATCGTGTTTCCATGCGGCGTACACGCGTGTCCATGATTGCCGCACGGAGACAAGTCCATTTGTTTCTGGAATCACTGATGACCCACAGACCACACTATGGTGTGGTCTGTGAAGCACATACTAGAAAAACACGGACATTGAAAATAAAAAACATTTTCAACTCACCTTCTCCAGTGATGCTCTGTGCAGCCTCTGCTGTCTGCAGCTTCCTGGTTGGCTCATTGTGGCATGCATATTCATGAATGCAGCTAGAACTGACCCAGAAATAGCTGCAGAGGTGAAACAGCGGGGGTCGGATGCAGTAGAGCTGGAGACTTCAGCACCACGGACAGCGGAGCGGGCACAGGTGAGTATATGTCCATATGCAATCACAG
The DNA here is from genome assembly GCF_048569485.1 of Anomaloglossus baeobatrachus. NCBI lineage: Eukaryota > Metazoa > Chordata > Amphibia > Anura > Aromobatidae > Anomaloglossus > Anomaloglossus baeobatrachus. The sequence continues at coordinate 545,271,689 of NC_134355.1, read as the reverse complement.
AGTATGGATCACCTATCACGGATTGCACATAAACAAACCCACACACAGAGGGACATATGTGTTTTTTACATGTCAGTGAAAAACGTCTGTGTTTTTAAACACTGACGTGTGAAACAGGCCTATGTGAGTGCTTCTCCTTTGCTGAGATAATCCAGCCACCTCACAAGTGTGGCATATCATGATGCTGATTAGACAGCATGATTATTACACCATTGTGCCCTAGGCTGGCCACATTAGAAGGTTACTCTAAAATGTGCAGATTTTCAGTATTGGGGCAGCGTGGTAGAGTGAGGTCACAGGAGGAAGGGGCAGTTGTGGAGTAGGACAATGCTGTAGGTCAGGGTCGGCATTAGCACTTGGCACACCTAGACTACCAAGGGGGCCCACTCGCTAACGGCAAGGTGGCGTACCGCTAATGGCGGCAGGCCATGCAGCCACTATGGAGCTCATGAATCAGAGAAGCTGGGTGCCAGCGCAGGGAGGAGGGGGCCCCCTCCCTCGCTGAGGATCGCAGATGCCGATACAATTGAAAGCAATGATGATAGCAGAAGCAGTATGCTCCCTCTCTCATCATTCTCCTGCAACATCTGTGTGCGCTCTGCCTCTGACAGCTCAGTACAGAGAAGTGGGATGATGTCATTAGTGTGCGCGCCTGTGTCCTGAGCTGGCAGAGCCTCAGAACAGTGAATGCACTGAGGACACCGAAGGAGCGGGGGAACGGGGAGAAGTGAGTATATATTAATCACGGTGTCCTGATGACTATGGGGCTGCATTAAATTATATGGGGCTGAATAATGCTGCCACATGGGGGCTGCATGGTGCTGCCACATGGGGGCTGCATGGTGCTGCCACATGAGGGCTGCATGGTGCTACCACATGGGGGCTACATGGTGCTGTGGCAAATGAGGTCTGCATGGTGCTGCCACATGGAGGCTTCATAGTGCGGCCACATGGGGGATGCATAGTGCTGCCACATGGGGGCTGCATAGTGCTGCCACATGGGGGTTGCATAATGCTGCTACATGGGGGCTGCATAATACTATATGGAGGAATATGAAGCTGCATTATATTATGTGGAGCAATCTGAGGTGCATTATTTTATATAGAGGAATATTTGGTGCATTATTCTATATGGAGGACTATGGGGGATGCTAATACTATGGAGGAATATGTGGGTGCATAATATGGAGTAATATGCATTAAATAAATTATGTGGTGAAATATGGGTGCATTATGTTATATGGAGGAATGTGGGGGCTGCATACTTCTATACCCCCCAAAGCTGTATGTCCCCTCCACCCCACTGCTGTATACCCCCCAGAGCTCTATGTCCCACCCACCCCAGTGCTGTATACCCCCAGAGCTGTATGTCCCCCTCCACCCCAGTGCTGTATCCCCCACTCTGGAGCTATATGCCCCCCTCCTCAGTGATGTGTATACCCCAAGTAATGTGTATATCCCCAGCCTCTCCTGAGATGTATATACAGCAGTGTCAGTGTGCAGCCATGTCTGTTAGTGATGGCCACCAATCTACGCAGAACAGCCACATGCCCTGGAGGGGGTGGACAGGAGACAAGCAGGGAGGTGAGTGAGGCTGCTGCCAGCTTCCCCATACTAATGATATCTCTAATCTGTGTGTGTGTGTGTGTGTCTGTATGATGTGTATCTATGTATGTCAGTGTATATGACTGTGTATGAATTTGTCTGTTTATATGTATTTTTCTTAATTCCTCTTTAAATATGTATATGTACGTATGCTTATACGTGTACGTATCTGTATGTGCGTGTTTGTGTGTGGATGGGGCCCACTGAGACTCTTTCGCCTGGGGCTCACAAAAACCTGGAGGCGGTCCTGCTGTAGGTGGTGCAGCAGGTGTCCTTGATGCTCACTGCGGGCACTGGCAGAAACATCCAGAAACTGTCAGCGGTGAAGGCTATGGTGTCCAGAGTCTACGCATACGTAGATTCAGTTATAGGCTCACTGATGAACCGAGATCTTTTCAAACATGCCACCTCCAATCGCCATTTTCCTTAAGTCCACTGCTGGTTAGATCAATGGGCCAGAGGTGGCACATGTGCAGATGAGATCTTGAGCCGGGAGCTCAATCTGCACACGCACTGACTATAACTCTGCTACTTTATGAATTTTCACCTATTGTGGGGGTCTACAGAACTTAACTCCCATGATAGGTGAGGAATCATGGTAAAACAAGTGATACAAGATCGAACGTACAGAGTAATAATATTTTGACATAGCTGTGCATTATGTTCAATTATTTTAGTGCTTTTTTGGGGCTTTTTCAGGCAGATTCCAGATGGCCTCTGCCTAAACAACACAAAGTGCACCTATCTATAGAATGGTTTCACACACCATTTGTTTTTTGGCTTTTTCAGTGTGCCTGACCTATTTTATGTCCATGTGCCAGTTTTTGCAGTCTTTGTTCTAACCATTTTTTAATCTAAAAAAAAAAAATCTTAGCTACTCCTACCCATTAAACAGTAAAGTACAAAGAGCCCAAAGATTATCTCCATATGCTGAATTTTTCACAAGGCCATTAACTTACATTGGAAAGTTCGATCTGCAACATGGATTATGGTAGGATATATCTTTTTTTTGGCAATTGGTCATCAAAACAAAAAGGACTGGTGAAAAAGGTGCATTACATGTAATATGTCAATGATCTATCCATAAAAATAAAGGATAACTCACATACCAAAAATCTGATGTGTAAAGGAGCTCCTACATGACAGTGTACCTTTGCCATAACTGAAAATGCCTAATTTTACCATGGTGGATTGCCATGTTCCTGTCAAGGTGAGTCACCTTTTGAAAAATTCGAGAAAAGAAATGTAAAAATTTATGTATTTCTTGCAGTCGATTTCTTCCCTGTGGTTGAGCTGAATCATATTATATAAGTGCCACTTTACAATGAAGAATTCTTTGATTACATATAAAGAGTTTCTTCGTATATTACCCTGTAATGATCATAAATGGGTTGTATAATAATATAATGTAGCGTTCAATACTGTCAGCCCATCTACTGCCCACACTTTTGTTTATTCTTACTGCTAAATTAGGTGGCTCTGAACAGTTCTTGATAATGTAACGATGAAGAATGGGGGAGGGGAATACAGTTTGCACTGGATCTAAAAATATAGTTATATTACTGTGCCGTCATTGAAATAAAATCATTGTTATGTCTATACTACATTATGGCTGATTTATATTCATTGGGAACTATAGGAATAGTCCAAGTGAATGTATAATTAGATGCATATAGCATATAATCAACTAAATGTTTTACTTATTAATTAATTAATTTTATTTTATTCATTTATAGGACGCCATCAATTTCCATATAACCTTACAGACATTATTTCTTAACATTTGTATTGAAATGTGCAGATGACTATGCTTTCAATGCATTTGGGGCTATGGAATCCCAACATATCCTGGCTAAACATATCTTAACAGAATGACCTTTTGGTATACACTTATCCCTTAAAGGCTAGGTAGGGGTATTGTCATGCACCGTCCGTATCAGCACATGCGGATTACTTCTACTGTGTTGGACTCTGTTGACACTGCAGAGTCCGACAAACAACCTGGTCTCTCTTAAGTGCTCAGCTCAGCTGGGTGATAGCTCAGTTGTTTCACTGCTTCCAGCCATGCAGAGGTTAATCCTTGTTGGAGCAGCGTGCTGAGAGCCAGGTTTCTGATTTCCTTCCACAGCTGGTCTCCTCCTATTTAAGGCTGAGTGAGTAGTAGGAGACTGCCAAAGATGGTTTCTGCTTGCAGTTAAGACATCCCTGAGTCCATGGTGATTTTCCATTTGGTGATCAGCAGTTTGTTATCTGCATGATAGCTCCCTGGTGTGACTTACTCTTTCCCCATTGGTTTATTCCTCCAGTTTCTTTTTGTCTCTCTTCTGTGGATATTTGTGGTGTGAGTGAGTTTCAGATTATCCCCTTATCTTTGTCTTGTGGGTGGTGTATTACTTTGGGTCCTGTCCAGTCTTGGGTTGGGGTTGCGGGGGTATTAGATTAGGGCTCGACAGGAGACAGGGACACGCTAGTGGCTCGACTTTGACTACCTCCAAGTCTACCATCGGCATAATGGACAGCACAGGGTCCCCAGCCTTAGGGTCAGTTCAGAAGCCCCTGTGCCATCAGTACTCCCCGTGACAAGTATAGAAATAAAGCTGGACTTTCAAATTTTTGTTTAGCAAAAAGTTTGATAGTAATCACAAATATATTTCTGTTGAATCAATAGATGACATGTTGATGAATGGTGTCTGATTGATGACATTTTACATTATTTTCTTCTGAACTTTGATTTTCATTCAGTTGCTAGTGTTGATGATGATTGATGTGCTGAAGATACCCATGAAGAAATATTTGATTATTGCCTAAAACATTAAAAAAACTAAAATGCAGCTTAAAAAATGTTATTAAACAGATACAAAAAAAGAAAATGAAACAGTGAACTCGATGCCCAAGTAATGAATCACAATGCGGACTGCTATATACGCTGACACCATCTGCTTATCATAGACCTCAGTATCTTGTGGATTCGATGATAAGCCCATGGCTGTAATCAGTTTGATGCAATAATGTGTTACATGTGTTTGAGAAATGATATTTGATCTATTGGTGTCACACTTTAAAAATTCATAAAGGAATGTCAAATTGCTCACTTGATAGTTCCTAGCCTTTTGTTACCTTGTCTAATTTAGTCATACCATTATCAATGTAAATTTTTAAATATATATATAAATATATATATATATATATAAATAAATAAATATAAATATATATATATATATATATATATATATATATATATATAAACACACTGTGTATATATATATATATAGTACAGACCAAAAGTTTGGACACACCTTCTCATTCAAAGAGTTTTCTTAATTTTGATGACTCTGATATTTGTAGATTCACGTTGAAAGCATCAACACTATGAATTAACACATGTGGAATTAAATACTTAACAAAAAAGTGTGAAACAACTGATAATATGTCTTATATTCTAGGTTCTTAAAAGTAGCCACCTTTTGCTTTGATTACTACTTTGCACACTCTTGGCATTCTCTTGATGAACTTCAAGAGGTAGTCACCGGAAATGGTCTTCCAACAGTCTTGAAGGAGTTCCCAGAGATGCTTAGCACTTGTTGGCCCTTTTGCCTTCACTCGGCGGTTTAGTTCACTCCAAACCATCAAGATTGGGTTCAGGACTGGTGACTGTGGAGGCCAGGTCATCTAGCGTAGCACCCCATCACTCTCCTTCTTAGTCAAATAGCCCTTACACAGCCTGGAGGTGTGTTTGGGGTCATTGTCCTGTTGAAAAATAAATAATGGTCCAACTAAACGCAAATCCGATAGAAGATGCTTTGGTAGGCATGCTGGTTCAGTATGCCTTCAGTTTTGAATAAATCCCCAACAGTGTCACCCGCAAAGCACCCCCACACCATCAGACCTCCTCCTCCATGCTTCACGGTGGGAACCAGGCATGTAGAGTCCATCCATTCACCTTTTCTGCCTGTCACAAAGACACGGTGGTTGGATCCAAAGATCTCAAATTTGGACTCATCAGACTAAAGCACAGATTTCCACTGGTCTAATATCCATTCCTTGTGTTCTTTAGCTCAAACAAGTCTCTTCTGCTTGTTCCCTGTCCTTAGCAGTGGTTTCCTAGCAGCTATTTTACCATGAAAGCCTGCTGCACAAAGTCTCCTCTTAACAGTTGTTCTAGAGATATGTCTGCTGCTAGAACTCTGTGTGGCATTCACCTGGTCTCTAATTTGAGCTGCTGTTAACCTGCGATTTCTGAGGCTGGTGACTCAGATAAACTTATCCTCCGCAGCAGAGGTGACTCTTGGTCTTCCTTTCCTGGGGCAGTCCTCATGTGAACCAGTTTTTTTGTAGCGTTTGGTGGTTTTTGCCACTGCACTTGGGGACACTTTCAAAGTATTCCCAATTTTTCGGATTGACTGACCTTCATTTCTAAAAGTAATGATGGCCACTCGTTTTTCTTTACTTAGCTGCATTTTTCTTGCCATAATACAAATTCTAACAGTCTATTCAGTAGGACTATCAGCTGTGTATCCACCAGACTTCTGCACAACACAACTGATGGTCCCAACCCCATTTATAATGCAAGAAATCCCACTTATTAAACCTGAGAGGGCACACCTGTGAAATGAAAAACATTTCTCATCAAGAGAATGCCAAGAATGTGCAAAGCAGTAATCAAAGCAAAAGGTGTCTACTTTGAAGAACCTAAAACAAAGAACAGAATGCAAAACATTACAGCATTAGGTGAACATATGACATTTAAGATCTCATAGTTTTGCTTTTCATTTTCTTGATGGTATAATGGTAGCAATAGATAAAGTCTATGGTGTAACAATAATTCACTCAATAGGATCATACAAAGAGTTACAGAATTATTTGAATTACAAAGAATTTTCAACTTTTAAACTTTTTCACTTTTCTTTTACACTCAACCATAAGGTTTTTGACTTTTGTTTTACAATTAAAGAAGTCTCTAAAGGAAGACAGAAAACAAGCAATGTACTTCAAAGTGGAAAATGTCCTTATCCCTTACATACAGATCCTTGCATCAACTTCCAACATTGTTAATACCAGAAACCAAGTGTATTGTGTTATTGTTTTATAAAAAAGGATTAAACGACTGTTATAGCAATTCAAGTTATATGGAGGCAAGTAAAGGTAAGCAGATCTTGTGAAATTTGAAATCTCCAACTTCAGCAAAGTTTCTAAAAAAATAGATTTGTGCAAATATCAATTTTAGAAAGCTTGTAAATGCTTGGATAATACCCGAAGGAGAGAACCTTACACTCTGCAGGAGAGAGAAAGAGAGGACCATGTTGACCATAAGAACTTAGACTCTACCAGAGTCTTACCCAGTGACTTTGGAGATGAAAAATGACTATTGTACAAACTATGCTTCACTGGGAACCTGTAATCTCAGATGGCCCAGATGGGGCATCATGGTGGCTCAGTGGTTGGCACTGTTGCTTTGCAGGGCTCAAGTCCTGGGTTCAAGTTCCATCAAGAACAACATCTGCAAGGAGTGTGCATGATCTCTCTGTGCTTATGTGGGTTTACTCAACTGGGTACTACAGTTTCCTGCAAAGACATTCTAATAGGCACTTTAGATTGAGAGCTCCAAAGGGAACAGTGATGACGGTGTCTGTAAAGCATGGTGGAATTAATGGTGCTATGTAAGTGGATAAATAAATAAAAATAAATTGCCCAAGTACTAAACCCTCCTTCTAAAGGGTATAATAATTAATAACCCTTAAGATGTCATATCTGCCGGGCATGATGATGAGGAGACCTGAGGCAATGCAAAAATTTTGTTAGCCTGCTCTCTGATACTTGAGAAGAATGGTAATTGGTGGTGGGCAAGGTATTTGGTAGTGAACCACAGAACAAATCTCATAATGTTTGAATTAGTATAAAGCCAGACAGGTCAGGGATCTAGTTGGGGAGCACTAATTAGAAAAGCAGCAAGGCCTATGGTAGCTCTGTAGAGAGCCACAACTCAGGTGAGAGACTCTGCCTAAAGTACAACTATTAGTCATATACTCCACAAATCTAGCTTTATGGAAGTGCGGCAAAAAAAAAATTGAAAACAACCTGAAAACACCATCCCCACTGTCAAATATGGTGACAGCATCATGGTGTGGAGATATTTTTCTTAAGCAGGGGTGAGGAAGGCGGTCAGAGTTGATGGGAATATGGAGCTACAGTAAACACAGGGCAATCCTGGAAGAATACCTGCTGACGGCTGCAAAATTCTTGAGACTGGGGTGTAGGTTGACCTTCCAGTAGGGCAACAATCTTAAACATACTGCCAGAATTACAATAGAATGTTATAGAACAAAGCATATTCATGTGTTTGAATAGGCAGGCAAAGCCCAGACCTATTTCTCATTCACAATTTGTGGCAAGGTGTACAAATTGCTGTTCACAAACACTTTTCATGCAAACTCACTTAGCTAGAGCTATTTTGTAAAAAATAATGGACAACAATTTCAGCCTCTAGATGTGCAAACCTGGTAGAGGCATACCCCCAAGAGACTTGCAGCAGTAATTGCAGTGAGAGTATTGACTTAGAGAACACAAATGCCAGTCCCAATTTTCAGATTTATATTTTTAAAATGTATAGAAAACCATATATAATTTCTTTTACAGTTCACAAAGTCTTAGTACTTAGTGTTGGTATATCATATAAAATCTCAATGCTGTTCCTGTTAAGTTTGGTTTTTGAAAACTTTAGAATCACTCCAGGACTGCACAGGCTGTCAGATAACATCAATAGTGAATGATTTAATGTGCCTGAAGGGAAAACATTCAAGACTTTACTCCATCAACAACATTGGTAGTCTATTGCTATCATACCAGTGGCCTGTAAACATTCTCTGATTAATAGGCCAATCACATAATCTTTTTGGTGTCACATACATATGATGTCATGGAGACCTAATGGAGAGGAGGTGAACACTTTGTGCAAGCCCAGTCTATGATCAAGGCAAGTGCTCTCTGGCTGTGGACAAGAGCTGCATGGATTTCCTCAGGCCTCATTCATACATCAGCATTTTCGATCAGTATTTGTGTGCCAGAACTAGGAATGTCTCCTAAACATAGAACAAGTGTCAATCTTTATATTTTTTTCTGTACGTTACTTTCCTAGCTTTGGCATATAAATGCCGATGCAAAAATATTGACATGTAAATGAGGCCTTACCTTCTGTGATGGCAGTCTCAACTAGTTATGCTGGTGGAAAATCATCTATGCATCGCATGCCACTCAGATGACAGTTCATTAGGCAAACTAATCAAATGCCATGCCTGGGAAATCGGAAGATCAAAAATTTCATGCAACTCCTTTCAACACAAATTTCTGACCTGGGCCATGGGCAAAGGTTGTGCAAAGCGATCCTCTCATCTTTAGGGCCTAAAATTCAGGAGGAGGCTTCCAGGTCCCTGGACTGGTGGCCAGTCACTGCTGACATTGCCACTGGAGCATGGTCCTACACATCTTTTTCCTCAACAATTCTACAAAATAAACTTAAATGAAAGGACTTAAGCGGGCTTTAAACGCTACAAGATCGATACAGCGATCTCGTTGGGGTCACGGAATTTGTGAAGCACATCTGGCCGATGTAGTGATGCCGTTGCGTGTGACACCTATGAGCGATTTTGCATCGTCGCAAAAACGTGCAAAATCGCTCATCGGCGACATGGGGGTCCATTCTCAAATGTCATTACTGTAGCAGTAACGAAGTTGTTCCTCATTCCTGCGGCAGCACACATCGCTCCGTGTGACACCGCAGGAACGAGGAACCTCACCTTACCTGCCTCCCGGCCGCAATGAGGAAGGAAGGAGGTGGGCGGGATGTTCATCCCGCTCATCTCCGCCCCTCCGCTTCTATTGGGCGGCGATTCAGTGACGCTGCTGTGACGTTGCTGTGACGCTGAACAAACCGCCCCCTTAGAAAGGAGGTGGTTCGCCGGTCACAGCGACGTCGCAGGGAAGGTAAGTAGTGTGACGGGTCTGGGCAATGTTGTGTGATACGGGCAGAGATTTGCCCGTGTCGCACAACCGATGGGGGCGGGTACGCACGATGGCGATATCGGTACCGACATCGCAGTGTGTAAAGCGGCCTTTAGTATATTTTATGTTACAATTTGATTGTTTAAGTGCTATAGCTCTCTGCTCCAGAATTAAGATGAAACATATTCTTGCAATTTCTTGTAATTGTAAGAGCATGCCTGTCCATGAGTGAAAGTCATTCCACACACTGAGTGATATATGGTAATATGTCTGTAGAATCTATTTAAATGAGTCTGAAAAAAGTGAAGAAATTCTCTCACATTGTGCTCGAGTATCTTATTAATTCATCTGCCCATGCCCTTATTCTGGGAATCCTACCTGAAAGGTTCTTCACATAAGATTTCTGAAAATGCTAATTAACATCATGGCCATGTTCTTCACTTTAATGTTTTGACACCATACTGTGCAATCTTAATAGGGCTTTTTGTTCTATTCTTTTGCAATTGTGCCGTGGCCTGTCCACCTTTCTGCGCATAGATGCAATAAATCATTTTCTTATTGACTGATATGTTCATGCAATATACATACTGTTTCTTTTGCTCACTCTGAAGTTCTGAATAACCAATTAAAAAGGACATTTTGTACTTGTACTATACAGTGCGAGGAATTGTCACTTTCAACGTAATTACAAAAGGTCCTTGTGTCCTATATCCGAATTTAAGGTCACTTCAATTACTATTAGTGCAAATATATGTAAATATATGCAGGCACTGTAAATGCCATGATATAGTTCTGAAGAAACTCCAGTGGTCGTAGAACTACAACAAGCATTAATGTGGACCTGTCATTTATATACAGTGAAGAGAGTCAGTTACATATAATTCTGACAATGGACAATGAAATGTAACTGATATCGTTATGGCTACGGTATGAGATGTGGTCCTGCTGTGCTCGGAGCAAGGTTTAATAACCGCTAAAGACATAATTCTATGTCCCCCCCTCCAAATTTCCACAATTGGTCATAATCTATGTTGTTTTGTTCAGAGGTAGCAGTTTACAGAGGAAGACTGATAACAAGATTTGTTACGAGCCTCGTATTTTCCCCTAGGCACTGAAGGTCGAATGCCTAGGATTACGAATCGTGGGGGCAGTGCTAGCTACCATGAAAAAGAGAGAAGGGAGACAAGAAGCAATTATCTTCCTCCCTTCTGCATTTACATTTATCAATTGAATCATCTAAACTGATAATCAATGAGAAACTATAATTTTACTGTTCTTCTCCCTTGTTAGCATTGACCAATTGTTATGCCAATTATCTGATATTTATTTAGAGGAAACTTAGCAAAATATCATATAACTAAAACATGTCTAAAAGGTATTGCGAATTCTAAACAGTTACAGAAATTGTATTACAATACAGGGGCAAGTTTTTTGCTTGTCTTTGCATTGGATCATCTCTTACAATTATCCAACATTAATCTGAAGCATGGATGGACTCCATTTTCCTTGATAATGTTTCTCCAGAGCTGCAATATCTTGGTGAAATCTCTCACCATGCTCATCGTTCACTGCTCCGCAGTTTAGTGGAAAAAAGTCTAGATGTGAAATTAAGAAATGAATCTATAAGGACACGTTACAGCCAAGATCCTTATATGTTTTGAGGAGATTTTCCATCAAATCTTCATAGTTATCTGCTCTTAAGCTTCCAAAATAATAGTTACCATTAATACGACTGCGACCCATGTAGCCTTTTCCTTGCCCTGCAGCAAACAGAGAAACTCCTCATCTTGAAAAAGCTGATGAATCTTAGGTCCCATAGAGACTACTTCCTTTTATAATTGCTTCACTCAACCTTGGAAATGTATTAATGAGATACTTGAAGGCTGTTGCATTTTTATTCATTGAGTTTACAAAGTGTTTCATTAAACTGAACTTGATATGCAATGGTGGTAACAAAACCTTATGTGGGTCAACAAGTGCTGGATGCAGGACATTTTTACTCCCTGGCTGAAGGGAATCGCGGAGATGCCAGTCTCTTTTATTACAGTGATATTCTCTTGCACAACTAACCCACTAACACAGAAAGCAGCAGTACTTTGTGTATACACAAAGAGAGCAACCACCTTTAAGTCACCAAAGAGGGGTTAGAAATGTTGGTCCTAGTTCATACACCTCAACAGCTGGTTCCTGTTGCCCTAGGTTTCCTTAATGTGGACTGCATATCCAACCGGAATTGAAGGTAGTGCATTGCCATTATGCAGGAAGATGGATTTTAGGCTTCTTTTGGAAAAATCAATGAAGAGACTCAATTCCTCTGGATTATGACTTGTCTTCAAAGCTTCTATTAAACTCTTGATATTGTGGCATGCCACAAGATTGCCCTCCATGAAGACGTATTGGAGAAAAGCTTTATCAGTGAGCAAAGAAATCCAAAGATTACCCACTAGCAGATTCCACTGATGTAGTCTGGGATCTAAGAGCTCTGCCTTACTCGTGGGTGGATCCAAATCTCTAATAAGATGATTCAGCTCACTTTGTGTTATAAGGTGTGGTTCAGTTAAGGTTGGTGAAAGAAACTCAGGTTTGTAAGAGGAAGATGCTTCATGACACCAAGCATCCTCTTCTTCCTCCTCACTTGACTGAACTGAAAATGTTTCTGGTGCTTTTTAAACCAGCAGGTCTTCTGTATGTGATACTGGTCATACTGAGATGGAATGTTTGGATTTTGTAAAGTCCACTTTTTACTTTAAACATTTTTCGTAAGAAGGAACACCATGCAAACATAGTAATTGGTAGTATTATCGGTTGACTCTCTCCAGATCACTGGAAATCCAAAAGGCATAGATTGTCTCTTCCCATGCAACCACTGGCTAAGATGTGATCTATTGCAGCATACAGTATATCACAAAAGTGATTACACCCCTAACATTTTTATAAATATTGTATTATATCTTTTCATGGGACAACACTGAGGATGACTCTTTGATACAATTTCAAGAAGTCAGTGTACATCTTGTATTACAGTGTAAATTTGGCATGCCTTCAAAATAACTCAACATACAGCCAATAATGTCTAAACCTCTGGCAACAAAAGTGAGTACACCCCTAAGTGAAAATGTTAAAATTGTGCTGAATTAGTATTTTTTTCTCCCTGGTGTCATGTGAATCATTAATGTTACAAGGTCTCCTGTGTGAATCCAGAACACATATGTTAAATTTGGTATCCTCCCTTACATACTCTCTCTTATTGGTCACTAGAAGTTGAATCTGGCCCCTCATGGCAAAGAATTCTCTGAGGATCTGAAAAAAAAGAACTGTTGCTCTACATAAAGATGCTCTAGGCTTTAAGAGATTGGCAACACCCTGAAACTGAGTTGCAGCACAATGGCCAAGACCAGGTCAACCAATGAATTTGAGTTTACATGCGAAGTGTCATATACAAAGGTTGTCTTTTCAAAGTAGACATATGAGTACTACCAGCATTGCTGCAGAGGCTAAAGAAGTGGAGGGTCAGCCTGTCAGTTCTCAGACCTTACACAGCACAGTGCATCAAATTCTTGTGCATGGCTGTCATCCCAAAAGCCCCTTGTAAAGATGATGCACAAGAAAGCCTGCAAACAGTTGCTGAAGACAAGCATACTAAAGACATGGATTACTAGAACCATGTCCTGGGGTCTTATGAGACCAGCATAAACTTATTTGGTTTTGATTGTGTCAAGCATGTGTGGAGGCATCCAGATGAGGAGTACAAAGACAAATGTGTCTTTACTAAAGTCAGGCATGGTGGTGGGCGTTTAGGAGTGCATAAGTTCTTCCAGTTGTGGGAACCTACAGTTCATTTAGAGAACCATGAATGCCAACATGTACTGTGATATACTGATTCCAGAGCATGATCCCCTTCTTTTGGAAACTGGGACACAGAGCAGTGTTCCAACATGATAATGACCCCAAACACATCTTCAAGATGACCACTGCCTTGCTAAAGAAACTGAGTGTAAAGGTGATGAACTGGACAAGCATGTTTCCAGACCAAAACCCTTTTGAGCATCTTTGAGGCATCCTCAAACACAATGTGGAGGAGAGCAAGGTATCTAACATCCACCCACTCTGTGATTTTGTCATTGAGGAGTGGAAGAGGATTCCTGAGACCCCTGTAAAGCTCTAGTGAACTCCATGCCCAAAAGAGTTAATTCAGTGCTTGAAAACCATGGTGGCTATGCAAAATATTGACACTTTGGGCACACTTTGGGCACCCGGATGTGATATGCTAATGACCCTCGGCTCGGCTCCTGCTCTGCTGCGAGTGTGAGCTGAGTGCCATTATACTGTGATCTGATCTTGATTGGATCATAGCTGCGGAGGAGAGGGAGAGAGTAATCTGTCCATCTCCTCCATTGTCAGCTGATGTGTAAATCGCACTGCGATGTCATCCAAGTTCAGTTCGATGTTTCACTCGCACCCATAGGCTGGTTTGGGTGAGAGTAATGAGAGACTTGCAGACAATGGCAGCATGCTGCGATTTTTTCCTCAGTCCGATTAGGGATGAGGAAAATCCTGCAGATCTGAGCTGCTATATTGTCTTAAATGGAGCCGAATACAATGCAAGATTTTCTCACTTTGCACTCGTGCAAGTCATACTCCACTGTGACTCTACCCTAAGATGATAGAATACTGAAGGCTGAATAGACTAAATAGATTATATTATAGATTAGCTACTTAAAGTGTAATAATGATGATGAAATAAAGACACAATTTTTCTATAACCCTGCACAAAAAGGTGACATAATTAACTACAACCTCCTCTGGATCTTGAAAATCAAAGCAAATCAGAAAATGTAAGCATTATATTTCTTTTCAGCGCCCCAAAACTAGAAGAGTTTAATGTTTTTTGTCTCTGAATCAATTTGGCTGAAGAACAGTGTTATCAATATGATTGGTCACAAAATGGTAGGCATAAGTGGGGGCTTTAATGGGGGTACATTCAGAATTAGTGCCTAGAGTTATAAAAATTGCCCTGTTTCTTACAGTCTAGAGAGAGGGATATGAGAGGAAAGGATGGAACTTCACAGAACTACCAAAGTACAAGTGACTTTTTTGGACAATAAATGACTTTTATAAGGGACACTCACGTGGCTGAAATTGTATCCTAGTATATGTACTTTTCTGATGGATATATAATAAAACATCATCTTATTGGAGTTGGTGGAGTGGCATTTTCTTAAATTATTATTATTATTTATTATTATAGCGCCATTTATTCCATGGCGCTTTATATATTGAAGTAGTGCTAGGTTGTTGAACCCTGAGTCTTATATGCATTATTGCAGTAAATGATTTGATGCTAGAGAATAGAGTTGAGCAATTCCATGGAGGTTTGGTTCACTGGCAGCAAATGAGCCGGGCCTCCACTGGATCAAGCTTGACCCGAACCACGGAGCAAGTAACTGATTGGCAGTTTGAGCCTCCGCCCACAAACAGTCAGCTATAAGCAGATCACTTCTGGGAAAGGGTGGGCGGGATCCTTCAACTAATTTTTTGTTGTTGCACACAGGGCTGAACACCAAGCGTACCTGAGCACAGCGATGCTTGCATGAGTGAAGTTCGCACGTAAAGCATCCGAACTCCAAACCTGAACCTTATTTTTTTAAGTAGGTGGTCATTTGCTAAATCGAACCTCAGGTTCACTCATCTCTACAAGAGAATATATTTTCACTTGCTTTCATTTTGTTTCATCATAGTGACAAAGGGAAACTAGTTCTTAATGAGGGCCAGTTGTTTCAAAAACTTTATGCCCTTGAGACGGTAGTCCTGGTAGGCAGGCCTAATCTGCTGTGTAAAAAATTGGGCAACGAGTTAGGCAATAGTCATACAGATATCATCATAAGATGGTATACATGTGATTGGAGCTAAAGCTACTTATCTCACGTGTAATCAGCCTGGATTACAGTCTATGATCATTTGTAAAAGCTCTAACCAGGGCATCAATAGCTGATTATACATGCTTAGGTGCTACTCGAGCTGCCTGACGAAATACATCATCATACAGTAACAGAATGCAGAATTGGATGGTAACCATATATTTCAACTGCAATAAAATCTTACACATTTTAAGAATCAATCAATTTGCTCTGAGCAGCGATAGCTCTAGTATTATATCGGGTGTTAAACATGTCATGCATGAATAAAAAGATTTTTGCATTTCACTTGGTTACTAAAGCACAGAATTACGGCACGCTTGACATTAATACAGTCTGCTTGATAAACAGCCACCAAGTTACGTTGCGATATCTCTTACACAACTAATGTGTCACTTGCAGATAAACCATTTGTGCTCGTTCTTGATGAGACAGAGCGAGAGAGAAGGAAACAATGTCTGGGCTAGCTTTTCTATCCGTCAATACCCGACATTGCCTAATTCAGGATAGACATATATATAAGGCATTAAGGGGAGTTTTCTTGGAATAATCTTATGATTACACAGTTAAAAGTAATTACTTTTGCTTAAAATATAAAACATTTACCTTTGCATTTCTCCAACTATATAAATAGAAAAATAAATGATTCTCTGGATGATAAAGGTATTTTAGAAATAGCCAATAAAAAATCAAATGGCCACCAGGAAATCCTGTAAACAGCTTAAAAGATTTTATCTTGGCGCTCACGTGGAGCTGGGAAATGAAAAACTATATCAGTAGTATGAGAAATCCTGGGAGACAGCAGATTATTTATGAATCATTTAGGAATTCCATTTTGTCATTGCTCATCTATCTATCTGCATAGTTTAGCTAAATAGCTTAAAGGGAACCTGTCAGGTCCAATATGCACACAGAACCACGAGCAGTTCTGGGTGCATATGGCTAATCCCTGCCTAACGGTCTAAGGGGTACTTTGCACACTACGATATCGCAGGTGCGATGTCGGTGGGGTCAAATTGAAAGTGACGCACATCCGGCATCGCAGGCGACATCGTAGTGTGTAAAGCCTAGATGATACGATTAACGAGCGCAAAAGCGTAGTAATCGTATCATCGGTGTAGCGTCGGCGTAATCCATAATTACACTGACGCGATGGTCCGATGTTGTTCCTCGCTCCATGAGCAGCACACATCGCTGTGTGTGAAGCCGCAGGAGCGAGGAACATCTCCTACCGGCGTCACTGCGGCTCCCGTAGGATATGCGGAAGGGAGAAGGTTGGTGGGATGTTTACATCCCGCTCATCTCCGCCCCTCCACTCCTATTGGCCGCCTGCCGTGTGACGTCGCAGTGATGCCGTACGACCCGCCTTGTTAATAAGGAGGCGGGTCGCCGGCCAGACCGACGTCCGAGAACAGGTGAGCCCATGTGAAGCTGCCGTAGCGATAATGTTCACTACGGCAGCTATCTCAAGAATATCGCAGCTGCGACGGGGGCGGGGACTATCGCACTCGGCATCGCAGCATCGGCTTGCGATGTCGCAGCGTGCAAAGTACCCCTAAAGTATTAGTATTTAGTAAGTGTTTCTAAAGATCTTTTATCGTATGCTAATGAGCGAGGAGACTAGTCCCCTGGGCGTTAGTTCCCTGGCTAGTCACCCCCTTAGCATGTTAGTACACCCCTGTGGGCATGCTATCATGCTAACGAATGTGCAGTGTCACAGGATGATCTCACTCACTTCTCCACCGCCATCGCCACCCAATGCTGGATTTCGACTCAGTGTGCATGACCCCAGAGTTTCAGTTTGAAGCCAGGACGCGTACACCTGGCTTCATAGTGCACATGACCCAAACTCTGGGGTCATGCGCACTGAGCTGAAATCCAGTATCGGGCAACGATGGCAGCGGAGAGGTGAGTGAGATCATTCTCTGATGCTGCACATTTATTAGCATGTTAGCACGCTCACAGGGGGCTCATAGGGGTGTACTAACATGCTAATGGAGCCGACTAGTCAGGGGAACTAACGCCCAGGGGATTAGTCCCCTCGCTCATTAGAATGCGATATAACATTTTTAGAAATACTTTTTCTAAAGATCCCTTTATCTATGCTAGTGTATACATGGATGGTTAGGCAGGGATTAGCAATATGCACCCAGAAAATTTTGTGGTTCTTTTAGTCTAGTCTGACGAAGGCCGATGGCCGAAACGTCAACCTGTTTTGGACAGAACATATATGCATAATTAACTCAAAATACGGACTAATAAAAAGTGAATTTGCATATCAAATTACTGCAATTTGTGACTTTCTTTGGGAGTTATAGTGTGCCGGGGTTACCCTATATCTATCTGGGTGCATATTGCACCTGACAGGTTCCCTTTAAACTATAGTGATTTTTTTTTTCTTTGGCAACTTTTTGATATAGTGCAAATAGACATTTTGTGCCTTTCCATTCCAGAATATGTTTTCTTTTTCAACCTTCCGCTGCTTTCTGAAAAATGGGAGGCTCTTCTTAGTATGGTCAGAAATAAGGTTTGAGTTCTGACTCTGAGATGAGTCAGACTGTGAAGCTATTAGTCCATCATAAAATCAAAAGGAGTTTTCCATTGCTTGGACAACCCCTTCTCAATCACGCTCTTCCTAAAATAACATCTATCTCATCCCTGGTGTCGGCACTGGTTTATGTAACATTGTTAAATCATCCGAGCCCTGCAGCTCACCAGTGAATGCTTCACTCGTCTCTCCTTCAGACTAGTCACATAACTGGAGGGAGTCAGAGAGCAGCCACAGCTCTTACTTCCTCTAGATGTCTGTCATGTGAGCACCAGGAGAGCCAGTCCCAACACCATTGGAAGTGGAGGTAAATATAGCTGTTATTATTTTATAAAGGGTAAATATTGTGATTGAGAAGAGGTTATAGTGTGTTATTTGAATTCTGAGAAGTTGCTTTTGTCTCTACATAGCATTTCAAGTGTATAATGCAAACTGTTGGTCATATAGGGGAATGCAGGAAAAATCCACTCCTTCTTGGGGGCCCCCCGGGGGATTCACCTTTTACCCTGTGGGCCAGTCTGAGTCTGCCTCCTGTTCTACCTTCCTTTGCTCTCTCATGAGAAAAAATACACTGCAGTCTACTCTCCACTCAGTGTAATATGAATTTCTGCAATAATAAAGAAAAAAACTTCCCGTCACGAATTGATCTCTAGATATTATTTTAGTTATGTAATGTTAAGTGAGGCTGTCATGTGACACATGATGTTACTATATGTCACTTGGCCAAAACATTCCTGCAGTCTGTAAACGTTTTAGTGCCACATATCAGTAATTTTCATGTACTATTAATGTCACAATAGAGACAATGTCACTAGTGCCTAATTATTATCCGATGGAACAGAAAGATATCGAGAGTATGAGAAATGTTAAGAGTATTCCAAAAGGGTTTTTTTATAGGCTCATACTATTGTTAACCCCTTCACCCCCGGCCACTAAAACACCCTAATGACCGGGCCATTTTTTGCAATTCTGACCAGTGTCACTTTGACAGGTTATAACTCTGGAACGCTTCAACGGATCCTGGCGATTCTGAGATTGTTTTTTCGTGACATATTGTGCTTCATGTCAGTGGTAAATTTAGGCCGATATTTTTTGCGTTTATTTGTGAAAATTTAGGAAATTTGGCGAAAATTTTGAAAATTTCGCAATTTTCAAACTTTGAAAATTTATGCCCATAAATCTGTGAGATATGTCACACAAAATAGTTACTAAATAACATTTCCCACTTGTGTACTTTACATCAGCGCAATTTTCGAAACAAATTTTTTTTCCGTTAGGAAGTTAGAAGGGGTCAAAGGTCATCAGCAAATTCTCATTTTTCCAACAAAATTTACAAAATAATTTTTTTAGGGACCACATTACATTTGAGGTGACTTTGAGAGGCCGAGGTGACAGAAAATACCCAAAAGTGACCCCATTCTAAAAACTTCACCCCTCACACTGCTCAAAACCACATCCAATAAGTTTATTAACCCTTTAGGTGCTTCACAGGAACCAAAGCAATGTGGAAGGAAAAAATGAAAATTTTACTTTTTAACACAAAAATGTTACTTTAGCCATAAAATTTTCATTTTTACAAGGGAGAAAAGAGAAAGTACACAATGCAATTTATTGTGCATGTTCTCCTGAGTACGCTGATACCCCATATGTGGTAAAAATCAATTGTTTGGGCGCACGGCAGAGCTCGGAAGGGAAGGAGCGCCATTTGAATTTTTGAACGCAAAATTAGCTGCACTCATTAGCAGACGCCATGTCGGGTTTGAAGACCACCTGAGGTGCCTAACCAATGGAGCTCCCCCACAAGTGACCCCATTTTGGAAACTAGAGCCCTCAAATAATTTTTCTAGATGTTTGGTGAGCACTTTGAACCCCTGGGGGCTTCACATAAGTTTATAGCGTTGAGCCGTGAAAAGAAAAAAAATTTTTTTTACCACAAAACGGTTGCTTCAACTAGGTAGCTTTTTTTTTCACAAGGGTAACAGGAAAAAATGCACCATAAAATGTATTGTGCATTTTCTCCTGAGTACGCAGATACCTCATATGTGGTGGAAATCAAATGTTTGGACACACAGCAGTGCTCGGAAGGCAAGGAGCGCCATTTGAATTTTTGAGTGCAAAATTAGCTGCACCTGTTAGCGGACGCCATGTCGGGTTTGAAGACCCCCTGAGGTGCCTAAACAATGGAGCTCCCCCACAAGTGACCCCATTTTGGAAACTAGAGCCCTCAAATAATTGTTCTAGATGTTTGATGAGCACTTTGAACACCTGGGGGCTTCACAGAAGTTTATAGCGTTGAGCCGTGAAAAGAAAAAAAAATTTTTTTACAACAAAACGGTTGCTTCAACTAGGTAGCTTTTTTTTTCACAAGGGTAACAGGAAAAAATGCACCATAAAATGTATTGTGCATTTTCTCCTGAATACGCAGATACCTCATATGTGGTGGAAATCAAATCTTTGGACACACGGCAGTGCTCGGAAGGCAAGGAGCGCCATTTGAATTTTTGAATGCAAAATTAGCTGCACTCATTAGCGGACGCCATGTGGGGTATGAAGACCCCCTGAGGTGCCTAAACAATGGAGCTCCCCCACAAGTCACCCCATTTTGGAAACTAGAGCCCTCAAATAATTTTTCTAGATGTTTGGTGAGCACTTTGAACACTTGGGGGCTTCACAGAAGTTTATAGCGTTGAGCCGTGAAAAGAAAAAATTTTTTTTTTACCACAAAACGGTTGCTTCAACTAGGTAGCTTTTTTTTTCACAAGGCTATCAGGAAAAAATGCACCATAAAATGTATTGTGCATTTTCTCCTGAGTACGCAGATACCTCATATGTGGTGGAAAGTAATTGTTTGGGCGCATGGCGGGGCTCAGAAGAGAAGGAACGCCATTTGACAGCAAAATTGGTTGGAATCATTAGCGGACGCCATGTCACGTTTGGAGACCCCCTATGGTGCCTAAACAGTGGAGCTCCCCCACAAGTGACACCATTTTGGAAACTAGAGCCCTCAAATAATTTTTCTAGATGTTTGATGTGCACTTTGAACACCTGGGGGCTTCACAGAAGTTTATAGCGTTGAGCCGTGAAAAGAAAAATTTTTTTTTTTACCACAAAACAGTTGCTTCAACTAGGTAGCTTTTTTTTTCACAAGGGTAACAGGAAAAAATGCACCATAAAATGTATTGTGCAATTTCTCCTGAGTACGCAGATACCTCATATGTGGTGGAAAGTAATTGTTTGGGCGCATGGCGGGGCTCAGAAGAGAAGGAGCGCCATTTGACAGCAAAATTGGTTTGAATCATTAGCGGACGCCATGTCACGTTTGGAGACCCCCTATGGTGCCTAAACAGTGGAGCTCCCCCACAAGTGACACCATTTTGGAAACTAGAGCCCTCAAATAATTTTTCTAGATGTTTGATGTGCACTTTGAACACCTGGGGGCTTCACAGAAGTTTATAGCGTTGAGCCGTGAAAAGAAATTTTTTTTTTTTTACCACAAAACGGTTGCTTCAACTAGGTAGCTTTTTTTTTCACAAGGGTAACAGGAAAAAATGCACCATAAAATGTATTGTGCATTTTCTCCTGAGTACGCAGATACCTCATATGTGGTGGAAATAAATTGTTTGAGCGCATGGCGGGGCTCAGAAGAGAAGGAGCGCCATTTGACTTTTCAAACGCACAGACGCAGTGCACTGATCGGCCGCTGCAGGACGCACGGTCGGATGCGATAAAAAAAAGCGTCGGGGATACGTAAAAAAAAAAAAAGTCACGCCAAAAATTGACCATGGATGCAGATCCGTTATGTGCATCCCTGATCAGCGCTTGGTGGGACGCACGGACGGATGCGATACAAAAAGCGTCGCAAATATGGAAAAAAGTCACGCCAAAAATTGACCATGGATGCCGATCCGTTATGTGCATCCCTGATCAGCGCTTGGCGGGACGCACGGATGGATGTGATACAAAAAGCGTCGGGGATACGGAAAAAAAAAAGTCACGCCAAAAATTGAGCAGGGATGCCGATCCGTTATCTGCATCCCTGATCAGCGCTTGGCGGGACGCACAGACGGATGCGATACAAAAAGCGTCGGGGATACGGAAAAAAAAGTCACGCCAAAAATTGAGCAGGGATGCCGATCCGTTATCTGCATCCCTGTTCAGCGCTTGGCGGGACGCACGGACGGATGCGATACAAAAAGCGTCGTGAATACGGAAAAAAGTCACGCCAAAAACTGACCACGGATGCAGATCCGTTATCTGCATCCCTGATCAGCGCTCGGCGGGACGCACGGACGGATGCGATACAAAAAGCGTCGGGGATACGGAAAAAAAAGTCACGCCAAAAATTGAGCAGGGATGCCGATCCGTTATCGGCATCCCTGATCAGCGCTTGGCGGGACGCACGGACGGATGCGATACAAAAAGCGTCGGGGATACGGAAAAAAAAGTCACGCCAAAAATTGAGCAGGGATGCCGATCCGTTATCTGCATCCCTGATCAGCGCTTGGCGGGACGCACGGAAGGATGAGGTGTAAAAATGGACAGGGGATACGGAAAAAAAAAAAAAAGTTATACTCACAGTACCCAGAGGACTAGCAGGAGGATCACTGACCAGAAGAGCTGCAGAGGAACAGATGGCAGAGAGATGGACAGCTTTACAGGAGCAGCAGGCAGATCAGCAGAATGCCCAGGAAGGACCCAGCGATGGACGCAGATGTGATCAGGCCGGTGAAGACAGGTAAGAGGACGTCGGGGGAGAGCAGAGGGGGAGGGGGACAGCAGAGGGGGAGAGGGGGGGTGAGAGCAGAGAGGGGGGGGGGGAAGCAGAGGGGGAGGGGGTAGAGCAGAGGGGGAGACCGGAGAGGGAGCTGCAGAACAGAGATAATGGGGGAGGCAGTCAGATCGCGGGGGGAGCAGATCGGGATGTCGGGGGGGGGGGGGGGGGGGGGGGTTGGGGGGAGCAGATCGCGGGGGGGGCACGGCAGGGGCTACCATGGCAGCGCGCAGGGGCACCACGGGAGCGCGCAGGGGCACCACGGGAGCGCGCACGGGCTGGCTGCAAAGTGAGCACAGTACTCACGTGCAGCAGCGGTGACAGCTAGGGCGGCGGCGGCGGCAGCAGCGGCGGTGGCGTGGTACCACAAGTACCAGCCACTGCACGCTGCAGACATGTTGGGGGAGGGCTCGCAGGCCAGCACAGGCCTGGGGAGGGCGGCCACCGGCAAATCACACCGCCCCACTGCACACTGATTGGAGCGATTGCGCGTCATAGCACGATCGCTCCAATCAGTGCTGCAGGGGCTGGGGGAGACATGTTTGAGGTCCACCTATGATATGCTGCAGCAGCTGCGGCATCTCATAGCTGGATCTCACAGGATCGCACTAATTCGGGCATTATTTTTGCCGAAATTAGTGCGATCGATGTGGTTGGCGGTTCAGATTTGAACAGCCAATCACATCGATCGTCGATAGGGGGTGGCGATGCCGCCCCCCCTGGGGTCAAGCAAAGGTCCCCTGCTGTAAGAAACAGCAGGGGACATCATTTGAAAGCCGTTGCTATGGCCACGGCAATCAAATGAAGTTTAGGCAGTAAAATTACGTCCCTGGTCGTTAAGTCACGTTAAAATAGGACGTAATTTTACTGCCCGCGGTCGTGAAGGGGTTAATGTAAGTCAAGTCTTTAATAATGTTTTTATGACGGTAGACTCAACTGTTTAAAGATGCATTCTTGTTAGGTCATGCTTACTATAGGCCAGAATGACTAAACCTGACACCTACTTGGATTTTATCCTCATCAAGACTAAATAACATTTCATCTAAATATTGTATAACAAGTTGAAGATGTGCTCAATATATCATACCTCTCACAGAGGAGTGAGAGATGCAGTAATAAGGCTGTACACTAGGTGGCACTGGGGATACCTAGAGGCTGAGGGAAGTCAGGCAGGCTGGGGTCAGAACCGAGAGGACATGGACACAGGGATCAGACAAGAGAGAGCTCATAAGACAAGTCAGAGGTCAGGTAACCAGGCAAAAAGGTATGAACACACGGAGCAGAAAACAGAATAGTCAGGAGAGAAAGCCGGGGTCAGGAACCAGACAGGAACAAAGGAGCCAGGGGGGAGAAGACAAAGGCAAGTCAGGGGACAGTCCAGGGTCCAGTATCAAGATCAGTCCCTATACCAGGAGACAGACACTTGCAGCAACAGAGCCAGAAAATGATACAACTGGCAGAGTTCTGGAGGAGCATGCTCGGTAAAGAAGCCTGAGCAATTACCCAGAAGGTGGAACAGCTGAGTAACCAGCACCTCCCAGAACCAACCTGGACTCCAGTATAGTGACCAAGGTGGTAGATCTGTAAGTGCTGAAGAGCATCTCCAGGTCTGTGAGATGCTCTGCACAGAGAACCATGACACTCAATTGGTGAGCAGAGGATAAGTATCATGCAGTTCTTACAAAGATGGTGGACCCTTATGCTCTACAAAACATTATAGGAAAGAGGATGTCCAGCCTGTGATTGGTTGCAAAGGTCAGGAGACTAGAACACCATGCCATTGGCTGTTTCTAAACCCATTTCTGGGTGCAAAAAATAAGACTGCAAATATTTATATTCATAATAAGCCATAGAGAAGACACAATATGAATAAAAAGACAACTTTAAGGAAACATTTTATTTTTACAGAATTGTTTTATAGGCATTTACCAGCCAACATTTGAATAATTGTAAAATATGCTTTGATAACAATGTTCACTTTCATTGTATGCAGGTATGACAGGGAAAATTTGGCTCAGCAACATTTCAATCAGAAGCCTATTTGCCAACATTATGAAATCATCTCTAAGAGCACTTTGCTGTTGAGAAGTTATGACTAATACTCCGTAGCAATAGATATAATAAAATAGGCGCACAATCATGCATCACAGAAGCTGGGTTGTGCATTTGTAGAGAAAAAGAAATTAGACCATCTCTTAGGCTATGTGCGCACGTAGCGTTCTGCCCTGCAGAAATTTCTGCAGCGTTTTGAACAGCACACGTGCGCTTCAAATCGCTGCAGAAAGAGTCTGTAATGAAAAAAAAAAAAAGTCGATTCCATGCGCTCTGACTGCAGCTCCTTCTATAGACAGAGCGGGCGCTGCATGCAGAGCACAGCAAAGAAGTGACATGTCACGTCTTAGAACGCGCGCTGCGGTGCAGATCGCAGCGTAACTGCATGCAAATACGCAACGTGCGTACATAGCTTTAGGGCTCATGCGCACGTAACTGCAGAATATTCTGCAGAGATTTGACAGCACATGTGCGCTTCAAATCGCTGCAGAAACACTGCATACTGGATTCAGTTTTTCTGTGCAAAAAAAGCCGATTTCATGTGCTCGGGATGCTGCCCACGCCATAGACAGAGTGGGAGCTGCATCCAAAATGCATAAATTAATTGACATGCTCATTTTATAAACGCACGGATTTGGGACAAAATTTTGCACCCAAATCGCTGCGTTCATAAAAGCATTATGCGCATGTATCATGCACAATGTTCATAGATTGTGCAGGGGATGCAGGATGCATGCATTTACGCTGCAGTGCAATACGCAGCGTAAATGCATGTAATTACGCAACGTGCGCATGAGCTCTAAGGCTTCAAAATGTAAAACCAAGATCAGCTCTTTCATACCAATGGCTTTACTACACAAAAAAAAAACTTTGAAGCTTTGCGAAGCAGTATGTAAGAATTAGACACAAATGGGGTGTAAAATATCTCCAGGAAATGTTCACTCTCAATGAATTAATGAATTGAGAGAGGCATAACAGCGTGGCACTTCTTTTCTTGCTTGAGACATGACCCTGATCTTAAAACATGTCTGGGTCCCAGAGGTTGAACCCACATCTATTAGACATTTATGGCAAATCAAGTAGACATACCGTAAATGTCCAAGATAGGAATACCACTTTAGGCGTTTTTTGCCATGGTTTTGACTTGGTTTTTGCAGCAGAAAAGGTGCAGTTTTTGCTCATAAGCTTCATGCAGTCCTTCCCCAGCAAAGTCTATGAGAAATCCAAAATGCTGTGTGCACACTACATTTTTTTTCTTACAGGTTTTGCTGCAAAATTTCTGCATTTCTGCAAAAACTCACCAAATGGCAGTAAAAACGCATGCATTTTTAGTGCCTTTTTGCAGGTAGGTTTTTCTGCCAGAAGGTGTGTTTTTCGCTGGAGAAACAAATCCGCAGTGTGCGCACATAGCCTTAAACTTTTCAAGAATTATTTTGCATGTTCACAGGCATTGCTAAAATCAGAAAACCTGGAGTATAATTTCCAATCATGTAACAGGTTTTGGGATTAGAGATGGGTGAGTTTATTCGTGTGGAAATTAATTCTACTCAAAAATTTCCAACAATCTGTATTCTCTAGAATTTACCATCCAACTGATGGCGCCATTTGCTGAACTTTAGAGGCCAACAAAATGTAAAAAAAACCAAAACACAATATGTAAAAAAACAAAACACAATACTCACCTCTACTGTCCTGGCACCCCTGCTGCCACTAGTGCCCACCTTCTGGTCCTCGGGACCTGTCTATTCTTCAGTTGCAAATTAGAGTCTTCTCTCTGGAACACGACTTTTGGCTTTGGAGGTCGCGATGCATTTTGGCAAATTCAAATTTTGTCAAATCTGCTCATCTCTACATTCGACTAAGGGGAGCTTTGCACACTACGACATCACAGGTGCGATGTCGGTGGGGTCATGTCGAAAGTGACGCACTTCCTGCGTCGTTCTCGACATCGTAGTGTGTAAATCCTAGATGATACGATTAACGAGCCCAAAAGCGTCGTAATCGTATCATCGGTGTAGCGTCGGCGAATTCCATAATTACGCTGACGCGATGGTCCAGTGTTGTTCCTCGCTCCTGCGGCAGCACACATTGCTGTGTGTGGAGCAGCAGGAACGAGGAACATCTCCTACCTGCATCACCGTGGCTCCCGTCGGCTATGCGGAAGAACATCTCCGCCCCTCCGCTCCTATTGGCCGCCTGCCGTGTGACGTCGCAGTGACGCCGCACGACCCGCCCCCTTAATAAGGAGGCGATTTGCCGGCCACAGCGACATCGCACGGCAGGTGAGTGCATGTGAAGCTGCCGTAGCGATAATATTCGCTACAGCAACTATCACAAAGATACCGCAGCTGCGACGGAGGTGGGGACTATCGCGCTCGGTATCGTAGCATCGGCTTGCAATGTCGTAGTGTACAAAGCTCGCCTAAGTTTTAATGAACCTAATGTCAGAAGATTAAAGAAGGTTATAATAGTGTTTTAACAAAACTGAAAGTCATAATTAGAGTTGAGCGCGGTTCTAGGTTCGAGGTTCTCCAGTTCAAGGCTCGAGTGATTTTGGGGCCTGTTCTAGATCGAACTAGAACTCGAGCTTTTTGCAAAAGCTCGATAGTTCTAGAAACGTTCGATAATGGTTCTAGCAGCACAAAAACAGCTAATTCCTAGCTGGCTTTCCGCTGTAATAGTGTAAGTCACTCTGTGACTCACACTATTATGAAATTTCAGTGTATAGTGTGCGTGAACAGCGCCTTCAGATAACTGCTGTTTGTATAATGGCGATCGCCATTTTTATTTTTTTTTTCCTTGTCTTCCTTCTCTAAGCGCGCGCGTCTTGTGGGGCGGGCCAGCATGTCAGCCAATCCAATGACACACACACAGCTAAGTGGACTTTTAGCCAGAGAAGCAACGGCATGTGTGATAGGATGTCCATGTCACATGTCCCTGCATTATAAAACCGGACATTTTCCTCCAGCACGCCATTATCTGCCTTCTGCGTCCTTGGTGTCAGACATCACTGGCGCAGCTCCGTCCTTTGTCCTATCGCCGATACTGCTGTATGCGCTCCATAAACAGTGCTGGACAGCTTAGGGAGAGCAATTTCTATCAGTCCTTTTAAAGGGCTCGTACCGGCAGGGTCATTGCCATAGGTGACAGGTCCTGAAAACAGAGACAGCGTCTGTGTAGCTAAGGTCAGGGATTTCGTCGCTACATTTCCCCATTAGGAGGGAATAGAAAGGCAGGCTTCCTTTCCTCTACCCAGAGCCCCACAATCCTGGCACTGTACCCTCCTGTCCTCTGCACACTCCAACTCATTATAACTAAGCCATTATACTAGCAAACACTCAGTGTACCTAGTGGCATCCTAAACGTGGCTATTGGACTTTTGTCTAGTCCCACTAGTGCAAAGATATTTGCAGCACATCTGCCTGCATTGCACACTCCAACTCATTATAACTAAGCCATTATACTAGCAAACACTCAGTGTACCTAGTGGCATCCTAAACGTGGCTATTGGACTTTTGTCTAGTCACACTAGTGCAAAGACATTTGCAGCACGTCTGCCTGCATTGCACACTCCAACTCATTATAACTAAGCCATTATACTAGCAAACACTCAGTGTACCTAGTGGCATCCTAAACGTGGCTATTGGACTTTTGTCTAGTCCCACTAGTGCAAAGACATTTGCAGCACGTCTGCCTGCATTGCACACTCCAACTCATTATAACTAAGCCATTATACTAGCAAACACTCCGTGTACCTAGTGGCATCCTAAACGTGGCTATTGGACTTTTGTCTAGTCCCACTAGTGCAAAGATATTTGCAGCACGTCTGCCTGCATTGCACACTCCAACTCATTATAACTAAGCCATTATACTAGCAAACACTCAGTGTACCTAGTGGCATCCTGAACATGGCAATTGGACTTTTGTCTAGTCCCACTAGTGCAAAGATATTTGCAGCACATCTGCCTGCATTGCACACTGCAACTCATTATAACTAAGCCATTATACTAGCAAACACTCAGTGTACCTAGTGGCATCCTAAACGTCGCTATTGGACTTTTGTCTAGTCCCACTAGTGCAAAGACATTTGCAGCACGTCTGCCTGCATTGCACACTCCAACTCATTATAACTAAGCCATTATACTAGCAAACACTGAGTGTACCTAGTGGCATCCTAAACGTGGCTATTGGACTTTTGTCTAGTCACACTAGTGCAAAGACATTTGCAGCACGTCTGTCTGCATTGCACACTCCAACTCATTATAACTAAGCCATAATACTAGCAAACACTCAGTGTACCTAGTGGCATCCTAAACGTGGCTATTGGACTTTTGTCTAGTCCCACTAGTGCAAAGATATTTGCAGCACGTCTGTCTGCATTGCACACTCCAACTCATTATAACTAAGCCATTATACTAGCAAACACTCAGTGTACCTAGTGGCATCCTAAACGTGGCTATTGGACTTTTGTCTGTCACACTAGTGCAAAGACATTTGCAGCACGTCTGTCTGCATTGCACACTCCAACTCATTATAACTAAGCCATTATACTAGCAAACACTCAGTGTACCTAGTGGCATCCTAAACGTGGCTACTGGACTTTTGTCTAGTCACACTAGTGCAAAGACATTTGCAGCACGTCTGTCTGCATTGCACACTCCAACTCATTATAACTAAGCCATTATACTAGCAAACACTCAGTGTACCTAGTGGCAACCTAAACGTGGCTATTGGACTTTTGTCTGTCACACTAGTGCAAAGACATTTGCAGCACGTCTGTCTGCATTGCACACTCCAACTCATTATAACTAAGCCATTATACTAGCAAACACTCAGTGTACCTAGTGGCATCCTAAACATGCCTATTGGACTTTTGTCTAGTCCCACTAGTGCAAAGTCATTTGCAGCACGTCTGCCTGCATTGCACACTCCAACTCATAGTTACTAATCCATTATACTACCAATTTATGCTGCCAGTTTAGGGGCCGTAGTTGCATTGTCAGGGATATTTATTCTTTATTATTCTGCTGTTAATAAAGCTAGACCACCGCTGCAATCTACACCACCTCTCAATTTTTACTACCACATTTTCAGTGCACAATCTTGTCGCAATCAACATGAGTGGCAAAATGACAGATGCTGGTGGAAAGGGGAAGAGGCGTGGTGGAAAAGGAAAAAAAGGTTTTGTCCATGGGGAAGGTGGCAAAGCTCCATTATCATCTGCTGAAGATAGACCATCTACCAGCAAAAGTAAGATGTCTACTACTTACCGTGGACAATCCGATGTGCTCCCTTTTTTACGGACACGAACAACAGGAACAAAGGTAGATGATGGCCAAAAAAGGAAATTGCTTGAATGGATCTCAAGTGGTCCAATAAGTGCCCTCTCAGCCACTTCAAGTACCACATCCAAAAAACAGCAGTCCTCTGAGTTGTCATCCCAATCAAACTTGCTTTCTCCCAGCTCTGAAGTCTCCATCAGCCCTGCACAGTATGGTGGAACTGAGATGGCTGAGTCTGCAGAGCTGTTCAGTCACACTATAGCCTGGGAATCAGAGGTCTGCTCCCAAGCTACAGTGAGTACAGAACATGAAATGGTCTGCAGTGATGCCCAGAACCTTTGTGACTCTGATTCAGGCCGTGAGGACCAAGTTTCGGAGCATAATGTTGACCCTTTGTCACAAACTGTAACACCTGTGGTTATAGACAATGAGGAACATACTGATGAAGATGAGATGCAGATACCCGATTGGGATGACAACTTAAATATTCGGTCAGGGCAAGAAGAGGCTCGGTCTGAGGGGGAGGGGAGTGCAAACACAACAATTGATGATGAAGTTCTAGATCCTACCTACTGTCAACCCACAGTCAGGCACTCGAGGAGGTCAACAGAGGTGGTGGAGGAGGATGCAACTGATGACGAAGTTACCTTGCGCCTTCCTGGACACAGTCGGAGTACTGGTAGCACGTCTACAACTGCATCCTCAGCCACCACTCTGCCTCTGAGCATTAGTCGGGGTGGATCAACAGGTCGCATGCCCTCTAAGCCTTGCCTAGCCTGGTCCTTTTTTGACATAGCAAAAGATCGCCCAAATTATGTGATCTGTAAAATTTGTCATGGTTCTATTAGTAGAGGTCAAAACCTCAGCAGTTTGACAACTTCTTCCATGAATCGTCACATGAATAAATATCATATGTTCCGGTGGGAAGCTCACCTTGCTGCAATGCGGCCTAGCGGAGCGAACCATCCACCGCCTGGCCCTTCCAGTGCATCCGCGCGCTCTTCATCTTCTAGGACTGTGGGGACAGCTGTCACACCTGTTTTTCCACGCACAACTTCCACCACTGTAACCGCAACAGGCACTTTGCTTGGTAGGTCATCAGTTGGTTTGGAAGGGGAAACAAGTGAGTGTGTACAGCTCTCTCAGACATCGATAGCACCAACGTTGGATGAAGGCAACATCATGTCTCCGCCTGCACTTTCCTCACAAACCTGCATTTTTCCAGGGACACCCTACTCAACACCGTCTACACACAGCAGCCAGATCTCTGTCCCTCAGATGTGGTCAAATAAAAGGCCACTTCCTGCGACGCATGACAAAGCTAAGAGGTTGACTCTATCCCTCTGTAAGCTCTTGGCTACCGAAATGCTGCCTTTCCGCCTGGTGGACACACAGGATTTTAGAGACCTTATGTCTGTCGCTGTGCCCCAATACCAGATGCCTAGTCGCCACTACTTCTCTAAGAAAGGTGTGCCCGCGCTACACCAGCATGTCGCACACTACATCACCGCTTCCTTGAGAAACTCTGTGTGTGAACGGGTGCATTTCACCACCGATACTTGGACCAGTAAGCATAGACAGGGACGTTACATGTAGCTGACTGGGCACTGGGTAACTATGGTGATAGATGTTGAAAGGTCTGCTGCACAAGTCTTGCCGTCCCCACGACTTGTGTGTCAATCCTCTGTCTGTCCAAGTTCCGCCACTGCTTCTGCCTCCTCCACCTCATCTGGGTCCTCCACCTCCACCCCAAGCCTGCTTGGTCAGGCCACCAGCGTTCTCACTGCGCAGAAGGAATCACGCACGCCTCATTACTATGCTGGCAGCAGAGCGCAACGGCATCAGGCGGTCTTTAGCTTGACATGTCTTGGGAATAAGAGTCACACAGCTGAGGAGTTGTGGTCAGCTCTGCGGTCCGAGTTTAATAAATGGTTGTCTCCGCTCAACCTGCAGCCTGGTAAGGCCGTGTGCGACAATGCTGCAAACCTGGGTGCGGCCCTTCGCCTGGGCAAGGTGACACACGTGCCTTGTATGGCTCACGTGTTGAACCTTGTTGTCCAGCAATTTTTAACACCCTATCCCGGCCTAGATGGCCTTCTGAAAAGGGCACGAAAACTGTCTGCTCACTTCCGCCGTTCAAGCGCCGCAGCTGAGCGACTTGCATCGCTCCAGAAGTCTTTGGGCCTGCCGGTTCATCACCTGAAATGCGATGTGGCGACACGCTGGAATTCAACTCTCCACATGTTACAGCGACTGTGGCAGCACTGCCGAGCCCTGGTGCAATACGTCATGACGTATAGCCTGGGCCAACGAGATGCAGAGGTGGGGCAGATCACCCTGATGGAGTGGTCTCAGATCAAGGACCTATGCACTTTTCTGCACAGTTTCGACATGGCGACGAATATGTTTAGCGCTGACAATGCCATTATCAGCATGACAATTCCAGTCATTTACATGCTGGAGCACACGCTAAACACTATTCGGAGTCAGGGGGTGGGACAACAGGAAGGGGAGGAACTACAGGAGGATTCATATGCGCAAGGGACAACAACATTACCAAGGTCCAGATGTTCATCATCACCAACGCGGCAGGCATGGGACCATGGGGGACAGGGATCAACAAAGGCGCATGGTAGCAGGCTAAATATTGAGGAAGGTGCAGGACAACATGAAGAAATGGAGGACGAACTGTCCATGGACATGGAAGACTCAGCGGATGAGGGAGACCTTGGTCAAATTTCTGTTGAAAGAGGTTGGGGGGAGATGTCAGAGGAAGAAAGAACGGTTAGCACCTCTATGCCACAAACACAGCGTGGACTTGGTCCGCATGGCTGCACAAGACACATGAGTGCCTTCTTGTTGCACTACCTCCAACATGACCCTCGTATTGTCAAAATTAGAAGTGATAATGACTACTGGATTGCCACACTATTAGATCCCCAGTACAAGTCCAAATTTTGTGACATAATTCCAGCCATAGAAAGGGACGCACGTATGCAGGAGTATCAGCAGAAGCTGTTACTCGATCTTAGCTCGGCTTTTCCACCAAACAACCGTGCAGGTGCAGGGAGTGATTCTCCCAGTTGTAACTTGCCAAACATGGGACGGTCTCGTCATCTTCAACAGTCTACCCGTACCAGTAGGACCGTATCTGGTGCTGGTAACAACAATTTTATGGAATCTTTTCATAATTTTTTTAGACCCTCCTTTGCAAGGCCACCAGAGACAACAAGTCTGACACATAGTCAACGGCTGGAGAGGATGATACAGGAGTATCTCCAAATGAACATCGATGCCATGACTTTGCAAATGGAGCCTTGCTCATTTTGGGCTTCAAATCTAGAAAAATGGCCAGAGCTATCCAGTTACGCCTTGGAGATTTTGTCGTGTCCAGCTGCCAGCGTTGTCTCTGAACGTGTCTTCAGTGCTGCTGGGTGTGTGCTGACAGATAAGCGCACGCGTCTGTCCAGTGACAATGTGGACAGACTGACGTTCATCAAAATGAACAAGTCATGGATCATGAAGGAATTTACTACCCCTGTGTCATCCTGGGGAGAGTAAATGCTTGTGGATTTGGAATGTGCTTGATGCAAATCAAAACATCCTGTTTGCGACTAGGGCACAAGTGCTGCCACTGAAAGGGATGGGTGTGTGTGGGGCCCAATTTTTGGAAAAAAGGGAGACTCCACTTGGAGTAACCCTTGCTTGCTGTGTTTTTTAAAAGGAGCCAAGATGAACAAGTCATGGTTCAGCAAAGACTTTTACCTACCCCGGTGTCATCCTGGGGACGGTTAATTATGGCGTATTTTTGAATGTGCTTGATGCAAATCTAGCTGTGAAGTGTACAACTGGGGCACAACTGCTGCCACTGAAGGGGTGGGTGTGTGTGGGGCCCAATTTTTGGAAAAAAAGGGAGACTCCGCTTGGAGTAACCCTTGCGTGCTGTGTTTTTTAAAAGGAGCCAAGATGAACAAGTCATGGTTCAGCAAAGACTTTTACCTACCCCGGTTTCATCCTGGGGACGGTTAATTATGGCGTATTTTTGAATGTGCTTGATGCAAATCTAGCTGTGAAGTGTACAACTGAGGCACAACTGCTGCCACTGAAGGGGTGGGTGTGTGTGGGGCCCAATTTTTGGAAAAAAGGGAGACTCCGCTTGGAGTAACCCTTGCTTGCTGTGTTTTTTAAAAGGAGCCAAGATGAACAAGTCATGGTTCAGCAAAGACTTTTACCTACCCCGGTGTCATCCTGGGGACGGTTAATTATGGCGTATTTTTGAATGTGCTCGATGCAAATCTAGCTGTGAAGTGTACAACTGGGGCACAACTGCTGCCACTGAAGGGGTGGGTGTGTGTGGGGCCCAATTTTTGGAAAAAAAGGGAGACTCCGCTTGGAGTAACCCTTGCTTGATGTGTTTTTTAAAAGGAGCCAAGATGAACAGAGCTGGGATCAGGAAAGACTTTGCTACCTACCCCGGTGTCATCCTGGGGACGGTTAATTATGGCGTATTTTTGAATGTGCTTGATGCAAATATAGCTGTGAAGTGTACAACTGGGGCACAACTGCTGCCACTGAAGGGGTGGGTGTGTGTGGGGCCCAATTTTTGGAAAAAAGGGAGACTCCGCTTGGAGTAACCCTTGCTTGCTGTGTTTTTTAAAAGGAGCCAAGATGAACAAGTCATGGTTCAGCAAAGACTTTTACCTACCCCGGTGTCATCCTGGGGACGGTTAATTATGGCGTATTTTTGAATGTGCTCGATGCAAATCTAGCTGTGAAGTGTACAACTGGGGCACAACTGCTGCCACTGAAGGGGTGGGTGTGTGTGGGGCCCAATTTTTGGAAAAAAGGGAGACTCCGCTTGGAGTAACCCTTGCTTGCTGTGTTTTTTAAAAGGAGCCAAGATGAACAGAGCTGGGATCAGGAAAGACTTTGCTACCTACCCCGGTGTCATCCTGGGGACGGTTAATTATGGCGTATTTTTGAATGTGCTTGATGCAAATCTAGCTGTGAAGTGTACAACTGGGGCACAACTGCTGCCACTGAAGGGGTGGGTGTGTGTGGGGCCCAATTTTTGGAAAAAAGGGAGACTCCGCTTGGAGTAACCCTTGCTTGCAGTGTTTTTAAAAATGATCCTAGATGAACAGATCTGGGATCAGGAAAGACTTTGCTACCTAACCCGGGGTCATCCTGGAAACGGTTAAGTATGGCGTATTTTTTAATGTGCTTGATGCATATCTACCTGTGAAGTGTACAACTGGGGCACAAGTGCTGCCACTGAAGGGGTGAGTGTCTGTGTGGCCCAATTTTTGGAAAAAAGGGAGACTCCGCTTGGAGTCACCTTGCGGTATTTTACATGATTTTAGAAGGGCGTACCATGCCTATATCTGTGTCTCCTCTTTTTCCTTGTCCTGCTCTTTTGTTTTCGCATGAGTATATGTCCTTGTCACTTTCCCATGTGTTTGTGTTGTGTTGTGAGTTGTTTGTCACCTTTTGGACACCTTTGAGGGTGTTTTCTAGGTGTTTTTTATGTGTTTGTGAATGCCTGCCATTGTTTCCTATGCGGTTCGAGTTCGGTTCGTCGAACGTTCGACGAACCGAACTCGAACGGGGCCTCCGTTCGGTGAACCGACCTCGAGCCGAACCGGGACCGGTTCGCTCATCTCTAGTCATAATGCTGTGGGCTTCCATTATTAAAGAGAAGATAGCTTCCTAAAGAAACTGAAAATTTGTGCCACTTTCTGAGGCATACCTTTTTTCAACAACTGTGTAAAAAAAGTCTGCATCAAGGAGCTCAAGTCATGAGGGAAGCAAGGGTTTAAAAGATACATGCCATATTGGCCTTTACAACTAGAAATCTTAAAATATTAAGATAATCTGAACACTAGGGGTATCTGTACATATTTAATATTTGCAGCTGATTTCTCTGCTGAGTAAAATAATGTGTTTTGTTAGTTTTTTTCCCATTGATTTAATTGGGTGAAAAAATGCTGCAAAAAACTAAAAGAAATTGACATGCTGCAGATTTGAAAAAAAAAACGAAAAAAAAACCAAAACACTTTCAAGGTTCTAATCTGCAAGGAAAAAATAAGCAGCATGTATTTGATATTTCAGAAATCTCATACACTTTTCTCTTATTGTAAAATACTGCATTTTTTCTGCTTCAAAAAAGCACAAGAAAAAACATGGTAAAAAACACAACATGTGAACAAAATCTAAATGAATGGACCCCAAGCTTTCTACATTGGCGTTCCCATTTCATATATCCAGGAGTAGAGGAAGAAAGGTGCATTAACCGACACCTTGCATAAAAGTTCATTTCACTGAGAATGGTGCGCAAAGAACCTGAAGAACCCATAGAAGCACATGCAGCACCAAACGGCCATCGTCCCCTGGAGTGCCTGCACTCGGCATCTCTCCCACATGGTCTTAGAGCACCATTCTCAATAAAGTGGACTTTTATGCAAGGCGTTGGTTAGTGCTGCTTTCTTCTTCTAGTCCTGGATATATTATCGAACTTTCTTCTGATTACTAGCATGCACCCTTTGCCAGCTCTACACAGAGTATCCGATCGGATTCCTCTCTTTGCAGCACCTAACAAGGTATTCCCGGTTGGTGGAAGACCATACTTTTCTGTTGTCCAGAGTTCCCCTCTCAACTTTGTGAGGGGGTTGTGAGCCACACTGAGATGCCCACCACTGGAGTAGTTACATCCTGCACCAATCCTCCACAAAGTAGAAACATCCAAATCCTCCATTACCAGTATGATAATAGCCAAACCTTTCCAATAGAAATCACCCTGAGACAGGAGACTTCCATTCAGGGTTTCCCACCTTATCACAATTCAGTATTCTTGCATCAAGCACTGCTATCACACTATTACATCCAGCTTCAAGCATCTTCTCTGACTGGAAGCATCAACCTATCTCTAAATTACTAAACTGAATCTGAAAATCTCCAAGGCCAGTATATCCAGATCCAGAGTTGCTTTTCTGTGTGGGGCTACTCATAAAAGTCATCATCTGTACACCAGCTTTTCATAGACATTTGTTTAACTTGGAGCTAAAGCACCAAACTGGCAGTGGCAGACAGTCGCGAGCCACAGATCATGATCCAGAAAGCCACACGGGGCTCAGGATCCAAAGATTGGGAACAATTGCTCTAAATATTTCTGTAGATACACTGTCTTAAAAGAAACTATTTCTCTCCATATTAGCTCTGTCCTAACACACCACTGTTACTCTATCTCAGTTGTCCCCATCCTTTATGACCTTGAGGACCACGTTCAGCTCTGAGAGAGGGTCACTAACCAAATCCAGCTCTGAGAGTTGTTCGCGAGCCACATCCAACTCTGAGAGAGGGTTGTGAGCCACATCCAGCACTGAGAGAGGGTCATGAGCCCCATCCAGCGCTCTTTGCCTCAAAGTAGTGACACCCAGAGCCCCCATTACTGGTATAATGACAGCCAAAACTTTTCCACAGAAATAAAACAGAGGCAGTATATAGATCAAGGGGATCCTAGCCTACTCCCATCCAGATCTGTTCTTCTGTGTGGAGCTACTTACAAAAGTCACCATCTGGAGACCGCCTCTTCATAGCTGTTTGAAAGTCCAGTGGCTTATGCACCAAGCTGACAGACAGACACAAGCCACACATTACAGGCCCGCAAGCCACATGTGGCTCCCGAGCTATAGGTTGGGGACTCCTGCTCTATCTAAACAAACTAGCCAAGGCAAAGTAGCTTGTTGGTATCTCCCTAGACTCAGCTTGGATGCACATGACCCAATTGTCTACCACAAGAATGCTGCTTTCAGATGCAGAAGTTTCCTGGAACTAATAATTTATATTTTTTTTATAGACTGCCATTGAATATTTTTCTCCAAATGAATCACAACACATGATTCTTATACCAATAGTCTGAAGCAAAGAATTTTCTGAAATAAATGCATTTGATGAGTCACAACTGATTCCTATTTCCTACTTTTCTAAACGTCTAATGTGGTTCTAACTATTTATATTATTAAACTTTGAAAAGATGTAGGGCGTTTTAGAAACTTGATAATTTCCTGTAAAGATGAAGAAGCACTTTTAGTAGAAGATTATTAAATGACAAGAACT
Organism: Anomaloglossus baeobatrachus; assembly: GCF_048569485.1. Taxonomy (NCBI): domain Eukaryota; kingdom Metazoa; phylum Chordata; class Amphibia; order Anura; family Aromobatidae; genus Anomaloglossus; species Anomaloglossus baeobatrachus. The sequence continues at coordinate 545,233,406 of NC_134355.1, read as the reverse complement.
GTTGTATACAACTAATACAGCCAAGGTCCTCTCACCAATGATAAATGATGCCAGCCTTGATTTATGTCTTCTCATAAACTACACATTTATGATTTTAAGGCTCCTGCTCACTGCCTTTTCATACATTTATATTCACTATATTATACTTTATGATACTTCTTAAAAGATATTATTTACTGTTAACATGTTAACATGAAGAGTCATATAAAGCCGTTGCCATCAATGCAGGGATAACATTTACATTAGACAGTCAACTGCCCTTTTGCAAAGCAAATTAAAAGGAACCTATTTGAAACATTGAGAGTTGACCAGATTTTATGCAGGATAGGACAGCGTGCAACCATAATTGCCATGATTTCTAAAGGGTACTTTACACGCTGCGACATCACTAGCTATGTGAAATTCTAGATCGCAAGTGCGATCTTTCGATATCACACATGCGTAAAATGACCTATGTGCGATCTCAAAAGATCGCACTTGCGATCTAGAATTTCACATCGCTAACGTGATCGCTAGCGATGTCGCAGCGTGTAAAGCACCCTTAAGTCACTCATTGCAGTAAAATTCCCCTTTTTATCCACATACAAATAAGACTTCAAGTTAACTGGGGAGAATAACGAAGTATGTGCAGTTCCAGACTCTTTTTCACTTTTCTGCTTGCATTACATTGTAGGTAGAGTGTCTGCTGTACTCTAAAATTGTGCACGGACCAGTAAAAAGAAGAGCAACGCTACATTTCCGCCACAGGTGGAGGTATTCTACATTCATATACGAATAAATTGTCATTATGATAAATTCTAACAAATATCTGAGATGATTCTCAAAAAAAAAAAATTCCATCTTCAATTTTTAGCTTTAATGGATCCCCTGGTAAATCCATCAAAGCATTGGGCATGTCATAAAGAAATAAGTAATATTTAGTATATTATGAAAAACCTGTGTAGACAGAATATGGTCATGAAAGATTTTTATAGTCAAGTATTTAAAATATGGAAATTTTCACCCTGTCCCCTAGAATAATCCTGTTTCATGCTTTCTGACGCTCAGTTTTGATTATATTTTTTGGGACAGAATTAGCAGAGGCATCTCAGTATTATGGCGGAGGATGAGTTATACAAAACTCTTTTGCACTTCTGTAGTCCAAGATAAGAGATGATTGTAAATTTAGGGATGATCGAATATCACAAATATTCGGCAATATTCGGCTTCGCGAATATCCGACGAATAGGTCGCCGCTATGCGAATATTCGATGCGCAATTTTAGTATATTGGAAGCCCGAATAGTTGCTATTTGGCAACTATTCGGGTTTCCCATAGACTTACATTGTGCATCGAATATTTGTAAATAGTCAAATAGTGGCGACCTATTCGGCGAATACGGGCGTTGCCGAATATTTGAGGTATTCGATCATCCCTAATAGTAATGACTAAAATATAGTATACAAAGCCTGGAAAAAGTATTCACACCCTGTGAACTTTTCCACATTTTTTCACATTATACCCATATACTAAAATGTATTTCATATAATATAGCAAAACAAAATAGCAAGTGTTTATGAAGTGTAAGAAATGATACACGGTTTTGTAAATATTTTGAAAATATAATTCTGAAAATTGTGACTTTCATTTATATTCAGCCCCCTGAAGTCTGATACCCATAAATCAAATCATGAGTGACCTTTTGTTCTTAGAAGTCAAATAATTAGTAAATTGAATCCAACTGTGTATAATTTACTCATAGTATAACTACAGCTGTTCTGTGAAGGCCTCAGAGGTTTGTTTGAGAACATTAGGATCAAAACGCATCATGAAAACCAAAGAACATACCAGAGAGGTCAGGGTTAAAGTTATGGAGCAGTATAGCATATCTGCAAATCTACCAAGACATGGCTGCCCAGTTAAACTGTCATCAAAAGCAAGGAGAACATTGATTAGAGCAGCAGTCAAGAGGACCATGGTCACTGTGGGGTAGCTGCAGAGATCCACAGCTCAGGTGGGAGAATCTGTCCACAGGACAATTGTTAGCCGTATAATCAGCAAATCTGGCCTTTATGGAAGAGTGGCATGAGAAAAGCTATTTTTGAAAGCAAGCCATAGGGAGTAACGTTTGCAGTTTTTATAAAGCCATGTAGGGGACACAGCTAGCATCTTGAAGTAGGTGCTCTGGTCAGATGAGACCAAATGTAAAACGCTATGTGTGGCAGAAAACATGATGGTGGCAGTATCATGCTATGGGGATGCTTTTCTTCATGAGAGACAAGGAAGCTGGTCAGAGTTGATTGCAACATGAATGGCGCTAAATACAGGGCAATCCTGAAGGAAAACTTGTTAGCGGCTGTAAGCGATTTGAAATTGGTTCACCTTCCAGCAGGCCTACAACCTTAAACTTACTGCCAGAGCTCCAATGGATGGTTTAGATCAAAGCATATTTATGTGTGTGAATGGCCCAGTCACAGTCCGGACCCAAATCCCACTGAAAATCTGCAAAAAGACATGAAAATTGCTATTCACAGATGCCTCCATCCAATCTCCCCGAGCTAGATCTACTGTATTTTGCAAAGAATAATGATCAAATATTTAAGCTGGTAAAGACATACCCCCAAGAGACTTGTAGCAGTTATTACAATGAAAGGTGGTCCTACAAGGTTTTGACTTATGGGGGCTAAATACAAATGCAATTCACAATTTTCAGATTTATATTTTTAAAACATTTAGAAAACCATGTATTATTTCCCTTACATTTTACAAATACTTGCAACTTTGTGTTGGTGTATCACATAAAATCCCAATAAAATATATGTAAATTTATGTCTGTTGTATGAAAAGATGTGAAAAGTTAATGGGAAGTGAATACTTTCTGAAGCCACTATATATAAATATGCTTTTTGTTTGTCTCTCTCACATCACATCTTGGCCTCTGGAACAGGGGCGCTGTACACTGTAGTGTTATAGATAGGCAATACATACAATGTATGAAGGAATTGTAAATGCTGCATATATGGCTATTTTTGTCATGACACAAGTTGGAAATTTCTCATGTGGGATACAATTTACATGATACTCTTGAAAACCCCGTTTCTTTCATGTATGATTCTAGATGTGGCTGAAATACCATTTGAATAGGTTATTTCTTAAAGGAGTTGTCTGACACTTGAACATATTTTTTCTAGGTGTAAACTATTTTAAACTATTTTAAATAAAAAATGGAAGCATAGTCATCCTTTAAGATCTCCCCTGATCCAGTGCAGGCTGCTTGAGAGATCTGCTTTGGCTCTGAGAGTGATGTTTTGGAAGGTACCATGACTGCTGCAGTCAGTCATTGGCTGCAGCAGTCAAATGATATAGAGGAGCTTATCATCGGATGTTTTTCTGATGACACACTGTTCTAGTCACCTAGCCTCTGCAGCCAATCACTGGTGGTAGTAGTCCTCGTAACGTCTGAACAATCCAGACCTCCGGAACTGCCTGTTCTAAAGCTGTGAGAATTTCTGAAAGGTGAATGACTGTGCCTCCATTTATTATTTTAACACTATTCATGTCTACAAAAAAGTGCATTCAGATGTTAGACAACCCGTTTATCAAACAGTTCTCAAACTCTGAATTGTATTTAACTAAGCTTTTTTTTTGCTAAATCAGTGATTTAGAAGTTATTTATTCAAAAATGTCATCTTTGACTGACAAGACAAAAGCTCTGTCACGGTTCCACTGTGTCGAGCATTTTGCATTTAGAATGATTTTGTCATGGCTTCACTTTGCAGAGAATTTTGCATTTGAAAATGCTCTGCTATGTGTCATATGTACTTGCTGACAGGTTGTCTTTCAGTACTAGGGTCCACGCTGGTTTTGGGAGGTGCGTTCACAGATGAGTCTTCTTTCTGGTGATTGCTCTGTTTGTTTACTGGGCTTGCTCTCTCTAAACTTCACCAGTCATACTTTCTGTTTTGCTCAGTGTGCTCTTGGCCCCTGTCTGGTGTAAGAGTTCTAATGTTGGCTTCTGACCTCGGACCTCTTCCAGACCACGTCTCTGTCTACTCCCTGAACCTTATACATCACCTCCTGGCTTCTGACCTCAGACCTCTTCCTGACTATGTTTCTGCCTGCTTCCTGAACCTTATACGTTACCTCCTGGTAGTGACTAGCATCACAAGCTTTAGTCATTACATCTATTTACATTATTAAATTCCCTGTGAGACCCCAGCTAAGAAGTGTACTTAAAGGGGGTGTCCCATGGATAAAAAGTATTCATCACTTCTACCTCTTCCATCTTCTGTTCCCCAGTCAATGTTACTGTTTTCTTCCTAGTCTTTCTAGTCCCAGCAGTCTAGTGGACACACCATAAATGGCAGGAGGTGATATGAGGCTGAATGGGCTGTTCTTGCCATGTTTGGTGTGTTATGGCAGGACTAGGAAAATAGAGACTTGCAGGGATGTAATAAGCATTGAAATGGGAGGTGCAGATTATTTGTGACTTTGGGTATTAATGTTTATATATTTTTAAATCATTTTACATTAGTTAGGAAATATTTTTATACATTGGTCAACTGCTTCAAGACACAGAAATGCCTTTGGCTTTCCTTCTATTACTTTTGAAGCTTCTCTCAGGGGAATATGTCCGAGAGACTTTTCAATACATACCGGACTTTTAATATGAGAATGAGCTGTATATACAGTATACAGTGTCACATGTAGGCAACTGAGCTAAAGCGATTTAAGCCAACTATTTATTAAAACTTACCTGTTTCCTCATTTGGCTGCCATTATTAAAAATAAGTAAGGAATAGCATAGTCTTCTATGCTTAATCAGTGGAAAGGTTAAAAGTCCTGGAAGAAACAGTAAGAGCAAATAGGGTCTTATCCTAAAACACTGTTAGCAAAGGTGCTGTAAGGGTAGACTCACCTGACGTGGTTGAGAGAGTCACAACCACTGTAATGGAGTAATGTAATGGCGTAAATACGGCTGCAGCAGAACCCACATGGAGATGTAGTTCAAATTTGGAGAGAAAAGGGTTAAAAGACCGCGCTGCCGTAGAAAAGAGGATCCATGTAGAAGAAATTATTTTATATGTGTATGCATTTCAAAGCCTTATGGCTTCTTCCTCAGGACAAATTATCCTGAGGAAGAAGCCATAACGCTTTGAAACTCGTAAATAAATAAAATCATTCCTTCTACAAGTATCCTCTTTTCCACAACAGCGTGGTCTTTTAACCCTTTTCTCTCCAAATTTGAACTAATCAGTGGAAAGAAAAGGTTCGATGTTACATACCAGTAAATATAAACATTTAGTGAATATGATACTATTCATAGAGTAGACTACAACATTTAGATAGCAGGCAGATCCTGTGCTCATCCGCTATTAGGGAGGATACACCCAGCTGCACATGGAGCCAGTCATGTCCACAATTTACAGATGTGACTGGCCCAAGTTTCTCAATGACTATCTGAATGTAGCCTAATTGTATAATTTATTGATTTGCTGGAATCTATATCATATTGCCACAGTGTAATAAAATGATGGAATTACCACAATGTGTATTCAGTGAGTGTACTTCCACCATTAGCAGACAGAGATAATGCACAAGAGGTATGAAAATTACTTTACAAAGTGCTCTATAATATAAGTTGATTTTCGAAATGCACACCTACAGTACAGCATAATCCCACTGAAGTTTTGTGCAGTTAATTAATAACATACCGACTGTAGTTCAGCTAATCATCACACTGACTCCGCTAGATAACATAGTGCTTGTTTGAAGTAGCATCCTCCATAGAGTACATTTGGGATGGATGTGAAGAAGTCATTAAAAGGCAAAAAAAGATAATCACGGTCAGAGCTGTGCAATTATCCCAGCATTAGAATCTGTGTATTTGTGTCTAATGAATACTTTTTAACTCTGTAATGGAAATGGATACACTGTATGCGCTGAACATTTCCATTGTTGCTGTGTGTCATGAAACGGGCGGTAGGAAGTGGAAGTTACAGCCCCCCTTTCCACCACCCAACAGACCGAGCATGTGACGCGCTCTCTAGCGCCCCTCTTATAGTCAAGCCAATTATGGAATTGCCCGACAATAAGCAAGGAGGCCAATGATTGAAGGGTTCCCGGTGAGAGTAAGGTATATATTCCCCCAATCTCTGCGGACGGAATATATCTAAACCTCCCCAGATCTCACTGGTTGCCCCACAAAGATCCTTGGCATAAACTTGCTGCCACCAATCGATTACGATAACTATTACGCCGAGCAAACAGACGTGGAATTCAGGATCGAGATAACAGAACAGCCCCAAGATTAAATTATTTATTTTAATTGCCGTAAGGGCTCACTAGATACTTCAATATATACAATATGGAATTTACAGATTATATACAGACACAAACAACCATGTATCTGACAAGATGGTTGAGGGCCACACAGAATGGAGTCCTAGTGTCAGTCGGAGATTTACACAAACTTGACTAACTATTATGGTGGCATTGGGCTTTGTTCAGATTGCAGAATGTGACACTTCGCCTATTGGTTCCTCTGGTGTCTTGGATCAAAATTGGCAGACTCAGGTGTTGATTTGTGTGCTGTGTGCTGATTCATAGACAGGATAGCAAGAGTTAATGTTTTGCTGATATCACACAGTAAAAATGCTTTCTTATAATAAATTGTTTTTCTATCACAATATTCTGAGAGCTGTAACTTTTTTATTTTTTGCTAAACAGAGCTACATGAAGGCTTAGTTTTAAAGTGATGAAGGATTTTTTATACCATTTTTGGGCACATAACATTTTTTTATTTCTTTTTATTCAGATTTTTCAGATGCAGAAATAACAAATAACAGCATTTCACTTACAGAATTTTTACATTTTATTTTGCGTGGTTCACTGTGAAATAAACAAAGACGACCAATTTATTCTTCTGATCAATATAATTACAGCAATACCATATATATAAAGTTTTTTTTATGCTTTGCTACGTTTACACGCTAAAAACTATATTTCATAAATAATTATTTTGTTTATGTTTTTGTTTATGAATGAGCCATGTTAGAGTTAGAAATGAGAGGACTCTTGAAAGATTGTCCAGATTCGCCAGGTTCAGCTAAAGTTTACATAAAATTTAGTTCCGGACCCAGACTTATGCCTGCTTTACACGAGTCGACCGATCGTGCGATTTCACGATCGATCGTACCTGCCCCCGTCGTTTGTGTGTCATGGGCAAATCGCTGCCCGTGTCGCACAAAGTCATGAAGCTCCCATCACACGTACTTACCTGCTGAGCGACGTCGCTGTGGGCGGCGAACATCCTCTTCCTGAAGGGGGAGGGACGTTCGGCGTCACAGCGACGTCACATAGCCGCGACGGCCAATAGAAGCGGAGGGGCGGAAATGAGCGGGACGTAAACATCCCGCCCACCTCCTTCCTCCTGCATTGCCGGCGGGTGCCGCGGGATGCAGGTAAGCTGAGTCCATCGTTCCCGGGGTGTCACACGGAGCGATGTGTGCTACCCCGGGTACGATGAACAACCGGTGCCATTTTAAATAAATATTTTGAAACTGAGCAACGAGTACACAACTCACGATTTGTGAGAGATACTGCGTCGCTAGGAGGTGTTACACGATACGACGTCATGAACGATGCCGGATGTGCGTCACGAAAACCATGACCCCGACGATGCATCGCACGATAGATCGTCTCGTGTAAAGCACCCTTTAATCTGAACTTGATCCTGGAGCTGGAACCCCATTGAAAGTCACTGACTGGGCAGTTTGGGTCATCATCCACATAAGCCAGCCATAAAGAGAGCATTTCAGTGGGAGAGATGGCGCCGAAGTAAAAGTATTATCCCAATTGCCACCGCACCAGGGCAATCAGGAAGAGTCATCTAATAAATGTGCCACTTCTGGGATGACTGCTGGCTGCTATTTTTAAATTGGAAGGGGTTAATAACCATGGACCTTCCCAGTATGATAATATCAGCCCCCAGCTGTCTGCATTATCTTGGCTGGTTAGCAAAAAATGTCAATTTTGTTGATTGATTATTCAAATAATGAAAAAAAAATGAAATGGGATTTCCTCTATTTTTGATAACCAGCCAAGGTAAAGCTGACAGCTCAAGGTTGCAGCCCACATTTGTCTGTTTTAACTGCGCTTGTTATAAAATAAATATCCTCAATCATTCACCATCCCTTAAAATATAGCATCCTATTTGTATAGTGTCATATGTGCTGTATATAGTAATGAAATGCAGAAATATAAATATCCCACTGTGCTAACAAGAAGCTCCAATGAATATTTGCTCTAATCTTTAAATCACCATCACGGTGATTACCCAACACAATGTTAAATAATCGACATGAGTGGTAGATGGTTTGTTCAGTCATTGCTAATTCTCAGTTCATTCTCAGCAAGATGATGATAATTGAGTAGTGAAAGCCTAAAGTATAATACATATTCTGCATTAAATATGATATTAACATTAGTATAATCTTAGCTTTACAAGCATCTAATCCTCTCCACAGTGAAATGATCTTCTCGAGGTAGTAGATCTTATTTTCTTAATGAAAGCTGAAATGAAGCAGCATAAGGATAATTTCTTGAAGAAAATGTTCCAATTTAGGTGCTGTTCACATCTTGCTTTCTGAACATGGTGAGAATACACTATATGCTGAGGAAGGTACTGGTGTAGAAAACAAAAAAACTTAATGTATCCACAAATTTAACAACATTTGCAATATAAGGTTTAGAACATATAAATCCCACCACTAGGATTATCGAAGAAAACCATCAAAAAAACATGGAAAACTCTTAAAGCACCCACTTTTTAGGCATAGTTTTACTAAGCCTTTCCCCTTTTGGGTCTAGTGTATGCAAAAATCTGGAGTGTAGGTAAATATCTATTGATATTGTCCTATACACCCAGTATATGCCTTCTGGCACACCCTCGGCCAGTGTGCATAATTTCACATGTTCCTATAGATAGAAATTCAAAAGGAATGTTATGCCACTCAATATAGGTTTGTTTTTTACACTGTTTACCTATTTAGCAACATGCATTGTTGTCTTCTAACAAAGATTTATATACATCTGATACTTGCCTCCAACAAAAGAAGAGACACAATGTGAACAGAGCTTCACAAAAACTTGTTACTGACATCCCATCATCTCATCACATTAGAAACTATTTCTAGATCTTAAAGGGAACCTGTCAGGTCCAATATGAACTCAGATCCATGAGCAGTTCTGGGTGCATATTGCCAATCCCTGCCTAACGTCCCTGTATACACTAGCATAGATAAAGGGATCTTTAGAAAAAGTATTTATAAGGATATTATATCTTGTGCTAATAAGCGAGGACAGTAGCCCCCAGGGCGTTAGGGGTACTTCTCACATAGCGAGATCGCTGCTGAGTCACAGATTTTGTGATGCACCAGTGACCTCATCAGTGATCTCGCTGTGTGTGACACTAAGCAGTGACCTGGCCCCTGCTGGGAAATCGCTGATCGCTACACACTGCTCTGGTTAATTTTTTGCTCATTGCTCTCCGGCTGTGAAGCACACATCACTGTGTTTGACAGTGAGAGAGCAACAATCTGAATGTGCAGGGAGCAGGCTTCTGCGGATGCTGGTAGCCAAGGTACACATCGGGTAACCAAGCAAAGGCTTTGCTTGGGTACCCGATATTTACCTTGGTTACCAGCGTCCGCAGCTTCTAGAAGCCGGCTGCCTGCTCCCTGCACATGTAGCCAGAGTACACATCGGGTAACTAAGTGAAGCACTTTGCTTAGTAACCTGATGTGTACCCTGGCTACGAGTGCAGGGAGCCAGTGCTAAACGGTGTGCGTAACCAGTGTAAATATCGGGTAAGCAAGCAAAGCATTTTGCTTAGCTACCCGATATTTACCTTGGTTACCAAGCGCAGCATCGTTTCCACGAGTTGCTGCTGGCTGGTGGCTGGTCACTGGTCGCTGGTGAGATCTGCCCGATTGACAGCTCCCCAGCGACCATGGTGCGATGCACCAGCGATTCTGACCAGGTCATATCATGGTCGGAATCGCTGGTACGTCGTTTAGTGAGACGGTACCCTTAGTTCCCTTGGCTAGTCAGCTCTATTAGCATGTTAGCATGCCCCTGTGGGTGTGCTAACATGCTAATGAATACGCAGCATAACATGATGATCTCACTAAACTCTCTGCTGCCATCACGTCCAACGCTGGATTTCTGCTCAGTGCACATAACCCCAGAGTTTGGATCATACGCACTACTTCAGTTTGAAGCTAGGATGCGTACACTTGGCTTCATAGTGCGCATGACCGAAACTCTAGGGTCATGCGCACTGAGCTGAAATCCCCCCTCGGACGTGATGGTGGAGGAGAGGTGAGTGAGCTCATCCTGTGACACTGCGCATTTATTAGCATGATAGCACGTCCACAGGGGTCCACAGGGACGTACTAACATGCTAATGGAGCCGACTGGCAAGGGCAACTAACGCCCAGGGGACTAGTCCCTGTGCTCATTAGCATACGATAAAAGATCTTTAGAGATACTTTTTCTAAACATCCCTTTATCTGTGCTAGTATATATAGGGACGGTTAGGCAGAGATTAGCAATATGCACCCAGAACTGCTCGTGGTTCTAGGTGCATATTGCACATAACAGGTTCCCTTGAAGGGTATCTGCACACGTTTAGTATTAGACTGCAGAAATTTCTGCACCTTCCAAGAGAGGAAAAAATGCAGAGCAAAAACACGTGTTTTTGATGACATTTTGCATGCATTTTACAATTGAATTCAATGGGTGATAAAACGCTGCAAAAACTGAAAGAATTGACAAGCTTCAGATTACTTTCTGCACCAAATCTGCAAGGAAAAAATACTCAACAGGATATTCACTGATTTTGCTGACATCAGGATTTTCTTGCAGTTTTTTTTGCCAAAATTGCAATAAAAAAAACAATAAAAACGCACTGTGTGCACACAGCCTAAATGGTTGATGTCTAGGGTTTGTGCACATGATAAATATTTGGTGCAGAAATTTTTACATTGTTTCTGCATCTCTTAGCAGGAAAATTACACTGGCAAAAATGAGCATTTCGCTGTATTTTTGCTGTGTTTTTGACATCCGTTTTTTTTGTGCAGATTTTACTCATGTGCATGGGACTACATGACTCTCATTACTTTGCTGACATCAGGAGGCCGTTTAGGTTTTAGGACAAATCTGCACTGAAAAAAGGCATAAAAAATGTGCCAAAAAAAGTGTACACAGCCTTACTATCTTTCTAGATGTCTAGGAGGAATGAGCTAAGGCATTACTTACTTTCCTAAGGTGGAACACATTTTAGCCTTGTTCCTTACACTCCCTCAGCTCATCGGTAATAACAAGTACTCATAGATTTCTTTTTTGGGATTCAAATATATGGCCCTGATGATATAGTATATGTCCCTATAAAAGGCTTTGCAGCTTCAAGCTTAGAGCAGTTGGACTTTATATCATTAGTACAGAAATATTGTAGGTCTAAATTTGTTTTTCCACTACACTTTAAGGCCTCCTTCACACATCGGTTAAAATCACACATGTTTTTCACGGTCATGTCAAAGGTGCGTATTACCCTCTGTGTGACGTGTTTATGGCACACGTGTGTTCTCCATGTTCTATCCGTGATAACACACGGAGAGCGGGAACTTTCTCCTCACCTGCCCCTGGCGTTGTTGTTCGTGGTTCTGATCTACAGTCTCCGGCCCTTCTGACTCCCCACTGCTGCTGCTTCCAGCCCGCAGTGGAGTGAATATGCAATGAGCATAATGAGCGGGAGTTGGAAGCAAGTGCCAGCAGCGGCAGAGACAGCAGTGCTGGAGAAGGTGAGTATAGAAATTCATTTTAATTTACAGACACGTGTGTTTTCTCTGGTGCGTGTCACACGGATCACATCTGTGTGGTCCGTGTGTGCTCCGGGTGACACCCGTGATGCCGGAGAAAAACGGACTTGTCTGCGTGTGGAGCACAAGGGCACACATATGCTTCACATGGACACACGGTCCATGGCAAAACACGGACATGAGCGCAGACCCATTGATTTTAATGGGTCTACTTGTGCCCGTGTCTCCGGCACATGAGGAAACGGACCAAACACGTACCAGAGACACGGACGTGTGAAGGAGGCCTAAGTCATTTCCATAAATGTTTCCAAAATAATAGCTATGTACAGACATCTGTAGGTACACATATCGAGGCTGAAGTCAAGAGACACTAGAAGAGGTAACACTACTGGCAAGAACTGTATAATCACGTCTTACAAGACATAGCTTTGAAAAGAAGCGTTTTATGTTAGATTCTTTCTGTAGTTCAACTTTGTCGCATTCAGTACATAAAACGGAAAGTTATTCTTTTTATATACTGCATTGACTATAAGTAAAAATCTCACAATAAACTTTGCAATTGTTTTTATGGATTTCTATAAAATTGAATTGTAAATGATGTTGCACATATAAGACGCTCTGCAATGTGGCAAATTGGATAATGACCTTATAACAACAGTAGACACGCTGTAAACACACGGCAAATGGTTTATGAATGATATTACCAGTTTACACACTGTACACATCTGACATTCAGCCCTCTCAGTGGTTTGCATACATTTTCATTTTTTTTCTATCCTGTTTACACATTCACTGATGAATCATGTAAATTTATATATGAAAAATTCTACTTGTAAATGCTTAAAATATTTTTTTTGTGCTTGTCAACAAAAGTGAGTTACATAATGGTAAATTTCATTACAGCTGATCTGTCACCATAGTTCAAAATACAGACTACATATAATATTGCAAAAATGTCTTAACTTTAAAGACGCATCCTGTTATTTTTCCCCTATACCAGTGTATATGCACATGTAATTGTATTGCAAATATAAAAATGGCTATTTTTTGAGTCTATACATTATGTTAAACTAGAACATATTGATTAGTCAGACAGACAAAGTGTACATGGTTACAAAATCTTGTATATACCTAAGGATTTCTGTGTGTTTGTCTTGAATATACAGACAGACAACATACCATTGTCACAAAAACCTTATGATTTACTTACAATCAAATATCTGATGTTTTAGGTGTTTGCTATATACACAGATAGACAATATATCCTTTTACCTAGCTCAAATACCTGATGTGTATTCTTGGGAGACTTGAATGCTGTGGGTTTATTACCCCATTGTCTGATGTGTGGTGTATCTCTGATTCATCTATGCCCAATGACTGGCCATCAAAGGACATGGATCAATAAAACTACAACACATTAACTTTAAGGCTTGTAATTATTGTACAAACCTCTATATAAGATCAGATGAAATATAGCACAGACAGAAGCTCGTGTTACCTGTACCGAGATGTCCGGTCAGTGTTGGGATTTCCAGGAGTCCTCTGTCTATGTCATGCTTCTCTGATTCTTAATATTCCAGACAGATGATGTCCAAAGCTCCTTGGTGATGTAAGTATATTTAACTGTACTTGACCTTTGTATGTTCAATATACAAAAGTGTACACAATATCATACTTTTCCTTTAAGTTTGTATTTCATATTAACCTTTATAATAAAATTACTTAATTGCCTTCTTTAAAGCCGTATCTGAACCTTAGTGCTAAAAATATTAGCAAAACAGTAATATAGTGTAAGGGGTACTTTGCACGCTGTGACATCGCTAGCCGATTGTAGCGATGCCGAGCGCGATAGTACCCGCCCCCGTCGCACATGCGATCTCTTGTGATAGCTGCCGTAGCAAACATTATCACTACGGCAGCTTCACACGCACTTACCTGCCCTGCGACGTCGCTCTGGCCGGCGACCCGCCTCCTTCCTAAGGGGGTGGGTCGTGCGACGTCACAGCGACATCACACGGCAGGCGGCCAATAGAAGTGGAGGGGCGGAGAGAGCTGGATGTAAACATCCCGCCCACCTCCTTCCTTCCGCATAGCCGGTGAAGGCAGGTAGGAGATGTTCCTCGCTCCTGCAGCTTCATACACAGCGATGTGTGCTGCTGCAGGAACGGGGAACAACATTGTACCTGTCGCTGCAGCGAAATTATAAAAATGACCGACACTACCCAGATCACCGATTTACGATGCTTTTGCGATTGTTTATCGGTGCATCTAGGCTTTACATGTTGCGACTTCGTTACTGGCGCCGGATGTGCATCACTTTCGATTTGACCCCGACGATATCGCAGTAGCAATGTCGCAGCGTGCAAAGTACCCCTAAGAGTATTAATATATTTCCCTTTCCCCATCTTCTCCAGTATCCAGGACCGTTTCAGTCCTCCTTTGAGTGTTGTCCCTGATCATCAGACTCTTCGGGTCACACTGTGCTCTTCGGGAGCCAGAACAAGACTCCATAGGTCTACATAGACTTGTATGGGTACGAGTGACATGTCTCTAGCTTAAAATCTCAGCATGCTGCGATTTTCTCTTCAGTCCGATTAGGGGTGAGGAAAAACTTGCAGATGTGAGCTGCAGCATTGTTTTACATGGGACCGAATGCAATGCGAGATTTTCTTGCATTGCACTTATGCAAGTCATACTCTTGTGTGAGTGTACAGGTAGGAGCAGAATGATACTGGACACCTGGAAAGGTGGCGACAGATGAGTAAATTAAGCACTGGCAGTATAGTACATACACAAATACATACATTTAGAGAAAAGGGTAATGGAATTGCTTCTTTAACTTTGAAAATCAATTACAGAATGGCTGTATAATCCCTTTTAAAAGTTTTCTTGCTTGAAAGGTAACCTACCAATTTATGAGTCCAGCTATCTATCCGGACTCATAAACGCTCATTTTAATAATGAGCAAAAAAGGCAATCATATTGAGACATCTTATCAATGGATTTATAATCAGAAGTAGAGGTAAGGATGGGTCAAGAGTGATTCAAGATGGGGTGATATATGTAAATGAAGCCTTCTGGATGTGATCTTATAAAGAGCATTATGAAAAATGATCCACAAATTCTTTATGAGAGTGTACAAATTAACTTAAAGTGCTATACCCACCACTAAGATCCTATCTCAATATGTAGTAGCTGTAATAATATTAATATTAGCAAATACCTCCAATTAGAAATATAGTATAGGTCTCCTGATTAATTATAAGCAGGGCATTACAGTAGCTTAGGTGTCCATGGTTATGATTCCTACTAACGGTCACTATATGGTCATAACCATGGATACCTAAGTTGCAATGCCCTGCACATGAGGTAAGAAATATGGCTAATCAGAAGAACTGTACTACATTTCTAGGTGGAGGTATTTGATAATATTATTATACCTACTACAAATTGAGATAGGATCTTGGAGATGGGAATACCCCTTTAATTCTTTTCCTTGTTACAGCAGTTACATTCCCTCAAAAAAGAGAAAAACTACATTTTTATTCCCAAATCCCTACTATGGCAATTTTATATTACCTGCGAACTGTACACTGAACTTTAACAAATCCAGCCATTCAGATATGGAATTTCAAAGCCAGTACACCAGCCTAACCAGGTCTAATATATGCAGTTTATATTGTGAAACATGGTGCCTAGGGATAATCAAATACCTCAAATATTCGGCTACGCGAATATTTACCGAATAGGTCGCCGCTATTCAAATATTCGTTGCGCAATGTAAGTCTATGGGAAGCCCGAATAGTTCCGAATAGTTGTTATTCGGATTTCTCATAGACTTAGATTGCACATCGAATATTCGCGAATAGTCGAATAGCGGCGAGGTATTCGGAAAATATTCGCGAAGACGAATATTTGAGATATTCGATCACCCCTAATGGTGACAGATCAATAAAATAAAATAAGAACATATTGCCTTCTTTTTAGACTATATTTTTAGATAAATAATTGGTGTGAATGCAGAATATAAAGTTGGTAATCTTACTAATAATTACAATAATTGTTCAAATTCAATTTTAATTAGTGCTTTGCCTTTAAATTATTTAATAATAAAATGTATAAAGGAATAAAAATAAGAACCCAATTTTAAACATCATTCTTCATTCGACAGTCACTAAGCTAAACGTCAGGATGGAATGGCACCTTTTACAATATTTTTCCTTGGATTTTCAATGGATTTCAAAATTTGTCAGCTCTAAGAAAAGTCATTATTTGTTCAAATAGTTATATTAGAAAAAAGGCAAATATTTTTTCTTTACAAATATTCTTAACTTTCCTGATTGCTTGACTTTAGGAGGTTTTATAACTTTGTCCTAAACAACTCATAACTGTTACCGTCATCTCCCTGCTGTTTAGGGACAAGTGACAGGTTTCAGACTGGACCTTCTCTTTTCTATCTTGACTCCACATTTAAACAAAGTTTCCTTTCTTCTGCTGTCTCAAGACTTAAGGTGGTGTAAAACACAGTGACGGCGACAACGACGTCGCAGCTAACGCGGGCTTTACACACTGTGATATCGGTCACGATATCGCTAGTGTGGGTACCCGCCCCCATCTGTTGCGCGACACGGGCAAATCGCTGCCCGTGCCGCACAACATCGCCTAGACCCGTCACACATACTTACCTGCCCGGCGACATCGCTGTGACCGGCGAACCGCCTCCTTTCTAAGGGGGCGGTCCGTGCGGCGTCACAATGACATCACTGAGCGGCCGCCCAATAGCAGTGGAGGGGCGGAGCTGAGCGGGACGTAACATCCCGCCCACCTCCTTCCTTCTGCATAGCGGCCGGGAGGCAGGTAAGGAGAGCTTCCTCGTTCCTGCGGCGTCACACATAGCGATGTGTGCTGCCGCAGGAACGAGGAACAACCTCGTTACTGCTGCAGTAACGATTTTTGAGAATAGACCCTCATGTCACCGATGAGCGATTTTGCACGTTTGCGTCACCAATTCCGTGACCCCAACGAGTTCGCATTAGCGATGTCATAGCGTGTAAAGCCCCCTTAAGTCACCATTTTCTGTGATGTAGCAGCGACGTCCCGTCGCTGTCACTGTATGTGACATCCAGCAACGACCTGGCCCCTGCTGTGAGGTCGCCGGTCGTTGATGAATGTCCCGCTTCATTATTTGCACGTTGCTTTCCCACTGTGAAGCACACATTGCTGTGTGTGACAGCACTTTGTTTGTGGTGTTTTTTGTAGTGCGTCAGACGCTCGTTGGTCTGAACACATGTGCCACTAGGGATGAGCAAACCCAAACTGTAGAGTTCAGGGTTCGTACCGAAAACTGGGAGTCCGGAGCTTGAAGCTGAACATGGACTTTTAAGAAACGTTTATGTCAGAGTTCAGGTGCTGTTTGTATGCTAACCACTTGACCCAGTGAGACCCGCTTTCAGTCTCTGAATGCCTCCCACTGGGGGTAAAAACAACATTTTTGGATGATGTGTGTAAAAAAAAAAAAACCCTTGCCCTTCTACCCCCGGAAATGCTCTGTTTATGACTGGCTGTATGTGGAGTTGAACTGCCTAATCATTAACTTACATTATACTCGTTACTAGTGATGAGCGAGTACTAAAAAGCTCGGGTGCTCGAAGCTCGGGCCGAGCCTCCCAAGATACTCGTGTACTCGGCCCGAGCAACGAGCCCAATGTTATCCTATGGGAGACCCGAGTATTTTTGTGAAATGACCTCCCGGCAGCATGGAGAAACCCTAAAAATGTCACAAAAGTCTCAGAAGAGTGCTCAAATGACATGGCAACAGCATGGGGAAGACCCCTTGAAGCATTTATCACTCAAAAGTCACAGCTGTGAACAATTTTGTCCGCGTTTTACGCCATTTTTACGGACTCACCAGAAAACCTTCCAAAATGACCCCAAAATGATTTTTCATGGCGGAAATGTTAAGGGCACATACCCAATAGTGAGATAGATCTGGTGTATGTTACTTTTTGAGATCAATACATGAAAGATTTTACGTGAAAACATTGTGTGGCACTCCGATGTCCCTGAGAAGAGACGTACATGAAGGCCTCTTGAGTCTAATGTGCCCATTTTGAGGAAGTGAGTCTTTGTAGTATTTTCCTTTGCCAGGGCAGTCCTAAATTGTGAGGTTCACCAATGCCCCTGCATACAGACGTGCATGAGGGCCTCAAAACATTAAGTGTCCATTGTCAGGAAGTGGGTGTATTATAGTATAGCCCTTAGGCAGGGCAGCCAAAAATTGGGAGGCTCCACATTGTCCCTGGGTAGAGACGTGCATGATGGCCTTTAAACCTGAAGTGCCCATTGTAAGGAAGTGGGTCTATTTCAGTATAGCCCTTTGCCAGGGCAGCCAAAAATTGGGAGGCTCCACATTGTCCCTGGGTAGAGACGTGCATGAGGGCCTCAAAACATTAAGTGTCCATTTTAAGGAAGTGGGTGTATTTCAGTATAGCCCTTAGGCAGGGCAGCCAAAAATTGGGAGGCTACACGTTGTCCCTGGGTAGAGACGTGCATGAGGGCCTCAAAACATTAAGTGTCCATTTTAAGGAAGTGGGTGTATTTCAGTATAGCCCTTAGGCAGGGCAGCCAAAAATTGGGAGGCTCCACATTGTCCCTGGGTAGAGACGTGCATGATGGCCTTTAAACCTGAAGTGCCCATTGTAAGGAAGTGGGTCTATTTCAGTATAGCCCTTTGCCAGGGCAGCCAAAAATTGGGAGGCTCCACATTGTCCCTGGGTAGAGACGTGCATGAGGGCCTCAAAACATTAAGTGTCCATTGTCAGGAAGTGGGTGTATTATAGTATAGCCCTTAGGCAGGGCAGCCAAAAATTGGGAGGCTCCACATTGTCCCTGGGTAGAGACGTGCATGATGGCCTTTAAACCTGAAGTGCCCATTGTAAGGAAGTGGGTCTATTTCAGTATAGCCCTTTGCCAGGGCAGCCAAAAATTGGGAGGCTCCACATTGTCCCTGGGTAGAGACGTGCATGAGGGCCTCAAAACATTAAGTGTCCATTGTCAGGAAGTGGGTGTATTATAGTATAGCCCTTAGGCAGGGCAGCCAAAAATTGGGAGGCTCCACATTGTCCCTGGGTAGAGACGTGCATGATGGCCTTTAAACCTGAAGTGCCCATTGTAAGGAAGTGGGTCTATTTCAGTATAGCCCTTTGCCAGGGCAGCCAAAAATTGGGAGGCTCCACATTGTCCCTGGGTAGAGACGTGCATGAGGGCCTCAAAACATTAAGTGTCCATTTTAAGGAAGTGGGTGTATTTCAGTATAGCCCTTAGGCAGGGCAGCCAAAAATTGGGAGGCTACACGTTGTCCCTGGGTAGAGACGTGCATGAGGGCCTCAAAACATTGTTCCCATTGCAAAGGAGCGGGTCTCCTGTCGTTGTAATGTCCATTCTGCAAAGAATGGGCGAAAAAATTTACCACTGGGGGTATACCTGAAACAAAGACCTAACTATTGTAACGGTCATCATGATGGCGCATGAGGAGAAGGAGGAGCAGTCCAGCGATTATCCAAAGTCGAGAAGTGTACCCATGGGTGAGTGGAGGTACATGGCAAACTTTAAATTCCGCTCTCATTTGCTGGTGGTGTGGTGAAGTCTGGCCCAATCCAACCCTTGTTCATCTTTATCAGAGTCAGCCTGTCAGCATTTTCAGTTGACAGGCGGGTGCGTTTATCTGTAATGATTCCACCTGCGGCACTAAAAACACGCTCTGACAAAACGCTAGCAGCAGGGCAGGCCAGGACTTCCAAGGCGTAGAGAGCCAATTCATGCCACGTGTCCAGCTTGGATACCCAATAATTGTAAGGCACAGAGGAATGTCGGAGTACAGTTGTTCGATCTGCAAGGTACTCCTTCAGCATCTGGGCAAACTTAGGATTTCTTGTGGCACTACCCCGCACCTCAGGGGCTGTGGTACGTGAGGGGCTGAGAAAACTGTCCCACATCTTAAAGACTGTTCCCCTACCTCTGGCGGATTGGACTTGTGCCTCTCTCGGCTGTACGCCTCGGTTGTCCACTGATTCCTGACCTATGCCGCTAGCGTTTTGTGAGGGGAATGCTTTGCCTACTTCCGTGAGTATGGCCTTCCGAAACTGCTGCATTTTGGTTGACCTCTCATCCACGGGAATAAGAGACAAAAAGTTCTCCTTGTAGCGTGGGTCTAACAGTGTTACCAACCAGTAATGATTGTCGGCCAAGATGTTCTTAACGCGAGGGTCACGAGACAGGCAGCTTACCATAAAGTCAGCCATGTGCGCCAGACTCTTAACAGCCAGGACTTCAGTAGCCTGACCAACAAGATGACTGAACATGCTGTCCTCCTCCTCCTCCTCCTCCTCCTCCTCCTCATCTACCCTGTCCTCTGGCCAGCCACGCTGAATCGAGGATATGACTGGTGTGCATGTCATATCCTCAATTTGGCCGGAGAGTTGCTCCATGTCTTCATCCTCCTCCTCGTCATAGTCCTCCACTGCACGTTGTGATGAGACGAGGCTGGGCTGTGTGTTATCACCCACACCCACTACTGTTTCTTGCTGCAACTCATCGCGCTCCGCCTGCAATGCATCATGTTTGTTTTTCAAAAGGGACCGTTTTAGAAGGCAGAGTAGCGGTATGGTGACGCTAATAATGGCGTCATCACCACTCACCATCTTGGTGGAGTCCTCAAAGTTTTGGAGGATGGTACATAGGTCTGACATCCATCTCCACTCCTCAGGTGTTATGTGTGGAGTTTGACCCATTTCCCGACGGCTTAGGTGATGCAGGTACTCAACAACTGCCCTCTTCTGCTCACATATCCTGACCAACATGTGCAGAGTTGAATTCCAACGCGTGGGGACATCACACACCAGTCTGTGAGCCGGAAGATGCAAACGGCGCTGAAAGCCGGCAAGGCCGGCTGAAGCAGTAGGTGACTTTCGAAAATGTGCAGACAGGCGGCGAACTTTTACCAGCAGATCAGACAGCTCTGGGTATGACTTTATAAACCGCTGAACCACGAGGTTGAGCACATGGGCCACGCATGGAACATGTGTCAGCTGGCCTCGCCTCAAAGCCGCCACCAGGTTCCGGCCATTGTCACAAACGACCTTTCCTGGCTTTAGGTTCAGAGGTGTGAGCCAGTGATCTGCCTGCTGTTTCAGAGCTGTCCACAGCTCTTCTGCATTGTGGGGTTTGTCACCTATGCAGATTAGCTTCAGCACAGCCTGTTGCCGCTTCGCCGAGGCAGTGCTGCAGTGCTTCCAGCTTGTGACTGGTGTGGAGGGCACAGTGGATGAGGATGCGCAGGAGGAGGAGGAGGCTGAAGAGCATGACATTCCGGAGCTGTAGAGTGTGGGTGAAACACTGACTGAGGTAGGGCCTGCAAACCTTGGTGTGGGAAGGACGTGTTCCGTCCCTCGCTCAGACTGGGTCCCAGCTTCCACAATATTAACCCAGTGTGCCGTCAACGAGATGTAGCGGCCTTGCCCACAAGCACTTGTCCACGTGTCTGTGGTTAGGTGGACTTTGGGTGAAACAGCGTTGTTCAGGGCACGTGTGATGTTTTGTGACACGTGGTTATGCAACGCGGGGACGGCACACCGGGAGAAATAGTGGCGGCTGGGGACCGAGTAACGTGGGACAGCTGCCGCCATCAGGTCACGGAATGCTTCTGTCTCCACCAGCCTAAAAGGCAACATTTCCAGCGCAAGCAGTCGCGAAATGTTAGCATTTAGAACTGTGGCATGTGGGGTGTTGGCAGTGTATTTGCGCCTGCGTTCAAAGGTTTGCTGAATGGATAACTGAACGCTGCGCTGGGACAAGGACGTGCTTGATGATGGTGTTCTTTCTGCGTAGGCAACTGCAGGTGCAGGAGTGGAGGAGGCTTGTTCGCAGGCAGCATGGACAGAGGATTGGCTCGCATGCACAACCAGCGAAGACGTAGCAGTGACATCAGCAAGCACTGCTCCTCGACTCTGTTGTACTTCCCACAAAGTCGGGTGCTTGGCTGACATGTGCCTGATCATGCTGGTGGTGGTCAGGCTGCTAGTTTTGGTACCCCTGCTGATGCTGGCACGGCAGGTGTTGCAAATGGCCTTTTTTGAATCATCTGGATCCAACTTAAAAAACTGCCAGACTCGTGAAGACCTAACATTTGTACAGGCACCTTGTGTCGTCGTGTTGTTACGGGGAACGGTTGCCTGACTTCTGCCTGGGACCACCACCCTGCTTCTTACTGCCTGTTGTGATGCTACGCCTCCCTCCCCCTGTGCACTGCTGTCCTCGCTCTGCATATCCTCCTGCCAGGTTGGGTCAGTTACTGGATCATCCACCACGTCGTCTTCCTCTTCCGCACCCTGCTCCTCCTCCTGACTTGCTGACAATTGTGTCTCATCATCGTCCACCACTTGTTGAGACACGTTGCCAACTTCGTGAGAACATGGCTGCTCAAATATTTGGCTATCTGTACAGACGATCTCCTCATGACCCACTTCAATATGAGCTGGCGAGAGGCCAGAATGTGTGAATGGAAACGTGAACAGCTCTTCCGAGTGTCCAAGTGTGGGATCATTAATGTCCGAGGAGGACGTGTACTCAGCCTGGTGGTAGGAAGGAGGATCAGGTTCAGAAATGTGCGGTGCAGTATCACGGCTACTGACACTTGACCGTGTGGAAGACAGAGTGTTTGTGGTGGTGCCAATCTGACTGGAAGCATTATCCGCTATCCAACTAACAACCTGTTGACACTGGTCTTGGTTCAAGAGCGGTGTACTGCTGCGGTCCCCAAGAATTTGGGACAGGACGTGCGAGCGACTAGATGTGGCCCTTTGTTGTGGCGAAATTAGAGCTTGCCCACGACCTCGGCCTCTGCCTGCACCACCATCACGTCCACTTCCTTGTTCCTTGCCAATGCCCTTGCGCATTTTGCAATGCTGTGCACTGCTGACGTGTATATTCACTACTTGTGCGTTATATCAAAGTTTCTGGAAATTGCACACCAGTGCACCTGTACGCTGCCACCAACAGGCACACACGTGCGGTTTTAAAAACCAAGCACGGACGCAATAATAACCTAACACAGGTTTTAGGAGCAAAAATTAAGAACTCTGACACTATCAGCCACTGCTGACTGACGTGTATTATACACTACACTTGTGCGTTATATAATAGTTTGGTAAACGCACACCAGTGCACCTGTACGCTGCCACCAACAGGCACACACGTGCGGTTTTAAAAACCAAGCACGGACGCAATAATAACCTAACACAGGTTTTAGGAGCAAAAATTAAGAACTCTGACACTATCAGCCACTGCTGACTGACGTGTATTATACACTACACTTGTGCGTTATATAATAGTTTGGTAAACGCACACCAGTGCACCTGTACGCTGCCACCAACAGGCACACACGTGCGGTTTTAAAAACCAAGCACGGACGCAATAATAACCTAACACAGGTTTTAGGAGCAAAAATTAAGAACTCTGACACTATCAGCCACTGCTGACTGACGTGTATTATACACTACACTTGTGCGTTATATAATAGTTTGGTAAACGCACACCAGTGCACCTGTACGCTGCCACCAACAGGCACACACGTGCGGTTTTAAAAACCAAGCACGGACGCAATAATAACCTAACACAGGTTTTAGGAGCAAAAATTAAGAACTCTGACACTATCAGCCACTGCTGACTGACGTGTATTATACACTACACTTGTGCGTTATATAATAGTTTGGTAAACGCACACCAGTGCACCTGTACGCTGCCACCAACAGGCACACACGTGCGGTTTTAAAAACCAAGCACGGACGCAATAATAACCTACTAACAGGTTTTTTTGGGGAGCGACAATTACAGTACAGACAAGTCAGACACTATCTGGACTGTTTTACACTGTGTACACCAGCCCCAGATATGAAGGCTGGTATACGGTCACCACTACCCTGCCTGCCTGCCTGCCTGTATACTGCTACAATAGTCCTGACAAGGACTCTTTTGGTCACTAGCCTGTATTCAGACCTGGCTATACCCTGCCTGTATATAGCAACAATAGTCCTGAGAAGGACTCTGCTACTGTACTCCGACCTGGCTATACCCTGCCTGCCTGTATACAACTAGAATAGTCCTGAGAAGGACTTTTGGTCACACTGTTTGCAGCCCTGCAACTGAAAAAGCTATAAAGGGCCGCAAAGCTTTCCCTGAATCAGCGACACTCTCCCTACACTCACTGTCAGAATAGCTGTGAGCAGAGCACAGCGCGCCGGCCGATATAAAGGCTCGGTGACGCTGTGCAGGCCGGCCAATCACTGCAATTCCACAACTAACAGGGCTGTGGCATTGCAGTGGTCTGCCAGCCAATCCCTGCATGAGGGCTGGCTCTCAAAAGAGCGCCAACATGCAGAAATGAAGACCACGAGTAAAGCACGAGTATCGCGAGATTACTCGGTCCCCGCCGAGCAGCCCGAGTACAGTGATACTCGTGCGAGTACCGAGTAGTGACAAGCATGCTCGCTCATCACTACTCGTTACTCAAGTCGAGCCCATTAGTTTGGGTCCCCATTTACTTATATAGGGTTTGATGTCAAGGAACAAGTCAAAATTAACTGTTAACTAAAGTTCAGCTGAACCCGGAGAACCTGAACATACACAGATCCACTCATCTCTACTTATAATGGGGAAAAAAAGGCTGAAATTTAAGAAATTATAATCAGATTTTCCTAAACTATAACATCTCACTTCATAGTTAAAATATCCATTATATCTACAAATAAAGTCGGATAAGCACACATCTTATTCTGCAACAATAATAAAATATGTACATATAATTTATCATTTTTCATATTATTAAAAAAACCTGCAGATATTTCATCAGTTACAAATGGAATAATTTTATATTGTGCATTCTCTTGTCACTTACACTGGTTCACTGAATATATGGTGCTCCCGTCTGGTAGGACCCTCCAATAACACTGTGCATTGCACAATGGCAGCTGATGTATTATTCAATGGCAGTTTCCAGTTGATTGATCTCGTCATATGGTCCTCATTTAATAAACTGGGGTCCACTATTGTGGACTTTCATGAACTAGTTTAGACAATAGCCTTATAGACAGTTATGGGCTTTGATGGGCTAAACACATGTTTGAATTATAATAAATGTCCATTGATTTCAAAGAAAATTGTGCAATGCTTGTTACACAGAGATGGCGCTACAGGGTAATTAAAGGGAACCTGTCACCAGATTTTGGCCTTCTAAACTAAAATTAGCACCTTAAGCAACACCTGTGCTGCATTCTATGAAGGTGCTTGGTATCCCCTGATGCCGACCTGTAGCCCCCAAAAATACTTCTATAAAATCTCCTGGCCTGTATATAAATTGTCAAATCTGGTCTGATGGGCGTCCTAATCTGCACCTCCTGTCCCACCTTTCGTCATCCTCCCATACTGATTGACTTGGTGGCGCCTCGCACGCCATCCACATAGGCGGGCAAAACCTTGTGCCTGCATAGACGTATTCTCAGCTTGCGCAGGCACACTTCGCTCTGCCCTACTGTGGGCAGAGGCAAAAACATAAGTGAGCCTGTGTGAACTGGCGAGTTAATAATAATAATAATAATCTTTATTTTTATAGCGCCAACATATTCCGCAGCGCTTTACAATTCAGGAGGATCATATACAAACAAGTAACAGTTATAGAAATACAATATTTAGAGGAAAAGAAAAAAAAGACACAACCCTGCTCATGAGAGCTTACAATCTACAATAGAGCTTACAATCTACAAGAGTTATCTTCGCAGATTTCGCTCAGCAATGTGGATGACGTCACCCGGTTCTTCCACATCGCTAGGCAAAATCTCATGCCTGCGCAGAGAACTCACTGGTTTGAGCTGGTGCACTTATGTTTTTGGCTCTGCTCGCAACAGGGCAGACCAAAGTGCACATGCGTGAGCCACGAATATGGAGATTTTGCCCACCTACATGGATGGTGTCAGAGGAGTCATCCACATCAATCAGCACAGGTGGAGGGCAAAAGGAGGGACAGGTATGACACCCATTGGACTGGACCAGATAATTTATAAACAGGGCAGGAGATTTTATAAACATATTTTTGGGGGCTACAGTGGGGTCAGGGGGTAAAGTGTACCTTCATGGAATGCAGCACAGGCACTGCTTAAGGTGCTAGTTTAGAAGGACAAAATCTGGTGACAGGTTCCCTTTAAACATTTACGGCCAGATTTCACTATAGACTATAGATGATCCTGTAAGTAACTTCCTACTACCCTTCTAATAAAAGTAAACTGTCAAAAGGAGACAATTCCTTTAACAACCACAAGTAAAACTCTGCTATAGAAGATAAATGTTTTAACCCTCTCTGTGTACAGTGCCTAGATTAGCTGGTAAGCAATATGACTATCAAAAATACATTTACAATTTTCTTGCCATATGCAGAACTTCAGTTTGTTTTAAAATAATAGCAGCACTACGTCAGCTGAATGCTAGAAAATGGTGATGATCTCCAACACAAAATTCTCTGTGTACCACGGACTCACGTTACTCGACAACAAACTAAAACACATTCAAATCTTTGTATAACGTTTTTAAAAGTAAAAGAATGACCTTGACATAAAGATGGCATAATAAAAGGTAAGACAAAACATTCACCGCACAACTACTGTGAATGTGCGGAATTCACATCAACGACCCTTTGGGTAAAGTTTTATATGTTCTTACCGACTCAAATAGCTATAAAAATTTCAAACCAAATAACATATTCTTCTATTAATGCATCCTTCACCATATCAGCAAACTTGTATACTAAATTCTTCAAGGACATAAAATACATCATTGTCAGAAATGTGGAGCAACAAGTTCAACGGCATCAGAGAAAAAAATATTTTGTATCAGTTTATTATAAAGATGTAATCGGGTAACGCAAACAGACTGAATTCAGCCTTAATTTGGATTTTCTGACTTTGAACATTTTTTTAAATATCATTTTGAGGAAGTCTAAAATAATAAAGGGGTTAAAAATATGTGTCTTTATTTGGAGGGTTTGCAATGTGTGTGCATTACACAGGTAGCCTAGAGTCTAAGGGGCAAGGTCTCTCCTTGTGGAGATTGACATACTTGACATTCTCGTGTAAGGAGACTTATAGGCCATGCAATTCTCTTCTGGGAAATGAAATGTTCAAATTTCAGAGAGCAAGAGGACTCTAGTGCTGCCTATTGGAGTGAAAAGACAGACATTATGTGATGCAGCCACTACTTACAGAGAGTATGGGTGGAAGAGTAGTCAGGAAAGCCAGTGTCTGTTAACATTTATGAGCTCAAGGAGTAAACAGAGGTGTAGTCAGGTCAATATTCGAGGGTCAGAAATCCAGGAGAGCACGTTAGAAGTTCAGGGAGAAACCAGAGATGTGGTCAGGTAATGGTTCGAGGTCAAAAGAGCAGGAGGTCATGATAAAAAAGGGAGCAGGCAGAGAGGAGTCAAATAACAGTCTAGGATCAGAGAACAAAGATCAAAACACTAGCAAAGACACAAGCCAACAGCACAACTGCAGAACCAGAGAATAAAACTGGTAACGTTCTGAGCGAGCATGCTTAATAAAGAAGCCTGAACAATAATCAGGGAGGTG
This sequence comes from Anomaloglossus baeobatrachus, assembly GCF_048569485.1. Lineage (NCBI taxonomy): Eukaryota > Metazoa > Chordata > Amphibia > Anura > Aromobatidae > Anomaloglossus > Anomaloglossus baeobatrachus. Next base: position 545,205,877 of record NC_134355.1, on the reverse strand, counting down.
GGACACCTGAGTAATCAGCACCAATATGGAAACCAGTTTCAGTTTGAAACACATGTCTCAATTGTACGTATTTATAAAATTCACTATGGGGGAGGTCAAAGTCCACCAGCAACTGAGAAAATTCCTTCCGCTGACTAACCATCTGTATATGAGAGAACCTGACTATCCCTTTTTGTTTCTGTGTGTGTGTGTGTGTGTGTTTAATATAGCTTTTTAACCACTTGAATTAAAAGCTATGTTTAATATTTTCAGGACCCCAGCAGAGTGACTTAATTTTTTTGGTAGGAATAGACACTCTGAGAGGGATATTTTGGTTTAATAAGGACAAAAGAATGTAGATACATATATTACAAAGGTATGATAAATGATGTAGCATGGCTCAGTTGTTTCTTGGGACAAGTTATTATAATACTAGGATGTTTTATCCATGGTAAGCAAAGGGAATATTATCTAATCATAAGGTTATTAAATGCTTATAGGGGTATTCCTATCTCCAACATCCTATTCCAAATATGTAGTAGTAGTAGTAATAATAATAATATTAGCAAATACCTCCAATTAGAAATGTAGTAGAGTTCTCTTGATATCACCAGGTCTCTTACCTCATGTGCACGGCATTGAAGCTTAGCTAGTGTTGTGCTAATAAGTTTACATACCCCGGCAGATTTTTTGCTTTCTTGGCCTTTTTTTCAGAGAATATGAATGATAAAACAAAATCTTTTTTTTTTCTTCTCATGGTTGGTGGTTGGGTGAAGCCATTTATTGTCTTTCTACTGTGTGCTCTCTTTATAAATAATAATGACAACCAAAAACATCCAAATAACCCTGATCAAAAGTTCACATACCCCAGTTTTTAATATCACGTATTGCCCCTTCTAACATAAATTACAGCTTGAAGTCTTTTGTGGTAGTTGTGGAGGAGGCTCCTTATTTTCTCAGATGGCAAAGCTGCCCATTGAACCACTCTGGGGAGAACTCAAGCGAGCAATTCATGCAAGAAAGGCCAGGAATTTACAGGAACTGGAGGCTTTTTGCCAAGAAGAATGGGCAGCTTTACCATCTGAAAAAATAAAGAACCTCATCCACAGCTACCACAAAAGACTTCAAGTTGTCATTGATGTTAGAAGGGGCAATAGACAGTATTAAGAACTGGGGTATGTGAACTTTTGATCAAGGTTATTTGGATGGTTTTGGTTGTTGTCATTATGATTTAAAAAGAGAAAACACAGTAATTTGACAATAAATGGCTTCACCCAACCAGTAACCATGAGTGGAAAAAAAAGATTTTGTGTTATCATTCATATTCTCTGAAAAAAGGCCAAGAAAGCAAAAAATCTGCCGGAGTATGAAAACGTTTGAGCACAACTGTATCCATGGTTACATCCTGTCATATAATGACAGTTAATTAGTTGCTCGTGGTTGTAACTATGGATACATAAGCTGCAATGCCCTGCACATGAGGTAAGAGACTATACTACATTTATATAGTATATATAAGTATATAGTATTAAGTTTATATATCAGGAGAACTATACTACATTTCTAATTGGAGGTCTTAGCTAATATTATTATTATTATTATTCCTACTATATATTGGGATAGGATCTTGGGAAAGGAAATATCCCTATAAATACAAATTTCCTACTCATTGTATTTACTGGCCCCTATCCCTTAAAAAAACAAACATGCATCTTGATTCTTTTGCGCTCGTATACCAAATACATCACAATCTGTCAATCTTGATGACGTATTCAATCATTTAAACACAGGTATCTTTATACGCAATCTAGCTAAAATATGGAAAAACTTCATACAGTACCTTCAACCATCAACTGCAAATGTCTTAGGCTAGTTTCACGCTTGCATTGTTTTCCTTCAGTCGCAATCTGCCATTTTGGAAAACAGCGGAATTCGTTAACTGATTCCGCTGCTTCCCATAGATTTGTATGGACGACGGATTGCGACTAATGGACCTGCGTTGCTTCTGCTGGCCGACGCTGCGTTGCTTCCGCCGAGCCAAAGGAACGCAGCATGTAACATTTTTTGAGCAGCGGAATCCTTAGGATTTCGCTGCGCATGCTCTCTCCCTGCACACATAACCAGGGTACACATTGGGTTACTAAGCAAAGCACTTTGCTTAGGAACCCGATATTTACCCTGGCTACGTGTGCAAGGAGCCAGTGCTAAGCCGTGTACGCTGGTAACCAAGGTAAATATTGGGTAACCAAGCAAAGTGCTTTGCCTAGTTACCCGATATTTACCCTGGCTACGTGTGCAGGGAGCTCAACACTTCCCTGCTCAGCTCTGCCCCCTCCCGCACTCCACTCTGCATGTACACAAGCACACACACACACACACATGCACACAAACAGACGTTTGCGTACACACACACACACACACACACACTCACCTGTCCCCAGCCATGCAGTCCCCGCGGCACTGCCGTCCTCAGCATCATGGCCCCGCTTGGCTCCACCCACCCCGCACTCAGCCCCCCGCACTCTGCCCCCCCCACACATTCTCGGTGGCCAAAGGATCAGCTGATCACCCGATCACCCGGCGGCCGGCTGCTGTGAGCGATCAGCTGATCACCCGGCGGCCGGCTGCTGTGAGCGATCAGCTGATCACTCGGTGGCCGGGTGATCAGCTGATCATTCACAATAGTCTGCCGCCGGTAAAACTGTAAAGAAAAAAAAAAAAGCAGATTCAGTTTTATACGATCCGTTGTGCCACTATATGCAACACATCCGTTGTATTCGTCACACAACGCAATGCAATGGATGCCGTTCAACGCAAGTGTGAAACTAGCCTTACATGAGACTAAAGTGCATAGCAGTTCCAGCAATCCAGTTATCTTATCGTCAAAGTGATTGTGTTCCTAAAAAATATTACTGTAGTTTTTTGTTTTTTTTTAAAAAAACACAACAATGAACAGCCTGAGAAACTCGGGAATGCTGAGATTTTATTGCTCCAGTAGACAAATAATATAATAAACTGGTACAAGAGTCTGACTATATTTTATTACTGTACGGTGTCTGTCTTTATTTTTAAATTACAGCCATTTTATTATTAGCCGAAGAACTTGAAAATATTGCTAAATCTAAATTACTCATTAACACAACTGCAACAGAAAATAATTGCGAGATTATAGTTAACAACATTTCATTGTTAACAACGTAATTAAAACAGAGTGACACACAGTTAATATATTATTGTACACACTGCATTGTCGCTTAACTAAATAACCGGATTAATTGGAAGTGTTACATTAGTTTTGGAAATATTTTATTATTCTGCTGCTAAATTTATGAAGTGATGGTATTTCACATCGCAGATATCGCTCATGGACGTGTGCCAGGGTTTAGGTCTTTTGTTCTGGTAGACTTGAGCACACACAAACAACTCCTTATAATTGCAGTTGCATTCATCATTTCTCAAAAAACAAATAACAGCTTTAAAATGTTATATAATAATATAAGTGGGCTAATTCTGTGGAGGATAGAGAACCCATAGGATATTTGTACCAAGACCACTGGAAAAGCATGGCCTTGTATAACGCCCAGGCCAGCATCCTCACATGCTCCTCCCCTCCCCAGGCGAGGACACCGGCGTTCTCACCTGTCTGGGCATCCTGATGCAGGGATCAAATCTCTATTTCATGCGGCAGCCTCCCGAAGTATCTGTGCACCATGGAGAACTTCAGTCTCTTCCCGTAGGGTGCGCGCTCAGCCATACCCCTTTTCTTTTAGGCCCAACACCCTTTTACCCGGAAGTGCTTCCCAGGTCACATGGGAAGCTGTAAGTACTTAAGGCACCCTAGCCCTATGCTAGGTACTCGGGTAATGAGTTTAGTCATTGCTAGTTGTCAGGTCCTCTAGACCTGCCCTGCTGTTGCTGTTCTGCCGTGCTAGACATATTGCTTATACGTGTCTGTATTGCAGAGTGCCGTTCCCACTACCTGCTGCTGCTCCTGTGAGCCTCCACATCGGCTGTCTACCACGATGTGGTAGACAGCTGGTGACGATACATTGTCACAAAGTATCGTCACCAGCTGCTGCCATCCATCCATCCATCCTGGAAGGATCCACTACTCCAGATGCTGTCATCCATCCATCCACCAGTCCATCCATCCATCCTGGATGGAACCTCTACACCAGCTGCTGCTGAAACTCTATACCAGAGACTGGTCGTTCCCATACCCCTGGGGCCAGTTAACACAACCCCAGTCTTCCAGAGTGGCACCCGGATTCTACCTGCAGCGTAATACCTCCACCATCACGAGCTCTGGTGAGAACCAGGTTCGGGTCCGTAGTCAAGCCCCTCTGAGTTTTCTGTGTGTTGCAGCCCAGTGGGTGCACTAAAATCCCTGCTTGCCCGAAGAGTTTAACACCTTATTGCATCTCTTTTTGGTGACCATACAAAATCTCCTACTGTAAAAATTATTCCTTTTTGTTGAACAAGACAAAAAGCATTTTCAGGTTATACCTCTATTAGCTAACTGAAAAAGTATTTTTCCAAGCACTTAGAGCACAGAGACCCCTTCATCAATATTACTTAACTGTCTCGTGGTATGAAGACCTTTTAAAAGCATTGCATGTTCAAATTTTCATTATCTGTAACTTGCCATCCACTTTTTCTGAGTGAATGATTCTCCTTAGGCAGCATTCTGTCTTCACTACAGGAGCTGGAACTTCTTTCTTTCACTTTTCAAAATGCATTACAGCTGCCTTTGTCCAATGGCTTGCTTGCCCTTAGCTCAAAGCCCACTTCCTTGGAATGCCGGTATACAGGTTTAACAGAGAATATAGCAGAAACAATTTTTCAAGGTTAAGAAAACTTGATTTTCATATTAAAGTGCCATATGGTAGAAAGATTGCCTATTATGCCCTTTATCTATCAAATAAGATTAAAGGGAACCTGACGTTAAAAATGGTATCGAATCTGCTGGCAGGATGCTTTAAAGTATAAGTAGTTGATCAATTTAATATACATTTTTGTGAAAAAACTAAATAAAAATTGCATTTTAATCTTGGAAATTCCTACTGTTTGTATGCATATAAGTCGAGTAGGCAGTCCTATTTGGTGAGTGACAGTCTTACCTGTATGACTGTCCATGGAGAGACAGCTGTCAATCACTGAGTGGGACTGCCCATTGGACTCATATGCATACAAACAAGTTATACTGAGTAGAGATGAGTGGACCCATGGAAGTTCAGGTTTGCCGGCTTCATCACAAATTTAGAATTTTAGTTTGGGACCTGGACCTGACCTGAATCCCACTTGAAGTCAATGATTGGTCAATGATTCAGCCCACATACAGCCAGCCATAAACAGAGCACTTCCGGGAGAGGGCGTTTTATTTTCTGGACATAGTCCGATAACTTTGTTTTTACCCCCAGTGAGAGCCATTCAGACAATAAAATTGACTCACACTGGGCTGAGCACCAAACTTACCCAAGCACAGTGATGCTCGCTCGAGTGGTCAGCACACGCACTGCACCAGAACACCGAATGTGAACACTATTTTTTTGTAATGTCCATGTTCAGTACGAACACCGATGTTTACTGTTTGGGTTTGCTCATCTCTAAGGCACCCTTCACACGTCAGTGATTCCGGTACGTATGACATCCATTTTCATATGTACCTGAGACACAGACATATGCAGACTCATTAAAATCAAAGGGTCTGCGCACACATCAGTGTTTTCACAAGGGCTGAGTGTCTGTATGGAGCACACTTGTGTCCGTGTGTTTCGCACAGAAACAAGTCCGTTTTTCTCCGGCAGCACTGATATCACAGGGACCACACTCTGATGTGATTTGTGTGACACCAGTGTGACATGTACCAAAGTAAAACATTCGTCTTTGAAATAGAATGATTTTCTATACTTACCTGTCTCCGGCGCTGCTGTTGCTTGCTTCTGGGCTCGCTCATTATGCTCATTGCATATTCACTGCACTCTGAATCCAAAAGTAACATCAGCATGGGAAACAGCAGCACCGTAGACAGGTAAGTATAGATGTTAATGCTGTCAGTGTTCTATCTGGATGCTACACAAATTGCACAATGACACTACTAGTGTGCCAAAATCACGGCACATGGATGGGCCAAACGCACTTTCAACATGGCCGACCAAAACACAAATGTTTTTCACAGACTTGTTAAGGAGGCCTAATAATGAGTCTTTTCCAACAAATCCAAATATGATTCCACTCAGCTTCCCCTTCTCTACACCATTGTGTCCACAGCAGAGGTTGCATGTACAAGGTGAGAGGTGCACTGTAAGTTTTCAAAAGTAAAATGACTTTTTAAAGTAATTGATCTAAAATGCAAAACTTGTAACTGGATCTTACACCTTCTTTATTTAATTTACAATATTGATGTCTTCTTAGATGATACTAGAGCCCAACTGGAAATGCTAACTCTGCATGCCGCTGTGCAAAAGTTTCAGGTCCCTCCTGTTGTTTTCGTGAAGTGACATAATTCTCAACATTGGCCATCATAGGGAGTGTTGAACATTACAGTTCAGGAGCTAATAAGGGGCCAGTTTAATCATCATTGTCTTCTAGAAGACAGAAACCTACAAACCTTCATTAGCTCAGTGAAGATGTAACTTTTCTCACAAGCATTTAACCTTTGGTTAGGAAATCCCAAATGGTATTCCAATATTCCACCTGACATGTCTAACCCTAAAGACACGTACATATATAAATAAAGCCTTAAATACAGTAAAACTCTGTGTCAAAATACTTTATTTCACAATTTTTGGTTAAATAATAAACACCTCTATATTTTATTAGAATTATAACGATGGGAGATGACGATAAAAGGTCACAGTGATCCATGTTCATCAGGGCTCCATTGGGTTTGACATTTATTGTAAGATATTCATGTGTTGTCTGTGTTGTTACAAGCATTGTGCAGCTCATCAAGTCACTAATTATATATGCTCATGTCTTCCCTGACAAGTGTTTGATGACAAAACAACAGATGCTGTCAAATCTCACCATTACAGTGTGTTCAGGTTTTTTTTAAAGAGCAATGTGGTGTACGTAACAAGACAGGATGTAATAATGAGGCGTGTGCTTACCGTAATAAAAATACATGAGGGGTATGAATACTTGCATCACTAATTGGGAAATTTCGCCTTAGGTGGTAGAAAAATAAGAACCTGAAAACAATTACAATATCTTTAACAGGCTATCAGGACAGCAGGAGAAAGGTAAAGAAGACGTTAGAGTTTAGATAATGGGTATAGAATAATACAACACCCTGCTTTCCTTTTAGAGGAAGGCTTTGGCTTCACATGCTATATAGCATTTTTACCTAAAATCTTTACAAAAAAAAGTCAAGGGACAAAAAAGATATTATTTGTAGAAACTAATCTTTGTTGGAACAGTAATAGCTGTGGCATTGGATGTGATCTTGCCTTTTGATTATATAAAACTAAAGAATTTATTTAAAAATCTTTTTTTTTTGTAAATTTTAAAGTGCTCTTTAACCAAAAGTAATATGCCTAATATAAAATACAAGATAAACCTTTTACAGTGCTAATTGATGGGCTAATAAAGCAGTTATGAGCACTAATGTCGGTTTGCCTTCATATGAAATAATAAGGATTTGAATACAAATAATTAATAGATATGAACAAATTAATTTTAAACTAAAATTTTCCTAAAATGTCAGATTTTGTGCAATTAAAACATTTTTGAATACAAATCACATGAATCCAACAAAATGCTTGTTGACTGACATTTTGATTGATTCTTTTGAGGTCCGGGAAGGAGTTAAAATAAAAAAAACACATATAAAAATATTCACGTTCACTAGGCCCTCACATGATTCTTTGAACCACCAGTCCAGCTCCATGGTCCTCCACCCAGGTCTTTGAAACTTATGGTACTGGTGACATTGATACTAATGATTAGTGATGAGCGAGTACCGTAATATTCGTAATCGCTCTACACGTAACGAGTACTTTGTAATACTATCATATTCGTTCTGAATAGCGAGTAATATTCTGCTGGACCCAACAAAGAGATATAGGGGATGGAAAATTGATGAAACTGAATGGGGAGAGTTTGGAGAATCTCTCTCTCTCTCTCTCTCTCTCTCTCTCCCTCTCCCGCGATCAATAAATGTGGTATGTAGCACGGCCAGCCAATCACAGTAATGCCACAACCAAGATGGCTGCAGCATTACTGTGATTGGTTAAGAAGCCAAGAAGCCCAGCATGTTTATAGGCTGCAAATCAGGTGCCAAACCTTCTGGGCGGGACATATGAATATTGTGAGGCGAATACACAAAAACTCACAATGTAACAAGTAACCCGAATACCGTAATATCTGTGCGAGTAGCAAATAGTAACGATTACACTTGCTTATCACTACTAAAGATGTACCTTGCCAATCCTCCTCAATTTGACAAAATTGGTCTCAGCTTCAGAAAAAAGAAAGATCTGAGTTGATGTGTGTAAAGGAAGGGCAGTTGCAATAGTTAAAGACTCAGGTAAGGGCCTAAGACAGGTGAGTCTATGTTGCCTGCAGAATTACTAGGCATGTGAGTTTTTTGTTTGGTCTCTTCAGACTCAAACCACAATATTGGAGGACAGGAAGAGGTAAAAAATCATAGAACACATTACACTGTGTGCAGAATTAGTAAACAAGTGAGTATTTCTTCAAGTTCTTCAGGACTGTACTGCTATGGATTTTCACAGTAAGTATATTAGGATTGCGTGATCTATTTAATAACGCATGAAATTGGTTTGGATGATTTTTTTGAGGAACACTCCAGGACAAATTACTTGGTACTGTATAGCTAGTATATGGCCTGAAGAGGAAGTGAGTAATATAAAGGTTAAAGAACTAAGGCCCCGATTCATCAAAATGTTTACATCAGATTTCTTTAAACATTTTTGACATTTTCATGCTAATTTGCTATTTTTGTCCATCTCCAGCAAAATGGGTGAAGCTGGGGTGGGACGAGGCATATCAACACCTACTCGACTAATTCTTAATGACTTGTGGTACAGTCTACACCACCAATCTTACTCCAGTCTCTGACTGAAGTAAGATTTGCGGAGGGGTGCAAGTTGAGTTTCACCTGATTCAATAAAAGCCTTATGTCTCCTTGAATCGGGTGCCTCTGAGTTCATCCCACCCCCTCATCCAAACTGATGTGAACAAAACCTGTCCTAATGAATCAGGGTCTATGTTCTATGTGTAACACAGCATAGTCTTTGTTGTTGCATTAAGGAAAGCTGAATTTGATTTTAAGGAATACAAAACACATTTCCTAATTTTCTAGAAACATGGCTTGGAAATGTGGCACTGTTCAATCTTATGAGATTTTCTATTCACATTTGCAATTTTCGTGCCAACTGGCATTGAGACGACTCACATTCTGAGGTAGGAACAATATTCTACAGATTTTTTTTTAGATAACATAGAAAATACTTAACAACATAATCTTTTCTTTTGGCTGTTTGCACATAAACACATTACCAAACAGATGAACTCAGTTTATTTACTATGGAGAGAATGTGCTAAAAGCAGTATTAACATTTGAACAGAGATGTTAACCTGAAATATGTCTTTGGGTTCTGTAGTTATTGGCTGAACTGATGAAAATAGAAGAAAACTTAAAGATTCCTCTTCCAGGGAGATAGAATCTAAACTCATTGTGAAATTGCAGCCACTAATTGTTTAAGTGAGATTTTATACTCTTCTACAATATACAATACAAATATAAAATTGGTTAAATAAGATCCCTCTGTCTTTTATCAAGGGTTGACAAAATGGCTAAAATATTTTATACTCAATTAATAAAATTGTCTAAAAAATAATTGTTTTTTCTTAATAGCAACCAGTCACAGCACAGTTTTCATTTTAACACAGTTGTGTAGGAAATGAAAGTTAAAGCTTTCATTGGTATCTCTGGAAAGATTAAACGCCCCGTCACACGCAACAACGTATGTAATGATATATCACCGGGGTCACAAATACCGTGACGCACATCCGGCATCATTAGCGATGTCATTGCGTGTGACACCAACGAGCGACTGGTAACGATGGAAAATACTCACCAAATCGTCCATCGTTGACACGTCGTTCATTTTCAAAAAATCCTTGATTGTTGAGGTCGCAGGTTGTTTGTCATTCCCGAGGCAGCACACATAGCTACGTGTGACACCTCAGGAATGACGAACTACAGCTTACCTGCGGCCGCCGGCAATGAGGAAGGAAGGAGGTGGGTTACGGCCGCTCATCTCCGCCCCTCCGCTTCTATTAGGTGGCCGCTTAGTGATGCCGCTGTGACGCCGCACGAACCGCCCCCTTAGAAAGGAGGCGGTTCGCTGGCCACAGCAACGTCGCTAGGCAGGTACAGTCATATGAAAAAGTTTGGGCACCCCTAATAATGTTAACCTTTTTTCTTTATAACAATTTGGGTTTTTGCAACAGCTATTTCAGTTTCATATATCTAATAACTGATGGACTGAGTAATATTTCTGGATTGTAATGAGGTTTATTGTACTAACAGAAAATGTGCAATCCGCATTTAAACAAAATTTGACCGGTGCAAAACTATGGGCACCCTTATCAATTTCTTGATTTGAACACTCCTAACTACTTTTTACTGACTTACTAAAGCACTAAATTGGTTTTGTAACCTCATTGAGCTTTGAACTTCATAGGCAGGTGTATCCAATCATGAGAAAAGGTATTTAAGGTGGCCACTTACAAGTTGTTCTCCTATTTGAATCTCCTATGAAGAGTGGCATCATGGGCTCCTCAAAACAACTCTCAAATGATCTGAAAACAAAGATTATTCAACATAGTTGTTCAGGGGAAGGATACAAAAAGTTGTCTCAGAGATTTAAACTGTCAGTTTCCACTGTGAGGAACATAGTAAGGAAATAGAAGAACACAGGTACAGTTCTTTTTAAGCCCAGAAGTGGCAGGCCAAGAAAAATATCAGAAAGGCAGAGAAGAAGAATGGTGAGAACAGTCAAGGACAATCCACAGACCACCTCCAAAGACTTGCAGCTTCATCTTGCTGCAGATGGTGTCACTGTGCATCGGTTAACAATACAGGGCATGTTCCACAAGGAGAAGCTGTATGGGAGAGTGATGCGAAAGAAGCCGTTTCTGCAAGCACGCCACAAGTCGCCTGAGGTATGCAAAAGCACATTTGGACAAGCCAGTTACATTTTGGAAGAAGGTCCTGTGGACTGATGAAACAAAGACTGAGTTGTTTGGTCATACAAAAAGCCGTTATGCATGGAGGCAAATAAACGCGGCATTCCAAGAAAAGCACTTGCTACCCACAGTAAAATTTGGTGGAGGTTCCATCATGCTTTGGGGCTGTGTGGCCAATGCCGGCACCGGGAATCTTGTTAAAGTTGAGGGTCGCATGGATTCAAGTCAGTATCAGCAGATTCTTGACAATAATGTGCAAGAATCAGTGACAAAGTTGAAGTTATGCAGGGGATGGATATTTCAGCAAGACAATGATCCAAAGCACCGCTCCAAATCTACTCAGGCATTCATGCAGAGGAACAATTACAATGTTCTGGAATGGCCATCTCAGTCCCCAGACCTGAATATCATTGAAAATCTGTGGGATGATTTGAAGCGTGCTGTCCATGGTCGGCTACCATCAAACTTAACTGAACTGGAATTGTTTTGTAAACAGGAATGGTCAAATATACCTTCCTCCAGGAACTCATTAAAAGCTACAGGAAGCGACTAGAGGCTGTTTTTGCAAAAGGAGGATCTACAAAATATTAATGTCACTTTTATGTTGAGGTGCCCATACTTTTGCACCGGTCAAATTTTGTTTAAATGCGGATTGCACATTTTTTGTTAGTACAATAAACCTCATTTCAATCCAGAAATATTACTCAGTCCATCAGTTATTAGATATATGAAACTGAAATAGCTGTTGCAAAAACCCAAATTGTTATAATGAAAAAAGGTTGACATGAATAGGGGTGCCCAAACTTTTTCATATGACTGTAAGTCCGTGGGACTGCCCCGAACGACATTGTGCACCACGGGCAGCGATTTGCCTGTGACGCACAAACGAACATAAAAAAAACATAACAGTTTTTATAAGTTTGGACCACTGTATTTTATATTATTGATGAGTTGCATGACTCTTTTTGTTGATCTGCATCATTTGGCCATCATTCACAGAAGGAAGCCACCTCTTGGTTCTGAATATGTTGCAAATGACCAAATACTATTTAATATAGCCACTTTTCATAACAATTTTACAGTACATTCATGTATGTTAGCTCAAAAGATGTATTTTCAATCAAAATGATCACATTAATTAGAAAAATATTTTTATCTAATCTCAAATGTGTATTCTACTTTAGGTCAAAAACTGTACGAATAAGTACCACAGAGGAATTTCAACAAAATAAACAGAGCCCCCCCCCCAGAAATAGGCTCATTGTCAAGGCTCGCTCATATGGCCATAGATTCTCTCATGTGAGAAAATCGGACCGATTATACTAATGGCACTTGGCTCAAACTCTGATCACAATTTTAGCAAAGCATTATTTTACTGTGATTCGATTCTCTCCCATGAAAGAATATAATCACAGGTGTGAAGAAGACTGAGAACTTAATTTCCCCATCCTCCCCATTGTTTTACACTCACCCATAGACTTGAATGGGTGCATATGATTCAATATACACTGCCAAAGGCAGAATGCTGTAATTTTTTTCTCATGCCAGTTTGACATGAGGAAAAAATACACTGATCGGCACTGCTCCATAGTACAACATTGGAGAGAGTGCTATCCAATAAAACATTGGATAGCACTCTTCGGATGTATACGATCTTGTGAGTTAACCCATAGGTTGAGGCTGTCTCATCCATCTTTTTCATGAGTAATTTCAACACTCAATGGATTATCATTTCAGTTAGTTAGAGAGACCGATAAAATCTATACACCTTAAAGCTTAGTAAATAGTAACTGCAATGACAGTCTAGCACTTCTAACTTTTTTAAACATTTTTTTTCCAGTAGTTTGTACAGATTTCTGTACTGTGGTGTAATGTATTACACCTATCAATCCTGAATTTATCAGGGCCTATAAGGCATATCCGAAGTAACTTGAGGGCTGTTGTTAGGCCACTGGATTCTATTGTAACACATTGGCACCCATAGACCAACCCATGATCAACTATTAGTCCTAACTCTAGCAGAGTCTGAAAGGCTTATGCACATTGCAAATGGTCTGCATTTTTAGGCATCTGTATTCTTTTACAATTAATTGTTATATAGTAATCTCCCTCTGCATAGACACTTAAATACCTTTGGTATTGATCATTATGACCTTAATCTCAGCATGCATTAATTCCACACTTCAATAGTATTGCACACTGTGATTTTCTTTTATACACTATATTACAAGATTAAATCAGTGTGTTCTGTCTCTATCTGAATACAGTATGGAAAAGGACACCAAGTGGGTTGCATATATTGTTTATGAGTCATCTCCAAAGCTCAGATCCTAGTTACTAAGTTATTGGTTCTATTGGTCCCTCACCTATCATGGCATCTATATGGCACACATTTTGATCAGTCTCCTGATGAAGCATAGGGGAAATGCATCAAGGCAGGGGCTCATATGCATGGCATCAGAACAATTAGTATCTTTACTAACGACTTCCTTGAATGTATTTATCTGCACATTTAGTAGCACATTTTGCACTTTGATAGGCAGGAGAACTTTTTCTCACTTTATTTTGTAAGGGTGAGTTAGGGCAGATAAGAGACAATCGATGGAGAGTGGAGGCGCCAATTAAAATGTTTTAGGGTGATGACCTCTGCAGATAGGTAGTGCACAGGAGGGAGGATATATTGTAGGGTGTCATCTTTAATTCCCTCCTCCTTTTACCTGTGCACTACTGTTTTATGGGTATGGTATCTATTTTTTGTGTCTTGTTTTAATCTATGTAATACAATTTCATAGTTTTAAAGGGTAGTTTATGCAAAAAGTCTATATGACCCTATTTTCCATATACTTTGTAAATTATTGGTTCTAAAATCATTTATACATGAGGTGGTATTCTGCTGGTGCTTTGAAGTCTATTTTTTTTTGTTTGTGCTTGGGCCCAATGCAGAATCTTCTGATCCTCAATAACCCCTTTAACAGTATTAAAGATATTCTCAAGAAAAACTATATTGATGACTTATCCTTAGGCACTCTGCAACCACTGAAAAGTCGATATCCATTTACTTTAATGGGAGCTAAGCTGCAGTACCCGAAAACAGCCCCAACACAGTATACAGACCTGTAGTGGTCTTCCTCTGCACATTGTCACAATGTAGGTCCTGGATGTCAGTCACCTGCTGATCTCAGACAATGCAGAGAAAAATGGAAGTAGCACTCACCATCCTTACATGAAATTCTTGTACTTTATTAGTTCATCCTTAAAAAAGAACAAAGGGAGCAGCTAGGAACATTTGACTTACAGCTATTTCGTGTAAGACACTTCAACAGGTCCCTTCTCTTGGAGGAGTGCCTTACACGAAACGGCTGTAGTCCAAATGTTCCTAGCTGCTCCCTTTGTTCTTTTTTAAGGATGAACTAATAAAGTGCAATAATTTTATATATGGATAGTGAGTGCTACTTCCATTTTTCTCTGCACTGTTTGATGATTTCCAAGTATCTTTTTGAAGTTTAGCACCTATAATCCTTTGAGTTAATGGGGATGTCTTTGTTCCTGTGATTACATACATGTGAGTGGTGCCAGATTCCTTTCTCTGAATATCATCACCTATTGATCTCATATTCTTGACCTGTCCAAACGATAGACCATCAATATTTCTATACTGGATTACTCCTTTAAGGTCTTGTAAATATAGATGAGATAGAGACCCACAGGCAGACATGGACTTTGGATGTTAAAGGCTAATTACACATTATCTGTTACTGTTACTAATATCTTTCTTGTTTGCAAATTTGTTGAACTGTTTTGGCTGGTTGCCCATGCAGCAATCAGTTCATTTCAGTGGACAGACGAACAGCTTGTCTCATAAAGCGTAAGGCTGCTTGAAAACAAAATTACAGACGATGAAGCAGGTGCCTCTACACACCATTTATTTCTGGGTTTTTTTGCACCTGCATTACTAAAACAAAAAAAAAATACCGGTAATACACAGACCCATAGGACTTGTAGTGAACTATTCATTTGGTATATACAAAAGTCATGACTTTAAATTAAGTGAGAAAAATGAAAATATAATTGGAAAGAATCTTTGCACCAGAGGTAAACATATTTTATTATATAAGCAATATGAGATATGAGTCAACATTCATCCATATAAAACAGTGTAATGAATTATATAAGGCTAGAATAAAATCTCCCGAGTCTCTAGTAATTTCTTTCAGTAGCAAGCAGTATCAATCCTCTATAGACATATGGTTAAAGCCTAAAGAGTTTTCATAGTTTCAAAAAAATATTAAAAATCATTTGACTTTGCAAAAATATTGCTGTGAAATTGCATATAAATCTAAAACTAAATATTAATATTTGATACAACAGACTGGATCATTCCTAGTGATGGAAATTACTTCTACTAAGGTACTAATGTGCTTTAATCTGCCCATAGCATGCTCACCCTTGACCTCTCTAAATGGGTTTGACACACATATGAATGGATAATACAGGGGGCATACATAAAAATCATGAGGGCTCATAGCAACAGTCCTAATAGCACACTCCCAAAAAATATTGGGTGGAGTAGGTGGGATCTGAAGGCATAGGCAAGTCTCAGAATGGCATACCTCTCAAATGTTAAAGGACTCCCAAAAAAACATCAGTTGTTAATCATGTATAAATATGTGTGTTTTGCAATGTACTGCATTTTTCAGACTATAAGATGCACTGGATCATAAGAAGTGCCGAGCTGTGAGAGGAGGAAATTAGGAAAAAAAATTTGACGCAAAAAATGTAGTCATGACTAGTGATGAGCAAGTTTTCTTGCCACTGATTTCAAATATTTTTCAAGTCAAACAACTCCTTTATTGTGAAAAACACCAACTTATTGGCTTGTAGAGTCTAAGAAAATGTACAAGAAAAGTTAATTTTAGATCTAATCCCTTGGTGTTGATGTTAGTTAGCAGCCATAGTTGCTGTGGTGCTGGAATCATAGAGACTCAACCTAGCAGCATGGGTGCTGTGGGGCATCAGGTCACCTGCCTTGCTGGTGCATTGCTGCAGTGACAGTGGTTGGTGCACAGCACTGCACCCTTTCGGCAAGGGACCCACTGAGAGGTTCACATGGTTGTAGGCTTAATACAGTCTGAACAGATTTCTAAAATAATAACCATGTTCAGTTTTGTAAATTGTTGCCCAGCGACTTTCGATCAAGGTAGGATTTTTGGATCTGTGCTCAATTTCTGTTTTCTACACTTCTGGCTCAATGACTTTATCTGTACTTTAGTGTTATGTACACTTGCAAGCTTCAAACGGAGCTTGAAAACCCATCTGTTCAGAAATGCCTATAGTTTCCCATGACTTCAGTGCCTCACCACCGCTAGAGCTGCTTCTTAACCACCACCAAAACTACAGACTCACCATCGCCAGAGCTGCTGCCTCACAACCACTGGAGCTGCCGCCTCACCACCACCGGAGCTGCTGCTTCACCACCGCCCCACCTACTGCCTCCTCCCCAATATCCTATAGAATGTAAGCCCACAAGGGCAGGGTCCTATTTCCCCTGTACCAGTTTGTCTTTTGTAATTTGTATATGTACCATATCTTTTGTTTTATAAGATGCACCAGATTATAAGATGCAACCCAAATTTAGAGACTAAAAAGGTAAAAAAAAAACTGGGGTCCATCTTATACTTTGGTATTGTCTTACCAGAGGGGGGCAGCAGCGGTGGGGAAGCAGGGTCACAGGAGGCAGAGGCTGTGTTGGCAGCAGCGATGGGTCTGTGCTGACAGCAGCGGCAGATCAATGCTGGCAGCGGCAGTGGGTCAGTGCTGGCGATGGCGGGTCAGTGCTGGCGGTGGCGGTGGAGGGTCAGTGCTGGCAGCAGCGGGTCAGTGCTGGGAGTGGCAGTGGGTCACTGCTGGTAGTGGAAGCTGCGGTGGTTGTGTGGTGGAGCAGGCCGGTGCGGTGAGTGTCGCAGATGCTCTGTCGGCAGTCCGGGCTTTAAAGAAATGGCACCTGGAGTGGCGCGTGCGCAGATGGAGCTGTCACCCAAGAGATCCATCTACACACATGCTTACTCCAGGCGCCATCATTTGAAGTTGGGACTACGGACAGACCATCTGGGACACCCGCCGTACAGCCACCACTGCCAGCACAGGCACCGCAGTCTGCACAGCCAGCCACCCAGCCGCACAGAGTGGCAGCCAGCAGACGGCCCGACCACCCACACAGAGAGACAGCCGGCTGCCAGCACAGAGAGGCAATTGGCCGTCGGCACAGAGAGCCGCACAAACAGCCCCTCACCAATTTTTCACCTCCTGGTAAGCTATATTTGGATTTTAAGACGCCCCCCTCATTTTCCTCCCAAATTTTTGGGAGGAAAAGTACGTCTTATAATCCAAAAAATACGGTAATTTGTATGTAACCCCTTCTCATGTACAGCACCAAGGAATTAATGTTGCTCTAAATATTAACAATAATAATAATAATCTATAGAATTACCGGCCCTATCAAGTGTGCATCCACTATGGATGATCTATATACTACTCTGCTTTAAAGTCCTGCATCTAATAAATCAGTGCATCGGTCACAGCAAAACAAAGTGTTGGGTTTATAAAGAAACTTACAAGCAAAAAAATATATTAGGTCTTTAATAACACTCACTGACTGTAGAGTTCCATTAAGGTTATACCTTTGGCTTACGGTTAATCTTTTTCTGACACATATACAAGATTTTATAAGACGTGCGTGAGATCTACAGTAGTTACTGCAGACAAAGTACAAAACGTACTTGTTACTTGCACTTGGGTATAAACTACTTTACCTTACTTCAGTGAGAAAGACCTGCTTTGCGATGGCCTGAAGCGGCTTCTGCTATTTACAGAGCGCTGCCACTCACAGAGCATTTTACTGTAAGAAAAGCCATTACCCAATTAGGCATGGAGAGGCAGCGCATACGCATGAATGGACATACTTAATGCCAATTAATGCAATTCCACTTAACCACCTATGTGCCAGATGGCAGATTTGACACAAAGCACTTAAATAAAATGGATTTTAAAGTTCAATTAAGTTCAATTATAATACAGTTGTCACACTTAAATAGAGAAGTGCTGTATTGTATGATGAAAGCTCAGTTGTGCCTTGGTCTCACCTCTATCAATTTAATATTGACTTTTTTAACCTGTGTTATTTGTTCTCTTTTTAACTCTTTTTCTGTCCCATTATTCTCTTTTGCATGCATATTAATAAGAATATCTGTGCCTTCCTATTCTGTCTGTTTTCATCTGTATTTTCTCCACTGTGTCAATGATATACAAAGGAAGATGGTGTCATGCAAGGTTATGTTGAATATCATCACTTCATATTATGTGAGGAGAAGAGGAGGAGGTTGAATGACGTATGGGTGTTCGATGTAAAGGGACAAAGTGGAGAGTTCTGTTGCACGATTGATAAAGCGGGAAGCTTCCGCAGATCAGTCCATCAGTGACCATCTTTGAGCGTTACCTTTCTTTTGTCAAAAGGGAAAGTTGCAACATAACAAAAAAAACTATATTTACTGGAGGGAATCTCATTTTGGTCACCTAACCGTTAATAGTCAGGTAACTGAAGAACGGGCCTTATTCACTTCCAGTCTTGGCAGAAATCACTGGAGTTAAAATACTTGATTGACACAGGATTGAACTACGGTAGTGATAAGTTTATAACAGTTTATGGCCAAATTTGTTAAATTCTTCATGCAAGTTCAAACACTTAACAATTAGAAGGACACTTCAATAGTAGGCCATTAGAACTAAAAATAACTGCTAAATTTTTAGCTGTTTCTTATGAAAGCCAGTTTTCGAGAATATCTTCTGTTTGTGAAGACTTCAGAAAAGGAAGGCGATAGCACACACTGTGACGTTGTAGAGGTATCCTCTTTGTAATCTATCATGCCAGGTCATGTGAGTATCTTGTTCATAAAATTCTATGCAAGGACTCCATTTGATCAACAATCCCAACTTCAGGTCACCCAGCCACCCTAGGGTCACCCATGGCTCTCTACTGCTGTGCTGGTCTTTGTTGACAGGCAAAAGCAACAATATCATGACTACAGTGTAGGTGACTGAAGCATCCAATCAATCACCTCAGCTTGTACCATCAACATTGGTGGGTCAGATAAGCTCAGTGACTGGCTGTAGCAGTCACGTGCACAGTAGTGGTGACATCACCACTGCAACTTGTCAACAATATTTGGGACAGTGACAGCTCCATTTTTTATTTTTTTCCTCTGAATGTTTTTGGAGAATCAAAAGTTTATCCTGGATAACCCCTTAACTGAAGGTTTACTTGAGCTGCATACCCCATTATTTAAAGCCAGATATCATAAAAAGCAGAAAAATTACACTAATTACAATATTATTTTCTTAGCAAATTCTGGACTGCCCATAGACTATAAACATCCATGCTGTACGCATTTTGCACAAGATCACGCAGCTCTGGTGTTAGGGAGCTAGCTATCAGACAAAGTCAGACACCCCAGAAAGAAGATAAACATGGTATATTACCATGGTTTACTTTTTTGATATTTGTAAACACAATGCTGAACCAGCACTTGTGTACACAGGTTAGGAAGCACTGACAGTTCCTCTTACTCTGGACCCATTATTATGTGACTGCTATCATATAGGGAGGCAGCAGGGTTTGCTGCATTGCAGGAGACCTAATCAGCCTAACCTAACCTAAGCAGCTGCTAAAGCAAACAAGATTTTAGGGTGTATAAAAAGAGAGATTAGATCCCGTGATCCCAACGTATTGTTACCCCTCTATAAATCACTTGTAAGGCCACATCTGGAATATGGGATCCAGTTTTGGGCACCACATTTTAAAAAGGACATTCAGAAGTTAGAGTCAGTTCAAAGGCGGGTAACTAGACTACTACAAGGAATGGAAGGCCTCCCATATGATGAGAGGTTGAAAAAGTTAGATATGTTTAGCTTAGAAAAAAGACGTCTCAGAGGAGATCTCATTTATATGTATAAATACATGTGTGGTCAATATAAAGGACTGGCACATGACTTATTTCTTCCGAAAACAATACTAAGGACCAGGGGGCACTCACTGCGAGTGGAAGAAAAGCGATTCCGACACCTAAATAGGAAAGGGTTCTTTACAGTTAGAGCAGTCAGACTGTGGAATACACTACCACAAGAGTAGAGATGAGCGAACCGGTCCCGGTTCGGCTCGAGGCGGTTCGCCGAACGGGGGGTCTGGCTCGAGTTCGGCTCGTCGAACGTTCGACGAACCGAACTCGAGCCCATAGGAAACAATGGCAGGCAATCACAAACACAGTAAAACACCTAGAAAACACCCTCAAAGGTGTCCAAAAGGTGACAAACAACTCACAACACAACACAAACACATGGGAAAGTGACAAGGACATGTACTCATGCGAAAACAAAACAGCTGGACAAGGAAAAAGAGGAGGACACACAGATATAGGCATGGCACGCCCTTCTAAAGTCATGTAAAACACCGCAAGGTGACTCCAAGCGGAGTCTCCCTTTTTTCCAAAAATTGGGCCCCACACACCCACCCCTTCAGTGGCAGCAGTTGTGCCCCAGTTGTACACTTCACAGCTAGATTTGCATCAAGCACATTCAAAAATACGCCATTCTTATCCGTCCCCAGGATGACACCGGGGTAGGTAGCAAAGTCTTTCCTGATCCCAGCTCTGTTCATCTTGGCTTCTTTTAAAAACACAGCAAGCAAGGGTTACTCCAAGCGGAGTCTCCCTTTTTTCCAAAAATTGGGCCACACAGACACCCACCCCATCAGTGGCAGCACTTCGGCCCTAGTTGCAAACAGGATGTTTTGATTTGCATCAAGCACATTCAAAAATACGCTATTCTTAGCCGTCCCCAGGATGACACTGGGGTAGGTAGCAAAGTCTTTGCTGACCCATGACTTGTTCATCTTGGCTTCTTTTAAAAACAATGTAAGCAAGGGTTACTCCAAGCGGAGTCTCCCCTTTTTTCCAAAAATTGGGCCCCACACACACCCACCCATTCAGTGGCAGCAGTTGTGCCCCAGTTGTACACTTCACAGCTAGATTTGCATCAAGCACATTCAAAAATACGCCATTCTTATCCGTCCCCAGGATGACACCGGGGTAGGTAGCAAAGTCTTTCCTGATCCCAGCTCTGTTCATCTTGGCTTCTTTTAAAAACACAGCAAGCAAGGGTTACTCCAAGCGGAGTCTCCCTTTTTTCCAAAAATTGGGCCACACAGACACCCACCCCATCAGTGGCAGCACTTCGGCCCTAGTTGCAAACAGGATGTTTTGATTTGCATCAAGCACATTCAAAAATACGCTATTCTTAGCCGTCCCCAGGATGACACCGGGGTAGGTAGCAAAGTCTTTCCTGATCCCAGCTCTGTTCATCTTGGCTTCTTTTAAAAACACAGCAAGCAAGGGTTACTCCAAGCGGAGTCTCCCTTTTTTCCAAAAATTGGGCCACACAGACACCCACCCCATCAGTGGCAGCACTTGGGCCCTAGTTGCAAACAGGATGTTTTGATTTGCATCAAGCACATTCAAAAATACGCTATTCTTAGCCGTCCCCAGGATGACACTGGGGTAGGTAGCAAAGTCTTTGCTGACCCATGACTTGTTCATCTTGGCTTCTTTTAAAAACAATGTAAGCAAGGGTTACTCCAAGCGGAGTCTCCCCTTTTTTCCAAAAATTGGGCCCCACACACACCCACCCATTCAGTGGCAGCACTTGGGCCCTAGTTGCAAACAGGATGTTTTGATTTGCATCAAGCACATTCAAAAATACGCTATTCTTATCCGTCCCCAGGATGACACCGGGGTAGGTAGCAAAGTCTTTCCTGATCCCAGCTCTGTTCATCTTGGCTTCTTTTAAAAACACAGCAAGCAAGGGTTACTCCAAGCGGAGTCTCCCTTTTTTCCAAAAATTGGGCCACACAGACACCCACCCCATCAGTGGCAGCACTTGGGCCCTAGTTGCAAACAGGATGTTTTGATTTGCATCAAGCACATTCAAAAATACGCTATTCTTAGCCGTCCCCAGGATGACACCGGGGTAGGTAGCAAAGTCTTTGCTGACCCATGACTTGTTCATCTTGGCTTCTTTTAAAAACAATGTAAGCAAGGGTTACTCCAAGCGGAGTCTCCCCTTTTTTCCAAAAATTGGGCCCCACACACACCCACCCATTCAGTGGCAGCACTTGGGCCCTAGTTGCAAACAGGATGTTTTGATTTGCATCAAGCACATTCAAAAATACGCTATTCTTATCCGTCCCCAGGATGACACCGGGGTAGGTAGCAAAGTCTTTCCTGATCCCAGCTCTGTTCATCTTGGCTTCTTTTAAAAACACAGCAAGCAAGGGTTACTCCAAGCGGAGTCTCCCTTTTTTCCAAAAATTGGGCCACACAGACACCCACCCCATCAGTGGCAGCACTTGGGCCCTAGTTGCAAACAGGATGTTTTGATTTGCATCAAGCACATTCAAAAATACGCTATTCTTAGCCGTCCCCAGGATGACACTGGGGTAGGTAGCAAAGTCTTTGCTGACCCATGACTTGTTCATCTTGGCTTCTTTTAAAAACAATGTAAGCAAGGGTTACTCCAAGCGGAGTCTCCCCTTTTTTCCAAAAATTGGGCCCCACACACACCCACCCATTCAGTGGCAGCAGTTGTGCCCCAGTTGTACACTTCACAGCTAGATTTGCATCAAGCACATTCAAAAATACGCCATTC
This sequence comes from Anomaloglossus baeobatrachus, assembly GCF_048569485.1. Lineage (NCBI taxonomy): Eukaryota > Metazoa > Chordata > Amphibia > Anura > Aromobatidae > Anomaloglossus > Anomaloglossus baeobatrachus. The sequence continues at coordinate 545,182,927 of NC_134355.1, read as the reverse complement.
TTATCCGTCCCCAGGATGACACCGGGGTAGGTAGCAAAGTCTTTCCTGATCCCAGCTCTGTTCATCTTGGCTTCTTTTAAAAACACAGCAAGCAAGGGTTACTCCAAGCGGAGTCTCCCTTTTTTCCAAAAATTGGGCCACACAGACACCCACCCCATCAGTGGCAGCACTTGGGCCCTAGTTGCAAACAGGATGTTTTGATTTGCATCAAGCACATTCAAAAATACGCTATTCTTAGCCGTCCCCAGGATGACACTGGGGTAGGTAGCAAAGTCTTTGCTGACCCATGACTTGTTCATCTTGGCTTCTTTTAAAAACAATGTAAGCAAGGGTTACTCCAAGCGGAGTCTCCCCTTTTTTCCAAAAATTGGGCCCCACACACACCCACCCATTCAGTGGCAGCAGTTGTGCCCCAGTTGTACACTTCACAGCTAGATTTGCATCAAGCACATTCAAAAATACGCCATTCTTATCCGTCCCCAGGATGACACCGGGGTAGGTAGCAAAGTCTTTCCTGATCCCAGCTCTGTTCATCTTGGCTTCTTTTAAAAACACAGCAAGCAAGGGTTACTCCAAGCGGAGTCTCCCTTTTTTCCAAAAATTGGGCCACACAGACACCCACCCCATCAGTGGCAGCACTTGGGCCCTAGTTGCAAACAGGATGTTTTGATTTGCATCAAGCACATTCAAAAATACGCTATTCTTAGCCGTCCCCAGGATGACACTGGGGTAGGTAGCAAAGTCTTTGCTGACCCATGACTTGTTCATCTTGGCTTCTTTTAAAAACAATGTAAGCAAGGGTTACTCCAAGCGGAGTCTCCCCTTTTTTCCAAAAATTGGGCCCCACACACACCCACCCATTCAGTGGCAGCAGTTGTGCCCCAGTTGTACACTTCACAGCTAGATTTGCATCAAGCACATTCAAAAATACGCCATTCTTATCCGTCCCCAGGATGACACCGGGGTAGGTAGCAAAGTCTTTCCTGATCCCAGCTCTGTTCATCTTGGCTTCTTTTAAAAACACAGCAAGCAAGGGTTACTCCAAGCGGAGTCTCCCTTTTTTCCAAAAATTGGGCCACACAGACACCCACCCCATCAGTGGCAGCACTTCGGCCCTAGTTGCAAACAGGATGTTTTGATTTGCATCAAGCACATTCAAAAATACGCTATTCTTAGCCGTCCCCAGGATGACACCGGGGTAGGTAGCAAAGTCTTTCCTGATCCCAGCTCTGTTCATCTTGGCTTCTTTTAAAAACACAGCAAGCAAGGGTTACTCCAAGCGGAGTCTCCCTTTTTTCCAAAAATTGGGCCACACAGACACCCACCCCATCAGTGGCAGCACTTGGGCCCTAGTTGCAAACAGGATGTTTTGATTTGCATCAAGCACATTCAAAAATACGCTATTCTTAGCCGTCCCCAGGATGACACTGGGGTAGGTAGCAAAGTCTTTGCTGACCCATGACTTGTTCATCTTGGCTTCTTTTAAAAACAATGTAAGCAAGGGTTACTCCAAGCGGAGTCTCCCCTTTTTTCCAAAAATTGGGCCCCACACACACCCACCCATTCAGTGGCAGCAGTTGTGCCCCAGTTGTACACTTCACAGCTAGATTTGCATCAAGCACATTCAAAAATACGCCATTCTTATCCGTCCCCAGGATGACACCGGGGTAGGTAGCAAAGTCTTTCCTGATCCCAGCTCTGTTCATCTTGGCTTCTTTTAAAAACACAGCAAGCAAGGGTTACTCCAAGCGGAGTCTCCCTTTTTTCCAAAAATTGGGCCACACAGACACCCACCACATCAGTGGCAGCACTTGGGCCCTAGTTGCAAACAGGATGTTTTGATTTGCATCAAGCACATTCAAAAATACGCTATTCTTAGCCGTCCCCAGGATGACACCGGGGTAGGTAGCAAAGTCTTTCCTGATCCCAGCTCTGTTCATCTTGGCTTCTTTTAAAAACACAGCAAGCAAGGGTTACTCCAAGCGGAGTCTCCCTTTTTTCCAAAAATTGGGCCACACAGACACCCACCACATCAGTGGCAGCACTTGGGCCCTAGTTGCAAACAGGATGTTTTGATTTGCATCAAGCACATTCAAAAATACGCTATTCTTAGCCGTCCCCAGGATGACACCGGGGTAGGTAGCAAAGTCTTTCCTGATCCCAGCTCTGTTCATCTTGGCTTCTTTTAAAAACACAGCAAGCAAGGGTTACTCCAAGCGGAGTCTCCCTTTTTTCCAAAAATTGGGCCACACAGACACCCACCACATCAGTGGCAGCACTTGGGCCCTAGTTGCAAACAGGATGTTTTGATTTGCATCAAGCACATTCCAAATCCACAAGCATTTACTCTCCCCAGGATGACACAGGGGTAGTAAATTCCTTCTGGATCCATGACTTGTTCATTTTGATGAACGTCAGTCTGTCCACATTGTCACTGGACAGACGCGTGCGCTTATCTGTCAGCACACACCCAGCAGCACTGAATACACGTTCAGAGACAACGCTGGCAGCTGGACACGACAAAATCTCCAAGGCGTAACTGGAGAGCTCTGGCCATTTTTCTATGTTTGAAGCCCAAAAGGAGCAAGGCTCCAGTTGCACAGTCATGGCATCGATGTTCATTTGGAGATACTCCTGTATCATCCTCTCCAGCCGTTGAGTATGTGTCAGACTTGTTGTCTCTGGTGGCCTTGCAAAAGAGGGTCTAAAAAAATTATGAAAAGATTCCATAAAATTGCTGTTACCGGCACCAGAAAAGGTCCTACTGGTACGGGTAGACTGTTGAAGATGACGAGACCGTCCCATGTTTGTCAAGTTACAACTGGGAGATTCACTCCCTGCACCTGCACGGTTGTTTGGTGGAAAAGCCGAGCTAAGATCTAGTAACAGCTTCTGCTGATACTCCTGCATACGTGCGTCCCTTTCTATGGCTGGAATTATGTCACAAAATTTGGACTTGTACCGGGGATCTAATAGTGTGGCAATCCAGTAGTCATCATCACTTCTAATTTTGACAATACGACTGTCATGTTGGAGGTAGTGCAACAAAAAGGCACTCATGTGTCTTGCGCAGCCATGCGGACCAAGTCCATGCTGTGTTTGTGGCATAGAGGTGCTACCCGTTCTTTCTTCCTCTGACATCTGACCCCAACCTCTTTCAACTGAAATTTGACCAAGGTCTCCCTCATCCGCTGAGTCTTCCATGTCCATGGACAGTTCGTCCTCCATTTCTTCATGTTCTCCTGCACCTTGCTCAACATTTCGCCTGCTACTATGCGCCCTTGTCGATCCCTGTCCCCCATGGTCCCATGCCTGCTGCGTTGGTGATGATGAACGTCTGGACCTTCGTGATGTTGTTGTCCCTTGCGCATATGAATCCTCCTGTAGTTCCTCCCCTTCATGTTGTCCCACCCCCTGACTCCGAATAGTGTTTAGCGTGTGCTCCAGCATGTAAATGACTGGAATCGTCATGCTGATAATGGCATTGTCAGAGCTAAACATATTCGTCGCCATGTCGAAACTGTGCAGAAGGGTGCATAGGTCCTTGATCTGAGACCACTCCATCAGGGTGATCTGCCCCACCTCTGCATCTCGTTGGCCCAGGCTATACGTCATGACGTATTGCACCAGGGCTCTGCGGTGCTGCCACAGTCGCTGTAACATGTGGAGAGTTGAATTCCAGCGTGTCGCCACATCGCATTTCAGGCGATGAACCGGCAGGCCGAAAGACTTCTGGAGCGATGCAAGTCGCTCTGCTGCGGCGCTTGAACGGCGGAAGTGAGCTGACAGTTTTCGTGCCCTGTTCAGAAGGCCATCTAGGCCGGGATAGTGTGTTAAAAATTGCTGCACGACAAGGTTCAACACGTGAGCCATACAAGGTACGTGTGTCACCTTGCCCAGGCGAAGTGCCGCACCCAGGTTTGCAGCATTGTCGCACACGGCCTTACCAGGCTGCAGTTTGAGTGGAGACAACCATTTATTAAACTCGGACCGCAAAGCTGACCACAACTCCTCAGCTGTGTGACTCTTATTACCAAGACATGTCAAGCTAAAGACCGCCTGATGCCGTTGCGCTCTGCTGCCAGCATAGTAATGAGGGGTGCGTGATTCCTTCTGCGCAGTGAGAACGCTGGTGGCCTGACCAGGCAGGCTTGGGGCGGAGGTGGAGGACCCAGATGAGGTGGAGGATGCAGAAGCAGTGGCGGAACTTGGACAGACAGAGGATTGACACACAAGTCGTGGGGACGGCAAGACTTGTGCAGCAGACCCTTCACCATCTATCACCATAGTTACCCAGTGCCCAGTCAGCGACATGTAACGTCCCTGTCCATGCTTACTGGTCCAAGTATCGGTGGTGAAATGCACCCGTTCACACACAGAGTTTCTCAAGGAAGCGGTGATGTTGTGTGCGACATGCTGGTGTAGCGCGGGCACACCTTTCTTAGAGAAGTAGTGGCGACTAGGCATCTGGTACTGGGGCACAGCGACAGACATAAGGTCTCTAAAATCCTGTGTGTCCACTAGGCGGAAAGGCAGCATTTCGGTAGCCAACAGCTTACAGAGGGATAGAGTCAACCTCTTAGCTTTGTCATGGGTCGGAGGAAGTGGCCTTTTATTTGACCACATCTGAGGGACAGAGATCTGGCTGCTGTGTGTAGACGGTGTTGAGTAGGGTGTCCCTGGAAAAATGCAGGTTTGTGAGGAAAGTGCAGGCGGAGACATGATGTTGCCTTCATCCAACGTTGGTGCTATCGATGTCTGAGAGAGCTGTACACACTCACTTGTTTCCCCTTCCAAACCAACTGACGACCTTACAAGCAAACTGCCTGTTGCGGTTACAGTGGTGGAAGTTTTGCGTGGAAAAACAGGTGTGGCAGCTGTCCCCACAGTCCTAGAAGATGAAGAGCGCGCGGATGCAGTGGAAGGGGCGGGCGGTGGATGGTTCGCTCCACTAGGCCGCATTGCAGCACGGTGAGCTTCCCACCGGGACTTATGATATTTAGTCATGTGACGATTCATGGAAGAAGTTGTCAAACTGCTGAGGTTTTGACCTCTACTAACAGAATCATGACAAATGTTACATATCACATGAGTTGGGCGATCTTTTTCGATGTGAAAAAAGGACCAGGCTAGGCAAGGCTTAGAGGCCATGCGACCTGTTGATCCACCACGAATAATGCTCATAGGCAGAGTGGTGGCTGAGGATGCAGTTGTAGACGTGCTACCAGTTCTCCGACTCTGTCCAGGAAGGCGCAAGGTAACTTCGTCGTCGGTTGCATCCTCCTCCACCGCCTCTGTTGACCTCCTCGAGTGCCTGACTGGGGGTTGACAGTAGGTGGGATCTAGAACGTCATCATCAATTGTTGTGTTTGCACTCCCCTCCCCCTCAGACCGAGCCTCTTCTTGCCCTGAACGAATATTTAAGTTGTCATCCCAATCGGGTATCTGCGTCTCATCTTCATCAGTATGTTCCTCATTGTCTATAACCACAGGTGTTACAGTTTGTGACAAAGGGTCAACATTATGCTCAGAAACTTGGTCCTCACGGCCTGAATCTGAGTCACAAAGGTTCTGGGCATCACTGCAGACCATTTCCTGTTCTGTACTCACTGTAGCTTGGGAGCAGACCTCTGATTCCCAGGCTATAGTGTGACTGAACAGCTCTGCAGACTCAGCCATCTCAGTTCCACCATACTGTGCAGGGCTGATGGAGACTTCAGAGCTGGGAGAAAGCAAGTTTGATTGGGATGACAACTCAGAGGACTGGTGTTTTTTGGATGCGGTACTTGAAGTGGCAGAGAGGGCACTTGTTGGACCACTTGAGATCCATTCAAGCATTTTCCTTTTTTGCCCATCATCTACCTTTGTTCCTGTTGTTCGTGTCCGTAACAAAGGGAGCACATCGGATTGTCCACGGTAAGTAGTAGACATCTTACTTTTGCTGGTAGATGGTCTATCTTCAGCAGATGATAATGGAGCTTTGCCACCTTCCCCACGGACAAAACCTTTTTTGCCTTTTACACCACGCCTCTTCCCCTTTCCACCAGCATCTGTCATTTTGCCACTCATGTTGATTGCGACAAGATTGTGGACTGAAAATGTGGTAGTAAAAATTGAGAGGTGGTGAAGATTGCAGTGGTGGTCTAGCTTTATTAACAGCAGAATAATAAAGAATAAATATCCCTGACAATGCAACTTAGTTATAATTAGTTGGAGTGTGCAACGCAGGCAGACGTGCTGCAAATGTCTTTGCACTAGTGGGACTATAGCAAAGTCCAATAGCCACGTATAGGATGCCACTAGGTACACTGAGTGTTTGCTAGTATAATGGCTTGGTTAGAATGAGTTGTAGTGTGCAACGCAGGCAGACGCGCTCTGCAAATGTCTTTGCACTAGTGGGACTATAGCAAAGTCCAATAGCCACGTATAGGATGCCACTAGGTACACTGAGTGTTTGCTAGTATAATGGCTTGGTTAGAATGAGTTGTAGTGTGCAACGCAGGCAGACGCGCTCTGCAAATGTCTTTGCACTAGTGGGACTATAGCAAAGTCCAATAGCCACGTATAGGATGCCACTAGGTACACTGAGTGTTTGCTAGTATAATGGCTTGGTTAGAATGAGTTGTAGTGTGCAACGCAGGCAGACGCGCTCTGCAAATGTCTTTGCACTAGTGGGACTATAGCAAAGTCCAATAGCCACGTATAGGATGCCACTAGGTACACTGAGTGTTTGCTAGTATAATGGCTTGGTTAGAATGAGTTGTAGTGTGCAACGCAGGCAGACGCGCTCTGCAAATGTCTTTGCACTAGTGGGACTATAGCAAAGTCCAATAGCCACGTATAGGATGCCACTAGGTACACTGAGTGTTTGCTAGTATAATGGCTTGGTTAGAATGAGTTGTAGTGTGCAACGCAGGCAGACGCGCTCTGCAAATGTCTTTGCACTAGTGGGACTATAGCAAAGTCCAATAGCCACGTATAGGATGCCACTAGGTACACTGAGTGTTTGCTAGTATAATGGCTTGGTTAGAATGAGTTGTAGTGTGCAACGCAGGCAGACGCGCTCTGCAAATGTCTTTGCACTAGTGGGACTATAGCAAAGTCCAATAGCCACGTATAGGATGCCACTAGGTACACTGAGTGTTTGCTAGTATAATGGCTTGGTTAGAATGAGTTGTAGTGTGCAATGCAGGCAGACGCGCTCTGCAAATGTCTTTGCACTAGTGGGACTATAGCAAAGTCCAATAGCCACGTATAGGATGCCACTAGGTACACTGAGTGTTTGCTAGTATAATGGCTTGGTTAGAATGAGTTGTAGTGTGCAACGCAGGCAGACGCGCTCTGCAAATGTCTTTGCACTAGTGGGACTATAGCAAAGTCCAATAGCCACGTATAGGATGCCACTAGGTACACTGAGTGTTTGCTAGTATAATGGCTTGGTTAGAATGAGTTGTAGTGTGCAATGCAGGCAGATGTGCTCTGCTAATGTCTTTGCACTAGTGGGACTATAGCAAAGTCCAATAGCCACGTATAGGATGCCACTAGGTACACTGAGTGTTTGCTAGTATAATGGCTTAGTTAAAATGAGTTTGAGTGTGCAATGCAGGCAGACGCGCTATGCAAATGTCTTTGCACTAGTGGGACTATAGCAAAGTCCAATAGCCACGTATAGGATGCCACTAGGTACACTGAGTGTTTGCTAGTATAATGGCTTGGTTAGAATGAGTTGTAGTGTGCAATGCAGGCAGATGTGCTCTGCTAATGTCTTTGCACTAGTGGGACTATAGCAAAGTCCAATAGCCACGTATAGGATGCCACTAGGTACACTGAGTGTTTGCTAGTATAATGGCTTAGTTAAAATGAGTTTGAGTGTGCAATGCCGGCAGACGCGCTATGCAAATGTCTTTGCACTAGTGGGACTATAGCAAAGTCCAATAGCCACGTATAGGATGCCACTAGGTACACTGAGTGTTTGCTAGTATAATGGCTTGGTTTTAATGAGTTGGAGTGTGCAATGCAGGCAGACGCGCTCTGCAAATGTCTTTGCACTAGTGGGACTATAGCAAAGTCCAATAGCCACGTATAGGATGCCACTAGGTACACTGAGTGTTTGCTAGTATAATGGCTTGGTTAGAATGAGTTGTAGTGTGCAACGCAGGCAGACGCGCTCTGCAAATGTCTTTGCACTAGTGGGACTATAGCAAAGTCCAATAGCCACGTATAGGATGCCACTAGGTACACTGAGTGTTTGCTAGTATAATGGCTTGGTTAGAATGAGTTGTAGTGTGCAACGCAGGCAGACGCGCTCTGCAAATGTCTTTGCACTAGTGGGACTATAGCAAAGTCCAATAGCCACGTATAGGATGCCACTAGGTACACTGAGTGTTTGCTAGTATAATGGCTTGGTTAGAATGAGTTGTAGTGTGCAACGCAGGCAGACGCGCTCTGCAAATGTCTTTGCACTAGTGGGACTATAGCAAAGTCCAATAGCCACGTATAGGATGCCACTAGGTACACTGAGTGTTTGCTAGTATAATGGCTTGGTTAGAATGAGTTGTAGTGTGCAACGCAGGCAGACGCGCTCTGCAAATGTCTTTGCACTAGTGGGACTATAGCAAAGTCCAATAGCCACGTATAGGATGCCACTAGGTACACTGAGTGTTTGCTAGTATAATGGCTTGGTTAGAATGAGTTGTAGTGTGCAACGCAGGCAGACGCGCTCTGCAAATGTCTTTGCACTAGTGGGACTATAGCAAAGTCCAATAGCCACGTATAGGATGCCACTAGGTACACTGAGTGTTTGCTAGTATAATGGCTTGGTTAGAATGAGTTGTAGTGTGCAACGCAGGCAGACGCGCTCTGCAAATGTCTTTGCACTAGTGGGACTATAGCAAAGTCCAATAGCCACGTATAGGATGCCACTAGGTACACTGAGTGTTTGCTAGTATAATGGCTTGGTTAGAATGAGTTGTAGTGTGCAACGCAGGCAGACGCGCTCTGCAAATGTCTTTGCACTAGTGGGACTATAGCAAAGTCCAATAGCCACGTATAGGATGCCACTAGGTACACTGAGTGTTTGCTAGTATAATGGCTTGGTTAGAATGAGTTGTAGTGTGCAACGCAGGCAGACGCGCTCTGCAAATGTCTTTGCACTAGTGGGACTATAGCAAAGTCCAATAGCCACGTATAGGATGCCACTAGGTACACTGAGTGTTTGCTAGTATAATGGCTTGGTTAGAATGAGTTGTAGTGTGCAACGCAGGCAGACGCGCTCTGCAAATGTCTTTGCACTAGTGGGACTATAGCAAAGTCCAATAGCCACGTATAGGATGCCACTAGGTACACTGAGTGTTTGCTAGTATAATGGCTTGGTTAGAATGAGTTGTAGTGTGCAACGCAGGCAGACGCGCTCTGCAAATGTCTTTGCACTAGTGGGACTATAGCAAAGTCCAATAGCCACGTATAGGATGCCACTAGGTACACTGAGTGTTTGCTAGTATAATGGCTTGGTTAGAATGAGTTGTAGTGTGCAACGCAGGCAGACGCGCTCTGCAAATGTCTTTGCACTAGTGGGACTATAGCAAAGTCCAATAGCCACATATAGGATGCCACTAGGTACACTGAGTGTTTGCTAGTATAATGGCTTGGTTAGAATGAGTTGTAGTGTGCAACGCAGGCAGACGCGCTCTGCAAATGTCTTTGCACTAGTGGGACTATAGCAAAGTCCAATAGCCACGTATAGGATGCCACTAGGTACACTGAGTGTTTGCTAGTATAATGGCTTGGTTAGAATGAGTTGTAGTGTGCAATGCAGGCAGATGTGCTCTGCTAATGTCTTTGCACTAGTGGGACTATAGCAAAGTCCAATAGCCACGTATAGGATGCCACTAGGTACACTGAGTGTTTGCTAGTATAATGGCTTGTTTAGAATGAGTTGTAGTGTGCAATGCAGGCAGACGCGCTCTGCAAATGTCTTTGCACTAGTGGGACTATAGCAAAGTCCAATAGCCACGTATAGGATGCCACTAGGTACACTGAGTGTTTGCTAGTATAATGGCTTAGTTATCAGTTGGAGTGTGCAGAGGACAAGAGGGTACAGTGGCAGGATTGTGGTGCTCTGGGTAGAGGAATGGAAGCCTGCCTTTCTATTCCCTCCTAATGGTGAAATGCAGGTAGGAAATCCCTGACCTGGGCTACACAGACGCTGTTGCTGTTTGCAGGACCTGTCACCTATGGCTCTCTGACCCTGCCGGTTGGAGCCCTTAAAAGGACTGCTATAAAGTGCTCTCCCTAAGCTGTCTAACGCTGTGTATGCAGCGCATACAGCTGTATCGGCTATAGGACTCAGGAAGACGGAGCTGCGACAGTGATGTCTGACACCAAAGACGCAGAAGGCAGATAATGGCGTCCGTGAAGAAAATGTCCGGTTTTATAATGCAGGGACATGTGACATGCAGATCCTATCACACATGCCGTTGCTTCTCTGGCTCAAAGTCCACTTAGCTGTGTGTGTGTCTGGGATTGGCTGACATGCTGGCCCGCCCCACAAGACGCGCGCACTTAGGGAAGGAAGACAAGAAAAAAAAAAAAAAAAAATGGCGATCGCCATTATAGAAACAGCAGTGATCTGAAGGCGCTGTTCACGCACACTATACACTGAAATGTGATAATAGTTTGATTCACAGAGTGACTTACACTATTACAGCAGAAACCAAGCTATGATTTAGCTGTTTTTTGGCTGCTAGAACCGTTCTCGAACGTTTCTAGAACTACCGAGCTTTTGCAAAAAGCTCGAGTTCTAGTTCGATCTAGAACATGCCCCAAAATCACTCGAGCCGCGAACTGGAGAACCACGAACCACGAACCGCGCTCAACTCTACACAAGAGGTAGTAATGGCATATACTATAACAGCTTTTAAAAAAGGGCTGGATGATTTCCTCAGTACACAAAACATTGTTGGTTATAAATGACTTAGTGACTAAATGTAGAACTGGTGGAGGAAGGTTGAACTAGATGGACCTAGGTCTTTTTTCAACCTAAGTAACTATGTAACTATGTAATTCTGCAATATAGGCAGCAGCCTATTTTTTCCCCTATAACTGGGGCTTATGTACCTTGCAAAGTTGCAAAGGAAATCAGCAATAAAAAGAATGTATTAAAATGTTAAAAGACTTTCAGTGTGTGAAATAAATGAAAAAATAAATAAATATAAAAAAAAGCAAAAATAAAATAAAAACAGTATAAGTTAATGAAACAAATTGAAAAAAAAAATAAAAAAAAGATACTGCCAGTATAAATCACTGTTTATGGCTCTGTACCTATCAACAAAAATATGTACAATGTGTAAAAAATAATCTGTAGCGGAAAACAGAATGCAATTTAAAATATTTTTAGCCGTCAATTGTGGTTACAAAAAAAAAAAAAATATATATATATATCTATATATATACACATACATTATATATATATATATATATATATATATATATATATATATATATATATATATTTATTTAAAGAAATGTGAAAAATAGACACAATTTTTTTTAACATTTTCTCTCAGTATCAGCACAAAAAGAAAAAAAGAATTATGAAACTGGCATAAAAATTAAGCTCCATCTACTGTGAAAAATGAGATAAATATTATTTGAATATCAGAATGAGAAAATATGTTAGAAGTGTTAAAAGCGCATGCAAAATAAAACTTGAATAGGAGCCTAATCAAGAATGGGGTAACATGGGTTTGTCTTGAAATGGTAAAAATGCAGAAGGGGGTGAAGCATTCTTGGGGACTAAGATTCAGTATTTTTTAAATCCTTAAATTGCTTCCTCTATGTCCCTTCATAGTTGTCTAGTCTGATACCTCACGTCCTCCCTAATATCTCAGGATGGTAGGGCACACATCTCAGACTGATTCATTCATCAACCAACCTTCCACAAAATTTCAATAAGGTGCTCCGAACTCAATGTGCAAAGTTGTTTTTCACTCATCATTCTTCAAAAATCCAGAGTCTATTTCTTTTCAATGACCAACCAGCCCACTAAGCATTCTTGGGCTTGTAAGGCTTGATTTGAGCAATTATAAAATATTGTTCTAGAGTCACAAGCTAATTGTAGCTTTTCCTTAATAGTTATAGTGGACCTTGTAATGAGAAGTTAAAACATGAATATACTTTATTGGCTAAATTCGGTATATAGCAGTGTCCACTTGTATAGAAGAACAAGTGAGAACTGAGCCTTAAAAAAAAGAAATTGTAGAAATCTGAAAAAGTTCGAGTAAAAATAGAAGTCTCTGCTTAGATACTACAAAAAGCTTTTCCTACGAGCCCACAACAGTGTATTTACTGCAAGTTTACAGCTCGGTACATTTTTCCTAAAATAACTATAGAACTCTTTACTTGTGACTCTCTAATGCTTTTGCTTTTCCTGGTCTGAATTTTTATTTCTTTGTCGACATTAGAATACCATTCAGCTCTTCGTTCACTGTTCATTAATTTTTGGGAGCAAATTTATAATGCGCTCAGGAATGAACCTCATTGTACAACTGCATAAAGTACATTGCTATGCGTATGAATATAAAGTACATTGCTAAATACATGATTGCTCAGCGAAAGCTATTGTACTCGGAGCTCCACAAATAAGTTTGAAATAAACAAAATAAGTTTCAAAATAACAAAACAATCCACACATATTCTGAGGCACTGAATAACTGAGGCAATAGGGCACATTTATCAACAAAGTCTAAATTTTAAGCTTTTTTGGAGACGTCCATTTTCCATGTCCGAGTTCTCTTATTGTATGGATAGTGCACACACCTATGATAATCTCTGGAGCAATTCACATGTTTGTTTGTTTTTTTGCAGCCGGGTGTCCTCAAAAAGGAATCACTGCAATGTAATCAATTTTGATCCGAGGTTTTCTGAAAATAACGGACAGAACGTGCATGTCATCCATGAGCAATCCAAGTTCTGTCTGTATTTACCATTGTAGTGGTTGGAGAAGCTTTCCAATGTATTCCTTTTCATTTTTGTACAAGAAAATAATTGATGAAATACTGATAATAGGATAAAAAACAATGCTGAAAATCGGACCTGTTTTGTTCTCTTTTGCGTATGAGAAAAAAATCACCAATGTCTGACTCAGGCCTAAAGGGTGCTTTATGTGGCGCCCCTGAGGCTTCCGTCGCCACAGGTCATTGCACCCCATCCAGTGGCGTGATGCCCCATTCTAAGAGAGGAAGAGAGTGAACTCCGGTCCCCTGGTAAATCCACACTACACCCATTGCTAGGAACACACTGGGACCCGGGAAAGTGGCAGACAACCCTCCCATGCTGCATGCTGGGAGGGGTTATAAGACCCTTCCCTGCTCCTATAGGGTAGAACAGGGCAACTGGGGAGGTGGGAGGAGCCATCTGACAGCAGATAGAGAAAGGAAGGTCAAGTTTAGTTAGTCTACCTCAGGGAGTGAGAGAGTGAGGAGCCAGCATGTAGTTGGAGAAGAAGAACGAGAGAAAGGAGGGAGGAGGAGGCCTGCTGGAGGCAGGCAAGGAGGAGGAAAGAAAGAAAGAAAGAAGGAAAGAAAGCTCCAAGTCAGGCAGGAGCAGAGAAACAGAAGGAGACGCTTCCTGGTGAAGATCCTGGGACCCAGAGGTCCAGGTGACACCACGTAGAAGGCAGAAGGAGTCGCAGGGCCACGGGTAGTCTGTATAGCTGTCAGGGCAGTTTAGAGCTATGGTGGCCTGTTCCACAAGAACATCGGTGGAGTGATCAAACTGCGACAGGGGACGGTCCCTAGAGACTGGAGGAGTGCAAAGACCATCTCCAAACAGTAAAAACCGAGGCCCAGGGAACGTTGTAGACTCCCAGGGCCAGAACCCATAGCAGACCTTTCAGAAAAGGGGTAATCAGCCGACAGGTGACCCCCCAGCCTGGAGGCTGTACTGGAGGCCAAGCCAGGTTTATCCTATCAAAGGCAAGGCTAAGGAAGACAGCAGAAGAAAGAGACACTAAGAGAAGGGTACCGGCTTTCACTCTCAGAATCACCCAGAAACGGCGGAGGTCCCTGACAGTGGTCCCAGCAGTCCAAGGGTCCCTACAGTACTGTGACAAGAAGTGTGAGTAAAGAACTTGAACTGCACCCTTGGAGTGATCTCTGTTATTTCAGCTGCATAGACATTCACAAGCACCAACTGTGCCCCGGGCATTGCTCCACCTGTGGGGAGCAGTACCACCATTGCTGCCATAACACCATCCCGGAGGCCTCACACAGCAGCGGCGGCTTAATAGCCGCATACCACAGGTGGCGTCACGAACACAACCATTATTAAGCAAGCCACATAGTCTACTGACACCCACCAGGGCCACGGAGCCGGGCCCAGCCACCACTGACTACCACCGGACTAGTCCGGCCCGGCACCGGGTGTCCCACAGCCCTGGGGTGGGTGAGTCAACTTTGGCGTCATGAACAGGATTTCGTGCCCGGTCACACTGGGTACTGTGCGCCTGAAGAATCGTGAAATAGCCTGTGTTTACTGTGAGAAACTGCCGCCATTGAAGCCACTGAGCGCGGGAAGAAGGGGGGCGTGAAAGAAAAAAGGGCGCGAAGAGAAGCCCCGCCCCCTTGTCCAAGAAAAGAGCGCGAAGCGGTGCCCGCCATGGAAGGCGGAAGAAGAAGATATGGCGACTAGAAAAGCTGGCCGGCTGGCAGAAAGAGTCTAAATGCCAGACCAGACAAGAGCAAGAATGCTGCCTAGAGGAAGAGAGAAGATGGCTCCTGCAAGCGGAGGCCAGGAGGAGCTTACCTGGATCAGGCCTGTGACCGCCGCTGAGCTGGAGGCTGAGGTCGGGAGGATGGCTGACGGGATGAAGGAGCAGAGCGGACGGGAGACAGCCGTGTGGGGGAAGGAGATGGTGCTGGCCATGAGGAGTCTGCAGATGTCAGTGCAGCGAGGCCTGTGTGGAGGTGCCGCCCACGACCATCCGGAGCCCACACCAGCGATGGCGATCCTGCTGCAGAACATCTCCAGCCTAGATCTGGGTGAGTCCCATGCTGCCCCTGCTGGCGCGAGTGCCCCAACCCCCGATGCCATGCCCGCGGTCCCTGGAGAGACGCCCGGCACGGCGACGGCGATCCAGGCCGCAGCCACGCCAGGTGCGGCCCGCCAAGATTTCGCCGCCGGAGCGACACCTATCCACACCGCAGCAGCGACGCCAAGCCCGGCCCGTCCAGCTCAGGCCCCAGCAGCGATACCCCGCTCGGACAAGCAAGATCCCGCCGCAGCGGCGACGTTAATCTACGCCGCAGATTCGGCCCGCCAAGCCCAGGTTGCAGCCACGCCAGGTGCGGCCCGTCAAGAATCGGTCACAGCAGCGACTCCAATACAGGCCGCCGCCATGCCAGGCGCGGCCCGCCAAGACCAGCAGACGCAGACTGTGCTGATCGCTGTCTACCTGCTGCCAGGTGGGGAGCCGGAGAAGAATCCCTACATGTAAAGAAGTAAGAAGAAGCTGAACTGTATATAGCCCCGTCTGCCCCTCATTCTTTTTGAAGATGTCCCTTGTGTTCTGTCCCGATGTTCTTTTCGAAGATGACACCCTTTCCTGCTGTACTGCCCCTCATGCTTTTCGAAGATGTCACCCCCATGTTTATATGTACCGGGCCACGGAACTGGAATGTGGTCCCCGGTGAATGTGATGTCTTATGTGTCCTGTGTAACCAGGCCACTGGACTTAGTGGCTGGTTGAGTATTTGCCCCATTGTTGTTGTTTGAAAAGAAATGAACTGCCAGGCTACTGGACTTGTTGTAGCCAAGAAATGTATATAGTTGCACCCGTTGTGCCCCCTACCAGAATTATGGGGGATGTGCCCAAACCGTGCAATGAACTGGAAGTGCACACATAGTTTCTTTATAAGAAGTTTGCAACGTTTAAGAATCTATGCATCCCATAAAGGGAAGAAATGGTTTATTGTTTTATATTGTTCCTAACAAAAATGTTTTGCAGTTCTTCCACATGTTTTTGTTGTTTTTCAGCCTGAGGACGTGCTGGGATTTGCTGTGGGGGAGTGTGGCGCCCCTGAGGCTTCCGTCGCCACAGGTCATTGCACCCCATCCAGTGGTGTGATGTCCCATTCTGAGAGAGGAAGAGAGTGAACTCCGGTCCCATGGTAAATCCACACTACACCCATTGCTAGGAACACACTGGGACCCGGGAAAGTGGCAGACAACCCTCCCATGCTGCATGCTGGGAGGGGTCATAAGACCCATCCCTGCTCCTATAGGGTAGAACAGGGCAACTGGGGAGGTGGGAGGAGCCATCTGAGAGCAGATAGAGAAAGGAAGGTCAAGTTTAGTTAGTCTACCTCAGGGAGTGAGAGAGTGAGGAGCCAGCATGTAGTTGGAGAAGAAGAATGAGAGAAAGGAGGGAGGAGGAGGCCTGCTGGAGGCAGGCAAGGAGGAGGAAAGAAAGAAAGCAAGAAAGAAAGAAGGAAAGAAAGCTCCAAGTCAGGCAGGAGCAGAAAAACAGAAGGAGACGCTTCCTGGTGAAGATCCTGGGACCCAGAGGTTGAGGTGACACCACGTAGAAGGCAGAAGGAGTCGCAGGGCCACGGGTAGTCTGTATAGCTGTCGGGGCAGTTTAGAGCTATGGTGGCCTGTTCCACAAGAACATCGGTGGAGTGATCAAGCTGCGAAAGGGGACGGTCCCTAGAGACTGGAGGAGTGCAAAGACCATCTCCAAACAGTAAAAACCGAGGCCCAGGGAACGTTGTAGACTCCCAGGGCCAGAACCCATAGCAGACCTTTCAGAAAAGGTGGGCGAGTCACTTTACACGCTGCAACATCGCTAGCGTTTGCTAGCGATGTTGTGAGTGATAGCACCCGCCCCTGTCGTTAGTGCGACATTTGGTGATCGCTGCCGTAGCGAACATTATCGCTACGGCAGCGTCACATGCACATACCTTTTCAGCGATGCCGCTGTGACCACCGAATAATCCCTCCTTCAAGGGGGAGGTGCGTTCGGCGTCATAGCAACGTCACTGTGGCGTCACTAAGCAGCCGCCCAATAGCAGAGGAGGGGCGGAGATGAACGGCCGGAACATGTCGCCCACCTCCTTCCTTCCTCATTGCCGGTGGATGCAGGTAAGGAGATGTTCGTCATTCCTGCAGTGTCACACATAGCGATGTGTGATGCCAATGAGGAACAACCAGCGGCATTCAATATTATGAAAAGGAGCGACTGTCAACAATCAACGATTTTTGAAGTTTTTGCGATCATTGATCGTCACTCCTTGGTGTCACACGCTGCGATGTCGCTAACGATGCCAGATGTGCGTCACAAACGATGTGACCCCCGACGATATATATCGTTAGCGATGTTGCAGCGTGTAAAGCACCCTTAAGGCTACATTCCCATGATCAGTATCTGTTGAGTTTTGATGCTGAAGAATTTCTGCACCATCTCGAAATCTTAGGTTACTTACATTTTTTTCATTGCATTTTTGATGTTGCATTTTTATTGCATTTTTGTTGCTGCTTTTTTTGTCTCTGTTTGCTTTTTCATCTTTTAACCCCTTCCCTATCACTGCTGCAATCACCGAGTTTCCGGTGGAGAATGGTAGCTCTGCCTGGAGACATCATCAGGCCCTGATGATGTTAACCCTTTGCGATCTTTTATATGCCCCTATCAATAGTGATTGTGGCACATAGAAGTTAGAGAGAAGCAGTGCACTCCTTCTCTTACCTCTCCAGTTTTCCCATAACAGGATCAAAGGGGAGCCGAGGAATCTGCCACGTATAGTGGCCTATGCCATGCTTGCTATACCATACACTATACCAGCAATCAGACTAAGAAAAGTTAAAATCTGTCACGCTCCCGATGCATCGGCACCACTCTTTACCCACTGATCCGGTCGCACCATCCCAGCACCGCTCTGTACCCACTGATCCGGTCTCACCATCATTGCACCACTCCTTACCCACTGATCCAGTTCACATGTCCGCCGGTCATGGCTGCCGCTCCCGCTCATGCTCTCCTGTTTCCTGTCCCCAGTCTCATGTGTCTGACTCTGAGTCCTAGACTCATGCTTCTATATAGGGTCGGGCCGTGCCCACTCACCTGGTCTTATGGGCCCAGCACTGTTGAAGCAGGATATGACATGAGGCTGTGCTGGGTATATAAGACTGGCCTTTCCATGTGGGCGGGGCCTGATTAACGTGTCTTGTAAGCCTTGTCTTGAAAGCTAGATGCTCAGGTCCCCTGGTGCCGTGTCCTGTTATCAATACTATTGCCTGACATTCCTACCCGGCACCTGTGCCAGATTCCTGCACTGTTTCCAGGAACTCTGAAGGCCCAGTGACTCTGTTCTACCCGTCCCCTGTGGGACGCTGTCCTTGCCACGCTAGTGCTCTGGCTACCGTGCACCCAGGCCTCTGGTGGGGTGCTCGGTCCAGTGGATCCACCACCTGGACCTAACAAAATCCCATATAGTGACTAACTTAAAAAGTAAAAAAAAGTAAAAAAAAAAACTAGCAAAATGTGTAAAAAAAATCACTTAACAGTTTATAACAAAAAATACATTTATTTATATAAAAACAAAATTAAACAAAAAGTACACATATTTAACATTGCCACATCCAACCTGATCTCTTCTATTAAACTGTCATACTATTTATCCCCTTTGGTGAACAGTTTAACAAAAAAATGTGGCAAAAAAATGCTTTTTCATCATGCCGCAGAAAAAAAGTGGAATAAGTTGCGATGAAAAAGTTGAACATAAATAAAAATGGTATTACTCAAAATGACATCTTGTCAGGCAAAACACAAGCTGCAACACAGCTCTATCAATGGAAAAATAAAAAACTTATAGCTCAGAGAACACAGCAATGCAAAAACTATTTTTTCTTAAAAAATTGTTTTTTTTGTGTAAAAGTGGTAAAACATAAAAAAAGATATAAATGTGGCATCTCTGTAACTGTATTAACCCAAAGAATAAACCTGTGTTGTAAATATGGCGCTCTTATCTTCTTCACTTTGTACTATGCTTCAAAAGCAGGGGGAGGGGGGGTTACCACATATTGGGTATGTTGTACTCAGGAGAAATTGCACAAATTTTATGGTCTATTATGTCCTGTGATGCTTGTGAAAATGAACGTTTTGGGATTAAAGCTCCAGGTGGTGCAAATTTGGTGCTGAAATCTGGGGCAGATATTTCAGCACCAAATTTGATGCACCTTCTGGCAGAAAACCACACTAAAACAGAGTCAAAAACTTTTTTTGTGCATTTCTTGGTGAAGAGATGCAGATTTGGTGCTGAAATTTTTCCATCATGCTCCTGCACCCAATTTACACCTTCTGGCAAAAAAAAAAAAAAAAAATCACTCTTGCATCAAAACAGCATGGTATTTTGATGCCTTTTTTTCCAGGAGGTGTAGATTAGGTGCAAGAAAATAGTGTTGAAATTTCAGCACCAAACCTGAGGTGAGGTCACTCAATTAAATGAGGTCACGTTCTTTACCCGTGTGCTGTGCCTTCAGTAATGTAGCAGAGGTGAAATTGCTGTGGGCTCTCGTGTGGATTACGTTGGACTTGGACCTGTTTGGGGGTTAATAAAGGGGTGAAAGAGGGTGTGTTTTTGTATTTTATTTCAAATAAAGGATTTTTTTCATGTTTGTGTGTATTTGTTTTCACTTACAGATTAGTAATCGGGGATCTCATAGTCGCCTTCCATTACTAATCTCCATATTAGTGGTAGCTGTGAGTTATTAACCTCTTATTACCCCAATTTCTACCACACCAGGGGAATTGTGATGAGCTGAGTAAAGTTCCGGGATTGTTGCATCTAATGGATGTGACAATCCTGGGTGGCTGCAGGTTGCTATTTATAGGCTGTAGGGCCCAATAATAATGGGTCTCCCCAGCCTGAGAATACCAGCCCCCAGCTATTGGCTTTATCATGACTGGTTACCAAAATTGGGGGGGAGGAAACTGAACGCCAGTTTTTAAAATGTTTATTTCAATAATTTTATAAAAAGCCACATGTGGTCCCTTTTACTTTGATACAGAGCCAAGGTACGCACACAGCTGTAATCTGCAGTTTGTAGCGATGGGTTTTATCTGCATTGGGTATAATATTATAGGGAAACCCTATACCAATATTTTTTATTTATTTTTACAACAATATAGACACAAACAGACAGCGTCTCAGATGAAAGCAGTCAGACATGCTGTAATAAAGGGTGGGGACACGTCTGACTGCAACCAATCAAAGACGCAGGGACAGGGGAAGAAGTGCATATGTGTTAGGTTAATGAAGAGCCCCATAGTATTGTTAGAGCAGAGTATAAAGGTACCGTCACACTAAGCAACGCTCCAGCGATCCCACCAGCAACCTGATCTGGCAGGGATCGCTGGAGCATCGCTACACGGGTTGCTGGTGAGCTGTCAAACAGGCAGATCTCACCAGCAACCAGTGACCAGCCCCCAGCCAGCAGCGACGCGTGGCAGCGATGCTGCACTTGGTAACTAAGGTAAATATCGGGTAACCAACCCGATATTTACCTTGGTTACCAGCGCACACCGCTTAGCGCTGGCTCCCTGCACTCCTAGCCAGAGTACACATCAGGTTAATTACCCGATGTGTAGTCTGGCTATGTGTGCATGGAGCAGGAAGCCGGCACTGAAAGCGAGAGAGCGGAGGACGCTGGTAACGAAGATAAATATCGGGTAACCAAGGAAAGGGCTTCTTGGTTACCCGATATTTACATTGGTTACCAGCGTCCGTAGAAGCCGGCTCCCTGCTCACTGCACATTCAGTTGTTGCTCTCTCGCTGTCACACACAGCGATGTGTGCTTCACAGCGGGAGAGCAACAAATAAAAAATGGTCCAGGACATTCAGCAACAACCAGCGACCTCACAGCAGGGGCCAGGTTGTTGCTGGATGTCACACACAGCAACATCGCTAGCAACATCGCTGTCACATCACAAAAGTCGTGCCTCAGCAGCGATGTTGCTAGCGATGTTGCTTAGTGAGACGTGGCCTTAAAGCTCCTGCTCTAATCCCCTTATCTCATCTACTACTATTTGTAAGCTCCTGATGCAGGTTCTTATAGACTAAAGGCTACTTTACACACTGCGATATCGGTCCCGATATCGCTAATGTGGGTACCCGCCCCCATCTGTTGCGCGACACGGGCAAATCGCTGCCCGTGCCGCACAACATCGCCCAGAGCCATCACACATACTTACCTGTCCGGCGACGTCGCTGTGACCGGCGAACCGCCTCCTTTCTAAGGGGGCGGTCCGTGCGGCGTCACAGCGACGTCACTGAAGCGTCACTGAACCGCCGCCCAATAGCAGCGGAGGGGTGAAGATGAGCGGGACGTAACATCCTGCCCACCTCCTTCCTTCTGCATAGCAGCCGGGAGGCAGGTAAGGGGAGCTTCCTCGTTCCTGTGGTGTCACATGCAGCGATGTGTGCTGCCGCAGGAACGAGGAACAACTTCGTTACTGCTGCAGTAACGATTTTTAAGAATGGACTCCCATGTCGCCGATTAGCGATTTTGCACGTTTTTGCAACGATGCAAAATCGCTTATCAGTGTCACACGCAATGGCATCGCTAATGCGGCCGGATGTGCGTCACGAATTTCGTGACCCCAACGACTCCGCATTAGCGATGTCGCAGCGTGTAAAGCCCCCTTTAGACTTATATGGGGACCGGAGTCTGACCAGATATCCAGGATCAATTCCGGGCCCCTGTTGGATTTTTATAGATATGCTTATATTTATTCTTTTAAATGTTTTTTTTATGCATTTTTCAAGTGGAAACCTATGAACCGTTGTTAAGCTTAAGGTTGTTGCAAATAGAGGTGGGTGCCTACAGCTGGGCACAAGTTACTTTACATTTGACATGTAATGGACAATTATGGAGAGTGAGGCAGCACATCCAGGAAAATTATTTTTTATTCCATTTAGCGTTTTACTGTAACTTCAAAGAGCTTTTCACACTTTCCATATTTGTTTATTATTGGTGAATGCTGCATCAAATCCATAGAGTTGTGGACCCCTCTTTCAAACTGTTGCTTTACCTTCAGTGATATCAAGAAATACAATGGAGTTAAAGTCATAAAGGCAGAAGGGTTCAACTAAATTTTAAATTGCAGATCTGAAAAAGCATAAAGAATACCAGACCTGATATGATAAGAAATTACACAAACATAACAACATGACTTTATATGTAGCTCAACAACATTTAATGAGCTCCCAATAGACTTTTTAATGTTGCCATGCAAGGAGACAAGGACTTGCTGTATTGTTATTCCTTTTGCTAAACTGTTTATGCTGTGGGCAGCTACTGAACTTTATACTGCCCCTGAAAAGGTAAATTAATGGATGGCATTCATTTCTCAAAGGTGTTTTTGATCTCTAAATTCTTAAAGTAGTTTAAGGAGCTTTAAATCATTTTAAAACATATTCATGAATATGTGATCAAAAGCATCAATTTTATGTTTCATCCCTATTTAAAGGGGTTTTCCCAGAAAGTTAATTTTAAAGTTGCTTTTAATCAATTGATCTTGGAATGATAATAAGTTCCACAATTGGATGCGCTTAAAAAAATGTTCCTGTTCTGAGATAATTTTATAAATGTGCCCCTGCTATGTGCTGTGTAATGGCTGTGTCTGACAGTAAAGGGACATGGTCTGATCATACCACATCTCCTGGGCATTGGAGGATGCAGAAGAGTATAAAGACCTTAGAGCATGGGATCACAGCTGATTCTTTTTGTGACGAATAAGCTTTCCCTGACTTTTTTAAAAAGTGTTTTTCCTCAAAGGAAGAATCATTTGTGATCCCATGTTTTAATGTCTCTAAACTTTTTTTCTTCCTCCCCAACCCAGGATTATGTTATGATAAGACCATGTCCCTGTATGGCAGACACAGCCAAGTAATGGCCCTAGAGTCTGCCAGCAGTAGTTCACATGTTAGCAACCACTGCCACCATTCCCCTGGACTTTGTCCACATCACAGGTGGACGTCATTAAGGTGCATTGCCCTCCCATTACCCACATTACTCTTACCTACCCTGGACATGGATCTGTTTCTGCATTCTTGGGCACCTTACCCATACCACAAATGCTCAGAATACTGTCTGATATTGCAGATTGCTTTTCCAGTACCCACAACGCCTTCTATGCAAAACCCTGATGAAGGCTTTTTCAGATGCCGAAATGTCATTTTGCTTATGTTGCGGTGCACCACTTTTTACAGAAAATGAAAAAAAAAATTGAATTGACCTTTTGTCTATGTCTTTTGAGTTACCCTTTATATCTTTGTATTTTCTCTATGCACCTACCCTATATTTGTTGAGCCGGACTCTATTCTTTATATTAATGTACTGTGTAATGGCAGTTTCTGACTGTAAAGGGACATGGTCTGATCATACCACATCTCCTGGGTAGGGGAGGACCCTGGCTTTTTTAAAAAGTGTTCTATCTTAAAGGAGAATAATTTGTGATCCCATGCTTTAATGTCTGTATACATTTTTACTTCCTCCCCAACTCAGGAGATGTAGTATGATCAGACCATATCCCTGTATGGCAGACGCGGCCCTAGAATCCGCCATCAATAGTTCACGTTCGCAACATTTTAGTGATAAAACTGTAATTTTTCATTGCCGTCATTCCACTTTCCATTAATACCTGAAAAGCACCCGTAGAGTTAACAAAGTACCTGACAGCAGTTTTAAATTTGTTGAGGTTTGCTGTTTTTAAAATATCATTTTTGTTTATTTTGTTAATATATGAATCCCCCAAAGTCACCTCAAAACTGAAAAAGTCCCTTAAAAAATAAGTTTTGTAAATTTCATTGAAAATTGAAAAATTCCTGCTAAATTTTGAAACCTTTTAACATCCTAACAAAATAAAAGGACATTTGACAAATGGTGTTGCTATAAGCTAGACATAAAGTAGATATTATTTATTAACTATTTTGTGTGCTACGACTATCTGGATTAAAGGTATAACATAAAATGGGAAAATTCGCAATTTTTTTTACATTTTTGAAAAATTAGTGTTATTTTCATAAATAAATGTAAAACATGTTGACCTAAAATTAAAGCTATCATAAAGTGTAATATTTCACAAAAAAACTTTCTCAAAATCAATGGAATATATTAAAACATTTTAAAGTTATTGCCACAAGTTCAGTGTTTGGTCAGTATTTTACATCAGTATTTGTAGCCAAAATCAAGAGTGGAACAATTAGAGGAAAAGTATAATAAAACACTTGCACCACTTCCGCATTTTTCATAAACTCCTAGTTTTCATTCACAAATACTGATATAAAATACTGACTAAAATACTGAACATGTTAACGTGGCCATGAAAATTTGGCTCGATAACTAAGGGGTTGAATTTCTACTTTTTGTTATAACATTTTTCAGATCCAGAATTCTGCTCTGCACAATTTATTGGTCATGTACAGACACAGGAAACACTGTCCTCTGTCGGACAAAGTCAGAAGAGGACCAAGCAGAACCCAGAACTAGTGCTTGAATATTAATGATTAGGGCAACATTCTGATATGAATTAAATTGGCCAACTGTACAATTTGCTAATTACATATGTTTGGCAGGCTGTAGCTGCCACTGAACCTCTGTTCATGTCATATTAGAGACTGAAACTTAACAAAAAGGTTTTCGTGAACAATGATTTACCTACTCATCCCAATTTTAAGAAATCCTCTGTCCATCTACTGATCATCATTAAAACCCTCCTCCAGAGTAGTGAAAATTGGAAATACATAGTTTGTCAAGTATAGCCACCATCCAGTTCTCCTGCATCCAATATGGCTGATGTTGTGACATATGGAGCAGTGGCAAGTCTGAACTGCACCAGTAAAGGCAGAATAGATGAGGTTCATACCTACTAATGATTTCTCCATGGTCCTATGGTAGCCATCTTGGATGAATGAGGACTGGAATGTGGGTCACATGGGAGGAGACAAAGAGAGGCATATGGAGGGCACCAGGTAGTGTGATTTTTCATGGCAAATGAATAGTCATGTCACAGTTGTCTCCCTGTTTTTGGAGACTAGTGGCAGCAGGAGGACTGAAGCCCCTTATTTATATCTAGGACTCTGCATTTAAATGTTTCATTTCCTTTGGCATGGAAGTAGTTAAATGTCAGTTTTCTGCCAGCAGCCCTCCTGTAGTTGAGGTCAGCTGCACTTGCTTTGTAGACACCCCCCCCCTCCCCTATGTTTAAGTAGCTTGGTCTCCCCCACAAGCTTGGCTGACTATACAAACCATTTGTATGAAAGCTGCCTTGGTGGAGGAAGCTGCTATGGCTCTTCCAGAAGTCGTATCCTCTTCATTTTGGTTCTTTATTCCCTGTTTGTCTTCCCTACCCTCTTGTCTCATTAGTGCAGTGGTGGGTCCAGTGAACCTCACCTGCCTCTCACTAGTCAGGGCATCTATAGGGTTTTCATAGGGACCCAGGGTGCTGTTCGGCAACAGTTGCAGAGACTGTATAGGAACTGGCTAGGAGAGTAAGAACAGCTGCAGGTGAGGTTAGGAGGTGCCCACCTACCCTCTCACTAGTGTCAGGGCCCACCATTGAGATTGTTTCCTCCTTGTCTGTGATGTTTTTTAGGTGTGTTTTTTGTTGTGCGTCAAACCTCGGTTGGTCACTTTTCTGTGACAAGTTGGTAGCTCATCTTACAGATATGGTCCCATTTTCTCGTCGCCTGATCTTTCCAGTTTGTTATCTTTGTCCATTCTTCATCCATTTTTTCATTATTTTTATCACCTTTTTAAGATATTTATTGGGAAATGTACCTTAATATTGTTATCTTCAAATTTGTCAAAAACAAATGAAACCAAGAGAAAGGAAATATAATAATTGCACTGTAGTGAGATGAATATAGAAAATAATAAATAGCCCTGTTGGCTCTATAGGCCCGCTGGGCCAATGGTTCAGATTCATTTGCAAATTGGAACATCAGCAGTTTGCTTATTATGCTGTCATGTTCCAGTGTAGTGTACAGCTACAAAGAAAATGTCAAATCATAAATATTTCAAATGCTGTGAACATTTTTTTCATACCTATTGTGGACTTTTGTGTGAGCCCACTAAAAGGAAATTGCAGTCGGTAATGAAATTATTGTACATAGGTTCATTCCACAATAGTTTAGAAATCACTTAGCCATAACCTATGGTCACTCGCATTGTGGTTTTTCGTACTTTTATTTTTCTTTTGAATAATGCCAAGTCTGTTAAAAGGTTTTTTTTCTTCAAAGACAAGAGTCATTTTTGTGACAAAGTTTAACAATAGTGATGTTTATTAAGTAAGATTTTAAGGAGATGAACAATTGCAGTCCAATTTAAGAACAGACAGATATGTAATTTTAATTCCATTATTTGTTAGGTGAACAAAACATTATTAAAAGAGTTCACATTCAGTACAGCAGCCTTTGAGAAGGTGAAGTACGTGGGAAAAAATGACAAAGATAAAATGTAAAATGTAGAGGAGAGAGAAAACTATATCTAACAGCTGAATCACAGAGGCCAGTATATAATGATGAATTGATTAACTACATGGTATTCTAATTGTGTAAATACTTATTTAGGCAGTAACTCCATGGCTGTTCATTTCTCTATATTTAACATATGAAAGGTCAATGGCTCTGTATTACAGTGTGCAAGGAAAGCCTGAGTCTTAGGGGTGCTTCACACACAGCGAGCTCGCTGACGAGATCGCTGCTGAGTCACGCTTTTTGTGACGCAGCAGTGACCTCATTAGCGATCTCGCTGTGTGTGACACTGAGCAGCGATCTGGCCCCTGCTGCGAGATCGCTGCTCGTCACACACAGCCCTGGTTCGTTTTCTTCAAAGCCGCTCTCCTGCTGTGACACACAGATCGCTGTGTGTGACAGCAAGAGAGCGACAAATGAAGCGAGCAGGGAGCAGGAGCCGGCGTCTGACAGCTGAGGTAAGCTGTATCCAAGATAAACATCGGGTAACCAAGGTGGTTACCCGATATTTACCTTAGTTACCAGCCTCTGCAGCTCTCACGCTGCCTGTGCTGCCGGCTCCGGCTCTCTGCACATGTAGCTGCTGTACACATCGGGTTAATTAACCCGATGTGTACAGCAGCTAGGAGAGCAAGGAGCCAGCGCTAAGCAGTGTGCGCGGCTCCCTGCTCTCTGCACATGTAGCTGCATTACACATCGGGTTAATTAACCCGATGTGTACTGTAGCTATGGTAGGAGAGCAAGGAGCCAGCGCTCAGTGTGCGCGGCTCCCTGCTCCCTGCTCACACAGCTGTGCGCTGGTAACTAATGTAAACATCGGGTAACCATACCCGATGTTTACCTTAGTTACCAGTCTCCGCAGCTTCCAGACGGCAGCTCCGTGCAAGCGCAGCGTCGCTTGCACGTCGCTGCTGGCTGGGGGCTGTTCACTGGTCGCTGGTGAGATCTGCCTGTTTGACAGCTCACCAGCGACCATGTAGCGATGCAGCAGCGATCCTGACCAGGTCAGATCGCTGGTCGGATCGCTGCTGCATCGCTAAGTGTGAAGGTACCCTTAGTGTATGGATCTATTTGCACATAGCTTCTGATGCAAGAGCAACGGAAGAGATATGCTACTGACTGTTTGCTGTGAGCGTCAGCCAAGGGTCATGCCACTGTGATGCAATCTTGTGATCGTATAACAGCCTCGCGAAGAGAGAGGGAGCACTTTCTCCCCATCTTCTCCTCGGCCTATCTCTGCGTATATTGCACTGCAGTCAGATGACATGTGAATGCAGTGTGATGTTTCACATGCTCCCATAGACTTGTATAGGGGTGCGTGAGCTGAGACTCGCTGCCAAACGTAGTATAATGCAATTAATTTCTCATGCCGCTATGGCATGAGAAATCAATCACTGATGGACACTGCCCCATAGTTTTGCACTGGTGCGAGTGCAGTCCGATGTTTTATTGGATTGCACTAGTCTGTGCAAAACACAAGTGGAACCGAGCCCTTACATGTATTCTTTAGCATAATACATCTTCCCATTGGTTTTTAGATGCAAATGCATAGTTGTCTTGTGTAGTGAGGAGTGA
Organism: Anomaloglossus baeobatrachus; assembly: GCF_048569485.1. Taxonomy (NCBI): domain Eukaryota; kingdom Metazoa; phylum Chordata; class Amphibia; order Anura; family Aromobatidae; genus Anomaloglossus; species Anomaloglossus baeobatrachus. Next base: position 545,154,823 of record NC_134355.1, on the reverse strand, counting down.
TGAGCGAGTACTACCATGCTCGGGTGCTTGGTAATCGTATTAAGCAATTTGATGCTCAGGAGCTCGGTACTTGATTACTGAGTATAATGGAAGTCAATAGGGAACTCAAGCATTTTCCCAGAAGATGTTCTAGAAAAATGCTTGATTGCCCCATTGACTTCCATTATACGGAGTAAACGAGTACCGAGTATTACAAGCTTACCAAGCAGTAATCTCATTCCTACTAGTGAGATACATTTCTGATAACCGACTGTTTTGTCAATTCTGTGAGTTGATAGTCTGCACATTATTTAGTCAGGTGCATTGTTGATGTGTCCTGATTAGATATGGGCAGACCCATGGAAGTTTGGGTTTTGTGAGTTCAGCAGGACTTTAGATAACGTTCAGTTCTGGACCCGAATTTGCCCAAACTTCATTTGAAGTTACTGATTGGCAGTTAGGTTCTGCGCCCATAAGCAGCCAGCTATAAATTGAACACTTTTGGAGGAGAAAGGATGGGTATTTTCATTTTTTTATGCGTACACACTACATCCGATATTGCTGATATTACACCCAATGAGAGCCATTCAAACACTGCAAGCGGCTTGCGAACACTGAGCCTACCCGAGCACACTAATATTCCAATGAGGTTTGCATGCATAAAGCCGTTTCAGTACGATCACCGAATTTTAAAGGTTCGCTCATCTCTAGTCCTTATATCAATTTGTACATAGCTATATGACTAAGAATGATTTCTCAAACTCTAAGAATACTAACACTAACAAAGTAATTACTCCCTAGTGATAGTCCAAAAAAGGACAAACAGTCAACAGTGACAGATTTATAGGCGCTGAAGGCTCATGTAGAAATTAGTTCCTATCTGACTCAATAACACAGATGTCTTAATTGATGAAAAAGGTAATGCCGGGTAATAATAGGTAAGTAAACTCGACCGTCGTGGAGCAATGGAAGAATTTGGTCCAGATTGAGAATTAGGTTTCCTTTTATATCCTTTGGACAATTGGGTAGATGTCCATCCCTTACCTGGTAAATAGAAATAGATAAGACGTTTTGATGGATTTATTCTGTTTTTAGGATGCAAAATGCAATGAAGGGAAGAAAGAAGCTGAGGCAGTCGGATTCCCTGGCAATGTTCTGTTTAGAATCTCTGGGTCCTGGCATTTGAGTGGATGATATTTTGACTCTGACTTCCTTTTTTGTGGTTGTCTATTTAGCTGCACGCAATGGAATAGTCTCTTACTCTTTTCTGTCCAGCTGAAAGCATGAACACAGTCAAGAAGGAGTTTAAATAGAGTCCACAGTTTCATTGTCATGGTTCATGCATGGCTCTGCCGCTGCTGAGCCAGTGCATGCATCCTCTCCCCAGTGTTTTAAGTGCCATGGGAGGTGCTTGTTCCATCATGCCTTGTTCCGGAGGTTGTGCTGCCATATCTTGGTGTTGCTACCTCTAGGATACCGTCAGTAATAGTTCCTGCTCTGCAGCATGCGCAACTGCTTCCCATGAGTCTGACTCTGATCTGTACCATCTCCAAGCTACCTCTTCCTGATGTGTGTTCTCTCTTGTCCTTCCGGTCCTCCTATCCCAAGTTCCATCCTGGGTCTCCTTAGTCCTGTCAGTCTTACCCATGGTTCTGTCTTGTATCCCCACCTCTTCTGTACAAACTTTGATCTCCCAGCTACTGACCTTGGTTTCTATCCCCATCTTCGGCTTTGTTCTGCTCTTCTGCCTCTGAATTTACTTCCTGGCCTCCGTCCCCTTGCTTGGACCTGTTAACAGGTTGCTTTTTCCCCCGGTACTGACGAGACATCCCTGTAATTACTCTTTGGCTAGCTGACTATTCTTTTGTGTGCTCTTTCACCCTCTTGTGGGTTTTTTGTTAACTTCACCTTGGAGCTGCCCTTCCAACTTGCTTCAGTGTTCCCCACAAGCGGAGTGTGATATTCATATTTTGCATTCTTTTTGCCTCATTGAAGTTAATGGCTCCATCAGAACCACATCTTAATCCCATTTTCTAGGCACACAGAGCAGCATTGTGGCTGGCAAAGTGAATGTCACTGAGGCTTTCATACTAAATGACACTATAGCTGGCATAGTAAGGGGTACTGTGACTAGCAAAGTAAGGGTCACTGGTTGGGGTATACTTTAGGAAAGTTGTGACTTGCTGAGAGGTACTGAAGTTGGTAACGTGAGGGGTAATATGGTTTTTACAGTAAGGAGCACTGTGCACTGAGAAGCAGTGAGACATACATACTAATGGGAACCCTGAGGCCGGTATAGTAAGGGGCACTGTAAATAGCATTTTAGGGGCAACATGGCTGTCATAATAAAAAAGTCCACTATTTTTTCCACTTTTTGTGCTTCTAGTAAAAGGACATACAGTACATAGTACAAGAATTAATGGTTAACTTGTCTGAACCATAGTAACAAATCGGCTTCATTTTCATTAGCAGTTGACTTTATGCTGGGTTATTTTTGGATTATTCATTGTTGGATTATTCATTTTTGGATTATTCATTTTTGGATTATTCATGTCTACCACAGATGAAAATGAATAAACATTCAAAATATTTTTTCATGTTTGAGTGTAAGCATTTTCTTTAATGTTTTAATAAGGATTGTATAAATATAACCTCTAATGACTGCCGAATATGAACACTCTTGTAAGGCAGCAATGGCTCTGTCAGTGCCATAATGAGAAAAGATGAGCAGATCTCGCTGGCTAAACACTGGCGAGGAACATCCCTGCATTATGCATATATACTGCATTCAAATCCACCCTGATAAGTGCTTTATCATAGTTATGCTAATATTTGGTTTTCGATTAAGCCTGCATACTTTGAAAGGTCAAAAAAAAGCTGTTACAGTTTCCATATAGTGTACACCTAATTTGTGCAAGTTTGTTTTATCTGAGCTCAGAATTGGCTTTTCCTAATGTCTGATATGTTAACACTTTAGATTCTATAAAAAAAAACAACAGATTTTATAGTGTAAAAAAAAAAAAATAATAATGATTTCTTTAATTACCATGAAAATAAAAAGAGGCTTATGCATTAGATGCTGATCACACATTGTCTACAGTATATGTTGGACTCTAATATCAGGAAATATTACTAATATATACCTCTGATGATAACTGTCACTGGATGGGATATAGTGTTAAGCGCTGCCATGGACTAGCACCAGAAGCAAATAATGTGCGTTGCACTGTTTATACACTATTAGGAAAAAGCATCCCAGCAAAGTCTATGAGAAATATAACTTGCTGTGCACATGTTGCTTCTTTTTTCCTTGCAGATTTGGTTGCTGAAAAAATGAAAAAAGAAGCATGCATACAGCATGGTGTGTGAGGCACTCCATAGCTCAGTAACCCAGGGTCGACATGGTGCTGACCCAGGGTAACTATAGCAGCGATTGGGCTCCTGTGATCCCATTACAGGGATCTGATCACCAGGGAGAGGTAAGCAATTCCTCTTCCTGCCTCCTGAATGCTGCGATCGCATTGATTGCAGCATTTAGGGAGCTAAACTGCCAGGAGCGGTGTGGAAACCACTCCGGGTAGTGAGAACCAGGTCCTGGTTGTAACAGGTGATCGCGAGGGTTTAGGCTCTAAACCCTTGCGATCACCATGACTTAAAAAAGCACAAACAGAAGCAGGAAAAAATGTGCAAACGCAATAAAAAAAAGTGCATTTTTCCTACAAAAACATGCTTTTTTATGTGCTGAAAAGAAGCACATAAAAAAGCAATGTGGTCACATCGCCTTGCAGGGGTCCTCAAAATTGAAATAATTGGAAATAGGAAGTAGTGCTGAGTCATTTCAGCTATGGAGCTGGTGTAATCCCGAAAGTAGCCCTGGATGGTATAAAAAGCCTCAAGATCAGTACTAGGAGTAAGAGGTCCATGATAGATAACAGACTATCTTAATAGATATAAAATATAAATCCAGCGCAATCACATGGAATATTAAAAAGTTGTCTTCTTTATTGATAGTTTTTCATAAAATCCAAAAGGTACATGCAGCATAAAAATAAAGGATGCCCAGATCAGAGCGACGCGTTTCAACATTTAGACCATGATTAAGACAGTTTGTTGAAAGGCATCGCTCTGACCTGGGCATCCTTTATTTTTATGCTGCATGTACCTTTTGGATTTTATGAAAAACTATCAATAAAGAAGACAACTTTTTAATATTCCATGTGATTGCGCTGGATTTATATTTTATATCTATTTGGAGACTTCTGACCATCCGTGCGCTGATCATCCACCACAGGACGATTATGGGACTGCAGCAGGCTTGGTGAGCTGATATTACCTATTTAGACTATCTTAATGTAATGCCAGGAATCCAGGTTCCAAAGACCATAGACATAATGTTTTAATTAATATATTTTAAAAAGATAAGATGTTTTCCAGCCATTTGCTTTTCTCTCATTATTTTTCTTTCCTTCAGTTCTTTATCTTTTGAGTGTTTCACACCTTAAAGTGATAGAAAAATATAATTACAGAGCGTAAAGGCAGCATTCTCAATATTATTAAGTGATAAAGGTGTTGTCCAGCTAGTAATTCTGGTATGACTGGACGTTTTGGTGCCAACGAGCCAAAGAGTAGGGAAGGGAGTGGGGCCAAGTTGCTCAGCAGGACCAATTAGCTCATTGCTGTCGCCTATAGACAGTACCGCACCCTACTAAAACTGTATGCAGTCTGTTGGATGTTGCCAGTTATTGGATGGTTTCCTCTTTGGACTCTGTTACTCCTGTTGCTCCAATAATGACTGGAGAACATCTTTGTGAAGCTACAGATAAAAACACAGATAGGGTCTAAATTAAACAAGGAGGATGAACTCTCCTATTACGGTGTGTCAGTCATGACCCCTAAGTGCGCTTCAGAAATGGTGGCTGCCGCAGCCCTGCGTGTACTGAAATCAGTACCAGAATAGAGAATCGGGGTGTATGCCGCGCTGTCGCCAGAATGACGAAATGTTGATTGTATTAATAACTTCTTTTATTCAGGTCTACACATTTCAGAGAGCAGAGTCTCCTTCATCAGGACAATCTTGATGGTCCTGATGAAGGAGACTGTGCTCTTCGAAATGCATAGCCCTAAATAAATGATTCTTTACTCAGGTACCTATTGGAGAACATATTTAGCAGAGGCAGATGGCTCTTAGCAATCAGTCGAGTGCGTCATGAAGTAGGGGCATCTTATTGCTTTATGTCCCTTTTATTAAGACTGGCCTGTAGAATGCCGGCCTTAGTGAATCATGCTCAATGATTTAATAAAATAGATGATCAGTAAGAAAAGAAATCATGACATTTTCCATTATAGATAGATTACCCCCCATCCGCATTGGTATCTATTCCATATGGTGGGGTACAAGCACCAGGCATCTGTCTTTTCTCAAGCTCAGATTTACTTGCTTCACTACAGTTAGAAATAGACAATTTTTGATTGCACTAAATGCCCTTTATTTATACATGTTAGTCTCGCAGATGAAAATGAAAGGTGTTAATATCCTGGAAATAATATTGTTTCACTAACTCATTAATCATGGCTAAGGTTAAACAAAATCGCATTTTCTGCAATGAAGACATAATCATTTGTTTTCCTAATGACTGACCATGATCAGTAAACCTTGAAACTGCTCATTCTAATTTCTGTCTTTATCCTAAAATGATAATTATGGGGCATTTCACAATGGCAATATCCGCAGCGTTCTCTGTTGGGATGGCTCCAAGATGAAATATAATGAAATAAAGGCCATTTGTGGAAAGAACACAATAATCAGAATGGTAATGCTCGGAGAGAAGGAGCCGGGTTGGCGGTTTAAATGTTCTGTGACCTTTCTATGTCACTGGCAGCTCGGCTGCCTGGAAGGGTTTGAGTGCTGAACTCTGCATTATTAATACTTCTGTGCCCTAGTTTTCAGCTCCTGGGCAGCACATATACCAACATGATTTTGATGCATGATGTGAAATAATAATCTTTAATAAACATGCTCGTTTATGAAACAAATATCTTTCCAGAGCTTTACCCTTGAAGTATTCGAAGTATTTGTTTCAGTAATAGTTAAAAAAAAGTTTGTTGAAATATTATCAGCTTTTCAAGAACAAGCAGTTAAATATTGGGACTATACAAATATTCTGTAAGGGTACGTGGCCACGATCAAGATCCACTGCGCCCTGGACACGGCAGGTCCTGAGTTGCGGGGCCGTGAGTCTCCACTGCGGGAGACCGTAGCTGCTTGTGCCCACCATCCAAGCTCGGGCAGTTGTGGTCTCTCTTCTGTTCTCCTTGTAACTCCGCAGCAAAAAATTGACATGCTGTGGCTCGGAAAGTCATACCGCAAGTCACTTTATGCTGCGGGCTGTACATGCACAGTAGAGATGGGTTTTCTATTAATTCCATCCACCATGCTTGTACTGTACATTGCAGCGTTTTGGACACAGCTGAAGCATATTGCGTTTAAAACGCTGTGAACACTGATCATGGGTACATACCCCAAGTCTTTTGTGATTATTAAAGAGACAGTAAATTGTTTATGGTTAACGGTCCTTTTACGTTGCACAATTAAGCAAAATCTTGTATGAGTTGTTTAAAATGAGTTTTGGGGATGACACATTCCCTTCATTGCACAATTCAATGGAAAAAGCTAAATTTAAAACTTTTCTCAGTATCCTTATGACTTAAGTTTAGTTTACGTCTTCTACAGCTTCAGGGGCATTGTCATTGATTCATGCTGGGTATGTTTTTGAATTGTGTTTCCATGCACAAGCAAATAAGTTTTATCTTGCCCTATTTTGCACATACTTTCCTGGCATTTTGAAAGTTCTGTAGAGAGAAATACCACAATTAAATATTATACCCATGGCAAAACCTTTTTATAAAAATGACAGACTCCAAATATGCTAGAAAAAAAATTAAGTGGAACATACTTTTAACATTTTTACTATAGATTGTAATATCCAGAGGCAGAGCTTCTAAATAAAAAAGCTCGAATAAATGTTAAAAAAAAAAATACAGCGTCGAAAACATAAGATAACTCTGCATGAAAAATATTTTGAAGCACCACAGCAACATTTTTTTTATTTTACCCCTTGAGTGGTGGTTTAAACCTCCGGCAGCTTCACCTTCTATCACCAGCGCTCCGGTTAATCTCCAGCGATTTGTATGACGTGTCGGCAGCTCCTGTGATTCAAGCAGCACGCCGGAGGTCACAACTTAATATGTTTCTATGGGAACCTCATTCTGGCCTCGTTCTAGCTCTCATAGACTTGTATAGAGCAGTTGGGACTTAACTTCTCACTTCTAGAACGTCAGAAGTTATGGACACAAGATGCCGCTGTGGGACTGGAGCAATGACAAAAAAGGTGAAGACACCAGAGGACTTAAGCTTGCTTTACACGCTACGATATCGTTAATGAATTATCGTCGGGGTCACGTTGTTTGTGACGCACATCCGGCGTCATTAATGATATCGCAGCGTGTAACACTTATGTGCGACCTTAAACTATCGTAAAAGCGGCCAAAATCGCTTGCCGCGGAGAAGTCGTCCTAAAACAAAAAATCGTTTTCCTCTCATTAGCAATGTTGTTCCTCGTTCCTGCGGCAGCACACATCGCTATGTGTGACACCGCAGGAGCGAGGAACATCTCCTTACCTGCCTCCATCGGCAATCCTGAAGGAAGGAGGTGGGCGGGATGTTTACGTCCCGCTCATCTCCGCTCCTCCGCTTCTATTGGCCACCTGCCATGTGACGTCGCTGTGACGCCACACAACCCGCCCCCTTAGGAAAGAGGCGGGTCACCGGCCAGAGCGATGTCGCAGAACAGGTAAGTGCGTGTGATGGGGTAAGCGAGGTTGTGCGCGACGGGCAGTGATGTGCCCATGTCGCACAACCATTGGGGGCAGGTACGATCGCTTTCGATCTCGCTAGCAAGATCGCAGCGTGTAAGGCCCGCTTTAGACTTAAAGCACCACTCCATGGGTGAAATAAAAAAAATGCTGGAGCAGTGCTTTAAACACAGTGCATTTTTTAAACCAAAGGGTAGAGATATAGAGAGAAAATGTATTGGTGTTGTGCATTATGGATATGCTGAATCAAGTACATTTGGAATGAATATTATTTTATTAGAATAGACAGCCAATCGACTAACCCTTTAAATAGTTTCCAATTTACTGTAATAATTACAGATTTATAGTATATAACATCATTAATTATTTAAGCAATTTATCCCTTAAATATACCGTAAAGCTCCATTGTGCATGCATTCAAAAATCTTTATATAGATTCAAAAACTTGATTCTAAAATCAATGGGAATTAAAGATGTGAAACTGACCCTCGCTGCAGAAGCTTTAGTAAGTCAGCAAAACGTTCCTGTTGTTTTATCTGTCCTGCACCTATTAACTATCACCTGAGGTTTAATTATGCTGCTAGGAAAGTAAATATGATTTCAATTCATTTCTGGCATTGTCAGTGCTGTTAGTCTGTGACATAGCAAGAGCTCATGGTGCTTGGTATCTCCAAAGCAATATATATATATATATATATATATATATATATATATTTATATAATATATAAAGCTCAGTGTATGTGTGTATCTCCACTAAAGGAATCCACACCGTCGCATGTACAATCACGAAATTTTGTACAGACACTCCATGTGACTCAGGGAACGTCATAGACTATGTTTGGGCGGGAAAATTTAACCCCATGCTTTCCAGTTACTCTACAAAATCCTGCAGCCATTAAACTGAATGGAGCTGGGAGCTGCAGGCTATAAATAGAAACTGTCAGTAGTTGCTATAGGAACAAAATAAACTGTTAGTATACAAAGCTTACAGTGCCTACAAGTAGTATTCAACCCCCTGCAGATTTAGCAGGTTTACACATTCGGAATTAACTTGGCATTTGACATTTGGACTGTAGATCAGCCTGGAAGTGTGAAATGCACTGCAGCAAAAAACAATGTTATTTCTTTTTTTTTTTTTTTAAATTGTGAAAAGTTTATTCAGAGGGTCATTTATTATTCAACCCCTCAAACCACCAGAATTCTGTTTGGTTCCCCTAAAGTATTAAGAAGTATTTCAGGAACAAAGAACAATGAGCTTCACATGTTTGGATTGATTATCTCTTTTTCCAGCCTTTTCTGACTAATTAAGATCCTCCCCAAACTTGTCAACAGCACTCATACTTGGTCAACATGGGAAAGAAAAAGGAGCATTCCAAGGCCATCAGAGACAAGATCGTGGAGGGTCACAAGGCTGGCAAGGGGTACAAAACCCTTTCCAAGGAGTTGGGCCTACCTGTCTCCACTGTTGGGAGCATCATCCGGAAGTGGAAGGCTTATGGAACTACTGTTAGCCTTCCACGGCCTGGACAGCCTTTGAAAGTTTCCTCCCGTGCTGAGGCCAGGCTTGTACGAAGAGTCAAGGCTAACCCAAGGACAACAAGGAAGGAGCTCCGGGAAGATCTCATGGCAGTGGGGACATTGGTTTCAGTCAATACCATAAGTAACCTACTCCACCGCAATGGTCTCCGTTCCAGACGAGCCCGTAAGGTACCTTTAATTTCAAAGCGTCATGTCAAGGCTCGTCTACAGTTTGCTCATGATCACTTGGAGGACTCTGAGACAGACTGGTTCAAGGTTCTCTGGTCTGATGAGACCAAGATCGAGATCTTTGGTGCCAACCACACACGTGACATTTGGAGACTGGATGGCACTGCATACGACCCCAAGAATACCATCCCTACAGTCAAGCATGGTGGTGGCAGCATCATGCTGTGGGGCTGTTTCTCAGCCAAGGGGCCTGGCCATCTGGTCCACATCCATGGGAAGATGGATAGCACGGCCTACCTGGAGATTTTGGCCAAGAACCTCCACTCCTCCATCAAGGATCTTAAGATGGGTCATCATTTCATCTTCCAACAAGACAATGACCCAAAGCACACAGCCAAGAAAACCAAGGCCTGGTTCAAGAGGGAAAAAATCAAGGTGTTGCAGTGGCCTAGTCAGTCTCCTGACCTTAACCCAATTGAAAACTTGTGGAAGGAGCTCAAGATTAAAGTCCACATGAGACACCCAAAGAACCTAGATAACTTGGAGAAGATCTGCATGGAGGAGTGGGCCAAGATAACTCCAGAGACCTGGGCCGGCCTGATCAGGTCTTATAAAAGACGATTATTAACTGTAATTGCAAACAAGGGTTATTCCACAAAATATTAAACCTAGGGGTTGAATAATAATTGACCCACACTTTTATGTTGAAAATTTATTAAAATTTAACTGAGCAACATAACTTGTTGGTTTGTAAGATTTATGCATCTGTTAATAAATCCTGCTCTTGTTTGAAGTTTGCAGGCTCTAACTTATTTGCATCCTATCAAACCTGCTAAATCTGCAAGGGGTTGAATACTACTTGTAGGTACTGTATATGTGAGGTAAAAAGATGTCGGTGTTGAGATGGATAAAGAGAGACAGAGACACAGACAGAGACAGCTGGGGAAAGAGACAGACAGGGAAAGAGACAGCCGGGGAAAGAGACAGCCGGGGAAAGAGACAGACCTGGAAAGAGACAGACCTGGAAAGAGACAGAGCAGGAAAGAGACAGAGCAGGAAAGAGACAGAGCGGGAAAGAGACAGAGTGGGAAAGAGACAGAGCGGGAAAGAGACAGACCGGGAAAGAGACAGACCGGGAAAGAGACAGACCGGGAAAGAGACAGACCGGGAAAGAGATAGACCTGGAGAGAGACAGACCTGGAGAGAGACAGACCTGGAGAGAGACAGACCTGGAAAGAGACAGAGCGGGCAAAAAGACAGAGCGGGCAAAGAGACAGCACAGGCAAAAAGACAGCACAGGAAAAGAGACAGCACGGGCAAAGAGACAACACAGGCAAAGAGAGAACATGGGCAAAGAGAGAACATGGGCAAAGAGACAGCACGGGCAAAGAGACAGCACGGGCAAAGAGACAGACCTGGAAAGAGACAGACCTGGAAAGAGACAGACCTGGAAAGAGACAGACCTGGAAGGAGACAGACGGGCAAAGAGACAGAAGGGCAAAGAGAAAGACGAGGAAAGAGACAGACGGGCAAAGAGACAGCCCTGGAAAGAGAGAGACCTGGAAAGAGACAGAGCGGGAAAGAGACAGACGGGGAAAGAGACAGCCCTGGAAAGAGACAGGCCTGCAAAGAGACAGACGGGCAAAGAGACAGACGGGCAAAGAGACAGAGAGAGAGAGAGAGACAGACAGATACAGAGATTGAGACAGATAGACTGATGCAAATACAGACAGAGTGAGAGAAACAGACAGACAAGGAAAGAGAGAGACAGCGACACACAGACAGAGACTGGGAGAGAAACAGAGAGACAGTTACTATCCCGGGCAACGCCCGGGTACTACAGCTAATATATATATATATATATATATCAGCGACCATAAGACATTCTATTAACTCTTATTTTCTGGGCCAATTGTGTTGTGTATTTTGTCATGGGTAATCTAATTTTGCCTTTTTTTTGTGTGCGTGTTTTTTGGATAAAACATGGCAAAGACAAAGCCAAATGTATCGCCAGATCTCAGGAAACTTATTATTTAATAAAGGTTACTTAAGAAGGTTATAGAACAGATGACAAACCTAGACCTGGACGACCACTGAAAACATCCACCAAAATTGATCACATTATTATGAAAAAGTCTGTATCTGATGCCCACATCAGTGCTGTACAGATTTTGCACAAAATGAATGAAGAATATGGGCTCAAAGTCAGTTACCAAACTGTGGTGCGATGGCTAAGAGTAACAGTAGCTAACAGTAGACTTGGATGCACAAGTTCCAGTCAAGAAGCCTTTCATCTCTGCAAAGAACCAGAAGGTTTGACCTGAGTTTGCCAAAGAACACAGATATAGAAAGAGACAGATTGGTGTAAGGTGTTGTGGTCAGATGAATCCAAGTTCTACCTGTTTGACAGTGATGGCAGCACTATATACTGTATACTGCCCAATTAAAAAACATAACGATGTAAGCTATCAATCAAACACCTACAGTGAAACATGGTGGTGGCAATGTCATGGTTTGGGGCTGCTTTTCTGCATCTGCCATTGGCCCTCTGCATAGAATTGATGGAAATATAAATGCTATCATGTACAAGGATATACTGGAGAATGTAATGCTGCCACATGGTGAAACCAAAGTAGGCAGGGGCTGGAAAGTCCAGCAAGACAACGATCTTAACACACATCCAATTTAGTAAAAAATTGGCTAGCAAAGTTTTGCAATGGCCAAGCCAATCACCTGATTACAACCTAGAGAGCACCTTTGGGATGAGTTAGGGCGATGATTTGGGGCCTGTACCCATAACAATAAAGATGAATTGTTTGCAGACTTGCCAAGAGAGTGGAGCAAGACCCCTCAAGATGTTTTGTATACCCTAATGGCTTCAATGCCTCGTTGGGGGGTGCAGTAATTAAAGCAAGAGATTATGCTACAATATACTAAGTTATGGCATTGTAAAGAATGAAATACTCTCTATGTTGTGATCAATATATAATAGATGCAAAACTTTTGGTATTGAGGTTTTTTTTAATTAAATTACCATATCTATATTCAAAAGCATTTTGGTTAATATTAAGGTCTTGCAGGATGACAACTTCAGGCATTTTCAATTCACCAACAGGAAAATGGCATCACAACAACCAGACAGAAGTAATACCACTTTACAAAATGCTAAACTTCTGGTTGTCTGTGATTATTATATATATATATATATATATATATATATATATATATATATATATATATATATATATATATATATATATATATATATATATATATATATATATTTATTATATATATATATATATATATATATATATATATATATATATATATATATATATATATATATATATATATATATATATATATATATATATATATATATATATACCCAGGGTAGGAAGCAATGCCACATTCCACCCCTATAATAGAAGAATATAGGAGTAAATTTATTGAGACATGCACTGCATAGAGCATTTAATTAACCGGCTCTTTGAAGTACGATGTACCTAATTTATTGAGAGGGGCATGCTACTTAATGGACTAGGTGCATGTCTTAACGAGTATGTTTCGACAAAAAAAAAAGTACTTCAGTCTGGGACTGGAGGACATTTTTGGATGATGTTATTCCACTAGTGGTAAATCTTTTCATGAATTTGATGGGTGGACTTGCCACACCGCGCCCCACCAATGGTACACCCATATTGACATAGCTGGCTGAGAATGCTGTAAAACCGTCAAAAGTCATAATATATTCACACAACGTCCAATTTAAGCATAATATTTTGACTTACTACTGTGTTTTACACTGAAATTTAATTTGAGGTATCTCTCTCATAGCATTAATCCACGTTTATGCCCTGCGATTACTGGTGCCCTCTCCTACGGCTGTATTATATGGTTTAAGTTTCACGTCACATCCACAGACTTATGGAAAATAAAATGCTGAGCTAGATTCCAATATCTTTTGGCTGTTATTGAACACTATGATATGTAATCACGTAAAATATATTAAATTCTAATATGTTTTCTAACTTAATAAAAGCCCATTGAAATCGATGTTTAGGAAAACCAGATTATAAATTCTGCAAAGAGCAGATTTCCTTCTTCAATCCCTTTGACAACCTCCATATCTTTATTCATTTGCCCCTCACTGGGATAGGGATTTGGGTTTGAGGAAGTGTGACTAAACACACATTAAATTTAGTTTTCAAATAAAAAGGTTTTACATTTGATGGCGATATGACTGTACCGAGGCTAATCCTACTCATACAGAGGAGATTTCTGCCGCTGGTAAATCAGAATGGAAAGCCATTGTCACACAATACTTCATGCATTCCATCATAAAGCTCCTGTAGTCAATGGCACAATCACACCGATAAGGCTTTTAGAAAACAGCAAGAATGGATCATCAAAGAGAAGAGTATGCAGGGACTTATTACCAATGGCTGCTTAAAATATTGTAGCTTGAGATCTTGGTGCAAAATAATATCTTTTCTATTGAGGATCCTGAAAATGTATTATCTCTCTGCAACAGCATGTGATCCCGGTAATATTACCGAAAACTTACACACTGCTTTTATTTCCTAAACTGAGATTGTAAACCTTTAGATGATTAACGATTAGTATAGGAGGAGTAGCAAGATATTAACATTTTTTTCTTATAGACCTGAAACTGGAATATACATGTGGCGCCCCTGAGGCTTCCGTCGCCACAGGTCATTGCACCCCATCCAGCGGTGTGATGCCCCATTCTGGGAGAGGAAGAGAGTGAACTCCGGTCCCCTGGTAAATCCACACTACACCCATTGTTAGGTACATACTGGGACCAGGGAAAGTGGCAGACAACCCTCCCATGCTGCATGCTGGGAGGGGTCATAAGACCCATCCCTGCTCCTATAGGGTACAGCTTAGCAACTGGGGAGGTGGGAGGAGCCATCTGAGAGCAGACACAGAAAGGAAGGTCAAGTTTAGTTAGTTACCTCAGGGAGTGAGAGAGTGAGCATGTAGTTGAAGAAGAAGAACGAGAGAAAGGAGGGAGGAGGAGGCCTGCTGGAGGCAGGCAAGGAGGAGGAAAGAAAGACAAGAAAGAAGGAAAGAAAGCTCCAAGTCAGGCAGGAGCAGAGAAACTGAAGGAGACGCTTCCTGGTGAAGATCCTGGGACCCAGAGGTCCAGGTGACACCACGTAGGAAACAGAAGGAGTCGCAGGGCCACGGGTAGTCCTAGAGGTACCACGAGCAGTCCTAGAGGTCCCAAGGAGAGAGGGCCTAGAGGCGCCATGGGTAGTTGTAGGCTGCGGTGGCCTGTTCCACATTAACATCGGTGGAGTGATCAAGCTGCGACAGGGGACGGTCCCTAGAGACTGGAGGAGTGCAAAGACAATCTCCCAACAGTAAAAACCGAGGCCCTGGGAAGGTTGTAGACTCCCAGGGCCAGAACCCATAGCAGACTTCCAGAAAAGGGGTAATCAGCCGACAGGTGACCCCCCAGCCTGGAGGCTGTAGTGGAGGCCAAGCCAGGTCCATCCTAACAAAGGCAAGGCTAAGGAAGACAGCAGAAGAAAGAGACACTAAGAGAAGGGCACCGGCATTCACTCTCAGAATCACCCAGAAACGGCGGAGGTCCCTGACAGTGGTCCCAGCACTCCAAGGGTCCCTACAGAGCTCTGACAAGAACTGTGAGTAAAGAACTTGAACTGCACCCTTGAAGTGGTCTGTGTTATTCCAGCTGCATAGACACTCACAAGCACCAACTGTGCCCCGGGCATTGCTCCACCTGTGGGGAGCAGTACCACCATTGCTGCCATATCACCATCCCGGAGGCCTCACACAGCAGCGGCGGCTTAATAGCCGCAGACCACAGGTGGCGTCACAAACACAAACTTTATTCTTCTAGCCACATATTCTACTGACACCCACCAGGGCCACGGAGCCGGGCCCAGCCACCACTGACTACCACCGGACTAGTCCGGCCCGGCACCGGGTGTCCCATAGCCCTGGGGTGGGCGAGTCATACATACCTGAAGAATATTTTTTAAAAAATGTGTTCAAATTATCAGTATTACCACTAATATTTTTCTAGCGTCTTCCATTCTTCCACTTAGGGTATGTGCGCACGTTGTAGATTTGTTGGAGAAATGTTCTGCATCAAATCTGTACCTTTTGGCAGAAAAATGCACCAAAAAATGTCTGAATTTTTGTGCCATGCATTTTTGTAATGAAGTCAATGGGTGGAATGGCTAAAAACGCAGGAAAAAACACATCAACAACTGACATGCTGCACATTATTTTGTTCACCAAATCTGTAAGGAAATTATAAGCACCGTGCGCACAGAATTTCAGAATTCTCATTGGCTTTGCTGGCATAAAGCTAATCATGCAGATTTGGGCCACAAACTGCACCAAATCTGCATAAAAAATGCATTGTGCGCACACAGCCTTATTTCGATTATTTGGCCATGTGAATGCTAGTAATGATGTGGGACCCAAAAGTTATATAAGCATGATTTTTCCTTTTTCCTTAAAGAAATTGAATTTGTATACAAATGGAAAGAGATAATATTATAGTCTATTAATCCCGTGACATCCAAGGCCGTATATATATACGTCCTTGGCCATGCAGCCCACATTATTCCCCTTACTTGTCAGCCGATCTTATCCACCCACGCCTGTTAACACAAGGAAAAGTCCAGCTCACTTGTTGTGATTCACTGGATACCAGCAATTTTTGACCGTGCACGGACTAGAAGGAGAAAGCCAACTCCAAGTAGATAAGGAGATAAATTTGTAGGATTGTCCAGCAAACAGGTCCAAAATTTAAAAGTAAAAAATGTGTTTCTTTATTTCATCGTAGATAAAATTCCATGATGTCAAGTACACTAAACATAGAGCAGGAGGACGCTTTTCAGATATCACATCCTTATTCTGTCATCCAATTCTGGAGACAGAATAAGGATGTGATATCCGAACCGCGTCCTCCTGCTCTACGTTTTGTGTACTTGACATGATGGAATTTTATCTACGATGAAATAAAGAAAAAAATGTTTTACTTTTAAATTTTGGACCTGTTTGCTGGACAATCCTACAAACTTGCCTGTTAACCCCTTCGATTGCTCTGTCAAACACTGACAGCACAATCTAACACACGCCGATGGGGATCACGCTGTTCCTCACCACCAATGGCATTCCCATAATGCGATCAAGGGTCAGATGATGACCTATCACTGTCATCACTCACTTCCTGTGAATGTCAGCAGAGCACCGCCACTCACAGGAGATCAGAATTTCTGCTGTGCACAGGGATGCTGAAGCATAGCTCTGATCACCAGAAATGATCAGACAGTGCAGGCATAAAGTCTCCTAGGGAGACTAGTAAAATCAAAAAAGATTGTAAAAAAAGTTTTCAAAAATCTGAAAAAAAACCTCTAAAAATTAAAATCACCCCCTTTTTGATCCTTAGAAAACAAAACAATAATAAAAAACACATACTTAGTATCAGAGTTCAGAAATGCCTGATCTATCAAAATATAAAATCAATTAATCTGAGGAAAAAAATTGAAACCCCAGAATTACATTTTTTGGGTTGCCACAACATTGCATTAAAATGTTATAACAAGCGATCAAAGCAGCGCATCTACCCAAAAATGGTATAATTACAAATGTCAGCTCATGATGTAAAAAATAAGCTCTCACACAGCCCAAAAATAAAAACGCTACGGGTCTCAGAAAATGGCACCATGCGTATTTCTTATTTTTTTTTTATAAACTTCTGAAATTTTTTTCACCACTTTAATAAAAGTAAAATTATACATATTTGGTATCTATGAACTTGTACACACCTGGGGAAATCATATTCTTTGGTCAGTTTAACCATATAGTGAACATGGTAAATAAAAAGCCTAATAACAATTGTGGAATTTAACTTTTTTTGTAATTTCACGGCACTTGGAATTCTTTTCCCCTTTTCTGTTACAATATAGGACAAAATGAATGGTGTTGTTCAAAAATACAACTCATCCTGCAAAAATCAAGCCCTTATATGGCTATAATGATGGAAAAATGAAAAAGTTCTGGCTCTTGAAAAAAGGGGAGAAAAAAATGAAAACAAGAAACGGAAAATAATCCCAAGATGAAGGGGTTAAATGTAAATGGAAATGTATTTGTAATATTATCACCATAAAAAAAAATTGTCGTGTATTGGATCACTCAGTTAAATTTGCTAAAGGAGTTGTCTTAAATATTCATCGCATATATAATGTCTGTTGGTATCAGGGTGGCGCCCCTGAGGCTTTCGTCGCCACAGAGGTACTGCACCTCAGCCAAAGGTGTGGTATCCCTTCCTGGGTAAAAAGGGGGTCATCTACCGGTTCACAGAAAAACCTGCACACACCAATTGTTAGGTCACACACTAGGTCAGGGTTTAAGGCAGGTACCCCATTAATGATGGAAGTAGCGACCAGTATACCTGGTTATGGGGCCTTAAGTCCCATTCACTGTCCTAGAGGAGTGGAGCCTGGAAGGGTTAGAACCAGTGAGTTTTGGGCAGAAAGAGGCAGTCTGTCAGAGAAGTGACAGTGGACAGGAGTCTGTGAGAGGGTCTGTGACAGAAAGTTTGAGAGAAAGCAGTGAGGAGACTGGGTTTTTGTGGTGAAGACCCTGGGGGCCTGCTAGGTCCAGGGGACACCAAAGAGGAGGTAGAGGGTTCCAGAGTGCCATGGATGTGCGGGAGGCCTCCGTGGACTTGTTCCACCAAGAACACCGGGGTGGAGGAATCTGGTCGCAAGAACGGTGTAATACTACTGTATGTACTGAGGATTTCGATTGCGTTAGGGCAATGACAACCAGAGATGAGTTCTTGGTGCAAAAGACGTTTTACAATATGTAACCGCAAAATGTGCACAGAACAGAAAATACACAATAATAAGTAACCGCAATATGCAAACAGAACAAAGATATACACAGTAATATGTAACTGCAAAATGTAAACAGAACAAAGATATACATAGTAATATGTAACTGCAAAATGCACACAGAACAGTATATACACAGTGGAACATAAACACAGTAAATACCTGCTGGGTTCAGAGCAAAAGGGAATTCCCGGGGCTGCACACCGGACTCCCCCAGGGAGACCACCAGGAGCGAACCCCTATACAGGGGCTGTCCGGCAATCACCCCAGAAGGCCTAAATGCACAGCAGCCGGGACACAAAGGGCAGCAGATATAGTCCAGAAAATGTCCGTACGTGATGAGAGTCCTAGGGTGGATATGAATGGAAGGGACCAGGCAGAAATGCCGTCCAGAGACAGCAGACAGAGTCCGAGCACAGTTGGATGAGAGGTGAAGTCCAGAGCTGGTGTCAGGTGTTTCCACTGAATCCAAACAGCAATCAGGAGATGAGAGCAGCAGGGCAGGAGTACACAGGAAGCAATATACTCAGGCACTGGACTAAGCTTTAGGGGCGGCTTTTAAACAGATGGACAGGAAGTAGGGCAACAGAACAGAAAACTCCATGTTAACAAAGGGCAAGCTATTTCAAAAGAAAACTGGAAAACCCGGAACTCTGACAGTACTCCCCCCCCAAGAAACGGCCTCAGGACGGATCAGGGCCCGGCTTGTCTGGGTACCGCCGATGAAACTGAGCAACCTTCCGGGGCGCTCGAATGTTACCCACAGGTTCCCAGGAATCGTCCTCGGGGGAGTACCCCTGCCAACGTACCAGATACTGGAGCCGATGCCGATGGAGCCGGGAGTCAATAATGTCCTCAACCACGAACTGCTCCTCGCCGTCAACCATCACAGGCGGAGGAGGAGGCACGATACGACCATGAAACGTATTAGGGGAAACGGGTTTGAGTAGAGAAACATGAAAGACCGGGTGTACCTTTAAATGGTGCGGCAACCGCAGCCGACAGGCCACAGGGCTCACGATTCCGGTGATCTTAAACGGACCGATGAATTTCTGCCCCAGCTTCTGCGAAGGAACACCCAATCTCAGGTTTTTGGTGGATAACCACACCGAGTCCCCTACCTTATACATGGGTGCCTGTTTCCGGTGAGTGTCTGCCGACTTCTTGTAACGCTCCTGAGCCGAAGCCATAGTGTCCTTTAAAACTTCCAGATTCTGTCGTAGCTCTGTCAATCTGTCCTCCACCGCTGGCACAGAAACCGCCACCGGTGACCTAGGCAAAACATTCGGATGGTAACCCAAGTTAGCGAAAAAAGGCGTTACCTTAGTGGAGCTGCTCTGAGTGTTGTTATACGAGAACTCCGCCAAAGGAAGCAGCTTCAACCAATCGTCCTGCAGATGGCTGACATAACATCGTAGGTACTGCTCCAGGGTTTGATTAGTCCGTTCGGTTTGCCCATTTGTCTGAGGATGGTATGCAGAAGACAAACAGACATTAATCTGGAGTGCCGAAAAAAACCCCTTCCAGAACTTAGACGTGAACTGCACGCCCCGGTCAGAGATGATCTCATCTGGTACCCCATGTAATCGGAATATATTCTGGATAACCAAATCCACTGTCTCTGCGGCTGAGGGAAGACCGATACACGGAATAAAGTGAGCAGCTTTTGTCAACCGATCCACCACCACTAAAATGGTATTGTGACCGCCTGAGACTGGCAACTCTACAATAAAATCCATTGAGATGGATCCCCAAGGGCGAGATGGAACGGGTAACGGTTGAAGGAGTCCCGTAGGGGCCACACGAGGGACCTTGCACCGGGCACAAACCACACATGAGTGGACATAGTCTTTCACATCCTTTAAACAGGTTGGCCACCAGAAAAAACGACTCAGAAATTCCTGCGTCTTCTGTACCCCCCTATGACCTGCCAACACGAAGTCATGGACCAACTTGAGAACCCGAAGTCTTACAGCCTCCGGGACATAAATACGTCGCTCTCTCAACCACACACCATTCCGAAGGACAAGAGTCACATCATTCGGGGGGGCAGCAAGAAATACGTCACCATCATAGGCCAGCTTGATGTCCTTCCACAAGTCCTGGTCCTGGATTACTCCAACGAAATTGGCATCTGATAACACGGTGTGAGACGGGGTTCCAGGCACGGAGTCCATGGCGTGGATTCGGGACAAGGCATCGGCTTTCCCATTACGTGAACCTGGACGGTATGTAACGATAAAATTGAACTGGTTAAGGAATAAGCTCCAACGGGCTTGCCGTGGAGACAGGCACCTGGCAGACTTAAGAAATTCCAGGTTACGATGGTCTGTGAGAACTATCACTTGCTGCGCAGCTCCCTGTAAGTGGTGTCTCCATTCCTTAAAAGCTGCAATAATCGCCAACAATTCCTTGTCCGCAATGTCATAGTTCTTTTCTGCAGGGGACAACCGGCGAGAAAAGAAAGCACACGGATGCAAGAGATTCTTGTCCCCAGTCCTTTGGGAAAGGATAGCCCCTAATGCATAATCAGAAGCGTCGACTTCCACAATAAAGGGGAGTGCGGGATTCGGGTGTATTAGTATTGGTGCTGAGGTAAAACAAACCTTGAGACGATTGAAAGCTTCCTGGGCCTGGGCAGACCACACAAACTTCTGTCCTTTCTTGGTTAACAGAGTGATAGGACGGACGATCTCTGAAAAGTTACGAATAAAGCGTCTGTAATAGTTAGCAAAACCGACAAAGCGTTGTACCTCCTTGATGTTCCCCGGTTCCGGCCAGTCTAGAATTGCTTGTATCTTGCCAGACTCCATGTTCAGTCCCTGAGGAGAGATGACATATCCTAAAAATTGTATTTTTGAGCAATGGAATTCGCACTTCTCCAGTTTAATATACAGGTGGTTATCCCTCAGTCGGGTAAGTACTGTCTTGACGTGCTCCTGGTGTTCCTGTAGGGAATCAGAAAAGATCAAGATATCATCCAGGTAAAATCACCATGAACTGGTCCATTATATCCCTAAAAATATCGTTGACTAGGTGTTGGAAAGCCGCAGGAGCGTTACAAAGTCCAAAAGGCATCACTAGATACTCATAATGTCCATACCGACATCTGAATGCTGTTTTCCACTCGTCCCCGGGACGTATGCGGAGTAGATTATATGCCCCACGGAGATCCAATTTAGTAAATATTTTGGCCTGTTGTACTCTCTCCAATAGTTCGGGAATCAACGGTAACGGATACCGGTTCCGAATGGTTATCTTATTTAGTTCGCGGTAGTCGATACAAGGTCTCAGAGTCCCCTCTTTCTTTTTCACAAAAAAGATGGGTGCCCCTGCTGGTGAGGTAGAAGGTCGAATAAATCCCTTGGCTAGGCTTTCATCGATGTAATCTTTTAGTGCTTGTAACTCAGGTGCCGCCAACGGATAGACATGACCAAACGGGATCTCTGCCCCTGGGAGTAAGGGGCACTTTGCACACTGCGACATCGCAGGCCGATGCTGCGATGCCGAGTGCGATAGTGCCCGCCCCCGTCGCAGCAGCGATATGTGGTGATAGCTGGCTTAGCGAAAGTTATCGCTACGCCAGCTTCACACACACACTCACCTGCCGTGCGACGTCCCTGTTGCCGGCGACCCGCCTCCTTGTTAAGGGGGCGGGTCGTGCGGCGTCACTGCGACGTCACACGGCAGGCGGCCAATCAGAGCGGAGGGGCGGAGATGAGCAGGATGTCAACATCCTGCCCACCTCCTTCCTTCCGCATATCCTACGGAAACCGCAGTGAGGCCGGTAGGAGACGTTCCTCGCTCCTGCGACTTCACACACAGCGATGTGTGCAGCCGCAGGAGCGAGGAACAACATCGGACCGTCGCGTCAGCGTAATCATGGATTACGCCGACGCTGCACCGATGATACGATTACGACGCTTTTGCGCTCGTTAATCGTATCATCCAGCCTTTACACACTGCGATGTCGCATGCGATGCCGGAAGTGCGTCATTTTCAATTTAACCCCACCGACATTGCACCTGCGATGTCGCAGTGTGCAAAGTGCCCCTAAGTCTATGGGACAATCATACGGTCTATGCGGGGGAAGCCGATCTGCTTTTCTTTTGTCGCATATATCAGCAAAATCATTATAAACCGGGGGTAGAACAGGTACCTGTACAGTGCCCTCCGCACTCGGTGTTACTGGAACCGGTACAGTTGGACTAATGGTCGGACCACTCTGGAGTGGGAAGGATATTTCTTTAGTCTCCCAATCGATGACTGGATTTGTAGACCGCAGCCAAGGAATTCCTAAAATTATCGGAAAATGGGGAGAAGAAATCAACATGAAAACAAGGGTCTCCTGCTGACCTGGTTTCATCACACATTCTAGGGGTACTGTCTCCAGATCAACTGGTCCAGAAACTAATGGAGAACCATCTACCGTCTCCATGGTAACCGGTGAGGA
Source organism: Anomaloglossus baeobatrachus (assembly GCF_048569485.1). Taxonomy (NCBI): domain Eukaryota; kingdom Metazoa; phylum Chordata; class Amphibia; order Anura; family Aromobatidae; genus Anomaloglossus; species Anomaloglossus baeobatrachus. The sequence continues at coordinate 545,131,902 of NC_134355.1, read as the reverse complement.
TCTTTGTTGAGTCTGGATACCGTGTTTCCTGGCAAAAGAAGAGTCCATGAAATTTCCCCCTGCCCCAGAGTCTATCATAGCAGATGTAGGAATTAACTGTCCCTCCCACCGTATCTGGATGGGAAGCGAGCAATGGGTGTATTTCCCTTCTGAGTCCTTAGGTGAAGTTGACATCAAAGTCAAGGGAAATACCGCATCCAGGTGTCCACTTGCCTCAGATATATCGGACTCTGCGTCCGTGTTGTCACACTCTGCCATTGCTGCCAATACCTTATTTGGGCGATTTGGACATTTTGGGCAGTCAATCAGAAAATGGTCCGATTGACCACAATAGAAACACAAACGCTCACGGAGCCGGTGTTCACGACGTTCGTTGGTCTCTCGCTTTTGTAGAGAGTCCACTTGCATAGGAACATCCTCGGCCTCCCGTGGCGTCTTGTGAGCGGGTTCTCTAGAAGGAAATGCAAAGTTGGTTACCCGGTTTACCGCTGCCCATTTTTCCTGTCGGCGTTCCGTCAAGCGGGTATCGATACGCACACAGTGTTGGAGAAACAGTTCAAAATCCTGTGGAGATTCAGCACGAGCTAACTCGTCCTTGATGGTACCGGACAAACCCTTTCTGAAAACGGACAACAGTGCATTGTTTCCCCAGTCGGTGTCTACCACTAACCTTTTGAACTCAGTGGCGTATTCGACTACAGACCGCTTTCCCTGACGTAAGGAAAGCAGAGCCGATTCAGCGGTAGCACGGCAATTAGGATCATCAAACATTTGCGCCATTGCTGTTAAAAAGTCCTCCAGGTTATTTAAACGGATATCACGATTCTCTATCATAGGATTAGCCCAAGCCAGTGCTCGTGAGGTTAACAACATGATTATACATAACACTTTTGACCGGTCAGAACGGTAATAATCAGCATGTACATCAAAAAACAGTATACACTGGTTAACAAACCCACGAAACTGACTACGATCACCACTGAAACGAAACGGGGGTAACCTAGGCATACCGGCAGCTGATACGGATGTAGCGGGGGTGGCTTCCTGAGCCTCAACTCTGACTTGCAAATCCTGAATAGCCGGACCCAGTACCTGGTGATCATGGCCCAGCTGTACCTCCACATCTCTAAGCTTAGTTTGCACCGCCTCCATCTCCTGCTGCAAGGAGTTAATCATGGAGAAAAGCTGATCTATTCGTGTCTCAGTCATTGCCCCAGCGAAATCCTTTTTATGGCCTGAGTATAATGTAATACTACTGTATGTACTGAGGATTTCGATTGCGTTAGGGCAATGACAACCAGAGACGAGTTCTTGGTGCAAAAGACGTTTTACAATATGTAACCGCAAAATGTGCACAGAACAGAAAATACACAATAATAAGTAACCGCAATATGTAAACAGAACAAAGATATACACAGTAATATGTAACTGCAAAATGTAAACAGAACAAAGATATACACAGTAATATGTAACTGCAAAATGCACACAGAACAGTATATACACAGTGGAACATAAACACAGTAAATACCTGCTGGGTTCAGAGCAAAAGGGAATTCCCGGGGCTGCACACCGGACTACCCCAGGGAGACCACCAGGAGCGAACCCCTATACAGGGGCTGTCCGGCAATCACCCCAGAAGGCCTAAATTCACAGCAGCCGGGACACAAAGGGCAGCAGATATAGTCCAGAAAATGTCCGTACGTGATGAGAGTCCTAGGGTGGATATGAATGGAAGGGACCAGGCAGAAATGCCGTCCAGAGACAGCAGACAGAGTCCGAGCACAGTTGGATGAGAGGTGAAGTCCAGAGCTGGTGTCAGGTGTTTCCACTGAATCCAAACAGCAATCAGGAGATGAGAGCAGCAGGGCAGGAGTACACAGGAAGCAATATACTCAGGCACTGGACTAAGCTTTAGGGGCGGCTTTTAAACAGATGGACAGGAAGTAGGGCAACAGAACAGAAAACTCCATGTTAACAAAGGGCAAGCTCTTTCAAAAGAAAACTGGAAAACCCGGAACTCTGACAAACGGGGACGGTCACCAGGCTAAAGGAGGAAAACATTTCCCTTTAGTAATCCGAAGCCTCGGGAGATTGCTTCAGGCACCTGAGGCCACAACCTGCCACCCATCTCCTGCACGGGGGAGCAATAAAAAGACTGAGGTCAGCCACCCTTTGGACATGCTCAGTAGCGGAGGCGCAGGACCATCTAATGAAGGTCGGCGCTAGTGAGACGGCCAGGAAAGGCACATTGAGGGGTGCACCGGTACTGACCCTTTGACCTGCTTGGGATCGGCGGAGGCCCAGAACAGTGAATCCCGGCATACCTTGGGTAACCGGTCAACGCAACAGTAAGTAAAACATCTGAACTGCAAGCCCTGTGTCGTATGCTTTGTCTTGCACCTCATCAACATCCACCATAGACTTTACAAATGGTTGTCCCGGGGTACCCGCTCCACCTGTGGGGAGCAAGAAACATTTCAGCTGCCATAACACCAGCCCCGGAGGTCCCGTCCAGCAGCCGCGGCTCCAAAGCCGCAATCCACAGGTGGCATCACGAATCTTATACAAACTTTATTACAATCTCTCCCAATACCGTCACATTAATTGATTCCGCCGGGGTCATGGAGCCGGGCCCCACCACCGCTGACTACCTCGGACTAGTCCGGGCCGACACCGAGTCACCTAAGGCCCCAGGGCAGGCGAGTCATCTCCATCAATCAAAAACAGGATGTACACAACTTCATGGCATGAAGTGGTCACATTTGTTAATGGGAAATAGGGAAACATGCTGGCTCACCTCCTTCAGTGTTTTCCATCTACTATGATAAATTGTGACCATACATGATTAGCCACCTGGAACCTCCATAACAAAAGAATATAGAAGTTTACAACTTTATGCGCTGTCATATCTGGTGCCCCACTTATAGAAGCATTATACAATTTTCAAAATCATTAGAAATTGTCAACACAAGTTCTCAAGGTTGGTTAGGGTTCGGTGGCTAAGAAAGTCAATGTTCCATAAGTGACTGAAGCAATAAAACATTTCTAAGAGTATTAATGGTGGAATGAGTATTTTGCATGTGATCCTTACTGAGCTCATATTGTATTTGCACTTCTAATCTGAGATATAAGATATCACAGTATAAAAATGTAACTCTTAAAGGCAACCTTTCAGGTTCCTTATGCACTCCAACCCAGCAGCATTCACATGCAGAAGCTCTTGTTCCGATCATGCGCACAGTGTCTCTCTGAAGCTGGGATGAGTACACCTGGCTTCAGAGGTGCGCTGCCAAAATGAGCTGCGCGCATGCGCAAGATTTCCGGGAGCTGTGATGACGCTGGTTGGTGAAAATCATGTTATCATACCCACAGGGACATAATAACATGGAAAGAGGGCCTACTAGTCTGAGGAATCAACACCCCTTCGACTAGTCAAAGGGCTAATTAACATACAAACAGCACTCTTTATAAATGCTTTTTTAAACATTGATTTTAGAAAATAACATTATACAGGGCTGGATAGGCAGAGAATTTTGGCATATGCATTTGATTGCTGCTTGATTGGAGGGCATAGATGACCTGACAGGTTCCCTTTAATACAAGGAAAGCCATTGAATTTGTATTGTTATGCGTCGCACTTTACCTTTCTACATTGGAATGCATATCTTTCTGCATTGGTATATGTTTGTCATTTCAAGAAAGGCTATATTTGTAAGTGATTAGGAAGCATCAGGAGACTTCAACCCATAATTTCACTGTTTGTTCTGGTCACCAATGTGTTCTCTCTATGGTTTACAGGTTAAATGGAATGTAGCATAACAATGTAAAATTCTTAGAAAAAAGTGTATTAATGTTTTAATTTTTCATATAATTTTTAATTATATTTAATATGAAAAAATATTTTAAAAGTTTTGACATTTTCCACTTTTAAACACTAGGGGGAGCAGATCATAAAATTTGATATGAAAAATCTAGTGTACAGCTAGCTCACAATTTTGAGTGCAGTAAATGTGGTCAGAAAATGCTGTTTTGTGTCTGACGTCACTTCTTCCCTCCACTTTCCCCGCAGTAGAAAAAAAAATATAATAAATAAACATTATTCCTTCATTTTTTGATGGGTGAGACTGTTTAGCTTCCAGCATTCATTGTGTCGAATAATGACCAGTCATTATGATTCTTCAGGTCAGTATGATTACAGTGAGGCCAAACTGGTATTGATTTTTTGGTAACCCGCAAATCAAATCTCAATTTACATGGAATCGTGTAGAATTGTGAATTTTAGGAAATTCTACTCAAATGTGACCCCCTGCGAATCGATCTGCTGATCTCTATTGGGTGATATGAGAAAATAGTAAAAAAAAGAAATCTACATTTTCAAAGTCCGTAGAACTGACAGCTCATTGCAGCCCACACAAGAATTGCAACCTAATGCCAAAAACACAAATCAATTAGAATCAATGTATCCAAAACACAGATGCTAACGTGTTCCTGTATTTATAGGTGACTTTTAGAATAAGCTGTCACTTGTAGTTATACACTGAATAACATTATTTCTAGCCATGATATGACTTGTGTCCTCTATTTTTCATCTGTTTTTCCACATGCAGACTATATATATATATATCTAATGATCAGTCGTCTCTGAGCTAGTGGATGAAGACTAGCTGATATGATGTTTCCAATATTCATAGATATGAGGAATTTTTATTCTCATATTTTGATGTAGCATACGATTAGAAGCAAAGGCATGTGGGATATTATGCATCAGGACTGAGCACTGCAACTGTGAATCTAGCTCTGGGATAAGATAGATGTCAAATCAAAACACGTGTCTGACTAGGATGGTGATTATATAATAGGGATCATCCTTGGGAATATTACTATTTTGTTTCTCTTGATGTTTGGTATACTTACACTATAAATTGTATTGTGGATACTCATTTGAGGTCTATTACTGTTTTACTACTTATTTTATTAACGTAAAGATATTGTCACGGTTCTGATTTGTGCTGCATCTTGTGTGCTGTGATGTGCTATTATGCTTCTCCAAGCAGAGACTTTTCTCTGAGAAATGAGAGAAGAGATGTTCGGCTGGTTTGCACTCCTGTGGACAGGTTGCTTCTCTGCACCAGGTCTGTCGCTGGTGCTGGGAGGAGCTTGCTCACATGCTCCTCATTTCGGGTGATTCCTCTGTTTTATCAGGGAGCATGCTTGCCCGGAACGATGCCAGTCGTATTGGCTGGTTCTGCAGTAAGTGCTTTTAGCTTCTGTTGTGTCTGGTTCTGATCTTGGCTACTCGACCCTGGACTGTTACTGACTCTGCTTTGCCCACCACCCTTGACATTGTTGTTATCTCCTGGCTTCTGACCATGGACGTCCTCTTGACCTTGTCTCTGCCTGCTCCCTGTATCCCATACGTACTGTCCTGGTATCCTGAATCTCAGCCTGTATCTGGATCTTGTTTCTGCCTGCTCCCTGTGTGTTGTCGTGCCTCCTGGTTTCTGATCATGGCCTATCTGGCTTTCTCTCTGCTCACTCTTTACACTAGTTATTCCAGCGCCATCTAGTTACAAACCTCATACTACACTACATAGTGTGCAGTATTCCATCCAGCGCCACCTAGTGACTAGTATCACTACTCCGTGGTGTCAAGCATTCACACATTCAATATGCAAAAAGTCTGAATTACCTTTTTATTCTTCTTCTGAATTTTACCTATTATATCCTGATGTGTATCTGATGTATTTGTATACCGTTTTCATCTCTGTATCATATTTTGGTTTTTTTTTTTAAAAAAAAAAAAAAAAAAAAGCTGACTAATGGAAACATATTGTTATAAGTCTTGCACACTTAGTTTTTTGTATTTCTAGTATATTACTTTTCAGTACTGGTTGAAAGCTCTATACATTGCTGCGCGATTATTTGGTGCATTGCTCAGAATAAGCAGCATGGAGGATATTATAATGAAGTACCCAGCAGTGTATCTGGGAATCTTGCTCTTGAATGAAATAAAATGCTAAATAGAGGATAGACTTTTTTTCTGCCTCTCTCCCTTACTTTGCTCCTTCCACCTCCTTCAATTTCTTCCCCATGACTAAGCTATAGATTGCTATGCGAAAGGGTCATCGGGGGCCTTCCTATGGAATCCAACTCCTGTGATACTGCACACGGCACTTTATAAGTCTGTATTAGCCTTTATTTGCTATGTGGATTTCCATTAGAGATTTTTTTTGTACTAATTGGACCTATTACTTCCCTGATATTGCTCTATAACACTTGGGAATAGGATCCTTTCTCTTATCCAGCATTCCCTTGGTTGGATTTTATTTCACTGTGTGTGTACAAAGTTTGTGCAGTTTCCCATTTTTCCTGCCACATCCTTGATCTATTATTATTATTATTATTATTATTATTTTTGTTTTACTTACAATTTTTGGACTTTATTAATTTTAATTACATTATATAACAAAATTTGATAATTTATCCAACACTCTGTTTTCTCTGTTTTTCTATATGCTTCCCTGGAGTGATATCATGAAGTGGCTACTCTATAGGTAAGACTTGTTACCTGAGAGCCAACATTTCTAATTGTGTGCCTGAAGGATTTTTTGTTTCTACTCCTTCAATTTCTTGCATATTTTTTATTTTACTTAATACATTTTGCACTGTTGAATATACAACATACAAATATAACAAAAAAAACACACCAAGGCCTCGATAAATCAAAACTTTTACGTAAAGCGCTTTGAAAAGTTCAAAATTGTTTAAAAGAACTGAGAGTTCTTAGTGGGTGATACCTTTTATTGGCTAACTGAAAAGATGGTAATAATTGCAAGCTTTCGAAACTACGCAGGTCTCTTCATCAGGCTCAGTATAACTCAAAATCTGAAGAGTCACATATTTATACACAACAGGACATAGAATGGAGCAGTAAATAAAACAAGTTATGTGAAGCAGAATGATCAGTATAGCAAGAAGACAAGTTATGTGAAGCAGAGCTATCAGTATGACAAGGGGACAAACTGTTGTGGCCATAAATTTGCAGAAGTTCATAGATAAGCAGTGTGAAAGTTTTATTGTCCTCTGATTGGGGTTTGGTCCAGAGCCTTGAAAAGTTGAAACATTTTCCATGTCCCTTCATCAAGATTGGCATAAATAAGGCTGGTTTTTAAGAATCGGACCATTTATTATCAAATTGTCTTTAACCTTTCAATTCCTAAAAAGGTACTTTATATTATATATTAACTATTATCTATGCCATTATGTACATTTCTTACTTGGTCAACCGAGTATTGTTTTTTAATTAAATTTCTTTATAAGAAGAGCTAGTGTAATCATCAGATAAATAATATTTAATTAGGTTCTTTATTAGCAGTAATAATGGAGACCACAATCTATTCTGCGGGTTTTGTTTGTGTCCTAATACAATAATGCCTATCCTTGGGAGAAAGCTTTATATTTCAAAAGCCAGTTTGTTTTACAAGTTATTGCTGCTATAAAACTGTATACAAACCCAGTTAGCGTATTTTATGTTAATCTCCACCACTTTCATTATTACAGTATTTTAAATTGTTACGAGTCTAAAGCTCAAGATTGTGAATTGCCTTCCATGTCTGATGAAAAAAAACCTTATTTTTACTCTCTTGCAGATTTAATGCCTCATAAGAAGTGTTATCTTCCAGCTCCTAAGACAAGAAAGCAAAAAGATTGGCCCATTGCATTTTATTCTGAAAATAAAATGTTGTGTTAGAAGAAGAAAAAAAAGAGATACAATGTAGCAACAACATTGACTATATGGTACAGACGGCAGTAAGACCGGATTGAGAATCTTTTCTAAATGTAGTTCTTTTTTTTAAATTTCAATGAGATCTAGTAAAAAAAGAATATATAAATGTAATGCACATATCTGTAAGTTTGTTGAGGAATCATTATTCTAACCCATTTTGTATTTTATGCATCCTCACTCCTGTAAGTATTATTGCCTTTCTATATCTCCTTTTCTTAGAAAATGCTGTATATATCATTGTAATTTGTCAAGAACACGCTGAACTCAGCAGTCTGTTCAAAGGATATGAAATTCTATGTTGCTTTGCTGCAGTTCTTTAAATCTTATATATGTGGACATTAGTGCCACGGGTCAAACAATCTAGCTGACATTTTAGCCTTGGATGACCTCATTGGATAGTTTGATTACATTGTTAAAAATTTTATATTTTGCTTACAGCTATAATAAGATATAATATCCTCACAAGACGATAAAATAAAAACCTACTTTTGTTCCTTTAATGAGATGTACACTACTCACAAATTTACACTACTCAAAAAGTACACTACTCACAAATTTCAAGATGATCCGAAAATGCCCTCTGACCTTTTCAGATGACCTTAATCTGACCTTCTCTAAACCTTTCAATGCACATGTCCAACTGTTCAATGTTTCAGTACTTTTTTCACAACTTCCTATTTTCTAACAAGGAGCTTAATGGCAAAATTCACAACAGGTGTTTAATCCATGAATCGCCCAATACATTTTGGGGTTCAACTAGAGTTGGTATTTAAACAGTCCTCATCATGATGTTTACATTTTGACATGAGACCAAGACAACACTTAGCAATTGATCTACTGTACCTCGCCATTGCAAGGCTTCATGCAGGATAGTCTCAGTCATAAATGGCATAGAGTGTTAGCAGCAGGTTCCAACAAAGACACAGAGAGACTGGAAGAGTCACAGAAAGGCATAGAAGAGGACGTCCTTTAGCCACATCCCACAATGATGACTGCTTCATTGTGAGCAATGCTCTTTGGAACTAGGTGATCAATGTCACTCAACTCCAGGCACAGTTAAAAAACATGAGGGGCCCCAAAGTGTCACGTCAGAACATTAGAAACATTAGCATACTTTGCTTGCTAGATGATCTGCCATGGTATCTGACCACACAATCAGACTGCACAGGTATCATTGTCTTGGTGGATGAGGGATCAGTGGACCTCAGTGCTGGTAAATAATGAAAGTCAATTCACACTGAGGAGAAATGATGGCGCCAAGGATGTTGAAGATGTCAAGGAGAGAGCTATGTATCGGCCACTTTTGTCACCAGATCAGCCTTTGGTGGTGGTGGTATTACAGTGTAGCCAGGTATGTCTATTCATTACAGAACTGCCTTAAACTTTGCAAATTGTACTGTGAAAAGCTGCTACTACTAGGAAAACATCATTAACCCAGTCATTGTGCCTTTCCAGCCAACCATTTGTTTTTAAATATTTCTGAATAAAGCTACAAGGATTTTTCTATGGTTCCTCGCATTTTTTCCTTTTGGAATATACAGATTTGCTATATCTTACTGCTTGGAGCAGCAGCTTCATGTGAGGACCGTTATACCTATGTAGTCTGGACTTATATATATTTGGGGTGAGTTCCCTATTCTTCTCCTTTGTTCCCTTTGCAGTACCTCAAATAGAGCTGCCTGCACTCTTTCTAGACCTAAATCCCATGGAAAACGTTTGGGATCAGCTCAGTCACTGTGTAGAGGCTCATAAATCTGTACCCCAGAACCTCAATGACCTGAGGACTGCCCTTCAAGAAGGGAGGGATGACATGCCTCAGCAGACAATAACACCACTTGTGAACAGCATAAGATGTCACTGTGAAACTGTAGTTGATGCTCAAGGCAACATGACAAGTTATTGAGGCATTGACATTTTTTAGGGGGTATGCCCACCACTGTTGTTGACTTTTATTTTAATAATTGTTTGAGACAAGTAAATCACCATTGCATGCTTCTGCTTAAATGCCTTACTTTTATGATAACATATCACTGTAGTGTGAACTTTTTACATAAATTTTACCTGAAAGCCAAATATCCTTCACTTTTTGAGAGTAGTGTGCATTGAATAGGTGGTGAAGATGAATTCCTGCATTCATTGTCCTTATGATACTAAGGAGTTAAATATAACCCCTGCAGGGGGAGCATAGTGTACAAAGGCTGCTGCAAATGGGGACAAGCAGAGATTTTCAGCAGGAGATATTAAAGGGAATCTTTCTGCGGGTTATTGCTATATAATGTGAAAGTAGCATAACATAGGGCAGTAGAGCCTGATTCCAGGGATTTATCACTGGACTCCTTGGTGTAGTTTTCATAGATACAGGTCTGATGCAGGTGTAGCAGCGCTAAGTGTTAAGCTATGTCCGCACACTGCATCTTGAGTGCATCCTTTTATCCTATGGTCACACAAACGTAGTTTGTTGCTGAAAAACGCATGAAAGAACAAATGTGGTTTGCTCGTGTTTTTGTTAATTTGTTTTTTATGCGTCTTTTAAACAAAAGATGATAGGATAGGATAATTGATAACAAGCTAGAATAGATAGAAAAAATAGATAGAAAGAATGGATAGATATATAGATAGTTAGAAGATGTAGAACAGTTAGAAAGAAAAAATATATACAGTGGGTCTGAATACTTTCAATACCCACTGTAGAATAGATAGAAAGAAAGAACAGAATAGCTCGATAAACAGAGCGATAGATAGCTTGTCTAGTTGTTTCTTTAATTATTTTTTCTATTTTTCATATCCAGCACAGGAACAGCAGCAACCCTCAAGTGTTTGCTGTACCTTGGCTGGTTATGAAAAATAGAGGGGATCCCATGCTTTTTTAAAATTATTTGATTTATTAAAAAAAAAAAAAATTACGTGTGGTCCCCCCATTTTTTTTTAAAACCAGCGAAAGTAAAGCAGAAAGCTGGGGCTGATATTATTAGGGTGGGAAGGGTCATGCTAAATTGTGCTTTTCCAGTCTAACAATAGCAGCCCGAAGACGCCCCAGAAGTGGCACATCTATTAAATGCGCCAATTCTGGCGCTGGACCTGGCTCTTTCTGTTACCCTGGTGCGGTGACAATCGGGTAATAAGGAGTTAATGGCAGCCCAAAGCTGCCACTAAGCCCTAGATTTGTAATGAGGGGCGTCTATGAGACCCCCACCACTAATCTGTAAGTGAAAGTAAATAAACATAAACACCCAAAATGATCCTTTATTTGAAATAAAAGACAAAAAAGCCCCACTTTAACCCCTTTATTAACCCCCAAAACACCCCTGCAGGTCTGACGTAATCCACCTGAGGTCCCACGATGGTTCAGCTCTGCTGTATCTGAAGCTCACAGTGAGCGCCATAGAAAATGACTGCCCGCTGTGAGGTTAAGGCAGAAACTGAGCAGCGATCAGCGGTGATGTCACTCTGGTTAGCCACAGCCACAGCTTAAGGTTCCTACAGTCATCATCACTGCTGATTGCATAGCTCACTTCAGTTGCTGCCTGAACCTCACAGTGGGTGGTCATGTTCTATGGCCGCTTGGTGTGAATTCAGATGTAGTAGTGCTGTAAGCGTTGTGGGACCTTATATTGATTACGTAAGACCTGAAGGGGTGTAGAGGTGTTTTGAGGGTTAATAAAGTGGTGAATGAGGGTGCATCTTTTGTCTCTTATTTCAAATAAAGGATTTTTGGGGTGTTTGTGTTTATTTACTTTCACTTACAGATTAGTAATAGGGGATCTCATAGTTACTTCCCATTACTAATCTAGGACTTAGTGACAGCTATGGGCTACCATTAACTCCTTAATACCCTGATTGCCAGCAGGGTAAAGTGCCAGGACTGTCACATTTAGTGGATGTGGCAATTCCGGTAAGCTGCAAGCTGATATTTTTAAACTGGGGGTACCCAATCCCCAGCCTGAGAATACCAGACCCTAACTGTTGGGCTTTAACTTGGCTGGGTATCAAAATTGGGGAACCGCATGCCATTTTTTAAATTATTTATTTAAATAAATAAAAAAAAAAAAGCCACATGCCGTTCCTCCTATTTTGATACCCAGCCAAGATAAGCACATGGCTGAAGGCTGCAGCCTGTCTCCGTAGCTTTATCTGTGCTGGGTATCATAATATGGGAGGACTCTATGCCAATTTTCTTTACTATATGATATAGACCTACCAGTGGCTGTGTATGGAAGCGTCAGACACACAGTCACTCAGCGTGGGGGCGCATCTGACTGGTACCAATCACAGATGCCGGTGAGAAGGGTAAACAGTGCATATTCAATGAAGGTAATGAATGGCTCGGGAAGTGAAAGAGTGGCAGGAAGAGCATTGTGACAGCTGCGCCGGTGACTATGAAGCGCTTGCTCCTACCCCTTTGTGCCGGATTCTGGTCCCCATAGATGTTATATAGGGACCGGCATCTGGCCAGATACCAGGGATTAATCCCCTGCTGACACCTCTCTCTACTAATGCAGGCCTTAGAAGCAGCTGTGGGCTGCCATTAACTCCTTATTACCCCAATAGCCACCGCACAAAGGCAATTGAAGTAATAAGCATCCCTAAAGCAACCATCACCTCTTCAAGAACAGGACATCACCAGGGGGCAGTACTGCACTTAAGAGATTCTTGCATTGTCACCCACTAAAGATGTATTGAATCCTGGATAATATAGGGATTGTGTCCGTGGTTAGTAGAGCACTAGCATGCTACTCATATCTCTGCAGCTGTTTCTGTTGCTTCTGTGAAATACATTGGCTGGGGACAGTGCTAGATGCTAGAAGCCACCCACAGCCTCTAGCACCACCCCTTAAATGAAGCATCATCAGCAGTTGGTGTCACTTGCTACTTCTAGCAAAGCACCCTTATGATGATTTGTTGGAAAGCAAAAACAGTGAGTGAAACCCACACTGCCCATTGATGATGCTTTGCTTGAGGGTGGTGATAGAGGATCTGGAGTGCTGGTGTTACTCACTGCATCTAGCACCTGTCCTTCTGGGGTTTTTAACACAAGCACCAGAAATGGTGGCAGAGGGAGGAGTAGCATGCCAGTGCTCCACTAATCTTGTCCACAGTGTCCATCACCCATCATCCAGGATCCAGGAAATGCTCAAAGGGGGTGACGATGCAAGAAAATAATAAATAACTGCAGCACCACCCCCTCATGATGTCCTGTTCCAGGACAGGTGATGGACTCTGTGAAGAGTGAGTGCAGCCCCAGCCTTCTGTGATGTCCTGTTTGGGAAGCCTCTCAAACAAAATATCACAGGAAGTGCAGTAAGAAAATCACCTTTAGGAATTAGATAGAGAGAAGTGTAGGGAATTTTATAATAAAGATAATTTCAAAAGTGGTTATGGGGTAAGGATAGATAGTTAGAAAATACATTTCAGGTGCCGGACCACCCTGTTAACCGTTTCTCCTTTATTGCTTTAAAACAGGTTTTCTATCCTTTTTTCTAGCCTTTCCTTTTATGCATTGCTATCTTCAGCTTTTAGAGCTTTAGCGAAAATGCCATTGTTTGGAATTTCCAAGTCGCAATATGTTCAATTTCTGCAACAGTTTTAATTTTGACATTTAAGTGCTGGAACTTTACAATATGATCATTGCAAATTAGCTTCATTTTGACTGAAATTTACATTGCGCCAGGTTTGTGTGATTTTTTTACGATTTTGACTTCCTCTTGTTTTTATTTTGTGCCATGTGTTTGTCAAATTTCCTTCTGATTGAACATAAACTAGTATAATGTCATGTCATTAGCTAAAGTTTGTAATTTGTTGGTAACGTGCAGGTAAAACATTTCTATGGTAATTTTTGTGTGGTTAACTTATGTCCATTTAAGACTAAGTCCAAACAATGACATTGAAGCTTTTGTTATAAGACTCTGGTGCAAATTCCATAAAGAAATTGGCAGCCTGCAACTATTTTTTTTATAATAAACATACAAACAGACTAACATAAACCAAATGGACCCCATTGTAGTCAAGTGGCCATCCGGCTCCCTTTGCATCCATCATGAGATGGATCTTTTTTACTAATGCGTTCTATTTTTCTGTTTTTCCCTATAACGGAACAGAAAAAAAGAACTCTGAGTGCAGGTTTAAGCCTTGCCTAATATCTGTAATACGTCTCCACTCATTATTCTTTTGCCTAGAAGGCACAAAACTATCCCAAGATCCATCTTTTAATGAGAGACATTTTGTCCTGTGTGTTCACTAAACAATGCCATCCTGTCTAACATGTCAACCTCCTTAACGGGGCATTTCAGACTTTCCGTAAGTGTTTTCTTAAAGAGCAAAAGTCTACTGAGAATTCAACCATTGAAAAATGTCAGTTGTCTGCAGTGAAAGACATTTCTTTTTCTAAGGTCTAATATAGGGAAAAAAAACAATAATATAAATAACTAAGCATTACTTTTCCTAGTATAAAAAAATAATTTATATTGTGTGTCAATTTATAAACAATAAACAAAATAAGGACATGATGGTCGGAAAAATAGAAGGAACAAGGCGAAGAAAATAACCAGCAACCCGATGGCTTGATATTATAAAAATAACGGAGGAGAAGACCCTGGTGGACCTATTTAGGCTTGCACAAAATCAATCTTCCTACAGTGTGTTCAACCATTAAGTTATCATGGCTCGACATCAAGTTGAAGGCTGTTAAAAAAAAAAAATATGCATATAATACAGAGTTTCTAAAAAAGCAAAAAAAGGAATAAATATCATTACTTACAGCAAAGATGGAACTGCAGCTGTATATTGCCCAGGCCAAAAGAGTACTACTACTCCAGCAGGATGCAGCTAAACCCCCACTAGTGGAGGCATCCCTGGTGCAGGAGGAGCAAATCAAATCATAATCAAATAATAGCAAGGCCTAACAAAAAAGGGGCCTGGCTGTATCCTGTACAAAAAAATATGAGGTTTTTTGTTAGCATTATGGCTATAAGACAAAAACCTACAACCCTCGTCATGGGAACCTCATGCTTGTAGGTCCCTACACTATATATAATATAAAAAAGCAAAAAAAAGGAATATATATCATTACTTACAGCAAAGATGGAACTGCAGCTGTTTATTGCCCAGGCCAAAAGACTGCTACTCCAGCAGGATACAGCTAAACCCCCACTAAGTGGAAGTGTGACGCCCTGGCAAAACCAGGTTGTCACAGGAGACTGCATCCATCCTACAGATGCAGGACTCTCTCCTCCTTGTCTACCAATACATCCCACACACAGGTACAAACACCAGCCACAAAAGTCTAGTCATCCCCCCAAGGACAATAGGGACACACCAGTGGGCAGGACCAGGCAGATCGTGACACCCACCTAGGGGTTCTGAGGTGTCAGGGGAGGGAACACAACAGATTAGTCTGGACAGAGGAAGTGAGAGGAGTGAAGTGGTAGTCGGGGGTTGTAGCTCCCGGACTACTTGAGCTGACTAGGTGGCAGACGGCAGAGCAGGGCTACAGGCGACAGAGATCCAGTCGCAGGAGACCTCAAGTGGACCGGGGCAGGGTTGTAGCCCGCCGGTGCCGACAGCGGGAATCCGGTCTGGAGGCCGTGCGCAATCGGGGTGCCTGGACCCTAGGGCAAGGACAGCTTCAAGCCCCCTATCAATTAGCCAGCAGGGCACAAGATTCATTGTCTTGTCCCACAACTAAGCCCAGATAGAGCGAGACGGAAACCCAACACGGGGGATAGGGCATCTGCAAGTGCCTGCAAAAATCCCAAGGGTAAGATCTCGCGGGCCACAGCTCACACAGCACAGACACCAGGAGTGGACTTTTCCCGTTTCATGTGGACTAGTCAACACAGAAGACAAAACACTGAAGTGCAGGAGGAAGGGCCCCTGTCCTATCAACCGGTGTGTGGGACCCGAGCACACCCCTCCGGAGGCTACTGGTATCTGGCACTTGGTTTACTACTTGCACTTTGTGTGGTTTATTCAACAACAGTGAATACACCGGTGTCATCCAGTCCAGTCTGCAGACGGCTCCCCAGCACTGCATACCACCTACACCTGGACCCTGGGACAACACCTCCCCTACCCGTGAAGGAGATACCATCCTGCTGCCCCGCTTCATCAGCCCCGGGCATCCCATACAAAGGCAGCGGCGGTGTTACCAACAAATCACTGCAACCCACGGGTGGCGTCATTGACAAACTCTCTCCCCTGCAAATGCCCCCCTTTATTAAGTTGTGGGCGACGGGCTGCTGCACGAGCCCCGGATCCGGCTGCCACTTGAGCCACAGCCGCAATCCCAGATCTGAGCGTCTCGAGTAGCTTCGCACTGGTCATGGCCTGCACCCACGCCCACGACAGAAGCATCACAGGTGCAGGAGGAGCAAATCACACACACTTCCAAACAAGGAGGAGGTGATTACTGGATGGTAAAACTGCACAATTATGGCTTTGTGACTGTGCGTTTTTGCTTTTTTATATTATATATAGTGTAGGGACCTACAAGCATGAGGCTCTCATGACAAGGGTTGTAGGCTTTTGTCTTATGGCCATAACGCTAACAAAAAACCTCATATTTTTTTGTACAGGATACAGCCAGGCCCCTTTTTGTTAGGCCTTGCTACTAGAGTTCCTGTCCTTATGTAGTGCACAGTTGGGGTACGGCTTGGAAGCCCGCCTGATCTAATAGTATGGCGGGTTTGTGACTGTGCGTCTGCTAGTGTGAACAGTGCTCTATGCAAGCCATCAGTGTACAGTTTTACCATCCAGCAATCATCTCTTCCATGTTTGGAAGTGTGTGTGATTTGCTCCTCCTGCACCTGTGATGCCTCCACTAGTGGAGGTTTAACTGTATCCTGTTGGAGTAGTAGTAGTCTTTTGGCCTGGGCAATATACATATAATACCGAGTTTAGCAGACATTATGCTTTACTGATGGCCTATTCACATCTCAAGCTGAATTAACAAATCTTTGCATCCATTGCTCTTAGTAAAAGACAGTAGGTGTAAATTCACGCCTACACATTAGACTAAAGTCTTCCGAACCTGCTTATATTGACAGTTTAGAAAACTCTCGACTTTCAACCATCAGAAGATGTCAGGGAAGAAAAAAGACCTGAGAATTTCAATGTACAATTTTCTAATCCTTTTGTTCTCTAAGGAAAGTAGTTTCCATGTGAGTCAGAAGCAGCACTCTCTCTTGGAGAACATAGTTGTACTTGACCTGTCAAAGAAGGACTGGAGAGAGGCAGTTGTTGACCAAATGACCATATGGCCGACAGCTATTTAATATGTTTGGTGGCATTTACTTTGACTCTTAATAAAAGGTAGAACTGCTTGTATATTTTCTAAACTAAATATATTGTAATTTGAATTAAAGTGTATACCAATACTGCACAAAAACCTTTTAAAATATTCACAAAACTACTCTTGCATTTTCCTCAACTTATGGAACTGTGCAAAGACATATATAAAAACATGTTAATCCAAAAAAATAGCAGCACATATTAGTTGAGTGCAAAACTGTGTTCAACCTTTTAGACAAGGAATCCCCCAAAAATGAGGCTTCACATTCAATATGGTGAAAAAAATGTAAAATGTTAACAAAACTACTCTACTTGTGTTTGCGTCTACTAATTGAACTGTAACAGCATATATTATTTGAGTGCAAAATTCCTCCACTATTTTAGACATGGAATCCTATAAAAATGAGGCTGCACATTCAATATGGTGGAAAAAAATGTAAGGGTTCTTTATTCATTCGTACCAGCTCCATTTCATTTCTATCTATGGAGCTATTATTAGGCAAAGAAGAAAAAGCTCTATAAAAGAAGTTAAAATGTAGCTGGTGGGGGTGAAAAAGGATCTTGGATATTGCATGCCTATCCTCAACTTTTGGATTTTTTATATAAAAAAAATATATATATACACAGCATATATGGAGATGAGTAGAGATGAGCAGAACCGTGAAACTTCAGGTTTGTCAAGTTCAGACAAACTTTAGATAGAGCTCTGTTTGGGACTCGAACTTGACCTGAACCCCAATGGAAGTTATTTATTGGGTAGTTCGGCTCTTCGACCACATACAGCCAGCCATAAACAGAACACTCCAGGGGGAGAGCGAGGTTTTTTCTTTTTTGTACACACTACATCTGATCATGCTGTTGTTAGCCCCAGTGAGATCCGTTCAAACACTGCAAGTGGCTCGCACTGTTCCGAGCACCAAGTGTACCCGAGCACACCAATGCTCAAGTGAATAGTTAGTATACATTCAGCACCTGAACTCGAACACCCATGTTTTTGTAAAGTTTGTGTTCAGCACAAATACCGAGCTTTACTGTTCAGGTTCGATTATCTTTAGAGATGAGGCCCATTTCACACATCCGGCATTTCGCCGGATGCTGGATCTGGCACGCATGCAGTACTGTACATTCATTTACAGTGGAAGCGCGACACCATGCGGTTGTGTGTTTCATCCACAACCGCATTTGTCTGAATGGTGGTGCATTGAAATGCCGATGTGTGAAACAGGCCTGAGGTAATAGATTCAAAATAATGAAATACGTTATTAATTTCCTAAAGATTTTGAGACAGTTAAATTAGCCGCTACTTTGTTGGATTCCTTTCTGGACTGGCAAAGAATTAAAATAAAATGAAAAAAGTCTTCCACTTATCTGTGATAGGCCCTCATTTCAATCTTTTCAGTGACTTCGCAGCTACATTCATTGTGGCAGAATATTCCTCAAACAGCCAATAATAACTTCATTGATAGAATGCCAAGCCATGTAAATGCATGTATATTTAAGTGTGATGCACATATGCGATACTGAATATATTGAGATGTTTTGAAAATTTTGTAGCTGTTTTTTCGTCATTTGCATAGCATTAACCTGCCTATCTTGCTTTTGTAATTTTCAATGTTGAGGAGTGTATAAAAAAATCACTATGTAAAATTAAGGTTATTGCTAATGTATAACAGAGTTCAAAACCAGCATTCTTACAGTACAGAAGCAATTTGTCTTGTAAGGAGTTTGAGATGGCTTTTGTTCATTTTCTTGTATAGATAGTAAAGCAATGCTCTGTTGCCTTCTCCATTAATTGACACAAATGCACCAGTACATGGGAAAGCTAATGGGATTTTCACATACTTCATTGGACAAACAACATGTTATGTAAAAAGATAGAAGTCATTAGCTTGAAATGATAATGTTCTGCAAAAAAAATGTGTTAAACCATTTTATTTTCAAGTTTAGTGAAAAAGACCATAGAGTTGCAAAATTGAGAAAATAAATGGCAAATGGTTCATGAATAGCAATAAAATATCCTACTTAAAAGGCAAATATTAAAGAGGTGGTTCACTACTCTGCAATGGTTGCCACATCCCTGTAAAACTCATAGAGAAGGCTTTTTCTAAATACTTTGTTCAGCCAATTCTGCCTTTGAGCGGCGCTATCACGGTGTGCTCATCCCCATGAAGAGACCCCCTGGGCTCCATGACCTCTGGAATTTGGAGATGTCATATCAATTTCCAGTTGACCCGACATCACTGAACCTGGCACCAGTTTGCCTGAGTAACTGGGCTGTGGGCAGAGTTTCACCACTCATCACAGCCCAGCATCTCTTGCGTGCTCTCCTTCAATGCAGAGCGATGCAAGCAGGAGCGATGCTAGGCTGTGATGAGTGGTGAAACGCCACCCACATCCCAGTCAATCACAGAGACTGGGGCCCAGCTCGGTGGTGTCAGGTCAACTGGAAGTTGATGTGACATCACCAGATCCCAGAGGTCACAGAGCCTGGGGTGGTCACTTCATGGGGATGAGCGCCCCACGATAGCGCTGCTCAGAGCAGAATTGGCAGAACAAGGTATTTAGAAAAAGCATTCCCTATCAGTTTTACTGAGATTTGGCCACTATTGCAGAGTAGTGAACCAGCTTTTTAATGTTACTATACCTATCTTAAAACATTGATTGTTGCATTTGAAGAAACCATGAGATATATGCAATGTAAGGTCTGGGGTATAAAGGTACAGTAGCATTTCCCAAGTAATCGTCTACTCAAGGATGTTGTCATTTCTTGTACTCAGCTACAAGGTATCTTAACCCCTTCACGACCGGCCGATTTTTCGCTTTCCATTTTTTTTTCGCCATTCTTTTTCTGAGACACGTAACTTTTTTATTTTTCAGTCAATATGGTCATGTGAGGGCTCATTTTTTGCAGAACGAGCTGTACTTTTAAATGAAACCATAAGTTTTACCATATGGTGTACTGGAAAATGGCAAAAAAATTCCAAATGCAGAAAAATTGCAAAAAAAGTGTGATAGCACTATTGTTTTTGAGATATTTTATTCACTGTGTTAACTATATGGTAAAACTGATGTGTGGGTGTGATGCCTTAAGTCAGTGCGAGTTCGTAGACACCAAACATGTATATGTTTACTTTTATATAAGGGGTTAAAAAAAAATGGGAAGTTTGACCGAAAAAAGTGGCGCACGTTTTACGCCATATTCCGTGACCCGTAGCGTTCTCATTTTTCGGGATCTATGGCTCAGTGATAGCTTATTTTTTGTGTCTCGAGCTGACGTTTTTAACGGTACAATTTTTGTGCAGATGCTACGTTTTGATCGCCTCTTATAGCATTTTGCGCAAAAGTTGTGGCGACAAAAAAACGTCGTTTTGGCATTTGGAATTTTTTTGCCGCTACGCCGTATACTGATCAGATTAATTGATTTTATATTTTGATCGGGCGTTTCTGAACGCGGCGATACCAAATGTGTGTATATTTTTTATTTTTTTAACCCTTTAATTTTCAATGGGGCGAATGGGGGGTGATTTGAACTTTTAGGTTTTTTTGTTTTTTTTAATTTTTTAAACCTTTTTTTCATCTTTTTTTTTTTTATTTTACTAGTCCCCCTAAGGGGCTATTGCGATCAGCATTCCGATCGCTCTGCACTATCTGCTGATCACAGCTATACAGCTGTAAACAGCAGATACGGTCTCTTTCTCTTTTGCTGTGCCGCTGAAAGTGAAAACAATTCATGTGTAGTACAGGAGTCATCACATGACCCTGTGCTACCATGACAACTATCGGAAGTCACGTGATCGCGTCACGTGACTTCCGGTATCGGGCGATAAGTAAAAGTTTACCGCGATTGCGCTTATAATGGCGCTGTCACATATTGACAGCGCCATTTAAGGGGTTAAACGGCATGAGCAGATAACGATTCTGCTCGTGCCTAGCAAGCACACATCTCAGCTGTGAAAATCAGCTGAGATGTGCGCCGATCGCGGCATGCTGCCGCCGGCAGACCGCGGGCAGTAACATTATGACCGCTAGGATGTAATTTTACGGCCCGCGGTCGTTAAGGGGTTAAAGTATGTCAAACGACTTTGTTTCTACTCATATCTAACAGTGTGAGGGCAGAAAATATTAAAAGGCAAATTAGGATTTTACTGATGTGGTCAACAAATAATGATCACAGTAATAATCTGTATGAAAATTCAATTGTTACAGTATTGAGCCAACTGAAATCAACTTCAGCTGCTAAAAGCTTAATAGGAAAAAGCTTAAAATCTATTATTAATCAAGTGTCAAATGTCAATGGATAAAAACCAATTGCCAGATAATTTTGTATATATTTATAATCAATGTAAAATATCTGTTCACCGTTCCTAACCAGATAATCATTCTTGTGCTGAAACTGTATTAGATCAGTCATATGATATTAAGTCTAGGATCATATTAAAGAGAGTCCGTCATGACCAATATGTATTTTAATTGGACTATACAGTATTGTAAAAGACCTAGCTCCTGTGAAAACGATACTAGCACTGTGCATTTTACTGGTACAATGCCATAGAAAATACATTTTAATTAGTATTCATATGAGGGGGTTACAGATCACCCTTAGCATTGCTAAGAGCATGGTGCACTATTAAGCCTCCTGATTTACATATTGGTGCCTCCGCCCACTTCTGATTGACAGTGCCAACTTCCCAGAAAAAGCATTGTCTGAATGTTGCTGGCATGTGTGCACATGTAATGTATACTGACATTGGCTGCCTTGGCCGAGTGCGCACAGTGGACCGGAGTATTCTCTTACTTGTCTTCTTTCTGTTGATAATGATAATCACCGTACTCTCGAGTTGTAGTTTGTCAAAAGTGTTGTTTTTTTTATTTTTACATACTGTATGCTGGACACACAAAGAAAAGTGCTGGGGAATGCGACAAAAACAATGTTTCAACCCAAGCAGTCTTGTTCATGCTGTCACTCAGAGAGTGCATTGAATGGTGCACCCTCACCTGTGTCTTGTAAATGAGACTTTCGTGTGAGTACCTTCTAAAACTTGGAGAATTGCTCTTAGTAAAATCCGTGAAAGGTTAGCATTACCTACACCACCCCAACGGCCGGACACAGGTGCGGGAGCGCCGGCATTCACCTTCTACTAAGAATACTTTGGTACTATATGATTCTAACCTTACACAGGTTTTAGTAAGCTGAATCCTTGAAGCTTTAGAAGGTATTCACACTAAAGACTCATCTACAGGACATAGGCGCAGATGCACCATTTGATGCACTCTCTGAGCGACAGCGTGAACAAGACCCGCTAGGGTTGAAACATTGATTTTGTCTCATTCGCGCCCCTGGTCACTGTATGGATTCACAGCCGGGCATAGGCAGTACTGCGCAAGCACACATATGCTGGCAACATTCAGACAATGCTTGTCAATCAAAAGTAGAAGAAGGCCTCAATATGCGAATAAGGAGGTGTAATGGCGCACCAAAGTCCTGTTATCTGCATATGAGTAAAGTTATTTTCTCAGACACTGTTTAACCAACAGATACCGTGCTAGTATGGTTTCTATAATAGTTAAATCCCCTAAAACACTGTACAGTACATTTAAGAAGGATTCGAATAGTGACAGTCTTCCATTAAACCGAACCTGTCAGCAGATTTGGGGCCTATAAGCTGTAGCCACCACCAGTGGGCTCATATATACAGTATTCTAACATGTTGTATATAAGAGCCCAGACTGCTGTGTAGAATGTAAAAATCACTTAATAATACTTATCTAAACGGTCACAGTGGTGGAGTTGGGTCATATGGGAGTCTCCGTTCTGCGGTGCCTGCGCCTCCTCTTATGCCCATCTTCGTCCTCCTTCTGAAGCCTGTGTGCATGACGCATTCTACATCATACACACTCGCTGGTCCCGCGCAGGCGCATCTACACTTTGCGCTGCCCTGATCAAAGTGTGCCTGCGCAGGACCTCAATGCCGGCGAGTGTGGATGATGTAGGACTCATCATGCACCCAGGCTTCAAAAGAAGGACGACAAAGATGGCCAAAAGAGGAGGCGCTGGCATCGGAGAATGGAGACCACCCATATGACACAACTCCACTGCAGTGACCCTGTTATACATAGCGGCCTGGGCTCTTATACACAGCATGTTAGAATGCTGTATATAAGAGCCCACTGGTGATGGCCACAGCTTATAGGCCCCAAATCTGGTGACAAGTTCCCTTTAAAGGGAACCTGTCACAAGATTTTGCCTGAAAATGTGAATGAAGTGGGTGACATCAACCACATCGCTCTTCAAAATCTTGCCTGCACAGAGATCTTACTGGTTTGCCCAGGCGTACCTAGGTTTTCCGCTTAGCCCACTACAGGGCAGAGTGAAGTGTGAGTGCGCGAGCTGGGAATATGAGGATTTTGCCCTTCTACGTGGATTGCATCCGAGGCGTCATCCACGTCATTCAGCACAGGAAGAAGGAGAAAGGAGGGACAGGAGGTGCAGATTAAGATGCCCATCAGACTGGACCAGACAATTTACATACAAGCTGGGAGATTTTATAAAGGTATTTTTGGGGTCAATAGGGGGGGTCAAGAGTAATGTGCACCTTTATAGAATGAAGCACAGGCGCTGTTTAAAGTGTTAGTTTTAGTTTAGAAGGCCAACATTTGGTGACAGGTTCCCTTTAAGGTTACTGCATACTCATGGATGTCCACACAATCCCACACAATATAGACAAATGCAGTACATACCACAATTTATAGATAGATACAGGCATATTCAATTATATTTTGCCTTGACTTTAGTGCAAGACACAACTAAACAAATTCAATACTAAATTGCATTAAGCTAAATCAGGTTAACCATATCAAAACCACTGAGGTTTAATTTTTCAGATAATATCTAATCTAATTCATTCCAGATTACACATGTGCCATAAAAATATAAAGCAGTTTATGCATGTTCTTTGACGAAACATAATAAAACTTTTTTTTTTTTGCATTTTGTGAGTTACTTTGGTATTTTGCTATTCATGGCTGTTTTTTGTGCATTTATTCATCAAAAGAATTGATGATAAATATTCAGTAGAATGTCTTATTTCATTCAACACTTTCTAATAATCTTTTACAATCTATTACATAAAAACATGAATTCAAAAAACAGACAAATTTTAAATCTAATTGACAAATTCTGTGCTTTTTATTTTTTTTTTAGCATATCCTTATACTGCAGCAGTTGCAGCTCTATTTTTTTACTCCAAGCTGGTGATAGTCTGCTGTCTATGGCTACAGTTCTACTTGAGACAGCTTACTGACTACTGACATATACTAACTTTTTAAAGGGAGTCAGTCAGAAGTTTTTACACAATCACAGTCTTGTGAGGAGCCCTCGCTAGTGCTCTGGGATTGTGCTTTGGCTAGTAACAGCAAACCCAGCCCAGCACCTATGGCTTTACCACTGCATAAGTCACTATTAACGGCATTGAAATATTTAGAGCTAGAACTGTCAAAAGCAAGAGAAATGTCAGGTAGTAGAGATGATCAAAATGATCTGTGACATCAAGCATGCAATGTGCTGCATACTGTTGCAACAGGCCTCATTTTTAGATGAGGAGTTGGCCTTTCTGGCAAGTTGGAGGAGGTTTGCAGGGCTCTGGTCAGACTCTGGACCAGGGTACTGGGAATCTTGTTTATTAACTCTATCCTGATGGACCTATTTATACAAGACAGGGCACATTCATATCTTGGTAGTGCACATATGTCGGCACATTTTGCATGTGTTTAATGAAGTTGTCACTATATCTCTATAGAATGTGGGCTAACATACTGATCACTGTGGGTCAGACATTTGGGACCCCCAGCATACTGAGAAATTAGTGCTCTATAGCCCCATATGAATGGACCAAAAAAAAAATGCGCAGCTCAGCTCCATTCATGGACTGCCTGAAATAGCTAAGTGCTGTACTCTTGTATTACCCCCTACTGGTAACTGCAGATACCCATCATTTATTTTTAGAAATGTTTGTCTATGTGGAAGGAGAAGGACATAATGTCCATGTTCCCCTTGAAAACACAAACATTGTGATGCTATGTAAAGTGCAATATGAATTGTGATAAGTGTTATAGTGTTGAATATGTTTTGCCCGACAGTAGGGACAATAAGAGTTGATGTTTGGGGCAGCCAAGAGTGGGAGGTGCTTGAGTGCGTGGACAGTGACAGTTTGCTGTCAGAATGTGAGATAGTGCCCATCGAGTGACAGAGACATACCTAAGGTCTAGTTAGTTGATTAGGCCATATGACTTGGATGTCCCTAGGGTGAAAGGAGATGAAAGCAAAGGATAGCGAGATCCTAGCAAGAGAAAGAATTAACTGAGAGACAGAGTGATCTGGTGGAGATGGGTCAGCGGATCGACCAAAGTACTAAGTGACTGAGTGGAGACGGTTCCTAAGACAGGACACCTAGTAGTATGGCTCTGGAATTTACACCCCAGAGAAAAGTAACGAGCCAGGACAGAATGGAAATGGGAGGCAATGTGAGTGCCCCGGCAAGAGTTCCCTAAGTATCAAGAAGCTAGAAGCGAAGTCCAAATATATTGGAAAATATGTCCTCCAGGGTGCAGATCAGATGTGGAACTGCAGGTGGAAAACATGACTTTCACAGACTTTACTGTTGTATTAAGATGGTGGCGGTGAAACAAATGAAGATATTGGAGGCAGGAACAAGGGAAGATTTAGAGTCACTATCTATGTGTTGAGATGCTCTGTATTCATGAGGAAATGTACGAGAAGTTATGAACTTGTTATCTGCTAAATATAGTTGCTATTAATTGTTTGTGAGATCATCATAGGTGCCAATTACTCGGGTATATTGGTCCTGATGTATAGCCCTTCTTTAGCCATAGAAATATGTGTCTATTTTGTGCAATAAAGTAACATTTTTAAAGAACTGGTGGCATCTCTCAAAGACTTGGTTAAAGAGGTGGTCCACTACACAGCATAGTGGCTACATATCAATTTAAAGTTCATAAAGAAGGCTTTCCTCAAATACCCTGTGTGGTCAATTGTGCCTCTGAGCGGCGCTATTGCGGTCTGCTCATCCCCATCACATGACCCCTTGGCTCCATGACATCTGAGATCCAGTGATGTCACATCAATTTCCAGTTGACCTGACATCCCCGAGGCGGGCCCCAGTTTCCCTGAGTGACTGGGCTGTGGGCGGTGTTTCACCGCTCATTACAGCTCAGCAACTCGTGTGCACTCTCCTTCGCTGCAGAGCGCCACAAGCAGGAGCGATGCTGGGCTCTGATGAATAGTGAAACTCTGCCCACAGCCCAGTCACTCATGGAGACTGAGGTTGGGCTCGGTGATGTCGAGTCAACTGAAAGTTGACGTGACATCAATGGATCTCACAGGTTGGGAATGACATGATGGGAATGAGTGGACCACAATAGCACTGCTCAGAAGCACAATTGACTACACAAGGTATTTGAGAAAAGCCTTCTTTATGAGCTTTACATCGATGTGTGGCCACTATGCTTTGTAGTGGACCACACCTTTAACATCTGGTCTTGGCCAACTGAAGCCATCGGCATCATGCGGCCTACAAAAGCGTATTGCCTCTTTAACAAGAGTTCACACACTCAGCCAAGACCCCTTCGTTCATGTAGTGTGTCGGGGTGCTAGAAATGCAGACATCGCTCACAGCTACCGTCCCGTGCATTGTTAGATATGCAGGGATTTTGAGCTCTGTCTTAGAAGAATGAAGATAAATTAAGAAATAAATCAATATAGATGTATTGAATTAAAATTTTATTGTAATAACATTTTTACTTTAAGATGTTCTATAAAAACTTGACAGGATTGCTGCACAATAGTTTAAAATATTCTACTGCATATGTGTAACAAATGTTTGAAAAATTGAGAAATGAAAAGAATAAAAAAAAGTCCTAAATGTAATACTTATCTTACTAATGAAAAATCACCCAGTATACAATCTCTACTGCGACTCCTTGATCAATGACATAGATATGATCTTCATGTTAAAATGTGGAGTCCATGAAGTCAAAGTTACTTATCCAGCTTGTTAAAGAAGCCGATACTATCTGTAACTAAAAGATAATTACTTTGAGATTAGAGATGCTGGTTTACCTTTTTGCAAAGATAATAATAATAATCTAATTGTTAGATTACTGCTATCACTATACATATTTATCACAATGTATGCTTTTCATCATTCACGAATAAGCTTTATACTTAGATGTTTTGTAAAATTTTAATTTGGCATTTTCTGCGGTTTGTTATCTGCCAGTAAGAAAGGTCATTTATGTCTTTGAAGATACATAGTTAGTGTTAAAATATAAGATCAGAGACTACAAAGAGTGTAAATAATAGAACATACACAATATGCATTATAATGTCAGTGCAATAAAGTTAAACAAAAAAATTTGCAGGTACTTGATTCAATGACTATGTCTGCAGTCTGTGGCCACGCGGCCAGTGACACTACTAAAACCTATAGTGCATCTTCTAATTAGTAAGACCCTTTGACGTCATGTGTGTATTGTACAACAATGGAATGGCTTATTGGGGTTTATTAATTAGAGGAGGTGCCAGGTTTGCCACAAGTAGCAGGAGGTTCAGAGTGCTCCGCTTCGGCTGCCATGGAGGTTTAGAGTGCCCTAGTTTGGCTGTCATTTAAGTTCAGTTTACCCAGTTTTAGCTGCCATGGAGGTTCAGAGTACCCCGCTTTGGCTGCCATGGAGGTTCAGAGTACCCCGCTTTGGCTGCGATGGAGGTTCAGAGTGCCCCGCTATGGCTGCCATGGAAGTTCAGAGTACCCCGCTTTGGCTGCCATGGAGGTTCAGAGTGCCCCGCTATGGCTGCCATGGAGGTTCAGAGTACCCCGCTTTGGCTGCCATGGAGGTTCAGAGTGCCCCGCTTTGGCTGCCATGGACCATTAACATGGTCAATTAACCAAGGTCTTGCAAAACTTGCCCAACTCTAGATAACAGTCATTTTTCTGGTCCGATATTTGGTGCACTTCCTAAAAATGTCCTCCTACTTTATTTGTTAATAAATAGTGATGAGCGAGTATGCTTGTTACTACTCGGTACTCGCACGAGTATCACTGTACTCGGGCTACTCGGCGGGTACCGAGTAATTTCGCGATACTCGTGCTTTACTCGTGGTCTTCATCCCTGCATGTTGGCGCTCTTTTGAGAGCCAGCCCTCATGCAGGGATTGGCTGGCAGACCACTGCAATGCCACAGCCCTGTTAGTTGTGGAATTGCAGTGATTGGCCGGCCTGCACAGCGTGACCGAGCCTTTATACCAGCGGGCGTGCTGTGCTCTGCACACAGCCATCTCATATTCCCTGTTTTCCCCGCCCACAGGCGCCTATGATTGGTTGCAGTGAGACACGCCCCCACGCTGAGTGACAGGTGTCTCACTGTACCCAATAACAGCAGCCGGTGGGCGTGTATATACTGTGCAGTAAAATAAATAAATAAATAATTTAAAAAAAAATGGCGTGCGGTCCCCCCAATTTTAATACCAGCCAGATAAAGCCATACAGCTGAAGGCTGGTATTCTCAGGATGGGGAGCTCCACGTTATGGGGAGCCCCCCAGCATAACAATATCAGTCAGCAGCCGCCCAGAATTGCCGCATACATTATATGCGACAGTTCTGGGACTGTACCCGGCTCTTCCCGATTTACCCTAATGCGTTGGCAAATCGGGGTAATAAGGAGTTAATGGCAGCCTATAGCTGCCACTAAATCCTAGATTAATCATGTCAGGCGTCTCCCCGAGATTCCTTCCATGATTAATCTGTAAATTACAGTTAAAAAACACACACACCCGAAAAATCCTTTATTAGAAATAAAAAACAATAACAAAGTCCCTCATCACCAATTTATTAACCCCGACAAAGCCCTCCATGTCCGGGGTAATCCACAGTCCTCCAGCGTCGCGTCCAGCTCTGCTGCATGCAGGTGACAGGAGCTGCAGAATACACCGCCGCTCCAGTCAGCTTCACACAGCAACTGAGGTGAGTAGCGCGATCAGCTGCTGTCAGTCAGGTAACTCGCGGCCACCGCTGGATCCAGCGGTGGCCATGGGTAACCTCAGTGACAGCTCAGCTGATCGCTATACTCACCTCAGTTGCTGCATGGAGCTGACCGGAGCGGCGGTGAGTAGCGCGATCAGCTGAGCTGTCACTGAGGTTACCCGCGGCCACCGCTGCATCCACCGCTGGATCCAGGTAACCTCAGTGAAAGCTCAGCTGATCGCGCGGCTGTCTTCAGTTGCTGTGTGAAGCTGACAGGAGCAGCGGTGTATTCTGCAGCTCCTGTCACCTTCATGCAGCACAGCTGGATGCGACACTGGAGGACTGTGGAGTACGCCGGACATGGAGGGTTTGTCGGGGTTAATAAATTGGTGATGAGGGACTTTGTTAGTGTTTTTTTATTTCTAATAAAGGATTTTTCGGGTGTGTGTGCTTTTTAACTGTAATTTACAGATTAATCATGGAAGGAATCTCGGGGAGACGCCTGACATGATTAATCTAGGATTTAGTGGCAGCTATGGGCTGCCATTAACTCCTTATTACCCCGATTTGCCAACGCACTAGGGTAAATCGGGAAGAGCCGGGTACAGTCCCAGAACTGTCGCATATAATGTATGCGGCAATTCTGGGCGGCTGCTGACTGATATTGCTAGGCTGGGGGGGCTCTCCATAACGTGGAGCTCCCCATCCTGAGAATACCAGCCTTCAGCCATATGGCTTTATCTGGCTGGTATTAAAATTGGGGGGACTGCACGCCGTTTTTTTTAATAATTTAATTATTTATTTCACTGCACAGTATACACACACCCACCGGCTGCTGTGATTGGGTGCAGTGAGACACCTGTCACTCAGCGTGGAGGCGTGTCTCACTGCAACCAATCATAGCGCCGAAAAGCAGGAAAGCAGGGAATAGGAGATAGTTTAATGAGCGGCCGGCTTTTTCAAAAGAGGAAAAGCCGCCGGAGTTTAGTGAACAGCTGTGCAGCGCCGCGGCAGTGATCGGGGAATGGTAAGTAAGAGAGAGGGGGGAGACTGACCGACAGACTGTGAGAGGGGGACAGACAAGACAGAGAGAGACAGACAGAATGAAAAAAAAATGACCGACATCGCTAGTAAAAAGCACAAAACGTGCGTTTTGGACATCGGAGTGCCACACAATGTTTTACGTAAAATCTTTCATGTAATCTCAAAAAGTAACATACACCAGCTCTATCTCACTATTGGGTATGTGCCCTTAACATTTCCGCCATGAAAATTCATTTTGGTGTCATTTTGGAAGGTTTTCTGGTGAGTCCGTAAAAATGGCGTAAAACTCGGACAAAATTGTTCACAGCTGTGACTTTTGAGTGATAAATGCTTCAAGGGGTCTTCCCCATGCTGTTGCCATGTCATTTGAGCACTCTTCTGAGACTTTTATGACACTTTTAGGGTTTCTACATGCTGCCGGGGGTCATTTCAGAAAAATACTCGGGTCTCCCATAGGATAACATTGGGCTCGGTGCTCGGGCCGAGTATACGAGTATCTTGGGATGCTCGGCCCGAGCCTTGAGCACCCGAGCTTTTTAGTACTCGCTCATCACTATTAATAAAGTAACATTACTTCCAGTCTCAGCCATTAGAAATTCCAGTCTAACAATACATCTAACTGCATTGTTTCAGTCAGTATCAGACTAAAAGGAGGCAGGGCTCAAAAATGACCGATTTTTTTAAATCAGGTTTTCTGTTAAATGTAGTTAAAAAATATAGATTTTTTTTCTTTTACATGTTAAAATATGCATTAAAAATAAAAATAGAAATCTTGCAATTTTCCCACTAGGGATATTGAGACTCTTCAAGAGACATCACTTGTTCATTAGACACAATAAAAAGGCTCTGACTCTATATTATGTATGAATTAACTAATGAACTTGTGCATTCAGGTTTTACAAGAACTTCACCACTTCATGTCAAACCCTCCTAGTATCTAGAAAATTCCGTTAATTCCTTATTGCAGTCATGGCAATATACACAGTATGCTTTATGGGCATGTTACTTTGAAGCCGATGAATGATTCATTCTCTATATGTGATGTCACTGTTATTACAAAATATAAACATTGAGTGGAATCTTCTATCACATGTAAAGACTAAATCTTTTCCAGCATAGAATATATCTGTATACAGATCCCATTACATTACTAAAGATCTTACAATAGTTTTAAAAACAGATTCAACGATTATCCAAAAGTCAGGCTCAACTAGAAAGACAAAAAACAGTTAAATGTATCAGTCACCCAAACTGTACAATTCATTTGGCACACCTTGTTAGACAGTTTTCTACCTCTTGGCTAATTTATATTACATTAATTTTGTACACATCATAATAAATATTGCCCAATTTAGGATTTTCCTTATCTAGAAACCTTTCAAAATGTACTAGGAAATAGAGATGATTGAATACTTTGAAACTCAAATTTTGACAGGTTTGCCACATTTTTCCAAATCACTTCAATGAAAATTTGTCTATAGCACTCTAAAGTCTCTTTAAACTGGATAATACCCCTTTCAATTTCTTTAAAGAAAATATACCCTTAGTAATGTTAAAGCAACCTCATCAAGAAAATGGATGTTGACCCATTAGTATTGAACAATAGTTCATTTAATAACAGAATGCAAAAACAGACTTTTCAAGGTTTTGTAAATGAAAAAACAAAAATGATCTCTGTCAGTCATTTAGGATAAGGCAGACTGTTCTGTGCAGAGCATTCACTAAAACTGACGGTGTCGCTATTAGAGGTAACATCAACCTATGATGTCTGAGATGAGTGTTGTAATATATATTCTGTAATGACCTCTGCTATCTCTCCATTAAACAGGTGGTCCACTACAAAGCATAGTGGCGACATTGATGTAAAGCTGTGACAAAAGGCTTTTTCTAAATACCTTCTGCTGTCCATTCTGCCTGTGAGTGGCGCTATCGCTATCCGCTCATCCCCATCACATGACCCCCGGCTGCAGTGACCCCTGATGTCTGGTGATGTCATGTCAACTTCCAGAATTATAAGTTGAACCGGCATCACCGAGGTGGGACGCAGTCTCTGTGAGTGACTGGACTGTGAGCAGAGTTTCACCGCACATCACAGCCCACCATCACTCGTGCTTGCTTCGTTATGCAGTGAAGGAGAGAGTGCACAGGATGATTGGCTGTGATATGCAATGAAACTCTGTCCACAGCCTAGTCACTTACAGAATAGTAAAATGAACCCCAGCACTCGAATGAAGACAAAGAAGGAATATGCGTGAGTGATTTTATTGACTGACACACTGCAGAAGGAACCTAACCAGAGCAACAGCACCAACGTTTCGGCATAGAGCCTTTCTCAAGGTTGTTGCATCACTGGTCAGAATAGGGAAATGCGGGTCTCGAAGGACAACCGGAGATGGACAAATAGAGGTAAGGTTCCACACGTATTGCAGAGTGTGCTCGTAGGTGAAGGGGTGACAGGATCACAATGTGAGGTGAATGGACGCCTGCTGTAGAGCGTGAATGGGGGTGTGCCTTTAGGAGGATGTGAGGGATGGGAGAAGGTCAGTTGTGCGATATCGTAGGTGAAGGGGTGACAGGATCACAATGTGAGGTGAATGGACGCCTGCAGTGGAGATCCGGAGCTGGCACAGTGGCAGGGAGAATGGCTGCAGCCATTCTCCCTGCCACTGTGCCAGCTCCGGATCTCCACTGCAGGCGTCCATTCACCTCACATTGTGATCCTGTCACCCCTTCACCTACGATATCGCACAACTGACCTTCTCCCATCCCTCACATCCTCCTAAAGGCACACCCCCATTCACGCTCTACAGCAGGCGTCCATTCACCTCACATTGTGATCCTGTCACCCCTTCACCTACGATATCGCACAACTGACCTTCTCCCATCCCTCACATCCTCCTAAAGGCACACCCCCATTCACGCTCTACAGCAGGCGTCCATTCACCTCACATTGTGATCCTGTCACCCCTTCACCTACGAGCACACTCTGCAATACGTGTGGAACCTTACCTCTATTTGTCCATCTCCGGTTGTCCTTCGAGACCCGCATTTCCCTATTCTGACCAGTGATGCAACAACCTTGAGAAAGGCTCTATGCCGAAACGTTGGTGCTGTTGCTCTGGTTAGGTTCCTTCTGCAGTGTGTCAGTCAATAAAATCACTCACGCATATTCCTTCTTTGTCTTCATTCGAGTGCTGGGGTTCATTTTACTATACTATATGATTCTTTATCCCCATAGCACCTATATTGTGCGTGGTAGAGCCTTTAATCTCCAAGTATCGTAGTCACTTACAGAGACTGGGTCCCTTCCAAATTCGAAGTTGACATGACATCACCAAACATCAGAGATCACTGGAGCCCAGGTTACATGATGGGGATGAGTGGACAGCGATAGCGCCTCTCACAGGCAGAATCGACAACAGAAACTATTTAGAAAAAACCTTCTGTCAAAGCTTTACATCAATGTGACCACTTTGCTTTGTAGTGGACCACCTCTTTAATACACTTGTTGGAGGCAAAGAAGGCCAATTGTGGTCTGTGTTTAACAGTACTACTGACTGGACGGCTGATGCCGGAAATGGTAGTGGTGATTCTGCTGCTGCTCACACATTTTTACCAATGGTAAGTTTATTTGTTACTTTGACATTACTTTGTGCATTGTCATTGAAACTTTTTCTTTGACCAAACATTTTGAACAACACTAATTAGCTTTTAACAATCTTTTGTCTCCAATTCTTCAACCCTTAGGGCGGTTTTGCACATTGCAAAATCGCACGTGCGATGTTGGTGGGGTCAAATCGAAAGTGACGCACATCCGGCGTCACTTGCGATGTCGTAGTGTGTAAATCCTAGATGATACGATTAACGAGCGCAAAAGCGTCGTTATCGTATCATCGGTGTAGGCTCAGACTTTTTCAAAATTACGTTGCCGTGACAGGTACGATGATGTTCCTCGTTCCTGCGGCAGCACACATCGCTGTGTATGAAGCCGCAGGAGCATCACCTTACCTGCCGCCGGCGGCTATACGGAAGGAAGAAGGTGGGCGGGATGTTTACATCCTGCTCATCTCCGCCCCTCCGCTTTGATTGGCCGCCTGCCGTGTGACGTCACTCTGATGTTATACGACCCACCCCCTTAGGAAGGAGGCGGCACGCCGGCCAGAGCGACGTCGCAGGGCAGGTGAGTGCATGTGAAGCTAGTGTAGCGATAATGTTCACTACGCCAGGAATCACAAGATATCGCTGCTGTGACGGGGGCGGGGACTATCGCGTGCGACATCGCAGCATCGGCTTGCGATGTCGCAACGTGCAAAGCCCGCCTTAGTGAAAAGGACTTTATAAGAAATAGTCTATATAATGGTCTAGGTACATGTAAAGAAAAAAAATGTTTGAGCAGGCGACAGTATAGTTATACCATGTACAGGCTTCAAATTGGTCTAATAAAATAGGTTTGCATAAACAGACATACACAGGTAAATGTCAACATTTCTAAACATTTGTTTTCTAATATTTCAACAAAAGTAAAACCCCTTCCAAAAACTGAAAAATAAGAAATGCCAGATAGGCACATGGGCAATAAGTCAGCACTTGCAGCAAGGTATTGTACTAGTGTCGCATGTACGGGTTTATAATTTGACTAGTAAAACAAATGTGCAAAAATATTGTTTGTTAGACGCACACTTTGTGAGGTGGACAGTCACAGTTAACGTTAAACACTGAAAGAAACTGGCCATCGAAGGTAAAAATGACGCCGGGGGGTTGCGGGTAGCAAGCCCTCGGTGGGTATATTCTCAAAAGGACATGGAAAAAACCGGAGGAGGAGGAAGAACAAAACCAAAATATATATAGTAGTGAAAATATAAATATTTTATTTTTAAGTGAAAAAATGATTATACATGGACCATTTAGGTCAGAGGCAAACATTAATGGGATGTCAAAAGATCAACTGCACAAGTATACAATGGCAATAAAAGGACCCCTCTCCTGCGCGAGGCGACCCAGCGTGGTAGGGTAAAGGGGTGGGGACAAATCTGGTGAAGGGGGGTAGAGTGTGTGGGGAAGAAATACATTCAAAATCTAATAGCAGTTGCAGTAATAGAGCACATGGATTGACACTTTAAAATAGCCATAAGACAATATAAATAGATGTTTCTCCATATAAGGGCTAAAGGGTCGGTCCATGTGCTAAAGTAACCGATGGGATGTTCCTATTGTACAAAATTCTGTCATTACAGAAAGGGTAGACTATTGTATTCAGGAACAAACACCCCAGGGATTATCTGTCTAAGATATGCAGGGGAACAAGCACATTCTGGGTCCGGAGGCAGCTGCAATGCCGAGGCACAAGGACTGGTGTTTTCAAGCAGCCACAGTAAGATCAAATTTTTTCACCATGTGGGGGCTGGATAGTCAGTCCATGTGCCAGGGTACCCGGTGTATGAGACCGTGTGAGCCGTGCATCCAGAAAGGATGTTCCCTCTGCAGTGCTTTTTGGCGCTATGGAACAGAATAGAAAAAAGAGAGGGTAGGTAGGGAGGAGGTATAAAACCTCAATATTTACCTGGTGAAAGGTGGAGGGTCGCCAAGGGCAGGAGAGGGGACCTCCCCAACGATCGTTTCGCTATGGGAGCGCTTTTTCCAGGGGCAGTATACACAAGGAGAGAACTATGTGACTTTAAATAGTGTTGGCGGAGGGGTGATTCCCACAACTGCTGACAGGTGCGGCGCACGCGCCGATCGCCGAGGGGCGGGGGGCGAGGAAGCCACAAGCGCCGCCGCTCGGGCGCACGTCCGGGAGGCAGGGACGCGTCACCATGACTCCCAGGCATGCGCACGCGACGACGCCCGGCATCCAAACGGCCCGCCCATCGGCAGGTCGGAGCGCGCGCACTGATGCCAGCAGAGAATCTCCCCTAACAAGACATATGAGTAATATAAACATGAGTTTAATTGAATAAGAATACAGGGTAAGACACATGAAACATAAAAGCAAACAGGAAGATATAATAAATACAGATATCGGTACTCTAATATGTTCCAAGGGAGTCGAGGGAAGATGATTAGGTAAAATTCTGAATCCCAGGACATAATTTCGTTCGTGAACACTTGTTAAAAGAGGAGAGACCTAAGGAAGGAAATATAGCATAAGAAAAGAATATAAACATTAATATAGCTAGTATCAAATAAATAGATAATTAATACTTTTGCCAACACATAATAGTGTAATTATATACTTAGCACAGGCTAATAGGTCTGTGCATAGTAGGAGCATATCAGAAGGTATATATTGCTCCAAGAGAAAAATTCCATAAATTTATGTAAATTTGCTACGTTAATAAATCATCAAAAAATGAATGATTACAGGCGAAGCTGTGGGGGAACACAGTAGAGGTCTGTGGGATAAGAGAGCGAGAGGACAGAGTTCAGAGAGGGGAGCCAGCCGTCAGAAAGGTGGAATTAAAAGCCTATCATACAAAGGGTCGAAGGAATGTTGGTAATAAATTCAGAGAAAGGGAGCATAGCTAACGACCTCGTTAAGGCCGTTGGGTACCAGGGTGTTTAAGAGTATGATCCACTTAGATTCTCGTTGGGCAAGGGTCTTGCGCAAGTTTCCCCCACGGATTCCGCCCTGAACGACATCAATACCCCTGACCTGAAGAGAACTAGGGTCACTTTGATGGTGGAGTCTAAAGTGACGAGGTAAAGTTTTTAGGAGACTAATATCCTCAGCTGTCTTGGCACCCATGATGTCTCGGACGTGTTCCCTGACCCGTATGCGGAGCTCACGTGAGGTGAGTCCCACATAGATCAGGGAACACGCACAGGTAGCATGCTCACGATTTAGGGATCATTGATAAGAAGTTACTCGATGGATTGCTCGTTAACTTTCCACGTGTTCCCACATTCTACCTACTACCAAAAATCCATAAAAACGCCCTCAACCCCCCAGGGCGTCCGATAGTGTCCGGCATAGGAGGGCTATGCAATCCAATCTGCCAATTCATTGATTTCTATTTAAAACCACTTGTTGAAACTTTGCCCTCCTATGTTAAAGATACCACGGACGTCCTGAGGCGTCTTGATGGCGTTTTTATGGATAAGGACATGCTCATGGTTTGTGCTGACGTGGAAACCTTATATACCTGCATCGGACATGAAGATGGATTGGAGGCAGTCCGCTTCTTCCTTGGCACCTCCGGTCGGGATGGCGCGCTCAATGAATTGATCCTCGAGCTGCTCCGGTTTGCCCTCACCCATAATTTTTTCGTTTTCAAGGACATCTTTTATCTACAGCGGCGCGGCACTGCGATGGGTGCGGCCTGTGCGCCTTCGTACGCCAACCTCTTCCTGGGACACTGGGAGAGGTTGGTTTTTGGAGACGGAGGTGCCGGGTGCGGCGCCCATGTGCAGTGCTGGCTCCGCTACATAGATGATATTTTCATTTTTTGGCAGGGCACACCGGGGCAGCTCGGATCATTCATTGACACTCTCAACCACAACCCGTACAATATCAGACTTACTTATAGATTTAGTCAAACTGAAATCGATTTTTTAGATATTCGGGTTGTGGTTGATGAATTTGGTGGCGTGCAGACCGACGTTTTCCGTAAGGATACGTCGGTAAATGCACTACTTCATGCAACATCTAGTCATACTCCCGCCACCATTCGCGCCATCCCCACCGGACAATTCCTAAGGATGAAGCGGATTTGCTCTACAGATGATACCTTTGAAGCCCAATCCTCTGACCTCCGGTGTAGGTTTAAAGCGAGGGGTTATGGCAACAGATGCATAAAGAAGGGTTATAATCGTGCCAAACATACCCCTCGCAACCAACTTCTTTCCTATATTCCACGTCAGCAGAACCGAGATACCAACGTCCGTTTTATCAGTACTTTCAATCATGAGTGGGACACAATGAGGGGCATTTTAAATAAGCATTGGCCGGTACTCCTGACTGATTCCACCCTGGCAGAAGTACTACCCGATCGGCCCCTCATGACGGCCAAACGAGCGAATAACCTCGGGGACCTTCTTGTTAAGAGTCATTATATCCCTCCCCGACCAAATTTCTTCGGTTCGAGTGGCCCACTTCGTGGGTGTTACCCCTGCGGCCATTGTGTGGCGTGCAGCAACATCATCCGGAGTAAGTCCTTCTCATCCTCTGATGGCACCAAACATTTTTCCATCTATCCCTACATTAATTGTGGGACTACCCACGTTGTCTATTATGCTACCTGTGCGTGTTCCCTGATCTATGTGGGACTCACCTCACGTGAGCTCCGCATACGGGTCAGGGAACACGTCCGAGACATCATGGGTGCCAAGACAGCTGAGGATATTAGTCTCCTAAAAACTTTACCTCGTCACTTTAGACTCCACCATCAAAGTGACCCTAGTTCTCTTCAGGTCAGGGGTATTGATGTCGTTCAGGGCGGAATCCGTGGGGGAAACTTGCGCAAGACCCTTGCCCAACGAGAATCTAAGTGGATCATACTCTTAAACACCCTGGTACCCAACGGCCTTAACGAGGTCGTTAGCTATGCTCCCTTTCTCTGAATTTATTACCAACATTCCTTCGACCCTTTGTATGATAGGCTTTTAATTCCACCTTTCTGACGGCTGGCTCCCCTCTCTGAACTCTGTCCTCTCGCTCTCTTATCCCACAGACCTCTACTGTGTTCCCCCACAGCTTCGCCTGTAATCATTCATTTTTTGATGATTTATTAACGTAGCAAATTTACATAAATTTATGGAATTTTTCTCTTGGAGCAATATATACCTTCTGATATGCTCCTACTATGCACAGACCTATTAGCCTGTGCTAAGTATATAATTACACTATTATGTGTTGGCAAAAGTATTAATTATCTATTTATTTGATACTAGCTATATTAATGTTTATATTCTTTTCTTATGCTATATTTCCTTCCTTAGGTCTCTCCTCTTTTAACAAGTGTTCACGAACGAAATTATGTCCTGGGATTCAGAATTTTACCTAATCATCTTCCCTCGACTCCCTTGGAACATATTAGAATACCGATATCTGTATTTATTATATCTTCCTGTTTGCTTTTATGTTTCATGTGTCTTACCCTGTATTCTTATTCAATTAAACTCATGTTTATATTACTCATATGTCTTGTTAGGGGAGATTCTCTGCTGGCATCAGTGCGCGCGCGCCGACCTGCCGATGGGCGGGCCGTTTGGATGCCGGGCGTCGTCGCGTGCGCATGCCTGGGAGTCATGGTGACGCGCCCCTGCCTCCCGGACGTGCGCCCGAGCGGCGGCGCTTGTGGCTTCCTCGCCCCCCGCCCCTCGGCGATCGGCGCGTGCGCCGCACCTGTCAGCAGTTGTGGGAATCACCCCTCCGCCAACACTATTTAAAGTCACATAGTTCTCTCCTTGTGTATACTGCCCCTGGAAAAAGCGCTCCCATAGCGAAACGATCGTTGGGGAGGTCCCCTCTCCTGCCCTTGGCGACCCTCCACCTTTCACCAGGTAAATATTGAGGTTTTATACCTCCTCCCTACCTACCCTCTCTTTTTTCTATTCTGTTCCATAGCGCCAAAAAGCACTGCAGAGGGAACATCCTTTCTGGATGCACGGCTCACACGGTCTCATACACCGGGTACCCTGGCACATGGACTGACTATCCAGCCCCCACATGGTGAAAAAATTTGATCTTACTGTGGCTGCTTGAAAACACCAGTCCTTGTGCCTCGGCATTGCAGCCGCCTCCGGACCCAGAATGTGCTTGTTCCCCTGCATATCTTAGACAGATAATCCCTGGGGTGTTTGTTCCTGAATACAATAGTCTACCCTTTCTGTAATGACAGAATTTTGTACAATAGGAACATCCCATCGGTTACTTTAGCACATGGACCGACCCTTTAGCCCTTATATGGAGAAACATCTATTTATATTGTCTTATGGCTATTTTAAAGTGTCAATCCATGTGCTCTATTACTGCAACTGCTATTAGATTTTGAATGTATTTCTTCCCCACACACTCTACCCCCCTTCACCAGATTTGTCCCCACCCCTTTACCCTACCACGCTGGGTCGCCTCGCGCAGGAGAGGGGTCCTTTTATTGCCATTGTATACTTGTGCAGTTGATCTTTTGACATCCCATTAATGTTTGCCTCTGACCTAAATGGTCCATGTATAATCATTTTTTCACTTAAAAATAAAATATTTATATTTTCACTACTATATATATTTTAGTCACAGTTAACGGTCTGATTTTGGGAAATTTTATTTTGTATTTAAGAAAAAAAATATTCCCCTTTCACAAAACAATTTCATAAGAAATGCAAAAACTCAATTCAGCCGCTTCTAAAAAGCAATTACTCTGACACTGATTTTAGATTATTTTTTTTCTCTGAAAAAAATGTTGTACTGCTCTGCTTCTGCTTTTTATTGCATTAAGAATGATCCATAAAAATCTAACCCATATATTAGCTGAACAGCTAATATATGGGTTAGATTTTTATATCTATTCCCGCCCCTGTCTGCTGCCTGGCCTCTGTAGATGTTAGACTGTATGGGCTGCATTTCTAACACGCCCATATCACGTAACAGAAATGAATCATACCTGGAAGGAGCTCATACAGTCTAGCATCTACAGAGGCCAGGCAACAGATGGGCGGGAACAGATAGCAAACCTGACCCACATATTAGCTATTCGGCAGCTGCTGCCAATCAAAAAGCTGTACATTTCTGTAACTTTACTTGCCTGTATTTCAAAAACTATACATCCAATCTGACACCTAAAGACATGTATAGAATCAGCATGATAGTGCCAGTATAGCCCTGGCTTTACTTTATATACGAAAATCCTGGTGATTGGTGCGCTTTAAGGAAGCCTAATTATAATTTCAAACATTGCAAGAGTCTGATTTACTACAGACCACATTTCAACACAGCTCTAAACCATCTGTACATTTTAATGCTGCTTAATGGAAAGATTACCAAGGACTCGGTAAGGAGGAGTGGGTAATTTCTGCAGCGCCTATCCAGTATTCTTAATGTTCTAAATGGTAGCCGCATTAAACCATTTCATTTCATAAATATTCTAACACCCGTCAGCAGATGGGAGGTTACAAGGGCAACGTTTAAAAGTGGAATATTTTAAAACCTCTTTCCCAACAAAAGAACTTTCACTTCAATTATGAACACAGCTTTCTTCCTCTCTTCGATCCATTACAC
The DNA here is from genome assembly GCF_048569485.1 of Anomaloglossus baeobatrachus. NCBI lineage: Eukaryota > Metazoa > Chordata > Amphibia > Anura > Aromobatidae > Anomaloglossus > Anomaloglossus baeobatrachus. The sequence goes on along the minus strand of NC_134355.1, from coordinate 545,090,539 downwards.
GTATAACTACCAATGCAAAAATAAATGTATCCTGAAGTCCATTACCATAACCCATCTGCATTAGTGCCCTTCTTGCACAGACTGAAAGAGCAGGCGTCACATTATGCCATTTTATGAGGTTAACAGCTGGTGTGTATTTTGTGCAGATAGATTCCGAAATGTGCTGAGTGTCGAACAAGTCCTTCTAATATGGATTCTGTCAGAGATGGAGGGAAAGAGGTAAAATACTATAAGCACTGTCAGAGCTCTACTAGGACATCTGTCCTTCCTGTGACAATGATGGGGTTACAGTCTGTACAGACAATCTGTGTACGATATTGAAGAAAAGATGCCAAAGTGTTTGCTCTAGAGATGTATGAGGCAGGTAGTATTATTGGGTGTTATACATAAATACTACGTTATAGCCTTGTAAGCAAGAGATGTTGTTGAGCTTTACGAACAGTTGGTACATGGGGTTTCTTAAATGTCAATATAAAATATAAAGGCAAATTAGACCTTACTTTGGTCTCAGGAAGTTGGGGATATGTCTCGACTTTAATTGTATCTGTATCCTAAGGTCCTAGATAGAGCTGACTACAATAGTGGAGTGAGGAACCAACAAGTCCTTCTTTCATCGCTCATTCTATGTAAGGACTGAAGGTCCTACCAGGATCCTTAGGTCCTATGATAATCTCAGGTCATATGAATGTCAGTGGTCAAGAGGTAAGAGAAGCAGTACAGATGCAAGGTGCATGTGTAGTAATATCAACAAAAACTGGGGAGCAAAAACAGAGAAAAGGATTGTTACGGGGGGCTGTCTGATAATAAAACCTAAAGGAATGTCAGACAGTCAGGGTCCACCATGCAAAGACTCTGCTGCAGACTATGGCAGAGGATAAGGGGTATATAAGTGTGCCACTGTAAATAATGATAGCACAAGTGCAGAGTGCAATACCTCTGTTAAACTCACAGAGGAATATAATTAGAAAATAAAGCAATTCCTCCCTTACTTGGAGGGTGTGTGGAATAGTCTCTGTTAAAGATCACAGAGACAAAAGCAGTGAGTGTGAAAAGGCACGTACCTAGGTCCATTCCTTTAGTGGTGCCAGGAGACGGACAGCAGCGTAAGCCGCACAAAGCTCCTACCTGCGTTCGCTCCACTAGTGTGCGAGGACACAAACCACTAGATATGGCACCTGCCTAGGTCCGCTCTTCTAGTGGTGCAAAAGAGACGGACAGCAGCATAAGCCACACAAAGCTCCTACCTCTGTTCGCTCCCCTAGTGTGCGAGGATACGAACAACTGCCAGACGCAGTATAAGGAACGTTACCCTTGCGACAACGTCCACCTACGAGTAGAATCACAAGGCCCAGCCGAACCATGTGCCTCAGGCACCTGCCTATGTCCGCTCCACTAAGAGGTAAGGATACGGACTGCAGCCGAAGCTGTAAGGTATAAGAACGCTACCCTGCTGGTAGCGCTCACCTAACATAGACAGAGAGATGCCTAGAGGGATGTGCACAGGGCGTCTACCCTCATGCATGAACCAAGAGGACTGAGCGCCGGGCGGCATGCGTCAGGGTCTTATATAGACTCTGTGCCTCATCCAAGATGGAGGACACCAGAGCCAATCCGCTGCCAGAATGACAGCAAAGACGTCACGCTGGCCTATCACCGAGCAAAGCATCACAAGCACATGACCAGCGACCAATCGGCATAGAAGGTGTCAGAGACATGTGACCCCATGTCACAAGCACATGACCAGTGGCCAATCAGCTTAGAAGGTGTCAGAGACATGTGACCTCGTGTCAGCGATGATGTCACCCGCACATGTGCAATAGCTCCAAGATAGGACTTAGTCTCCAGCGCTTGCACATGTGCAGTAGCAAGAAATCCGGACATAGTCTCCAGAGCCACAGCAACCGTAACAAGGATGCTCACTGGTATCAATGGTATTGAGTGCTTCCTCACCTAGAAATATTGTGTGACACGCAACTATATACAAGTTTGAATAGGTGCAGATGATGTAGGTCTTCGTGAGAATACAACAACTATAAAGGATTGATGTGTAGGTATTCCGGCTGCCATTGATAACTTCAGCAAAGAAAAATCCAGTTCACATATGTATGAAGCAACATAGTTTAATATCTACATATCTGAAAGCTATCTAGCTTCTTCCTTGAGATAAAACCACAATAGTGGTATCTTCGAAAAGCGTAGACATTGAACTGCAGTTCTTCATACGTATGTGCCCAAGATTCTTCTTCATCGAAGCTATCAACACCAGTGCATAATATCCACACAATATCACTGTCCAGTTATTGTGAGGTAATATGGCAGAGTTGTGTTTTTGTGTGTATGTATACATATATATATATATATATATATATATATATATATATATATATATATATATATATATATATATATATATATATATAAAAATATATAGTACAGACCAAAAGTTTGGACACACCATCTCATTCAAAGAGTTTTCTTTATTTTCAGGACTCTGAAAATTGTAGATTCACATTGAAGACATCAAAACTATGAATTAAAACATGTGGAATTAAATACTTAAAAAAGTGTGAAACAACTAAAAATATGTCTTACATTCTAGGTTCTTCAAAGTAGCCACCTTTTGCTTTCATTACTATTTTGCACACTCTTGGCATTCTCTTGATGAGCTTCAAGAGGTAGTTACCGGAAATGGTTTTCCAACAGTCTTGAAGGAGTTCCGAGAGATGCTTAGCATTTGTTGGCCCTTTTGTCTTCACTCTGCGGTGCAGCTCACCCCAAACCATCTCGATTGGGTTCAGGTCTGGTGACTGGAGACCAGATCATCTGGTGTAGCACCCCATCAATCTCATTCTTGGTCAAATAGCCCTTACACAGCCTGGAGGCGTGTTTGGGGTCATTGTCCTGTTGACAAATAAATGATGGTCCAACTAAACACAAACCAGATGGAATAGCACACCGCTGTAAGATGCTGTGGTAGGCATGCTGGTTCTGTATGCCTTCAATTTTGAATAAATCCCCAACATTGTCACCAGTAAAGCACACCCATATCATCACACCTCCTCCTCCATGCTTCATGGTGGGAACCAGCCATGTAGAGTCCATCCGTTCACCGTTTCTACTATGACATGGTCTCAAATTTGGACTCATCAGACCAAAGCACAGATTTCCACTGGTCTAATGTCATTCCTTGTGTTCTTTAACCCAAACAAATCTCTTCTGCATGTTGCCTGTCCTTAGCAGTTGTTTCCTAGCAGCTATTTTATCATGAAGGTCTGCTGCACAAAGTCTCCTCTTAACAGTTGTTCTAGAGATGAGAAAAACTTTTGGTCTGTACTGTATATATATCAGAGGTGTATGAATGTGTCAATACAGCAGACCTGTGTGTGCATATGCATAGCAGAGCTGAAGTGTGTGTGTAACTGTAGCAGAGCCAAATATCAGCTATGTGTGTATGTGTAGCAGACCTGAGTGTGTGTACATAAAAAAAGCTGAGTGTACACGAATATACACGAATGTGTATTAATAAAGCATAAATGACTACACATAAATCAATTTCTCAGAGAACCTTTAGTGTCCGCTTTTCCTTTTAGAGTTCCATACTACAAAACACTCCAACATGTCATTAGGTGTGCATGTGTGTCTATAGAAGAGCTGAGTGTGTATGTAGCAGACATGAGTGTGTGATAAATAAGATTCAGCATAAATGACTATACATTTTCTGTAGAATTTCATACTACTACATACTCCAACATGTTATTTTGCCAACAAATTTATTCAAGAACAAGTTGCAAAAATAAGCATGCCCCAAAGACTGTCTTAAGGCCCCGTCACATTAAGCAACATCGCTAGCAACATCGCTGCTAACGAACAACTTTTGTGACGTTGCTAGCGATGTTGCTGTGTGTGACATCCAGCAACAACCTGGCCCCTGCTGTGAGGTCGTTGGTTGTTGCTGAATGTCCTGGGCAATTTTTTAGTTGTTGCTGTCCCGCTGTGAAGCACAGATCCCTGTGTGTGACAGCGAGACAGCAACAACTAATGTGCAGGCAGCAGGAGCCGGCTTCTGCGGAGGCTGGTAACCAACGTAAACATCGGGTAACCAAGAAGCCCTGTCCTTGGTTACCCGATATTTACCTTTGTTACCAGCCTCCGCCGCTCTCACTGTCAGTGCCGGCTCCTGCTCTGTGCACATGTAGCTGCAGGACACATCGGGTTAATTAATTAATTAACCCGATGTGTGCTGTAACTAGGAGAGCAAGGAGCCAGCGCTAAGCATTGTGCGCTGCTCCCTGCTCTGTGCACATTTAGCTGCAGCACACATCGGGTAATTAACCCGATGTGTGCTGTAACTAGGAGAGCAGGGAGCCAGCGCTCAGTGTGCGCTGCTCCCTGCTCTCTGCACGTGTAGCTGCGTGCACTGGTAACCAAGGTAAATATCGGGTTGGTTACCCGATATTTACCTTAGTTACCAAGCGCAGCATCTTCCACACGGCGCTGGGGGCTGGTCACTGGTTGCTGGTGAGCTCACCAGCAAATCGTGTAGCCACGCTCCAGCGATCCCTGCCAGGTCAGGTTGCTGGTGGGATCGCTGGAGCGTCGCAGTGTGACAGCTCACCAGCAACCTCCTAGCAACTTACCAGCGATCCCTATCATTGTTGGGATCGCTGGTAAGTTGCTTAGTGTGACTGGACCTTTAGAAGCAACCACACAGAAGTCTTATAATTAATTAAATTGTGTCCAGCAAACAGTTGACTATAAAGGTCATTCCTTAACAATGAAAACCCCTTCCAATTTCATGCTGTCAGCAATGGCACCACATGGAAGAGAAATGTCACAAGATTTGGAAAAGAAAATAATTTCATCTTGCAACAAAGGTGAGGCCTACAGGAAGATCAACAAAGCTTTATCAGTCAGAATACTTTAGCAAAAGTGAAACAAAAATTTATCAAAGATAGAACTGAAACCATCTCACAGAATGCCTAAACAAGAGCGTCTTTTTAACAAAAGAGTTGAAGAAAATTGACATGCAAGTTCACAATAGATAGCAGAAATCCCAACTGGGATGAGTGTGATACAATATGGCATACACTGCAGAGAAAAAGGCATGCATTAGGCTGGACACTAGCTTATGGCATCTGATGTGAGAGCATCGGATGCAATATGCTAATGACCCCGACTCAGGGTGTGCTGTGAGGGTGAGCAGAGTGTCATGCGACTGTGACCCAATTCTGCAATCAGGTCACAGCTGTGAAGCTGAGGGCGAGCGCTGCAGAGGAGAGGGAGGGGTTAATCACACCATCTCCTCCACTGTCAGCCTATGCGTATATCGCACTGCACTGGGATAACATCCGAGTGCAATCCAATGTATCTCTCGCACCCATTCACTTGAATGGGTGCCAGAGAGATACGGCTCTTGCAGAAAATCGCAGCATGCTGCTACTTTTCTCGCATCCAGATTCTGGATGCGAGAAAAGCTGACCAAATGCTCGCCCTCATTGACTAGCATTGGCCAGAGTGCAATGCGAGATTTTCTCACATTGCACTCGTCTGATTTCAACGCTCATGTGAGTGCACCCTTAGAGAAGTAATTCCTACAGCACAAAAAAGGCTATCTACAATGTGTCATTGCCCATGATAAAAATAGAAAGGTTGGGACGTTATACTCTGGAGTGATGAAACCAATATAAATGTTTTTGGAATTGATAGCTTCAAAACTGTAAAGTGTACAAAGGTGAAGAGTACAAATAAAAGTGAATGATGCCTACAGTGAAACATGGTCGTGGTATGTCCTTATGTGGGGCTGCATGAGTGCTTCTGGTGTCCGGGAGAGAAAATGCTACCATCATTCTTTGCCTCTGATAGACCTACTTTTTCAACATCACAATGATCCATAACACACATCTAAGGCTATTCTTGGATTTCTGAAGAACAGGGTGAAAGTAATTCAGTGGACGTGTCTCCTAATGTGAACCCAATTGAACACCCATGTGGAATTCTGAAGAGACAAGTTGAGCATCGCTCTCCATCCAGCACCCAAACTATAAAAGATGTCGGTTTTGAAGAATGGATGCAATATGTCACCAACTTGTTCATTCCATGTCTAGTAGTCTTAATGCTGTCCTTAAAAATCATGAAAGTCATACATAAAAGATGTAGTAATTTTTTATAGGATGTGCATTTGTTTTTGCATCAAATAATTTCACTAAAATTGAAGATGTTGTAATTAAAGTTATATTATTAACCTGATTTTCATGTTATGGGTTAAAAAATGTTCTATGAAACTCATTCTTGTCAAAATTTTGGAAGCTGTTCTTGTGTTCAGTGAGATTGAGTAAAATCTTACTAATCAAAGTGGTGTACTCATTTATACTGACAACTGTATATGTATATTCTGCGGAGATGAGAGTGTGTGTTTGTATGGTAGAGCTGTACATACGTCATAATGTGTTGTGTAGACTCTGGAAGGTAATATACTGTGTGATGTATAGGTCTGTGGGGGCATCATACTGTAGGAGGTTTGGGGGGACATCATACTGTGTGATTGGGGGGTCTCTGGGGCATCATACAGTGTGATGTAAACTGTAGGGGCATTATAATCTGTGTGGGGGATGTGTGATGCATCATACAGTTTAGAAATACTGTGGGGATCATGAAGGGTTGCCATACTGTGTGGGAAAACTAGTGGCTTAATTCGGAGCAGCATCTCTGTGTTGGGCCCATCGTAAAAGACTAGATTAGGTTAGGTACAGGGTTAGCATAAAATAAAAATTGCTGTATGTGGCTTTCTTAATTATCAAAGTTGGGAGTTAGGAGTTCTTTATGGACAGACCGAAGTCTACAGTATATAAAGAGCATGGTTATATTATATTGGACATACACCACATAGATTATAGTAGAAGAGCGGCATCTTGCAGCAATCATTGTACAATTGTGCAATCATTTCTAGAATCTTGAACTTTTCAGTTCAATTTTCTATAATGGGACTCTTCAGTCATCACCATTGACAAACTTCATTGGAAGAGATAATGATGATTGTTAGGCAGAAGGTCACATACATTTTCTGGCAGGTGAAACATTGTTCAAGATTCAAGCTTATCTATTTACACAAACCAACATGGATTGATATTGATCTGCTATGTGTGCCAAAACTAGGCTCGAATAATTTCTTTGCATTAGTTTGGACAGAGATAGAGAAATTCACCCACCGCTATGTATGGACCACTGATTTAGCACACAAATTGGATTTCTAGCAGTAAAGGTACCGTCACACTAAGCGACGCTCCAGCTATCCCACCAGCAGCCTGACCTGGCAGGGATCGCTGGAGCGTCGCTACACGGGTTGCAGGTGAGCTGTCACACAGGCAGATCTCACCAGCAACCAGTGACCAGCCCCCAGCCAGCAGCGACGCGTGGAAGCGATGCTGCGCTTGGTAACTAAGGTAAATATCGGGTAACCAACCCAATATTTACCTTGGTTACCAGCGCACACCGCTTAGCGCTGGCTCCCTGCACTCCTAGCCAGAGTACACATTGGGTTAATTACCCGATGTGTAGTCTGGCTATGTGTGCAGGGAGCCGGCAATGACAGCGTGAGAGCGGCGGACGCTGGTAACGAAGGTAAATATCGGGTAACCAAGGGAAGGGCTTCTTGGTTACCCGATATTTACATTGGTTACCAGCGTCCGCAGAAGCCGGCTCCTGCTGCCTGCACATTCAGTTGTTGCTCTCTCGCTGTCACACACAGCGATCTGTGCTTCACAGCGGGAGAGCAACAACTAAAAATGGTCCAGGACATTCAGCAACAACCGGCGACCTCACAGCAGGGGCCAGGTTGTTGCTGGATGTCACACACAGCAACATCACTAGCAACATCGCTTCTACATCACAAAAGTTGTACCTCAGCAGCGATGTTGCTAGCGATGTTGCTTAGTGTGACGGTACCTTAATAGTGACCAATGTCTTCTATATACCATAAGGCTTAGTCAATGTGTGAACTGTTAAATTCACTTATATATTGTGTGTATAATTATTAGGTGAGTATTTTGATCATATCATCCTTTTTATGCAGATTCTCTAAATCCAAGCTATGTAAACTTGATTACTTTGTGTAATGAGAATTATTAAGCAGCTTGTTTTCCACAGGCAAAATGGGCCAAAAAAAAACCAGATTTAACTGACTAAAAAATAAAATATTATGTTTTACAGATGATTGCAGCACTCTTTAAATTGCTATGGATTGTCATGGTCATGGGACCATTAAGCCTCTCCCTAACAGGGAAAATGCTGGGGTTGTTGTCTTCATCAGTGAGATGGGAGCATAGAGTGCATCAACTCCAACCACAAAGTTTGCCTTGACGCTGGCACTGACGACGTATGCCTTCATTGCATGCGCTACAGAGTTCTGTAGTGAATTCTGGGTGCATGTGCTCATTGTACAAAGAGGAATTAACATAGGCCCTCTGGTCCAAGCACTGCGGTCCCTGGGAATTGCCCCTTGGGTCAGAGTAAAGGACATTGAAGACTGTTTACAGCCCTGGGGCCAGAGGTTCCCTACCACTGCTTTAGATCAAAGCATATTGATGTGTTTGAATGACCCAGTCAAAGTCCAGACAGAAATCCCATTGAGAATCTGTGACAAGACATGAAAATTACTATTCACTGACGCCTCCATCTAATCTCACTGAGCTAGAGCTATTCTGCAAAGAAGAATGGGCAAAAATTTCAGCCTCTAGGTGCAAAGCTGTTAGGGACAAACCCCAAAAGACTGCAGCAGGACTTGTAATCCTATAAAGGATTGATTCAGGGGGCTGAATCCAAATTAATGTCACACTTTCCAATTTTTTAGATTTAGAATGTTAAAACACTTAGAAAACCATGTATCAGTTTGTAGTGTAATGTGAAAAAAATGTGGAAAAGTACACAGGGTATAGATATTTTTTATATACTGTAAATATATATATATTATATATATATATATATATATATATATATATATATATATATATATATATATATATATATATATATACAGTCAGGGCCAGAAATGTTTGGACAGTGACACAAGTTTTGTTACTTTAGCAGTTTACAAAAACATGTTCAGAAATACAATTATATATATAATATGGGCTGAAAGTGCACACTCCCAGCTGCAATATGAGAGTTTTCACATCCAAATCGGAGAAAGGGTTTAGGAATCATAGCTCTGTAATGCATAGCCTCTTCTTTTTCAAGGGACCAAAAGTAATTGGACAAGGGACTCTAAGGGCTGCAATTAACTCTGAAGGCATCTCCCTCGTTACCCTGTAATCAATGAAGTAGTTAAAAGGTCTGGGGTTGATTACAGGTGTGTGGTTTTGCATTTGGAAGCTGTTGCTGTGACCAGACAACATGCGGTCTAAGGAACTCTCAATTGAGGTGAAGCAGAACATCCTGAGGCTGAAAAAAAAGAAAAAATCCATCAGAGAGATAGCAGACATGCTTGGAGTAGCAAAATCAACAGTCGGGTACATCCTGAGAAAAAAGGAATTGACTGGTGAGCTTGGGAACTCAAAAAGGCCTGGGCATCCACAGATGACAACAGTGGTGGATGATCGCCGCATACTTTCTTTGGTGAAGAAGAACCCGTTCACAACATCAACTGAAGTCCAGAACACTCTCAGTGAAGTAGGTGTATCTGTCTCTAAGTCAACAGTAAAGAGAAGACTCCATGAAAGTAAATACAAAGGGTTCACATCTAGATGCAAACCATTCATCAATTCCAAAAATAGACAGGCCAGAGTTAAATTTGCTGAAAAACACCTCATGAAGCCAGCTCAGTTCTGGAAAAGTATTCTATGGACAGATGAGACAAAGATGAACCTGTACCAGAATGATGGGAAGAAAAAAGTTTGGAATAGAAAGGGAACTGCACATGATCCAAGGCACACCACATCCTCTGTAAAACATGGTGGAGGCAACGTGATGGCATGGGCATGCATGGCTTTCAATGGCACTGGGTCACTTGTGTTTATTGATGACATAACAGCAGACAAGAGTAGCCGGATGAATTCTGAAGTGTACCGGGATATACTTTCAGCCCAGATTCAGCCAAATGCCGCAAAGTTGATCGGACGGCGCTTCATAGTACAGATGGACAATGACCCCAAGCATACAGCCAAAGCTACCCAGGAGTTCATGAGTGCAAAAAAGTGGAACATTCTGCAATGGCCAAGTCAATCACCGGATCTTAACCCAATTGAGCATGCATTTCACTTGCTCAAATCCAGACTTAAGACGGAAAGACCCACAAACAAGCAAGACCTGAAGGCTGCGGCTGTAAAGGCCTGGCAAAGCATTAAGAAGGAGGAAACCCAGCTTTTGGTGATGTCCATGGGTTCCAGACTTAAGGCAGTGATTGCCTCCAAAGGATTCGCAACAAAATATTGAAAATACAAATATTTTGTTTGGGTTTGGTTTATTTGTCCAATTACTCTTGACCTCCTAAAATGTGGAGTGTTTGTAAAGAAATGTGTACAATTCCTACAATTTCTATCAGATATTTTTGTTCAAACCTTCAAATTAACCCCTTCAGCCCCCAGCCTGTTTTCACCTTAAAGACCCGGCCATTTTTTGCAATTTTGACCAGTGTCACTTTGACAGGTTATAACTCTGGAACACTTCAACGGATCCTGGCGATTCTGAGATTGTTTTTTCGTGACATATTGTACTTCATGTCAGTGGTAAATTTAGGCCGATATGTTTTGCGTTTATTTGTGAAAATTTCGGAAATTTAGCGAAAATTTTGAAAATTTTGCAATTTTCAAAATTTGAAATTTTATGCCCATAAATCTGAGAGATATGTCACACAAAAAAGTTACTAAATAACATTTCCCACATGTCTACTTTACACCAGCGCAATTTTTGAAAAAAAAAAAATTTCCGTTAGGAAGTTAGAAGGGTTCAAAGTTCATCACCAATTTCTCATTTTTCCAACAAAATTTACAAAAAAAAATTGTTTAGGTACCACATCACATTTGGAGTGATTTGAGAAACCTAGGCGACAGAAAATACCCAAAAGTGACCCAATTCTAAAATCTGCACCCCTCACTCTGCTCAAAATCACATCCAAGACGTTTATTAACCCTTTAGGAGCTTCACAGCAACCAAAGCAATGTAGACGAAAAAATGAAAATTTTACTTTTTTAACACAAAAATGTTACTTTAGCCATAAAAATTAGTATTTTCACAAGGGTATCAGGAAAAATGCATCATAAAATGTATCGTGCATTTTCTCCTGAGTACGCAGATAGCCCATATGTGGTGGTAATCAAATGTTTGGGCACACAGCAGGACTCGGAAGGCAAGGAGCGCCATTTGAATTTTTGAGTGCAAAATTAGCTGCACTCATTAGCGGACGCCATGTCGGGTTTGAAGACCCCCTGAGGTGCCTAAACAATGGAGCTCCCCCACAAATGACCCCATTTTGGAAACTAGAGCCCTCAAATATTTTTTCTAGATGTTTGATGTGCACTTTGAACCCCTGGGGGCTTCACAGAAGTTTATAACGTTGAGCCGTGAAAAGAAAAAAAAATTTTTTTACCACAAAACTGTTGCTTCAACCAGGTAGCTTTTTTTATCACAAGGGTATCAGGAAAAAATGCACCATAAAATTTATGGTGCATTTTTTCCTGAGTACGCAGATACCCCATATGTGGTGGAAATCAAATGTTTGGGCGCACGGCAGGACTCGGAAGGCAAGGAGCGCCATTTCACAGCAAAATTGGTTGGAATTGTTAGCGGACGCCATGTTTCATTTGGAGACCCCCCTGAAGTGCCTAAACAATGGAGCTCCCCCACAATTGACCCCATTTTGGAAACTAGACCCCTCATGGAATTTATCTAGTTGTTTAGTGAGCACTTTGAACCCCTGGAGGCTTCACAAACGTTTGTAATGTTCAGCCGTGAAAATATTTTATTCTTTTTTTTACCACAAAATTGTTTTTTCAAACAGGTAGCTTTTTTTTCCACAAGGGTATCAGGAAAAAATGCACCATAAAATGTATTGTGCAATTTCTCCTGAGTACGACGATACCTCATATGTGGTGGAAATCAATTGTTTGGGCGTACGGCGGGGCTCAGAAGAGAAGGAGCGCCATTTCACAGTAAAATTGATTGGAATTATTAGCAGACGCCATGTTTCATTTGGAGACCCCCCTGAGGTGCCTAAACAATGGAGCTCCCCCACATGTGATCCCATTTTGGAAACTAGACCCCCCCCCATACAAAAAAAATTAGTTTGGCGAAATAAAAAATACAGACATCAGTAAAAAAAAAAAAAAGGGCGCCTGCCACTAAGACCAGTGCCAAACGTGAGAGCAATGCACGAGTCTCGCATCGCATCATCCACTGCAGTCTGGAAGCGAGCAACTGCGCTGGATAATGCGATGCGAGAGGGCGGGGCGGCAGATGAGAAAGGGTGCAGCGGATGGAAGATGGGAAAGGGCGCAGCGGGTGGAGGAGCGGCAGAGGATGGGAAAGGGCGCAGCGGATGGATGATGGGAAATGGCGCAGCGGATGGATGGGAAATGGCGCAGCGGATGGATGGGTAATGGCGCAGCGGATGGAGAAGCGGCAGAGGATGGGGGGGAAGGCGAGATGGGGATACCTACCTTACAGGATGGATCTAGGCAGCAGGATCACAGCAGACAGAAGAGGCAGCAGATGAAGGAGGCAACAGATCGAGGAGGGTGAGAGGGGGCAGTAGATGGAAAATGGGAGAGAGCAGGCAGCAGATCGGGGAGGGGGGCAGAGTCTGATGCGAGAGAGAGATGGCACATGTAGGGGAAGGGAGGGGGGCTTGCAGCACATGTAGGGGGAGGGAGGGGGGCTTGCAGCACATGTAGGGGGAGGGAGGGGGGCTTGCAGCACATGTAGGGGGAGGGAGGGAGGCTTGCAGCACATGTAGGGGGAGGGTGGCTGGCTTGCAGCACATGTAGGGGAGGGTGGCTTGCAGCACATGTGCTGCAAGCCAGCCACCCTCCCCCCACATGTGCTGCAAGCCAGCCACCCTCCCCCCACATGTGCTGCAAGCCAGCCACCCTCCCCCCACATGTGCTGCAAGCCAGCCACCCTCCCCCCACGTGGGGGGAGGGTGGCTTGCAGCACATTGAGGGATAGGTGGTGTGGCGATGGAGAAGGGGCAGCCGATGATGGCGGCGGCGGCCGCCGCCGATCGGGGGCAGCAGCGGCTGAAAAAGGTGGGTGCGACGACGGCGGGGACAGTGGCGAGCATGGCGGCGGGGACGGCGGTGGATCGGGAGCGGCGGCGGGGGCAGCGGTGGAGCGGGAGCATGGCGGCGGGGACGGCGGTGGATCGGGAGCGGCGGTGGGGACAGCGGTGGAGCGGGAGCATGGCGGCGGAGACAGCGGTGCAGCGGGAGCATGGCGGCGGGGACGGCGGTGGATCGGGAGCGGCGGCGGAGACAGCGGTGCAGCGGGAGCATGGCGGCGGGGACGGCGGTGGATCGGGAGCGGCGGCGGAGACAGCGGTGCAGCGGGAGCATGGCGGCGGGGACGGCGGTGGATCGGGAGCGGCGGCGGGGACAGCGGTGCAGCGGGAGCATGGCGGCGGAGACAGCGGTGCAGCGGGAGCATGGCGGCGGGGACGGCGGTGGATCGGGAGCGGCGGCGGGGACAGCGGTGGAGCGGGAGCATGGCGGCGGAGACAGCGGTGCATCGGGAGCATGGCGGCGGGGACGGCGGTGGATCGGGAGCGGCGGCGGGGACAGCGGTGCAGCGGGAGCATGGCGGCGGAGACAGCGGTGCAGCGGGAGCATGGCGGCGGGGACGGCGGTGGATCGGGAGCGGCGGCGGGGACAGCGGTGCAGCGGAAGCATGGCGGCGGAGACAGCGGGAGCATGGCGGCGGGGACGGCGGTGGATCGGGAGCGGCGACGGGGACAGCGGTGGAGCGGGAGCATGGCGGCGGAGACAGCGGTGCAGCGGGAGCATGGCGGCGGGGACGGCGGTCGATCGGGAGCGGCGGCGGGGACAGCGGTGCAGCGGGAGCATGGCGGCGGGGACAGCGGTGCATCGGGAGCAAGGCGGCGGGGACAGCGGTGAAGCGGCAGCAGCGGCGGGGCGATCGGAGACAGCGGCGGTGAAGCGGGAGCAGCGGTGGGGACAGCGGTGAAGCGGGAGCAGCGGCGGGGCGATCGGGGACAGGGGCGAGCGGCGGGGCGATCGGGGACAGGGGCGGGCGGCGGGGACAACAACTTACCGCTCTCCTCGGCTTCTAGGGACGATCACAGGCCGCAGATCCACATTGATTGGAGAGAGCGGTCACAAGACCGGTCTCTCCAATCAGAGCTGGGGGCGGGTGAAGCATCGATCACCCAGCTCCAGCCAATGGCCAGTGCTACAGCAGCACTGATCAGGGCTGGATTTCAATGTTCCAGCCATTTTCAATGGCTGGAACATTACAGTGGCTGTAATTGGCTGAGCGGCGTTCGTCAGCCAATCACAGCCTCTGTAGGTTCGGGGAGGAGGCACCACCCCTCCTGACGTCAGGCAGAGGTCCCCTCCTTCCCGAATCCACCGTTTAAGTAAATAAATTTCACTCCCCGGGGCTCCGGGACCGCGATTTCGCCAGGACGTACTGAGTACGTCATGGGTCGTTTAGCACCATGTCACCATGACGTACTCAGTACGTCCAAGGTCGTTAAGGGGTTAAAAGTTACAATCTGCACTTGAATTCTGTTGTAGAGGTTTCATTTCAAATCCAATGTGGTGGCATGCAGAGCCCAACTCGCGAAAATTGTGTCACTGTCCAAATATTTCTGGACCTAACTGTATATATATGGGCTTGCATCAAATACCATTTTTCACCTTTTTGAAATGGGATTACTGCTATTTTTTATTTTAAAATAAATACACTGACTGATAATCAGACATATGTGCAAAATATTCTTCACTTCATAGGTTTTAGGGTATGAGGAGGAAACAAATGCCAGGCTTTTCTGTCCTTGGTAGAAACACCAGGTACGGCAATTGTGAACTAATTTTGCTGTATAGATAGATTTGTTAAAAAAAAAAAAAGATTAGAAAGCAGACAAGTAATAATATGGAAGAAACCAAATGCCCAAGTTTAAAAGATGAAGGATCAGATAAACGATCACAGATTATTAGCGCCACTGATGAGTGAGTACTACCATGTTCAGGTGCCTGGTAATCATAATGAGCAGTTGGATGCTCAGATGGGTGCGACTCGAGTACCTGAGTATAATGTATGTCAATGGGGGACACAAAACATTTTTCTGGGAAATCTTTTAGAAAAATACTTGAGTTCC
Source organism: Anomaloglossus baeobatrachus (assembly GCF_048569485.1). Taxonomy (NCBI): domain Eukaryota; kingdom Metazoa; phylum Chordata; class Amphibia; order Anura; family Aromobatidae; genus Anomaloglossus; species Anomaloglossus baeobatrachus. Next base: position 545,075,214 of record NC_134355.1, on the reverse strand, counting down.
CCCTTGACCTCCATTATACTTGGGTACTCGAGTCGCACCCATCTGAGCATCCAATTGCTGGTTACGAGTACCAAGCACCCAAGCATGGTAGTGACTCATTATGAGTACCGAGCACCCGAGCATGGTAGTGCTCACTCATCTCTAGTTTTTACGAGTACCGAGCACCCGAGTATGGTAGTGCTCACTCATCTCTAGTTTTTACGAGTACCGAGCACCCGAGCATGGTAGAGGTCACTCATCTCTAGTCATTACGAGTACCGAGCACCCGAGCATGGTAGAGCTCGCTCATCTCTAGTCATTACGAGTACTGAGCACCTGAGCATGGTAGTGCTCGCTCATCACTAGTCATTACAAGTATTGAACATCTGAGCATGGTAGTGCTTATTCATCTCTAGTCATTACAAGTACTGAGCACCTGAGCATGGTAGTGCTCACACATCACTTGTCATTACGAGTACTGAGCACCCGAGCATGATAGAGCTCACTCATGACTAATTATCTTATTATTTGGACAACATCATATATACTAAGATTTTGCAGCAGTTATCTATAGTGAGGATAAGTAAATTATCTGGATAGAAGATATTTTCTATTTCAATGGTTTATATAAGCCAATGCTTTATAATCTTACAATTGTCCATATGAATAAAATATTTTTTTTATAATAGAAATGATGACATTATATAGTATAAAATCTCCAGATAAACACATTTGGTAAATTGTTTTTACAAGTCAGATATCAAAGTTTCTGCTGATAGGAATCGGAATGTTAAGAGGAAAAACCTTGAAATGTACATGTATGTATGGCCAGCTTTCCTTCCCTTGACTTTCGTACGGCTTCATACAAATACATTATTCACAGACCACTGGCAGGTCTGTACTTACAACCCATAAAAGATTAAATATATTATTACTGTCATTTCGAGTCATTGCCTGGAATACATACAATTGAGATTGTTACCAGAGTACACTTACTGAATGAGTTACTCTGATTCTATTCATTGCTGTGGAATCTATGAAAATCAGTCTCCGCTTTGCAGACGTCCAATAATAAATGTCTTTTACAATAAAATCCAGACATGATGTAATGTACATTTGAATTAATAGTTGCTTTTACTTCTCTGATATAAGTTCACTTGATAAGATAGAAATAGCAATGAAAACCTTTTTATCCAAGAACATTAATAATGAACACGTCAAGTTCCATCCTACCTGCAAACGGAACTGGGGCATCTTTGTCCAACGCAACCAAAGGAGGATCCAAAATAACTGTGTCATTGTTTTCGGTGATAACTCCATGATACGATGTTTCAATCCACGGTTTGTGCTTGTTCACTAAAAGGAAAAAAAATAGAACTTCACACATCCTGTTAAAACTTTATAAGCCAGACACATGGATAAATATGGCGATCAAAACAGTGGCTGGCGGAAGTAAAAACAAGTGATGAATGTCGAGTGGAAAAAGAGGATCAGATAGCCTTAAAGAGCGTGAAACTCTCACTTTCACATTTCTGCTTTCAGTCAACAAAGTACAGTGCCTGCCACTCTGGATGCTTGTGTCGGTAGGACTTTAACTTACATAGCAAATAAATTTAATGGGAACCTGTCACCAGATTTGAAGCCTATAAGCTGCGGCCACAGTGGGCTCTTATATACAGCATTCTAACATGCTGTCCATAAGAGCCCAGGCCGCTGTGTAGAACATAAAAATCACTTTATAATACTTACCCCAACAGTTGCTGCGGTAGAGTTGGGTCATACCGGCGTCTCCGTTCTCCAGTGCCGGTGCCTCCTTTTTCGACCATCTTTGTCGTCCTTCTGAGCCGGGGTGTATGACGCGTCTCACATCTTCCACATTCGCCGGCATTGAGGTCCTGCGCAGGCGCACTTTGATCTGCCCCGAACAGGGCAGATCAAAGTATTGTAGTGTGCCTGAGCGGGATCGGCAATTGTGTATGACGTAGGACGCATCATGCACATAGGCTTCAGAAGAAGGTCGAAGATAGCCGAAAGAGGAGGCGCTGGCACCGGAGAATGGAGACGCACATATGGCCCAACTCCACCGCAGCGACCGTTTTGGTAAGTATTGTAAAGTGATTTTTATGTTCTACACAGCAGCCTGGGCTCTTATACACAGCATGTTAGAATGCTGTATATAAGAGCCCACTGGTGGTGGCCGCAGCTTATAGGCTCCAAATCTGCTGACAGGTTCCCTTTAATCCTATCAACAATCTCTTCCCCAGCATAAAGAATTGGCAAGGTTATATATAGATGTGCTAAGGTTCTTTTCCTTTTGCCTTATAAGTAAGTTAACTTAAAAATCTTAAAAGTTATTTAATGAAAATTTACAAGTATATCAGCTTTGTATAACCTAAACTTAAAACTTAAAACCACCACCCCTCCTCCTATCCCAGTCCTGCAAGTGATTCCTCCTTTTTCTTCCAACTATTTTCATAGGGGACAGCAATACTATTGGGGCAGAAAAGTGAGGAGCAGCAACCACAGACAAATGTGAAGTATTGACGATAAGTGAATATAAGAGCTTAAAGTGAACCTGTCACCAGATTTTTCATGTGTAAATTAAGATTACCACCTTTAGATGCATCTGTGCTATATGCCATAAAGGTGTATGTTATACCCTAACTCCCTGTATATAACCCCCAAAAACGTTTTTATATTCTCCTGTGCTGTATGTAAATCTATGTGGTCCAGTCTGATAGGCGCCCTCACTGCAGCATCTATCCCGCCTCTCTGCCGCTGATTGACATCCTTTTCCTTTAATTGACATGGATGATGCCTCCTGCATCATCCATGCTGGGGAAAATCTCATACCTGCGCATAGAGATTGCTGGCTCAAGCATGCGTGCATTGCTCTGTTCTACTGCGGGCAGATCCTAAAATATAAATGAGCATGCGCAAGCCAGTGATGTATCTGAACAGGCATTAGATTACACCTGGCTATGTCGTCATCCACATAACTAGGGAAACCAGGCTTCCTTTAAGTTTTTTCTTAGCCATTTCCCAATTGTCAAAATCCAGTAAAATTAAAGCTGACTGGCCACTCAGCCTCCTTTTTGCTTGATTAACATGAAACAAATAGTCCAAAATTTTGATTCCATTGTATTGACAAATATTAGCAAACAAAATAAGTTTGTCTAGATTACTTCGCTCCTCTCTATATGAATCTCTAAAATGTCAATCTGTAGTCTCATAACAAACCTTAAAGAGAGCAACCCAGCAGGATTTTCATATATAAAGTAAAGCCAGTGCTATACTGGTGCTAGGATGGAGAATGTAAGCATAGCTTTTGTTCTTAGATTAGATATTTTATTTCAGAAATATGTGCAAGTAAAGTTCCAGCAATGCGCTACTATTTGATTGACAGGTGCAACAGGGGCAGGAATATTTGGGCCGATTCTTGCTATCTATTCCTGCCCCTGTCTGTTTGCCTGCGCCAATATTAACGTCTATGATGGTGACAGGGGTAGGAAGGCCAGGCAGCAGACAGGGTTGGGAATAGATAGCAAGACACGATCCAAATATTCCCTTCCTGTTGCACCTGTCAATCAAATAGCAGTGCTTTGCTGGAACTTTACTTGTACATATTTCTGAAATAAAACATTCAATCTCAAAACAAAACGTATGTTTACATTCAGCATCCTAGCCCCAGTATAGCACTGGCTTTACTTTATATATGAAAATCCTGATGGTTGGTTTCCTTTAATATAAATATTGTATTTTATTTCCTATAACATATTTTAACATGTATTGTTTTTTAAAATATCTGAAAATATATAATACTGCAGATACATGCTATACAGTATTTCACATTATTGGGAAACTAGTTTTAGTATTTCACAAGTCACCCTGGACATAAGGCAGCTGAGACTTCTTTTTTTCAATCACACCACCTAAAACCATCAGCACCTCAGGGTGGAAAGCTCAATAGGTTTGAATGTAATGTAAATCAAATTGTGTATCACTGACAGAGAGCTGAGGGCTTTTAAAAGATAAGGAATAGTGTCTATTCCTAGTGTTTCAATCCAAAAGCCTGAGATTGAACCAAATATACTCACACATCGATCTGAGAAACGAAATGTGAGCTATACATGAATGTTTTCATTTTTATTCTCTCTATTATTCTTCTGAAATCTGGAGAGATTTGAAGGAGCACTTTTTGAGAAGGACATTAGAACTGTTCAGTGAAAAATCCAATAACATAATATACAGACTAGACTAGAACAGGATGATAGAAGAAGAATACTAATAAATGAGCGCGGTCCAGCACTCATACCTATGGTGAGCAAAGAACTCACATTCCGTAAGTGGATGCGTTAGGATTTAAGTTACTCTAATTTTAGACCATTAACAAATCTGGATTTGGGTGTAGATTTTGCTGCAGATTTGCCTGTTGTGGAAAATTATTGTATTATTATTATTATTATTATTATTCATTATTATAGTACCATGAGTATTATGGCGCTTTACATGTGAAAAGGGCATAGGTAATAGAGACAGTACAATAATCCTAAACAATACAAAGCACAGACAGGTACAGGAGGAGAGAGGTCCCTGCCCGTGAGGGCTCACAGGACCCCGCCCACGAGGGCTTACAGTCTACAAGCTGTATGTATGTTTCTTTCCATAGAGTAAACAGCATCAACAAGAAACAGTGTATCTTCATTATAGGAAAAGGTAAAGAAAAGTTGTAACTCAAGAGAACTTGAGCAATTCCTAATTGCTTATATGCATCCTCATCTTCTCTTTATACCTCCATTAAGACCACCCGTATTATGCAATCTTTTCTTTCCACCACTCCATCACCCTGACCCTCATCCCTTTTGACATATCCAGTTGCGGATATTGGTGCAAACTGTGCAGCCGCACAAGGGTCCCAGAAGTAAGAGGCCACCTCTACCACCAAAGCAGGTGGCATTATGCATTATGAGGAGCTATTGGTCTTCACAGGGCCCAGATATTGTTCTTGCACATGAGACCTCTTCTGTCTGGGTCCGCCAGTGGACATCTCAGTGAGTTTTCAGGGCAATCAGTGTCTTATTTAATAACTATTCCATTTGTAACACAACAGTTCCATTTGTGACCATAACTTCTACCTAAACTACAATGTAACGTCCTGTAAATGAAATGTCTGTGAATAGACATTTGGTGAAGGCTGCACTGAGTGTTCTCTTTTAGCTCTGACACTTTTGCTCACTGAGTTGATTTTTCAGCTGCCTAATTGTATTTTCCTTAACAGTCTCACAGGATCAATATACCATCATGTCACACTTTTTTTCTATGTTCTCTACAATACATCACTATTGGGTAACTTCAGATCAGCCCTCTATGAAGTACATTTAGATGGATTCCATCAGCTCTGTATTGAACATATTTACTTGTGACATTACTATGAACCCTTTCAAACCAGTGCCAGATGATTGGCCAAGCAGATAATAATCCTGCTGCCGAAGTCCTAAATTACTCTTTATTGTTGCACCTTTACTGGGAGAGAATGAGCTGAGATATTATGATGGTGAATGCACCTATGACATTGATGTGCTGCAACAGAAGGGACACAATAAAACCCAATGAATCTGAGAGAATAGGAATGACCGAGCACATTGGCTGTATACAGAGCTTTCCAGTTAATGGAAGCTATTATAATATTAAATAGTGGATGGTTTCTCAAAAAGGTGATGTACTTGGCAAATGGAAATGTTACAATATACTTGCAGTTTTAGGTAATGAGCATCAGCTTGGTGGGTTTTAAATCTTTGAAAATATGTCCCTTATGAAATATTCAGACATCCATGACGCACAAACTATATGTGGGATTCCTGATCCAAAGTTAATAGCCTCATAGACATATTTGAGGCTGCCAGGCTTAAGCCAGAAGAACTGCAGAAAGTCCTGGAATCATGACCATGCCTGGACCACTACAAACAGATGTGTGAATGTGGCCTTAGGGGTACTTTGCACGTTGCGACATCGCTACTGTGATATCGTCGGGGTCAAATCGAAAGTGACGCACATCTGGCGCTGGTAACGACATCGCAACGTGTAAAGCCTAGATGCGCCGATAAACGATCGCAAAAGCGTCGAAAATCGGTGATCTGTGTAGCGTCGGTCATTTTCGTAATGTCGCACCAATAGGAGATACGATGTTGTTGCTCGTTCCTGCAGCAGCACACATCGCTGTGTGTGAAGCCGCAGGAGCGAGGAACATCTCCTTACCTGCCTCCATCGGCTATGCGGAAGGAAGGTGGTGGGCGGGATGTTTACGTTCCGCTCATCTCCGCCACTCTGCTTCTATTGGCCGCCTGCCGTGTGACGTCGCTGTGATACCGCACGACCCGCCACCACGTCGCATGGCAGGTAAGTGCGTGTGTAGCTGCCGTAGTGATAATGTTCGCTAAGGCAGCTATCACAAGATATCGCATGTGTGTCGGGGGCGGGTACTATTGCGCTCGGCATTGCTAGCCGATGCTAGAGATGTCGCAACGTGCAAAGTACCCCTTAGACTTACCACTTATCTAATTGTATACTGAACTTAAAAACTAATGGAATGAACTTGAAATAGTCCTCAAACTCTCATACAAAGGATTTTGTTGTTCTTTCACCAGGTTATTAATCTTGATAGGCAAATACTTGGTGTTATTGGAATCTATGAAAAAAATGATCAGATTATAGTAGTCCATAGAATGAAAAGGAGACTAAAGCCTGCTTTACATGTTGCAATTTCGCATACGATTTCGTATGCGATTTGCAATGCCCCCATCGTATGTGTGGCATGTTCAACTTGTTGAACGTGCCGCACATACGAGTAACCCCCGTCACACATACTTGCCCGTCCATACGACCTCGCTGTGGGCGGCGAACGTCCACTTCCTGGAGTGGGAGGGATGTTCGGTGTCACAGCGACATCACACGACAGCAGGCCAATAGAAGTGGAGGGGCAGAGCTAAGCGGGACGTAAACATTCCGCCCACCTCCTTCCTTCCGCATTGTGGGCCAGGAGCCGCAGGACGCTGGTAAGATCTGTTCGTCGTTCCCGGAGTGTCATACACTGCGATGTGTGCTACCCCGGGTACGATGAACAATCTAACGTGCAATTCTAGAGACAGGTACGATGTGTATGCGATGAACGTTTTAACATTCAATCGCCATCGCACGTACCTGTCACACACTGCAATGTACTTACAATGCCGGATGTGCGTCACTTACGACGTGACCCCGCTGACACATTGTAAGATACATTGCAGCGGGTAAAGCGGGCTTAACTGCTGGCATGTCTACCATCTATCGCACAGAGAGGGAAGAAAAGATCCTGCTTCCCTATCATTGAAGCACGTCTTTAGAAGCAGCACTAGAATGAAAAACATTGTTAAGCATAAGGCTACATTCACACTTCTGTTTTCCACCAGTCACAATCCGTTTTGTGACTGATGGGACGGATGCTTCGTATATAGTGCTAAATTAGATGCGACAGACGCTTGTGAAACAACGGATTCCATTGTTGTTTAGTTTTTTTATATGTTTAGCCGGGAAAGGTTATTCGCGATTCGAGAGGAGAGAGAGAGAGATCGTGACCAGAAGTTCTTTTCTGCTAGATCTGGGCATGCCCAGAAGAAACAGATGGATCCGTGGCCAGATTGCGTCATTCCATGGATAGCGACGGATTCCACCGCCCATTGGTTTCCATTATAACACACGACAGATGCCGACGCAGCTGTCAGCATCCGTTTTTTTGACGATGGAAAAAAACGTTACATTCAGCGTTGCTCCCGTCTGATAGTCAGTCAATAAATGACTGATCCATCGTGTGGCAGATGCAACGCAAGGCCAACCGTCGCAATCCACCGCTCATACAAGTCTATGGGAAACAGAGGAATCCGCCAAATCATTTATGACGGATTGCATTGTTTCTCAAAGCGGCAGATTACCACTGATAGAAAATAGCAGAAGTGTGAATGTAGCCTAACTGAGCAGTGTAGCTATGAATCTAGGCCTGGAGTGCTTCTTTCTCTCTGTTTTCATATGATATATCATGCTCTCCATCCTCTCCATAGACTTCTAATTTTTCTCTTTTCATCTTGTCATCTTGTAGCTATAGTTTTATGAAATTTGAACTATGCAATTGTCTTTCCATCTGGTGATACCACCATCTTATCATGTGACTCATTTTTAACCTTTTGTCTTTCCATGTATCAATAAAATATCTATTTACTTGATTTGATTTGCAATTAAGGGCCCCTTTTTTGTAGATTTTATAGACCTCTATGGATAGAGTATAACCTGTTATCTCAGTTAAGCTAAAAAACAGTCTTTTCTCTGGGGAGGGCTCTTACCAGTGATATAACAGTGAATAGGTCTGGATATAGTAGGTAGAGGAAATTAACTTGATGTGGTGAACGAGACATTTCTCTCTAAGGGTACGTGCCCATGATCAGGACCCACTGCATCCTGAATGCGGCGGCTCCTGACCTGCATAGCCGCAGTGTCCTCCGCAGGAGAATGCAGGAAACGGCAGCTGCTTATGCCACAATCAGGGTTCGGGGTGTTGCGGTCTATTGCTTGTATTCTCCCTAGGCAGGATGTTTGCGACTTTGCAGCAAGAATTGACATGCTTGTGGCTCGGAAATCTGCACCGCAGGTCAGTTTTCACTGTGGGCTGTACATGCCCAGTGGGTGTGGGATTTCTAGAAATCCCATCCACTGTGCTTGTACTGTAGCAAAAATACGCTGGGTCCAAAATGCTGCAAACACTGATCGTAAGCACACACCCCTAATAAGATTCATTACATAATTGAGCTTCACTCTTACTTGATTTTTGAATAATACTTTTATAATCACAGTTTAAACAGTTTCAATTTTGATTTAAATTTAAATTCTTTACTTATGACTTTTCAATGATTTGGACTGTCAATAGACAAAGGAGCAAATAAATTGCTGAACATTTCAGAGGAACATTTGGAATACGCTAAGATGGCAGATCAGAAAATGTCCTAGAAATATTTTAATGATCAAAATATTAAACTGAAGTGTACTCACTTATTTTAGCTGTTCTACATGGAACTACTGTTGCCAGACAAATATGCCATAAGCTTACCATAGATTAGATGCAGAAGATTGGCACTCAAGATCAATGTGAATAGTGGTTTTTATTGTGAAGAAATTGAAGGACCAGCACAAGCACAGAAATTTCAGTCAAAAGACCTTCATCACTGTGCATGCAGAGGTTCCTTAGAAAGTGTAGTAGCACAGTGAGCAGTGTAGCTGGGTATGACCTGGTGTCCAAAGCTGTCTATGTGGTCCTACAAGTTCATCACAATAAAAAACACTATTCACATTGTTCTCGAGTGCAATTTTCTACATCTACTTGAGACAGTTTTGGACCCTACTTGTGCACCACCCCAGAAGTGCCGTGTGCATCAACTCAATAAGCTTAGTATATACATGGGGGAACATCACACCAGGCCCAGAAATCAAATGGGTGCGTTCCTTCAGTTGGATAAATGTCTAGAAAAGATACCAAAATAAAAAATCATAAGTGAAAAAAGAAAACAGGAATCAAAGTAGTTGCAAAGTGATGATAAATTATAATCCATGGGTTGTAACATTTTTTGCTACATAATTGAAAGTAGTATCATAATAGAATTGAATTATAACTGTGTCATGATCCATGCCGGTGTCTGCCACTGTGGTATCAGCTCCGGCCTGGTCATGTCAGGGGTTAGTTTCTCCCTGCCTCGTTCTGGTTTCTGGGATGCTATATCTGGGTGCTGCACCTCTGGTTCAATGCCAGCAATAGTCTATGTCTCATAGTTTGTGTAGCTGGCTCTGTTGAGGTACTCAATCTGTCCTGTTGTGCACTCTCTCCCACCTAACCTGTGTCTGTCTCTCCCCCCCGGCCCTGTCCCGCTTGTCATACCTTTGTTTGTAGTTTGGACTTCCCAGTACATGACTTACGCTCCCGTCCCTGACTTGGGTCTGTGTCTCTCTTCGGCTTTCTCTATTAGCGTTCAGCTCCTGACCCCTTTCCTTGCTTCTGACTATGTTTGTACACCCCTTGTACATTATTTTGACTTCCTGTTGCTGACTTGGCTCTCTGACTACTCCACTGCCACCTTGTGGTGACTTTGCTGTACTACTCCGGGTCATGTCTTAGTACAGTGTGATGTTACTCTGCTGCCATCTTGTGGTGACTCCGCAATACTACTCCGGGCCACGTCCTTGTGCAGTGTGACAGACTGTAGATGGAAATTTCTAAAATAATGTTTGATCATGAAAAGCCCCTATAAGATTTACACTGTATACAGCTGAGAAGGTTTATCTACAGTTTTCAACATAGACAGATGATTCACATTTTGATTTTTTTTTTTACATCCAGCCATCTAGATATCATGTAGCCCTTGGCGTTGAAAGGAAACTTAGTTGTTTCATTTCTAAAGCCACCTTTGGCCAATTTCCAACATTTCTTATTTTCTTAATTCACCAACTTTGACTTTTACCTTGTTAAATTATATCTCATTTTCACACAGATCTGATTACAAAATCCTTTTGTTTTAGCTCTAATTATTTTAGCTAATTTGTTCAGTTTGGTGTTTAACTACCGGATCCAATTCTCCAAACACTGAATTTTGCCTCCAATTATCCTCCACTGGCTGTAAATCTTCTAAATAAAATTCATCCTGACCTAAAGCATATCTGCTTTTCTAGTAAAAGTGCTTCAAATGAGAGAGATTTGCAATAAAGTTTAATTTCATGCTTTTTATTGCAAAATGTTTGGAACAATGAATGGTAATTACATATTTTACACTTCATTCACCGCAAACAGACCATTTGTTTTTCATAAGTCTAGCAAAAAAAATGCATGCTGTCAGCTATACATTTCTGGTAGAAGTATTCTTGCAATTCCCTTGTGAACATTAAAAGATCATCTTTGAATATCTCTTTGTGCAATGACTGTCACATGAAAGTAAAGGCACCAATATTTTTTATATTAAAAATCTAAATGTTTGAGATCTGAGTATAATAAGCAGATTTTATGAACAATTTGTCCAAAATGGAAATTGTGTATAATTTTCATGCCATTTTAATTTATCATTTTATGGATAAGATAACATCTAGTTTCGTCTGTCTAGCAACTAGGAACAGATGAAAAACATAAAATGACCTAGATATGCCCATTGGAGTGCACAGAAAACAGTGACTACCAATTCTTTAAAGCCCATACACATTACACTATTGTCGGCAAAACCCACCGATAATGAAGGGTTTGGCCGATAGCATAATGTTTATGGGGGCACCAGCAGACTAATGGTCAAGAGAGATGTCGATCCTGCATATCCGATTTCAGGCTGGTGTGTTACATTGTTCTCCATAAGGTAAGATGCGCGCAGACATGTGATTTGGCAACTTTCTCATAGCAAACACAACAGCACTCGTGAACGCTCTTGTGTACAGAAGTGTTGGCTGGGTTTTCTCTCTGCCAAATGATCAGACATCTAAAGTGAATGGCCAGCCTTAACATTTCTACAGGATTAAAGAGTCAAAATGATGGCTATGTCATCTTTAACTTTAGTAGACTTAATATAGGTGATTATAGTACTGGACCACAGGGGAAGAAGTGAATCTCTGCAGGAATGGGAACCTCACCACTCACATGGTGAGTGAACTAATCTGATTCCCCATCCTTCACCAAACATGAACATCATTGAGCATGTTTGGGGTAGGATGAAAGAGAAAGCTTGGAAGATAAAACCAAAGAATCCAGATAAACTCTTTCCCCGTCTGCCTGTCTCTTTCTTTGTCTGTCTCTATCTCTATTTATTTCCCCATCTGTCTCTCTCCAGGTCTATCTCTTTCCCAGGTCTGTCTCTTTCCCCGTCTGTCTCCCCGCTTCTTTGTCTGTGTCTTTTCCTGTCTGTCTCTTTCCCTGTCTGCTTGTCTTTGTCTGTTTCTATTTCTCTGTCTCTTTCCCCATCTGTCTCTATCAAGGTATGTGTCTTTCCCCATCTATCTTTGTCTGTCTCTCTGGCTGTCTCCTCCTTCCCTGTCTGCCTGTCTCTGTCCCTGTCTTTATGTCTGTCTGTCTCTTTCTCCATCTGTCTCTTTCCAGGTCTGTCTCTCTTTTTCACCATCTGTCTCTTTCACCGTTTGTCTCAGTCTGTCTCTTTCCCTGTCTGTCTCTATCTCTCTGTCTCTTTCCCTGTCTGTCTCTCTCTATCCGTCTCCCCACCGCCATCTTATTACCTCACATGTAAGCTTCTTATACTATGAATGTCTTTTGTTCCTATAGCAACCACTCACAGCTTCTACTAATAACCTGTAGTTCCAGGCTCCATTTACTTTAATGAAGGCATGTTTTTTGGAGAGTAACTGTAAAGCGCGGGGTTACATTTTCCTGTCAAAACATAGTCTACGATGTTCCCTGGGTCACATGAGGTGTCTGTGCAAAATTTCGTGATTGTAAATGCGACGGTGTGGATACACTTTTCGTTTCACTTTTTCCCCATTATGTAGATAGGGGCAAAATTGATTGGTAAACTGGAACGCGCGGTGTTAAAATTTCTCCTCACAACATAGCCTATGACGCTCTCGGGGTCCAGACGTGTGAGTGTGCAAAATTTTGTGATTGTAAATGCGACGGTGTGGATACACTTTTCGTTTCACTTTTTCCCCATTATGTAGATAGGGGCAAAATTGATTGGTAAATTGGAATGCGCGGGGTTAAAATTTCACCTCACAACATAGAGGACACTCTCGGGGTCCAGACGTGTGAGTGTGCAACATTTTGTGGCTGTAGCTGCGACGGTACAGATGCCAATCCCGGACATACATACACACACACATACATACACACATTCAGCTTTATATATTAGATTATATATATATATATATATATATATATATATATATATACACACACTAGCTGTACTTCCCGGCTTCGCCCGGGTTAATAACTGCTGTTAACAAAATAGCATGTATTAACAAAAATGTATTCTGCACACAAAACCACAAAACGAATAGATAGAAATGCAATTATAATGTCTGTCTCCCCCTCTGTACATATCTCTCTGTCTCTATCTCTTTGTCTGTCTGTCTCTTTCCCTGTCTGCCTCTGACTGTCTGTCTCTTTCTCCGTCTGTCTATCTGTCTCTTTCCCTGTCTGTCTACCTCTGTCATTTTTCCTGTCTGTCTCTTTCCCTGTCTGTCTCTTTCCCTGTCTGCCTCTTTCCCTGTCTGCCTCTTTCCCTGTCTGCCTCTTTCCCTGTCTGCCTCTTTCCCTGTCTGCCTCTTTCCCTGTCTGCCTCTTTCCCTGTCTGCCTCTTTCCCATTCTTTCCCTGTCTGTCTGTTTCCCTATGTCTGTCTCTGTCTCTTTGTCTGTGTCTGTCTCTTTACCTGTCTGTGTCTGTCTCTTAACCTGTCTCTCTTTCCCTCTCTTTCCCTGTCAGTCTGTGTCTTTGTCTGTCTCTTTGTGTCTGTCTCTTACCCTGTCTATGTCTGTTTCTTACCCTGTCTGTGTCTGCCTCTTTCCCTGTCTGTGTCTGTCTCTTTTCCTGGCTGTATTGTGACACGCCAACATTCCATATAAGGGCGTGGCTGCACATTCTTCTGAAGTTCTGGCTGCACTGTGGCTCCCAGCTCCATTCGCTTTAATGGAGGCAGGTTTTTTGGCGAATAACTGTAAAGCGCGGGGTTAAAATTTCGCCTCACAACATTAGCCTATGACGCTCTCGGGGTCCAGACGTGTGAGTGTGCAAAATTTTGTGATTGTAAATGCGACGATGCAGATACACTTTTCGTTTCACTTTTTCCCCATTATGTAGATAGGGGAAAAATGGATTGGTAAATTGGAACGCTCGTGGTTAAAATTTCGCCTCACAACATAGATGACACTCTCGGGGTCCACACATGTGAGTGTGCAAAATTTTGTGGCTGTAGCTGGAATGGTGCGGATGCCAATCCCGGACATACACACAGACACACACATTCAGCTTTATATAATATATATATATATATATATATATATAGCTATATATATATATATATATAGCTATATATATATATATATATAGCTATATATATATATATATATACAGTTAGGTCCAGAAATATTTGGACAGTGACACAAGTTTTGTTATTTTAGCTGTTTACAAAAACATGTTCAGAAATACAATTATATATATATAATATGGGCTGAAAGTGCACACTCCAAGCTGCAATATGAGAGTTTTCACATCCAAATCGGAGAAAGGGTTTAGGAATCATAGCTCTGTAATGCATAGCCTCCTCTTCTTCAAGGGACCAAAAGTAATTGGACAAGGGACTCTAAGGGCTGCAATTAACTCTGAAGGCGTCTCCCTCGTTAACCTGTAATCAATGAAGTACTTAAAAGGTCTGGGGTTGATTACAGGTGTGTGGTTTTGCATGTGGAAGCTGTTGCTGTGACCAGACAACATGCGGTCTAAGGAACTCTCAATTGAGGTGAAGCAGAACATCCTGAGGCTGAAAAAAAAGAAAAAATCCATCAGAGAGATAGCAGACATGCTTGGAGTAGCAAAATCAAGTCGGGTACATTCTGAGAAAAAAGGAATTGACTGGTGAGCTTGGGAACTCAAAAAGGCCTGGGCGTCCACGGATAACAACAGTGGTGGATGATCGCCGCATACTTTCTTTGGTGAAGAAGAACCCGTTCACAACATCAACTGAAGTCCAGAACACTCTCAGTGAAGTAGGTGTATCTGTCTCTAAGTCAACAGTAAAGAGAAGACTCCATGAAAGTAAATACAAAGGGTTCACATCTAGATGCAAACCATTCATCAATTCCAAAAATAGACAGGCCAGAGTTAAATTTGCTGAAAAACACCTCATGAAGCCAGCTCAGTTCTGGAAAAGTATTCTATGGACAGATGAGACAAAGATCAACCTGTACCAGAATGATGGGAATAAAAAAGTTTGGAGAAGAAAGGGAACGGCACATGATCCAAGGCACACCACATCCTCTGTAAAACATGGTGGAGGCAACGTGATGGCATGGGCATGCATGGCTTTCAATGGCACTGGGTCACTTGTGTTTATTGATGACATAACAGCAGACAAGAGTAGTCGGATGAATTCTGAAGTGTACCGGGATATACTTTCAGCCCAGATTCAGCCAAATGCCGCAAAGTTGATCGGACGGCGCTTCATAGTACAGATGGACAATGACCCCAAGCATACAGCCAAAGCTACCCAGTAGTTCATGAGTGCAAAAAAGTGGAACCTTCTGCAATGGCCAAGTCAATCACCAGATCTTAACCCAATTGAGCATGCATTTCACTTGCTCAAATCTAGACTTAAGATGGAAAGACCCACAAACAAGCAAGACCTGAAGGCTGCGGCTGTAAAGGCCTGGCAAAGCATTAAGAAGGAGGAAACCCAGCGTTTGGTGATGTCCATGGGTTCCAGACTTAAGGCAGTGATTGCCTCCAAAGGATTCGCAACAAAATATTGAAAATAAAAATATTTTGTTTGGGTTTGGTTTATTTGTCCAATTACTTTTGACCTCCTAAAATGTGGAGTGTTTGTAAAGAAATGTGTACAATTCCTACAATTTCTATCAGATATTTTTGTTCAAACCTTCAAATTAAACGTTACAATCTGCACTTGAATTCTGTTGTAGAGGTTTCATTTCAAATCCAATGTGGTGGCATGCAGAGCCCAACTCGCAAAAATTGTGTCACTGTCCAAATATTTCTGGACCTAACTGTATATATATATATATATATATATATATATATATATATATATATATATATATATATATATATATATATATATATATATATATATATATATATATATATATATATATACACACAGTACAGACCAAGGGTTTGGACACACCTTCTCATCTCTAGAACAACTGTTAAGAGGAGACTTTGTGCTGCAGGCCTTCATGGTAAAATAGCTGCTAGGAAACCACTGCTAAGGACAGGCAACAAGCAGAAGAGACTTGTTTGGGCTAAAGAACACAAGGAATGGACATTAGACCAGTTGAAATCTGTGCTTTGGTATGATGAGTCCAAATTTGAGATCTTTGGATCCAACCACCGTGTCTTTGTAGAAAAGCTGAACGGATGGACTCTACATGGCTGGTTCCCACCCTGAAGCATGGAGGAGGAGGTGTGATGGTGTGGGGGTGCTTTGCTGGTGACACTGTTGGGGATTTATTCAAAATTGAAGGCATACAGAACCAGCATGCCTACCACAGCATCTTGCAGTGATGTGCTATTCCATCCGGTTTGCGTTTAGTTGGACCATCATTTATTTTTCAACAGGACAATCACCCCAAACACACCTCCAGGCTCTAAGGGCTATTTGACCAAGAAGGAGAGTAATGGGGTGCTACGCCAGATGACCTGGTCTCCACAGTCACCAGACCTGAACCCAATCAAGATGGTTTGGGATGAGCTAGACCGCAGAGTGAAGGCAAAAGGGCCAACAAGTGCTAAGCATCTCTGGGAACTCCTTCAAGACTGTTGGAAAACCATTTCCGGTGACTACGTCTTGAAGCTCATCAAGAGAATGCCAAGAGTGTGCAAAGTAGTAATGAAAGCAAAAGGTGTCTACTTTGAAGAACCTAGAATATAAGATATATTTTCAGCTGTTTCACACTTTTTTGTTAAGTATTTCATTCCACATGTTTTAATTCATAGTTTTGATGTCTTCAATGTGAATCTATAATTTTCAGAGTCCTGAAAATAAAGAAAACTCTTTGAATGAGAAGGTGTGTCCAAACCTTTGGCCTGTACTGTGTGTATATATAGATAGATAGTTAGTTTATTTATTTTCTTTTAAATGTCAGAAAAGTGAATATCTACATTTTGAATTGTTTGTTGACTATTCTCACTTAACAGATGAAAATTAACAACAGAGATAGGAAATTTTATGTTTCTCATTTAGTTACCGTACATATTAATCCTTCTCACTAATAGTTGTCCAATAATTATGACTGGAGATTTAATATCTGGAAAATACCTTTGTTAAATATTCGGTCTCAGGCATGTTAACCTTTTGTATTGACCATCAGCACTTTAGTAGTTCAATAATAAAACTAATCATCAAAAATTCAAATTGCATAATAATTATGCACACAGTGTAGTCTATATAGCACAGCAATCACAGAGTATAGCACATCACATAATATTGCACAGCCTAGCATAGCCTGTATAAAAGCTGAGGCAGGGAATGCAGAGCTGCAACCATTTTGGACTGAACCTGGTAAGTGAAAGAATGTCCGATTAAGATTAGAAATATGGCAAAAAATCCACAACAAAACTCTGACTG
This sequence comes from Anomaloglossus baeobatrachus, assembly GCF_048569485.1. Lineage (NCBI taxonomy): Eukaryota > Metazoa > Chordata > Amphibia > Anura > Aromobatidae > Anomaloglossus > Anomaloglossus baeobatrachus. The sequence goes on along the minus strand of NC_134355.1, from coordinate 545,057,879 downwards.
TACTGTAAAGATAGTGTGCGTGAAAAAATAGTAGAGAAGAATTGTTACCATCCATTTGCCTATAGCCATATATGTGGAGGCCACCTTGATATTGCTAAGACTGTGTTCGAGTTCAAAGCTTGAAAGAGGTTGAATACAGACTGTGGAGACCTCAGAGTTTTAGCTATTTTCAGATCACCTGGTGTACCAATAATAAAAATATTTGCATTGAATTTAATTTTTTGAGAAAATTGGTGAATTTGAATTTCAAAAGATTCTATCATCTCTAAATATAACACATATTTGTACATTAGAGTGAAGTGAGGAAGAAATTGATTCTGCAACACAACAACAGTTGCTATGCTGCGAATTGCAAAGGTGATAAACCTGCTCAGATAATTGGGAAGCCTGGCCAGAAAGAAAAACAACTTGACAGGCTAGATGGGTGAAATGTGCCCTGTGTCTGTACTCCAGGGACAGTAAGCCTAATACTGTTAATGTTTTCCAATTATGGCTTCTTCTCATAGTTATGCACCAAGGTAAATTTGCATATTATTCTAGTAGCGTGATGTGAGTAATGTGGTGAAAGCACTCACCACCACTATCTAAATTATTAACTTTATATTTAATGAAAGATGAGTGTTTGCTTTACATCATATGTTATTCATTACTGCCTCAACAGATCTCTTTGAACTTTCCTTTCGAAGCGCACCGAGTCTTTTGTCTACATATCTACATTTAGTTTGGCAGCTCATCATCACAGCCAAGCATCTGTGCTTCCCCCCGGACTGGAAATCTGTATACAGTGTTTCAGTATTGTCTTCAGAGCGGCTACATTTTTGGCTCCAGAATGGATAATTCAACAGCAGCAGAAGTATGAAGATCTACTTGCTTTTTATATGTAAACATATAATGTTAGTAAAAACTAGACTACAGAGCAGCAGTAATAAAGAAATGCACTATTAATATTCATATAATTAGGCTTTCCCTTAAACATCTATTGCAAAGTCTTGTCCAGGATTATCTTTACATGTGCAGTTGTGACGCCCTGGACTAGCCAGGTAGTCACAGACATAACATCACACACACACCCCCTCCCCTGGATAGTCTACATCAGTCAAACAAAATCCTTGTTGCCTCCTCCAGGGTCTGATGTCCACACCAGGTGGGGCGGAGCTAGGTGGTTGGCTCCACCCATCGAGGAGTTCACAGGCCTGGAGGCGGGAAAAAGCGGTAGATTCGAGTTGGAGTTGAAAGTGAGAGGACAGAAACTGCTAGTGTCTGGGTAGGAGCCCAGGCACTGTCAGCAAGGTCGGCAGACGGTGGTGGCCGTCTGCAGGAGGTGGTGCAAGTCAGCGGAACCGTAGGACCGGGGACGGGCGGTGGCCCGCCGATACCGAACCGGGGAGCAGATCTGTACCAAGCACAAAGGCAAGGCCATCAGACCCCGACCAGGCTAGGAGCCGCCGAAAATGGTCAAATCCGAGAGTGACCAAAACCCCAGGGGTTCCCTAACACCCAAGACCCGACAGAAGGCAACCGTCCACACAGTGAGGATAAAAAGCCACCGCCATAGGCTAGAGATCCAAGGGCCAGCGCCTGCGGGCAAAACGGGCTCCTTTTGGTACATACACGCCGGGGAGCGGACTACCATTGGGAAACCATCAAAGTCAACACATTCTACAAAGGTGCAGGGAAAGACAGCCACCATCAACCTGTCCGGGGAGAGCAAAGACACTGCAACTGGCTGCGGGATCTGTCCATCCAGCCGTTTGATTTACCAGAGACTCTGTGAATCTATGCCTCAGTGAGTACAACAGTGCCATCCTGCACCGCGCCGCACTGCCTCCGCAACCCTGCACCCCAGCGACCCTGCCTCCCCGTATCACAACCGGGCCACGGGATCACCAACCCCTACCCACGGAGGAGGAACCAACATCCTAGCTGCTCCCTGCCATCGCTCCCAAGATCCCCGTCACCAGCAGCGGTGGTGCCCATTATCACCACGACCCGTGGGTTGCATCATGGACTATCTCCCCAAACAAACCACTCCCTTTTCACTCGTGGGCAAGGAGCGCTGCTCAAGTCCCCAGGTCCGGCCCACCGCTAAAGCCACCGAGCAGCAGCAGCCCCGGACCCGAGCGTAGCGAGCGAGGCCCCGCCGCCCGCAACACAGTCCCTTCACAAGCTACTGAAAATTTGGAGTTTGAACTGATATGCAAATGTGGCTGAAGATCTAAAACCTCTGACACTACAGCTGTATTCCCAACCCAATGCTGCCACCTCCTACTTGACTGATAGCCTCTATGCTGTGTGACTTTAGACAAAGGAACTTATAGTCAATAAGGAAGAGGCAGCACTAAGCATGAAATAGAGCTTGGGTGACAGGGGCTTCAGTTCGTTTGCATATCAATTTAAATTCTGATTTATCAGGGATGGAGAAATTGTTTGCTTTGGTGCCCGAGTGTCTAGAACTCTCACTTTGCATTGGGCTACCTCATCTTCCCTGTCATCACAACTTCGGTGATATCAGCATCCTCAAGATGCAGAAACCATTGAATAAAATGGTGGATCAGAGAGCCTTCGACTCTTTTTTTCCATAATTCATCCTACATCTGTGATTCTGAGACTCCATGCACATCTCTACAAGCCTTAGTAGTCACAGTGCACAGACCAGAGCAGTGCAAGGGATACAAGGTATGAACTGATTGTTTTATTATTTTAAATGTTAGTAATTTTGGGGCCATAATACTGAATGGCGGGCTGGTGGATTCCCATCATACTGAGTAATAAATAGAAACAAAGCACTCTCAGATCGACTGCAATGTGTATTATTTTCTATAATCATACTGAGTAGGCCATCATACTGAACCGGGGGGCTGTGGGAGTCATTAAACTGAGTGGGTGGCTGGTGGGAGCCAGTCATCCAGAGTAGCGGCTGGTGGAGCATTTTACTAAGTGTGTGGCTAGTGCAGGCAATTATAATGAGTGGCGACTGTGGGAGCAATATTACTGTGTGGGGGTCTTTTGGGAACCTTATTCTGTGGGAGGAGCTGGGAGGAGCTGTGGGGGCCTTCATAGTGAATAGGGAGATGTTGGAGGCCTCATACTGAGTAGGGGCTGTATCAGCACTCATAATGTGTTAGAGGCTGTAGGGCCTTCATATTGTATGAGAGGCTATGGTGGCCTTTATACTTAACAGAGGACATTAGGGTGCCCTCATACTGAGTAGAGGATTGTGGAGAACCTCATACTTCTGGGGTATCATACTGACAGGCCATAAAACTGGGTGGGGCCAGTGATATTGTGTGTGTGCGAGGAACATGGAGATATCATACTATAGAAAGGCAATTCTTCAGGGTCATCATTTTGTGGGGGGTGATTTACTGTGTTGGTTGCACTGTGGAGATGTTATACTGTATTGGTGGCACTTTGGAGACATCATATTTTGCTGGAGGAGTCATCACATTCTATGCTTTATGAGTGAGGTGAATCAGTGGGAAGGATTCACTGTGGGGATATCATACTCAGTGTGGGTGGGTGCATTTTTGGAAGCATCATAGTCTATAAAGGCCATAAAGGGGCCTTCAAAAAGGAACATAACTACTATGTATGAAGCATACCCTTCTGGTTTCTAAAAGTTAAACAGAAAAGCCCCGGCGAGTACCACAACACACAGGGTACACGATAGAAGGGTGGACTCTGGCACTAGGGAAAGGGGAGCAGGGTCACTTCCTAAACTCATCTAATGCTGATCCTTGCACTCCCTAATAGCCCTATATGGATTCTTTCACCTTGTCGCAGATCGTGTGCCTATCCCTGTCTTTCCCTGGACTCAGCCCTGTATAGGTTAATGACACAGAAATGATAAAACAAACAGGGGTAAAATAAACAGCAATTATACAAAGCACTCTAAATGACAAGAGGTGGTAATGAGAAACAGACTAAAGGGGCAAAACCAAAAAAGACTAAGGAAGAGAAAAATTCAACACAGCTTTCATACAGCAAATGATCTCTGAATGGCTTCCTGGTCCAAAGCTCACAGGTTCCCTCTAGAGGCAAGCTAAGCAGAAACTACCACCGGCATTTACCTAGGCTGGGAGAGAAGTCTTTATAGCAGAGGTAATTAGCAATACAGAACAGATTGCTCTAGCTTTCATTCAGAGTTCAGGAAACCAGAGGAGCTACTTAACCCTAGCAGAGCTGGATAAAGAAGAATCTGCACAGCCAGCAGTATTAACCTCAGCAGGTGTGTATAAAACCCTGCACTGCAATCTCCTGACACCAGAAATAAGAGCAACCACTCTCCATTGTGGACCCATCGTGATAATATGTGTATGTCTTCAGTTGAGAAATATGATGAACACAAACTTTCTTTGAGTCTAATTGATGTCACGTGACTAATTAAAGGTTAAATGTTCTATTCAACCATTATAGAGTTATTGTGGTAGTTTACATAGTGATAACAGTCAAGCTCCCAACAGATCGTGGAAGGCATTGATTTGCTATTAAAATTCATAACCATTTATGAGCGTTGTTAGAGCTGCTACTAGGTATTTCCATTTGGGCAGAAATCAGTGATAATTCAATATAAATCTTATCATTTGTGATGTTTAGTATTTTTCACGCTTTTGTTTTTCCTTCCCTTCTGTGCAGGAGCTTGTTTGTTTGTTTTGCTTGGCAATCTGGCATTTTTATTCATAACATTTTTAGGTGAATACTATGTTTTAAGTGCTTTTATGCCATTCTTTTATAGAGGTATTTCTATACTGAAGATTTAATACAGTATTGCAGTATATAGTGAAAATGAAGTTCTCCTATGAAGCCAAGCCCTAGGCTAAGCTTCATGGGAGGATTAAGATGGCACTGTTGAAGGCCTTCCCAACACAGTTATTGGAAAGGGGTTCAAGAGGTTGTCTTATGAAGGTAAACCATTTTTTGGAGAGCTTTCAAGGCAAAGTCTTTCACCTGCCTGCTTAAAGGAAAGTATGTGCTTGTGTAAACTTCTCCCAATGATCATAGAAGAGAAATGGGGATATAAAAGAAGAAAGAGGTCACACATAATAGAAGTGCACATCCAATTAGAATAAATATGTAATTTTATTGAATCCATAGAAATATTGTGTTTCTGTGTATTCAATTAAATTACATATTTATTCTAATTGGATGTGCGCTTCTATTATGTGTGACTACTTCTCTTGTTTGATTGTCATTTTTCACACAAGAGGCAGCACTTCATTGTGTTAACTTGTTAGGCTGTGCACCCATCCTCCTTTATATACAGAGCAAATGAGGATAGTAGAAAAGGAAATAACCAGCTCACCCACCTAGAGTTCCAGAAAAGCTTGAAGGGTGCACGGATATCAGCAGAGCCCACTGAGATAATTTGTAGAAAAAGATAAATCCAGCATCCAGTTTCCAGCAGTAATATAAAACGAATTCTTTATTTTAAATCATTAAAAAGTCATTCCATAGAATTATAAAAATACCTCATGGCATATCCGTATCGAGGGTACGCGTTTCGGAGGGTTACCTCCTTATTCTAGAGTTAAGAATAATAATTCTAGATTCAGAATAAGGAGGTAACCCTCCGAAACGCATACCCTCGATACGGATTTATTTTTATAATTCTATGGAATGGCTTTTTAACGATTTAAAATAAAGAATTCGTTTTATATTACTGCTGGAAACTGGATGCTGGATTTATCTTTTCCTACAAATTAGATCAAATGGGGATATATGACTCCAGATTTAAGGTGATCAGTTAATTGCAAGTGCAGCAGCATTTAGTAACAGAGAATGTGGACGTGTAGAAGCGTGCAAGTCACAGCTGTTTTCCATACACCCTGCATTTCTGTTCGCTTGCCTTGCATGGACTTTTAATGTGGATACAATAAAGGACTAATTTTATGGAGGGTGAGTGGCGCTTGATTTTCTTCATGTTTTGGAATGTTCCGTAACAAAGAGAGACAACCCCTAAAAAGGTTTTTTTTATTTTGGGAAGGGAAGCATCAAAATGGAGTAATTTGCCTTTTAAATCTTCTGGCTTAGCGCTACTTGTATCTTGCTGTCAAGAATGGTTTGAAAAAGTAATATGTTCTACTACTTTATTAGATATATTGTCAAAACTTCAGATTCACAAATAGTAATAAAACGCAATTTTTATGGCTTTAAAATGTATTTTAAAGGAAAGTCATTTTCCCTAGGTCCAAAAAGCTAAATAAAATACAATATTCCCATTCAACAATCATTCGTTATGGCCTATTAACTATATTACCAGAACAGTATAAAAAATACAACTTCTAATCATCGTCAGCATTTACAAAAAGCTGAGGATTATCCTAACCGTCATCCTACTTTGAGTCTATTAGCGAATGCAGCAGCCAAAACCATTACTAGGGTTATAATTTTTCAACCGGTACGATACGGTAATTAAAGCTTTCCATTTTGAAAAGAATAAAATACATTTTCCTGACCTGTATTTGAATGTGCACTTTGTCTCCGGTTACATGCTCAGCAATATCAATAAGCAGAATTTCTTGTAAAAGACCTTACAGCTTCCAAATAATAATGAGAAATCACGGGCCAGTGCATTTGTTCACTATCTCACAATGGGGTCTAGCCGTGTTCACTGTACAAATATTTTGTTTAATGATACTTCAAGTTTTGTTACAATCTTGATGCCTGAGGTCAAGAAATAAATGAAAGATGTGTACATAAAGTTATAAATAACTGAATTGATTATAGTTCATTTTACTTAGTGGCCATGAAAATTACAACTCTGTTTCTTGCTGAAGGACTTCCCATTCTGGATTAGTGATGGGCAAACCCGAATTGTAATGTTTGGGGTCCGTATTGGATATCTAACATGGATTTCTCAGGGAACTTCGAGTAACTGTTTGGATACTGCCACTCGGATAATTAAAAAAGTAAAGGAGAAAGACCGAAAATAAGAAACAAAGCAAGAGCGTTATACTTGCCAAGTCTCTGGGCGGCTGTAACACTACTTCTGGGGTGCTCATTAACCCTCATACATATTCACTGCTTCCCCACCCACCGTCAGTCCTGGCGTCTGTGATTGGTTACACTAGTAATAGAAAAATAACTCCAGCACTCAAAATGGGGCAACAAGAAAAAGTAGAATCCAGATGTTTTTTGCTCAGTATTAATATTTATTCCTATTTTGATTATTGCTCAATAAAGTTTTATGTCCATCAGGGATAATGGTGTTAATAGACAGTATACTGTCTATTAACACCATTATCACTGATGGACATAAACATTTTTTGAGCAATAATCAAAATAAGAATAAATATTAATACCGAGCAAAAAAACATTTAGATTCTAGTTTTTCTTTTCCTGTTTTGAGTGCCGGAGTTATTTTTCTATTACTAGTGTTTTTCCTTTCTCCTGAGCACCGTTTTACAGTTGAGCCAGGCCTTCCCTAATTGTGATTGGTTATAGTCAGACTGCAGTCAGCACAGATAAAGCATACGGCTAAAGGCTGCATCCCCCAGCTGTGTACTTATCTTGGCTGTGTATCAAACTAAGAGGGACCCTATGCAGCATTTTTTAAATGGTTAACACAAATAATTAAAAAAAAATTAAGTGCGATTCCACCAATTTTGTTACCCAGCCATGATAAAGCTGACAACTGGGGGCTGGTACCCTCAGGCTGGGGAAGCCCATGCTTATTGGGCCCCTCCAGGCTAAAAATAGCAGCTTGCAGCTGCCCAGACTTGTCACATCCACTAGATGTGACAATCCTGGCACTTTATCCTTCTCATCCTGATTGTCCTGGTGCGGTGGCAATCGGGGTAATATAAATGGTTAATGATAACTCACAGTTTCCACTAAGCCCTAGATTAGTAATGGAATGTTTCTATGAGAACCACCCATTACTAATACTATAAATGAAAAACACCAAAACATTTTTTATTTGAAATAAAATACAAAAATATCTACCCTCTTTTTTTCAATTTATTAACCACCAAACACCCAGTTCTGATGTAATCCACACAAGGTCCCACGACGATCCTGACTCTGCCACCTACTGACATTGCAGTACGCGGACACATTAGAAAACATGACCATGTGCTGCGGTCTCAGGCAGAGACTGACTGAGCCTGCAGATGTGAGTGGGGATGTCACTCAGTTTATCAGTGGTCCCAGCTGGAGGTTCCCATGGTACCAAACCCACCTGGGACAGTAGGTAAACTGAACTCAGTTGACATTATTGAACTTAGTGACCTTACCTTAGGTTAACTTATTCAGTTCAATGAGACCTGCATCTCCTGGCAGAAAACCGCAGGTTTTTTGCCAAGAGATGCAGATATGTTGCTGAAATTATACACCATGTTTCTGCTCCAATACTACATCTTCTGGCAAAAAATCGGATCAAAACGCAGTGCAGTTTTGATGCAATATTTTGCCAGGAGAAGCAGATTTGATGCTGAAATTTAGATATCAAATTCCTGCAGCAAATCTGCATCTTCTGGTAACAAAAGAAACACAATTTAGTTTTGATGTGATATTGATGCTTTTCTTGCCAGAAGATGCAGATTTGGTGCAGGAATTTGGTGTATACAGTGTGTCCACCCATATCCTGTCCACCGCCATTAACTTGAGAATGACGGCAGCTATTAGGTATAGAAGTGGTGTCTAGGTATAATAAAGAAGCCATGCGCTACACAATGAAACAACCTATAGCGCCACCTGGTGGAAAATAACGGAGTTAGCATTTTTATCTCGAAAACGGAACAAAATAGAGAAAAAAGTGAATTACAAAGTTGTAGGGCATCATCAATTCAATACGAATCGACACCTTGCATACAGAAATGCTATAATTAGAACGTGTAAAACTCACAAGGCTGCGGACGTGAAGCGATACTTCATGGAGACCTTCCTACAAGTCATTGGGTATGGTGACTGTGTGTAGTGGCTTCCACGCTCACCTGACCCCATTGGACTTCTTTATGTGAGGTCACAGCAAACTGCAGGTGTATGCGACCCCTCCACCAGCATTGCTGGACGTATTAAAGATGCTTGTGCAAACGTGTCAGCTACCATATTGTACAACGTGCAGCAAGATACAGTATGCTGTCCAGAGTCCAGATGTGCATTGCAGTTGACGGTGGCCACTTTGAGCATCAAAGTTAAATGAGCGCCATATGCGTGACCAGCATTCAAAGTTTTGGGGGGTCATGAGTTTCATATCATAGCATTTCTGTATGCAAGGTGTCAATTCGTAATGAATTGATGATGCCCTGCAACTTTGTATTTCACTTTTTTTCTCTATCTTGTTCCGTATTCAAGATAAAATTGCTAACTCCGTAGTTTTCCACCAGGTGGCGCTATAGGTGGTTTCATTGCGTAGCGAATGGCTACTTTACTATACCTAGACACCACTTCTATGCCTATAGCTGCCGCCGTTCTCAAGTTAATGGCAGTGGACAGGATATGGGTGGACACACTGTATATTTCAGCACTAAATCTACATCTCTTGACAAAGAAAAACACACAAAAACAGTTTTGACGCCATTTTGGTGTGGATTTCTGCCAGGAGAGGCATTTTGGTGCTGAAATGTCAGCACTAGATTTCTGCACCACATTTTTATCTCCTGGCAGAAAACATACTAGGATGGTCTGTGTGGCATACGTTTTTTTCTTGCACCCATAGACTTAAATAGGTGAGTGTCGTCCGATATAAGCGTCCACTTGCAACATGCTGCCATAGTTTTCTCACGCTTAATACAGCTGAGGACAAAAAAATCACAAATCAGCACTAACTCATTGAATAAAGCCTGCTTTACACCTTACAATTAAGCATACGATTTCGTATGCGATGTGACACGCCTCCATCGTATGTGCGACACGTTCAATTTGTTGACCGTGTCACACAAGCGATTATTTGCTGTCACACGTACTTACCCTTCTATATGACCTCAATGTGGGCGGCGAATATCCACTTCCTGGAGTGGGAGGGACGTTCAGTGTCACAGCGACGTCACATGGCAGCCGGCCAATAGAAGCAGAGGGGCGGAGATGAGCGGGACGTAAACATCCCGCCCACCTCCTTCCTTCCGCATTGCCGGCGGGACGCAGGTAAGCTGTGTTCATTGTTCCCGGGGTGTTACACACTGCGATGTGTTCTGCCTTGGGAACATTGAACAACCCGACGTGCAATTTTTAGCAAATGAACGACCTTTATGCAGTTTTACGTTCAATTGCAATCGCACGTAGCTGTCACACGCTACTACTTCACTAACGATGCCGGATGTGCGTCACTTATGACGTGACCCCGCCGACACATCGTTAGATATGTTGTAGCGTGTAAAGCCCGCTTCACATTAGTCTGAGTGCAATCTGATTTTTTAACGGATCGCACTCGTTTCAGTTGTATGCTAATCTGAGCGTACCGTAAAAGTAATTACAATTATGTTCATTGTTAACTAGTTTAATGAGAAACAAAGCAAACAATCTCTCCATTTTACACCATTTATCAACTACCTTAAATCAAATGTACACTGTATTTTACTCATTGCTCCGTGTACATGGCTCATTACTTTACATATCAAATATGTCCATGCTATTTACTGATTTGGGATGTTTATTTTTAAAGATTGTATTAAAAAATATGATTACTGTAATTGTTTTTCATTATTTTTTAGCAAATTTGCAGGGGAAAAAAAATCTCTGATTTTTGTTTTACCACTGATATATTAGTATATGGTTTAGAAAGATGTACTGGCAAAAAAAGGTATTTTACATCTGTAAAAAAATATATATTATTTATATCTTTAGTCAGAGAAAATCCTTTTATACTTAATGCAGCCTATCATTTACTGCTAAAGCTTCTATGTGCCACGCTAGAGGTTCTGGGTTTTCGCCTGAGGAAGATCTAGCTTCAAGAGAAGCTAATACCTAATTAAACATATATTAGTGTTTCCTAAATCCAGTCCTCACGGCTAAAGATGAGCGAACCTTTGGAGGTTCGGTTCGCTGGCAGCAAATGTACTGAACCTCTACGTGACCGAACCTTGGACCATGAGGTTTGAAATCACTGATTGGCAGTTTGAGTCTCTGCCCACATACAGCCAGCAATAAGAAGATCACTTCCGGCGGAAGGGTGGGTGGGCTTTTCCAACTTTTTTTTGTTGCAGTCTGCATGTGATCACGCTGTTGTCACCCCCAGTGTGAGCCGTACAAGCACTGCAAGCGACTCACACAGGGCTGAGCACTAAGCGTACCTGAGCTCAGTGTTGTTCGCGCAAGTTAAGTTCACACGTAAAGCATCCGAACCCCAAACCCGAGCCTTGTGTTTTTAGTTGGTGTTCGGTTTGAAAATTGAACCTTAGGTTTGCTCATCTCTACTCACGACCCCTCAACAGATCATGTTTTATAGAGTTATTTATTATTGTACAGATAATTGAGTAGTTATCAAGGCATCAAAAATGGCCACAGGTTGACTCATCATTGCAATACTAAAGAAATCCCTACAACGTGATATTTTGGGGGCCGGTGAGGACTGGTTTTGTGAAAAAATGGTATGCATAAAAACATCTACTCAGCACACACTAAATGCAAAGAGGCCTCTTCCCCTTTGTCCTGAGTCAGAGAAAATGGAATGATTAAAACATCTGATTGAGATACATGCAGCGCAATGAGGCCATCTGACCCTCAGAATTTTATGCAACTGAAAACACTTTATGTCCACCTCTGCATAGCTGAATGTCAAATGCCAATTTTTGCATCATGTAGTTGTTGGTACAGTTTTAGTGAATTTTATGTGTAGTAGTACCTATTGTTCAACATATAACTAACTCAGATAGTACCATCCTTTGTTGATCATATCAGGTAGTCAATTGTAAGAAAAGATTTTGATGATCCCCATTCATTTCTACTTTAGTGATATAAAAGATGAGCCCTACCCAGTGGCTAAGCGCAACAAACACAATGTGACTGTAAGACAGTTTTGATAAAACCACATAAGAGACACAGTGGTCTGGTGTTCATTGTCCACCCCACATAGCTACAATGTTTTATCTTTAGAATAGTGAAAAAAAAGTACACACTCGCATAGCACATAAGGAATGCCAAATGGATTTCACACGTCCTACTTTTCGGTATGAAAATCGAACTGACTTTTTCTACGCTAGTGTAAGCGAACTCTGACACTAGATATAGTAAATAATACATAGTGAGATATAATCATGGAGGTAGTTCTAAGGAAAGTTCTTCAGGCACAAAATAGCCAAAAGGTTGTTTCCAATATAATTGTCCAACAGAAGAGATTCATCTATGGGACCTACTTTCCAAAATGTCTTCCATTGGAGGATAGCTGTCAAGCCTCATTTTACATAAAATTGACAAACAATATTGGCAAAAGTTACAGGGTTTAGAAGGTCTAAAGTTTTATGGATAAACTTCAATGTTTTCTTCTTGCATTGATATACTTTTATTTTATAGTCTACGATTGCATTGGGCTTATGTTAACTAATATCTGTTGAACTTTATATAATTCAATAAAAACTACAGTTACAAAAACAATCTGTAAGGACCTGAAATATTGAATCAAAATTCTAATGATCACTTATTAAAGCCAAGTATAATAATGTTGAGTTTGCAAGTAGCTTGGGTGCTAAAAACGTGCTATATTTACAAAAGATGTAAAAAAATATTGTATGGTGGCATGCCCGATCAATTTTAATCAGGAACTGTATGACAACACTACATGTTAAATTAGAGACATGTAAGATTGTCTGTCATTCCTTTGTTCCGAAATCAATAAAAGCAACTCGATAAAAGCAGACATTCAATCACAAGGCATTTCTAATACAACCAATAGAGCAAGCAGACCTGTTTCAATGACATGACCACATATAATTGGTATGATCAACACAAATCAAATTTACCCACAAAATATATAATTGACTGCATTACTTAGTAGGCTGGAGGAATTTTTAGAATTCTGGCATAAAACACCGCCACTCAGAACATGCACAGAATTATTGTGACTTTTGTTTTTTTTTCATTCCAGTTTTTGCCATCAAGTAGAGATGAGTGAACACAAACTGTAAATTTTGGGGTTCAGACCAAACAGCAGGTGTCCGGGACTCAAACCCGTACATGGACTTTTTAAAAAAAAGTCTGTGTCGGAGTTCAGATGCTGTTTATATGCTAACAAAGTTTGTTGAAAGGCGGAGTGGAGTGAGCGAGAGAGAGACAGAGAGAGAGGAAGAGGGAGATGACCATTTTACAGCCCAGAAGTTCGGGTCAACATTGACTTTTATGGGATTCAGGTTTCAGGGTCAAGTTCAGGTCAAGTCTGAGTCCCAAACCAAATTTTTTACTAAAGTCCCTGCCAAAACCCAGCGAACCTGAACTTCCACAAGTCTGCTCATCTCTACCAGGTACATCTATATGAACAGAGCAAGGGTACCTCCTGCCCATCAACTCGTAAAAAGTTACATAACTTACTTCAGAAATATAGTCTAGTCCCTGACTGAAGTAAATTTCTGGTGGCAGCACAGGCCAATTAGGACTTGCGGCTTATAAATGAATCCCTTCATGACCTAGGATGTAACGGTACTTCCTAAATCATGAAGCGGTAATCACCTGCGGCTGCTGCGGTGAGCCAGCGGTAATCCCCGCACATGTCTGCTGAATTGTTTAGCGGACTTGTGTGCCTTGCAGGCGCAGGTGGATCCATGATGCAATCGTGCCTGTTAACCCCTTAAATCACGCTGTCAAAATGTGACAGCGCGATTTAAAGCACCACAGCGGGGTATGTGCCTTTCCTCGCCACCATCGGAAGCCCCTTGATGCAATCACGGGGAGCCAATGGTTTTTATAGTAGCATAGGGTCATGTGATGACTCCTGTTGCTATCATGACATAGTTCCTGTTACAGCTGACAAATCAGCAGTAGTGATGAGCGAGTACTAAAAAGCTCGGGTGCTCGAAGCTCGGGCCGAGCCTCCCAAGATACTCGTGTACTCGGCCCGAGCAACGAGCCCAATGTTATCCTATGGGAGACCCGAGTATTTTTGTGAAATGACCTCCCGGCAGCATGGAGAAACCCTAAAAATGGCACAAAAGTCTCAGAAGAGTGCTCAAATGACATGGCAACAGCATGGGGAAGACCCCTTGAAGCATTTATCACTCAAAAGTCACAGCTGTGAACAATTTTGTCCGCGTTTTACGCCATTTTTACGGACTCACCAGAAAACCTTCCAAAATGACCCCAAAATGATTTTTCATGGCAGAAATGTTAAGGGCACATACCCAATAGTGAGATAGAGCTGGTGTATGTTACTTTTTGAGATTAATACATGAAAGATTTTACGTGAAAACATTGTGTGGCACTCCGATGTCCCTGAGAAGAGACGTACATGAAGGCCTCTTGAGTCTAATGTGCCCATTTTGAGGAAGTGAGTCTTTGTAGTATTTTCCTTTGCCAGGGCAGTCCAAAATTGTGAGGTTCACCAATGTCCCTGGATAGAGACGTGCATGATGGCCTGTAAACCTGAAGTGCCCATTGTAAGGAAGTGGGTCTATTTCAGTATAGCCCTTTGCCAGGGCAGCCAAAAATTGGGAGGCTCCACATTGTCCCTGGATAGAGACGTGCATGATGGCCTGTAAACCTGAAGTGCCCATTGTAAGGAAGTGGGTCTATTTCAGTATAGCCCTTTGCCAGGGCAGCCAAAAATTGGGAGGCTCCACATTGTCCCTGGATAGAGACGTGCATGATGGCCTGTAAACCTGAAGTGCCCATTGTAAGGAAGTGGGTGTATTTCAGTATAGCCCTTAGGCAGGGCAGCCAAAAATTGGGAGGCTCCACGTTGTCCCTGGGTAGAGACGTGCATGAGGGCCTCAAAACATTGTTCCCATTGCAAAGGAGCGGGTCTCCTGTCGTTGTAATGTCCATTCTGCAAAGAATGGGCGAAAAAATTTACCACTGGGGGTATACCTGAAACAAAGACCTAACTATTGTAACGGTCATCATGATGGCGCATGAGGAGAAGGAGGAGCAGTCCAGCGATTATCCAAAGTCGAGAAGTGTACCCATGGGTGAGTGGAGGTACATGGCAAACTTTAAACTCCGCTCTCATTTGCTGGTGGTGTGGTGAAGTCTGGCCCAATCCAACCCTTGTTCATCTTTATCAGAGTCAGCCTGTCAGCATTTTCAGTTGACAGGCGGGTGCGTTTATCTGTAATGATTCCACCTGCGGCACTAAAAACACGCTCTGACAAAACGCTAGCAGCAGGGCAGGCCAGGACTTCCAAGGCGTAGAGAGCCAATTCATGCCACGTGTCCAGCTTGGATACCCAATAATTGTAAGGCACAGAGGAATGTCGGAGTACAGTTGTTCGATCTGCAAGGTACTCCTTCAGCATCTGGGCAAACTTAGGATTTCTTGTGGCACTACCCCGCACCTCAGGGGCTGTGGTACGTGAGGGGCTGAGAAAACTGTCCCACATCTTAAAGACTGTTCCCCTACCTCTGGCGGATTGGACTTGTGCCTCTCTCGGCTGTACGCCTCGGTTGTCCACTGATTCCTGACCTATGCCGCTAGCGTTTTGTGAGGGGAATGCTTTGCCTACTTCCGTGAGTATGGCCTTCCGAAACTGCTGCATTTTGGTTGACCTCTCCTCCACGGGAATAAGAGACAAAAAGTTCTCCTTGTAGCGTGGGTCTAACAGTGTTACCAACCAGTAATGATTGTCGGCCAAGATGTTCTTAACGCGAGGGTCACGAGACAGGCAGCTTACCATAAAGTCAGCCATGTGCGCCAGACTCTTAACAGCCAGGACTTCAGTAGCCTGACCAACAAGATGACTGAACATGCTGTCCTCCTCCTCCTCCTCCTCCTCCTCCTCCTCCTCATCTACCCTGTCCTCTGGCCAGCCACGCTGAATCGAGGATATGACTGGTGTGCATGTCATATCCTCAATTTGGCCGGAGAGTTGCTCCATGTCTTCATCCTCCTCCTCGTCATAGTCCTCCACTGCACGTTGTGATGAGACGAGGCTGGGCTGTGTGTTATCACCCACACCCACTACTGTTTCTTGCTGCAACTCATCGCGCTCCGCCTGCAATGCATCATGTTTGTTTTTCAGCAGGGACCGTTTTAGAAGGCAGAGTAGCGGTATGGTGACGCTAATAATGGCGTCATCACCACTCACCATCTTGGTGGAGTCCTCAAAGTTTTGGAGGATGGTACATAGGTCTGACATCCATCTCCACTCCTCAGGTGTTATGTGTGGAGTTTGACCCATTTCCCGACGGCTTAGGTGATGCAGGTACTCAACAACTGCCCTCTTCTGCTCACATATCCTGACCAACATGTGCAGAGTTGAATTCCAACGCGTGGGGACATCACACACCAGTCTGTGAGCCGGAAGATGCAAACGGCGCTGAAAGCCGGCAAGGCCGGCTGAAGCAGTAGGTGACTTTCGAAAATGTGCAGACAGGCGGCGAACTTTTACCAGCAGATCAGACAGCTCTGGGTATGACTTTATAAACCGCTGAACCACGAGGTTGAGCACATGGGCCACGCATGGAACATGTGTCAGCTGGCCTCGCCTCAAAGCCGCCACCAGGTTCCGGCCATTGTCACAAACGACCTTTCCTGGCTTTAGGTTCAGAGGTGTGAGCCAGTGATCTGCCTGCTGTTTCAGAGCTGTCCACAGCTCTTCTGCATTGTGGGGTTTGTCACCTATGCAGATTAGCTTCAGCACAGCCTGTTGCCGCTTCGCCGAGGCAGTGCTGCAGTGCTTCCAGCTTGTGACTGGTGTGGAGGGCACAGTGGATGAGGATGCGCAGGAGGAGGAGGAGGCTGAAGAGCATGACATTCCGGAGCTGTAGAGTGTGGGTGAAACACTGACTGAGGTAGGGCCTGCAAACCTTGGTGTGGGAAGGACGTGTTGCGTCCCTCGCTCAGACTGGGTCCCAGCTTCCACAATATTAACCCAGTGTGCCGTCAACGAGATGTAGCGGCCTTGCCCACAAGCACTTGTCCACGTGTCTGTGGTTAGGTGGACCTTGGGTGAAACAGCGTTGTTCAGGGCACGTGTGATGTTTTGTGACACGTGGTTATGCAACGCGGGGACGGCACACCGGGAGAAATAGTGGCGGCTGGGGACCGAGTAACGTGGGACAGCTGCCGCCATCAGGTCACGGAATGCTTCTGTCTCCACCAGCCTAAAAGGCAACATTTCCAGCGCAAGCAGTCGCGAAATGTTAGCATTTAGAACTGTGGCATGTGGGGTGTTGGCAGTGTATTTGCGCCTGCGTTCAAAGGTTTGCTGAATGGATAACTGAACGCTGCGCTGGGACAAGGACGTGCTTGATGATGGTGTTCTTTCTGCGTAGGCAACTGCAGGTGCAGGAGTGGAGGAGGCTTGTTCGCAGGCAGCATGGACAGAGGATTGGCTCGCATGCACAACCAGCGAAGACGTAGCAGTGACATCAGCAAGCACTGCTCCTCGACTCTGTTGTACTTCCCACAAAGTCGGGTGCTTGGCTGACATGTGCCTGATCATGCTGGTGGTGGTCAGGCTGCTAGTTTTGGTACCCCTGCTGATGCTGGCACGGCAGGTGTTGCAAATGGCCTTTTTTGAATCATCTGGATCCAACTTAAAAAACTGCCAGACTCGTGAAGACCTAACATTTGTACAGGCACCTTGTGTCGTCGTGTTGTTCCGGGGAACGGTTGCCTGACTTCTGCCTGGGGCCACCACCCTGCTTCTTACTGCCTGTTGTGATGCTACGCCTCCCTCCCCCTGTGCACTGCTGTCCTCGCTCTGCATATCCTCCTGCCAGGTTGGGTCAGTTACTGGATCATCCACCACGTCGTCTTCCTCTTCCGCACCCTGCTCCTCCTCCTGACTTGCTGACAATTGTGTCTCATCATCGTCCACCACTTGTTGAGACACGTTGCCAACTTCGTGAGAACGTGGCTGCTCAAATATTTGGCCATCTGTACAGACGATCTCCTCATGACCCACTTCAATATGAGCTGGCGAGAGGCCAGAATGTGTGAATGGAAACGTGAACAGCTCTTCCGAGTGTCCAAGTGTGGGATCATTAATGTCCGAGGAGGACGTGTACTCAGCCTGGTGGTAGGAAGGAGGATCAGGTTCAGAAATGTGCGGTGCAGTATCACGGCTACTGACACTTGACCGTGTGGAAGACAGAGTGTTTGTGGTGGTGCCAATCTGACTGGAAGCATTATCCGCTATCCAACTAACAACCTGTTGACACTGGTCTTGGTTCAAGAGCGGTGTACTGCTGCGGTCCCCAAGAATTTGGGACAGGACGTGCGAGCGACTAGATGTGGCCCTTTGTTGTGGCGAAATTAGAGCTTGCCCACGACCTCGGCCTCTGCCTGCACCACCATCACGTCCACTTCCTTGTTCCTTGCCAATGCCCTTGCGCATTTTGCAATGCTGTGCACTGCTGACGTGTATATTCACTACTTGTGCGTTATATCAAAGTTTCTGGAAATTGCACACAAGTGCACCTGTACGCTGCCACCGACAGGCACACACGTGCGGTTTTTAAATGCAAGCACGGACGCAATAATAACCTAACACAGGTTTTAGGAGCAAAAATTAAGAACTCTGACACTATCAGCCACTGCTGACTGACGTGTATTATACACTACACTTGTGCGTTATATAATAGTTTGGTAAACGCACACCAGTGCACCTGTACGCTGCCACCAACAGGCACACACGTGCGGTTTTAAAAACCAAGCACGGACGCAATAATAACCTAACACAGGTTTTAGGAGCAAAAATTAAGAACTCTGACACTATCAGCCACTGCTGACTGACGTGTATTATACACTACACTTGTGCGTTATATAATAGTTTGGTAAACGCACACCAGTGCACCTGTACGCTGCCACCAACAGGCACACACGTGCGGTTTTAAAAACCAAGCACGGACGCAATAATAACCTAACACAGGTTTTAGGAGCAAAAATTAAGAACTCTGACACTATCAGCCACTGCTGACTGACGTGTATTATACACTACACTTGTGCGTTATATAATAGTTTGGTAAACGCACACCAGTGCACCTGTACGCTGCCACCAACAGGCACACACGTGCGGTTTTAAAAACCAAGCACGGACGCAATAATAACCTAACACAGGTTTTAGGAGCAAAAATTAAGAACTCTGACACTATCAGCCACTGCTGACTGACGTGTATTATACACTACACTTGTGCGTTATATAATAGTTTGGTAAACGCACACCAGTGCACCTGTACGCTGCCACCAACAGGCACACACGTGCGGTTTTAAAAACCAAGCACGGACGCAATAATAACCTAACACAGGTTTTAGGAGCAAAAATTAAGAACTCTGACACTATCAGCCACTGCTGACTGACGTGTATTATACACTACACTTGTGCGTTATATAATAGTTTGGTAAACGCACACCAGTGCACCTGTACGCTGCCACCAACAGGCACACACGTGCGGTTTTAAAAACCAAGCACGGACGCAATAATAACCTAACACAGGTTTTAGGAGCAAAAATTAAGAACTCTGACACTATCAGCCACTGCTGACTGACGTGTATTATACACTACACTTGTGCGTTATATAATAGTTTGGTAAACGCACACCAGTGCACCTGTACGCTGCCACCAACAGGCACACACGTGCGGTTTTAAAAACCAAGCACGGACGCAATAATAACCTAACAGGTTTTTTTGGGGAGCGACAATTACAGTACAGACAAGTCAGACACTATCTGGACTGTTTTACACTGTGTACACCAGCCCCAGATATGAAGGCTGGTATACGGTCACCACTACCCTGCCTGCCTGCCTGCCTGTATACTGCTACAATAGTCCTGACAAGGACTCTTTTGGTCACTAGCCTGTATTCAGACCTGGCTATACCCTGCCTGTATATAGCAACAATAGTCCTGAGAAGGACTCTGCTACTGTACGCCGACCTGGCTATACCCTGCCTGCCTGTATACAACTAGAATAGTCCTGAGAAGGACTTTTGGTCACACTGTTTGCAGCCCTGCAACTGAAAAAGCTATAAAGGGCCGCAAAGCTTTCCCTGAATCAGCGACACTCTCCCTACACTCACTGTCAGAATAGCTGTGAGCAGAGCACAGCGCGCCGGCCTATATAAAGGCTCGGTGACGCTGTGTAGGCCGGCCAATCACTGCAATTCCACAACTAACAGGGCTGTGGCATTGCAGTGGTCTGCCAGCCAATCCCTGCATGAGGGCTGGCTCTCAAAAGAGCGCCAACATGCAGAAATGAAGACCACGAGTAAAGCACGAGTATCGCGAGATTACTCGTTCCCCGCCGAGCAGCCCGAGTACAGTGATACTCGTGCGAGTACCGAGTAGTGACAAGCATGCTCGCTCATCACTAATCAGCAGCTATAACAAGAATGCAGCATTTCTCCTGATCAGAGCAATGCTGCTCTGATTAGGAGACATGAATGAGCAATCAGACTGCTGATCCTTATAGCCCCCAGAAGGACTAGTAAAATAAAAAAATATTAAAAAAAGTTTAAAAAATAAAAATAAAAGTTCAAATCACCCCCATTCACCCCATTGAAAATTAAAGGGTTAAAAAAATATATACACATTTAGTATCACCGCGGTCAATAACGCTCGATCAATCAAAATATAAAATTAATTAATCTGATCGGTACACGGAGTAGAGGCAAACAAATTCCAAACACCAAAATTATGGTTTTTGTATACTGTCTTTATTTATAACAGAGAAAAGGGAAACATAAAATGAGGTGTAGCAAGAATTGAAATTATTTATTTTACAATTTTTGATATTTTTTTAACAAACAATAGGCTTTAGATATCATTTCAAAGGTAAAATTAAAAAAAAAAAATACAACTCCAGGATTCCTAGTAACTATTACTATGCCAAAGAAACATACTGCAAATATAAGGCAAATTTTTCAAACAGTAAGAAAATTCAAACAACTAATATATGTAGAAAAAAAAGCAAAAAAAACCCCAAGAGAATAACATCAAAGGTCGTATATATTAAGGGTTGGGTTAAATGTAAGAGACCACAGATACCACCTCTCAGCATATCTAGAAAAGTTACCTTCCTTAAGGGCTACGTTGTACTCATAGATGTTGTGTAAGGAAACCCTATCTATAACTTCTTGTATTGAGGGGACATCTGTTTCCTTCCATTTGGACGCTAGCAATGATTTAATGACCAAAAGAATATGGCAAGTAATTTGTCTACACCGCTTTTTCCAAAATTATGGTTTTTGGACGTCGCAAATTTTGTGCAAAATGCAATAATAGGCGATCAAAACATAGCATCTGTGCAAATATGCTACGATTAAAAACGTCAGCTTGAGGCACAAAAAATAAGCTGTCACTGAGCCCCAAATTCTGAAAAATGAGAACACTATGGGTCCCGGAATATGGCGCAAAAAGTGTGCCACTTATTTTGAGCAAAATTCTGAATTTTTTTTAACCCCTTAGACAAAAGTAAACCTATACATGTTTGGTCTATACAAACTTGAGGCATATTACTGACACATCAGTTTTACCATATAGCGAACACAGTGAATAAAATACCTCAAAAACAATGATGCAAACGCACTTTTTTGAAATTTTTCCGCACTTGGAATTTTTTAGCCATATTCCAGTGCATAATATGATAAAACGTATGGTTTAATTTAAAAGTACAACTCATCCTGCACATTTAATTTAATCGTATGAACGTATATCTTACCATCATATAAAAGTAAACACCAGACAATAGACAGTGATTGAAAAATATCAAAAGGATAAAAAAATCAAATTTGAAATCAAGATTTTCTATATATGCAATAGCGTTATCATTTACAATATAGAAATCCTTCTTATCACCATGGTAGGATCTTAGGGGGCTCCTCAACAATGTGCTGGATAGTTTGACGATCTGCTCCACAGTCACAGGTCGGAGAGTCATATTTTCCCCACTTATACATAAAATCTGCACAGACGCCAGAGTTTGTTCTGATACGATTTAGAGTAACCCATGTTTTCCTTGGGAGATTGAAGCCTGGTGGAGGGTTTTGTAAATTAGGGAACACTTGGGGATCACCGTCTACTACATTGACCCAAATTTCTCACCATTTCTCCTCTAAATTGAAGTTTTGTTCATGCAAGGTGATTGCAGTTCGGATGGGTGGATGTCTTGATTTCAATCGTTGTATTGTAACATCTCTGATATTTTGGTGTATTGGAAGTTTTTCATTATTCCCTACTTTAGTGTATTCTTTAAGTAGGAGCTTTTGTCTTGCACATAATATGATAAAACGTATGGTTTAATTTAAAAGTACAACTCATCCTGCACATTTAATTTAATCGTATGAACGTATATCTTACCATCATATAAAAGTAAACACCAGACAATAGACAGTGATTGAAAAATATCAAAAGGATAAAAAAAATCAAATTTGAAATCAAGATTTTCTATATATGCAATAGCGTTATCACTTACAATATAGAAATCCTTCTTATCACCATGGTAGGATCTTAGGGGGCTCCTCAACATTGTGCTGGATAGTTTGACGATCTGCTCCACAGTCACAGGTCGGAGAGTCATATTTTCCCCACTTATACATAAAATCTGCACAGACGCCAGAGTTTGTTCTGATACGATTTAGAGTAACCCATGTTTTCCTTGGGAGATTGAAGCCTGGTGGAGGGTTTTGTAAATTAGGGAACATTTGGGGATCACCTTCTACTACATTGACCCAAAGTTCTCGCCATTTCTCCTCTAAATTGAAGTTTTGTTCATGCAAGGTGATTGCAGTTTGGATGGGTGGATGTCTTGATTTCAATCGTTGTATTGTAACATCTCTGATATTTTGGTGTACTGGAAGTTTTTCATTATTCCCTACTTTAGTGTATTCTTTAAGTAGGAGCTTTTGTCTTGCACATAATATGATAAAACATATGGTTTAATTTAAAAGGACAACTCATCCTGCAAAAAAAAAAGTCCTCATATGGCAAGATTGACAGAAAAATAAAAAAGTTACAGCTCTCGGAAGAAGAAGGGGAGCAAAAAAGAAAATGAAAAACAAAAAATCGCCTGGGGGTGAAGGGGTTAATTCATATGCAAATGTTAATAAATTATGTGCATCATACTCTAATGGGCCAGTTCATTAAAATTAGCATGAGCAACTCCATTCTTAATAAATTGTCCCCTTAGTTTGCTGGTTACATTCATTGATGCGTGCAGGGTTTAGAATAAAATTGTTAACAACCAGTGTTTTGTATGTACATGCGGAAATCCTTCCAGCAGTTTATACTCTATTTATGTAAGGAGGTGGACAGGCTGTCACATTCCCCCCTAAAGACTCCAATCGCATTGATGTAATGTGAAATGTATTGCTTCTGTATAATGTATGCTGTAATACAGTAATGTACACCAGTGTTATAGGAATGTATAATATAAGCTATAATAGTGTATAAGATGTAGTAGTGTTGATACACTGGCGGACACACACAGAAGAGGGCTCCTGTGTAAGAACGAACAATACATGAGCCCTTTGAAGCCCAATAACTCACGATACTGCAAAATTCCTCCTGCTATAAAAATTGGCTCATTTACCCTTTGGACCCTTGTGCGACTGCACATGTTGCACCAATGATATGTCCGCCCCTGAATGTATGTGTATTAGGCTATGGTGTAAAGCAGTGTTCCCCAACTCCAGTCCTCAAGAGCCATCAGCAGAGCATGTGTTTAGGATTTCTTTAGTTTTGCTCAGGTGTCGGAATCATCATCTGTGCAGGTAAATTATCACATGTACAATACTAAGGAAATCCTGAAAACACGCACTGCTGGTGGCTCTTGAGGACTGGAATTGAGGAACACTGGTGTAAAGCATAGCAGTGTTGGTAAGGCATTATACTGACCAATACCATTATGTTGCCAGGTCATTTTTAATGAATGCTGTAAAAACAAAATCCCCCAAAATATTGGCAGAATTGTTTGTGTAAGTGGTGGGAACAGTGTTTCACCATTTCACCTCCCTTAGGCCGATGGTATTAATTAGGAGCAAGTTAGAGTTAAATGTTCCTGATCCATTAAAGGGACTCTGTCAGCAGGTTTTTGCTATATAAGCTGACGCCAGCATGCTGTAAGAGTTAAAACCGAAAGCTCCGGGATGCCTGATTGACACCTCACAGTAAATGTACAATCTCTACAGAGAGACTGGTGTGGGAAGCACAGTTCTCCATGCTCAATTAACTCAATTCCTAGATAATGTAAGCATGGCTGCAGCCATTACTCTAAGTTAGTCGATACACACGGCACTTCTGGAGTGGTGCTCAAGTAGGGTTCAAAACCATCTCAAGTAGAGGTAGAAACTTGCCACAGACAGCGGTGGACACCGTGTCATACCTGACTACGCAAGTTGCGAAGTTGCTATACCATACGTGGACCTCCTGCAAGCACACTGATGAAGGTCTTTGACCGAAACATCTGTGCTTGTGCTGGTCCTACAAGTTTTTCTCAAAAAAAGACGACTATTCACATTTATCTTGAGTGCCAAGTTTCTACATCTAAATAATCTAAGTTAAACATGGCTAGTTTCAGAATCTTTTCACCTACAACATGCTGCACTCAGATGAAGTAGCAAAAACCTTCTGACAGATTCCCTTTAAAAGAGGTGCATAACTTTTAATGAATCACTACTGTCTGACAAATGGCGTGTGTCTCTGTTTTTCAAGCCAGAAATTTTACTTCAGTCTCAACTGTAAAGTGTTGGCCCAGGGACCAACTCAGTGCAGAGTAAGTTACAGTACAAGACAAGACTACAGATAAACAGGGTTTATTTACAGGCAGGGATATGCAACTGCTGCAAGGCAGCAGGAAGGGTC
Organism: Anomaloglossus baeobatrachus; assembly: GCF_048569485.1. NCBI lineage: Eukaryota > Metazoa > Chordata > Amphibia > Anura > Aromobatidae > Anomaloglossus > Anomaloglossus baeobatrachus. The sequence continues at coordinate 545,032,996 of NC_134355.1, read as the reverse complement.
TATGAGGAATTGCAGAAGTAATAAACATGTAAACTGCTTACCTGAGGCCAACTACAGCCATCGCCTCAACTATCCCAAAACAAAGTGGGAACAGTACAGAACATCAAAAATACACTAAAGGGGGCTTTACACGCAACGACATCGCAAACGAGATGTCGTTGGGGTCACGGAATTCGTGACGCACATCCGCCCTCGTTAGCGACGTCATTGCGTATGAAACGTACGAAAAACCCACTAACGATCAAAATGACTCAGCTAATCGTTGATCGTTGACACGTCATTCTAATTTCAAATATCGTTGCTGTTGCAGGACGCAGGTTGTTCGTCGTTCCTGAGGCAGCACACATCGCTACGTGTGACACCCAAGGAACAACACCTTACCAGCATCCTCTGGCTCTCCGCCCCTCTGCTTCTGTTGGACGGCTGCTGTGTGATGTTGCTGTGATGCCACACGAACCACCCCCTTAGAAAGGAGACGGTTCGCCGGCCACAGCGACGTCGCTAGGCAGGTAAGTATGTGTGACGGGTCCTAGCGATATTGTGCGCCATGGGCAGCGATTTTCCCGTGACACACAACTGACGGGGGAGGTTGCTTTCACCAGCGACATCGCTAGCGATGTCGCTGCGTGGAAAGCAGCCTTTAGCTACAATACGCTACAGTCTGACTGGCCTTCACTACTGGAGCCGCATGGCTACCGTGCTCCAATGACCACAGCCTACACTACGCCCTAACCAAGGTGCACAAATGCAGACTTATGGTACCGTTGTGAGAAATCGTCTTTCGCCGGGGTCAGCAGGGGTTGTTGACACTCACTTCTCCAGGAAACTTTTCTTCTGTTCTGGCACTTGGAGGCTGAGCTCATCCAGGTGACGTCTTTTCTTTGTAAGGGTACTTCCCTGGTTAAAGCCTGAGTTCTCTCATGGTCTAACTTGCAGCTGGTACCATATATCTTCCCACTTGACGCAAGACTACACCATGTCAGAGGCACAACCACTCATATATCTCTCTGCTTGCCAGCACCTGCATATTACTCTTCCTGCCACTAACAAACCTTCTATGTATTTCTATGAAAATAACTATAACACGTGTATGACACAGCACAGCTTACACTTTAAAATAGTCTAAAACATACATTATGTGATACACTTTAATACAACAAATAGTAGGAGTAGGGGTATCCTGACCACCTCCCACAACTGGAGTAAGATTTCTGGTAAAAGGAATCCCCCCAGCTTGCTTATTGTGAATGGGATGAGCTGTGGCATCACGCCCCCGCCGGGCCTTCATCATGACTTTTGCCATTTAAATGACAAAATTTGCAAAATGTTTGCACAGCTCTAAACTGCATAACATTTTAACCCTTTCCAAAGCAATTTATACTAGAATTTGTACTAATCTTATGCCTTTTTTTCTTATTTTACTGTGTTAATGACAATAGCTTTAACTTATAACCCTCGCTAGTTTTGCCAATCTCACTCACTGTTTCTTTAGCTGTATGTTGTGCTTTCTATTTCCGACATAGCTGTTTATTGGCAAAATAAATGTATCATCACCGCTGTGTATTTTGCTATATTTTAAAATAAGGCTTCCCAAGCAACATGTCTCAAAGAAAGGTCAATGTGTGGCACTGGAAGTGTTAAAAGGCTTAGCACAGCCTTAATAACCCAATATATGGTGTTAAATCAGGCCAGTGGCTTTGTGGTCAAATAGCATGATTGAGCACAGCTGGTGTTAATATATTGTAAGCCCTTTAAAAGCATTGCTTGATAAATCTTGTACCTTGTCAACACATTCAATATTCTGTGCATTAGACGTTTAGTTTTCAGGGCAATGTAATGACCGCACAATTTACAGTAAAAGAAGAGAGGAAGAGAAATGTTTTCTATCTATTTTGGATCATTTTTAAACCTCATTACAGCCGGGAAAGTGCATTTCTCTCACAGCATTTAATTTAATCATTCTTCAAATAGGGAGAGTGAATAGACTGAAAATTGCTCGCCTGCATGTTTCTCCATTCTCTGGCTTGAAGTTTAACCATATAACTTGTACAGTAGGACATAATAAAGCCCATTAATCTGCGGGAACTTTCACCAAAAAGTCATTTTGTACCTGTGGGGTAGAAGATATTCAAGATACATAGGGGCAGAAGTAGAAATGTATCCACTTACATAGGGTATATATATATATATATATATATATATATATATATATATATATATATATACACACACACACACACACAGTACCGACCAAAAGTTTGGACACACCTTCTCATTCAAAGAGTTTTCTTTATTTTCAGGACTCTGAAAATTGTAGATTCACATTGAAGGCATCAAAAATATGAATTAAAACATGTGGAATTAAATACTTAACAAAAAGGTGTGAAACAACTGAAAATATGTCTTATATTCTAGGTTCTTCAAAGTAGCCATGTTTTGCTTTCATTACCACTTTGCACACTCTTGGCATTCTCTAGATGAGCTTTAAGAGGTAGTCACCGGAAATGGTTTTCCAGCAGTCTTGAATGAGTTCCCAGAGATGCTTAGCACTTGTTGGCCCTTTTGCCTTCACTCTGTGGTCCAGCTCACCCCAAACCATCTCGATTGGGTTCAGGTTTAGTGACTGTGGAGACCAGGTCATCTGGCGTAGCACCCAACACTCTCCTTCTTAGTCAAATAGCCCTTACACAGCCTGGAGGAGTGTTTGGGGTCATTGTCCTGTTGAAAAAAAAATGATGGTCCAACTAAACGCAAACCGGATGGATTAGCACGCCGCTGCAAGATGCTGTGGTAGGCATGCTGGTTCTGTATGCCTTCAATTTTAAATAAATCCCCAACAGTGTCACCAGCAAAGCACCCCCACACCATCACACCTCCTCCTCCATGCTTCACGGTGGGAACCAGCCATGTAGAGTCATTCTGTTCACCTTTTCTACAAAGACACGGGGGTTGGATCCAAAGATCTCAAATTTGGACTCATCAGACCAAAGCACAGATTGCCACTGGTCTAATGTCCATTCCTTGTCTTCTTTAGCCCAAACAAGTCTCTTCTGCTCATTGCCTGTCCTTAGCAGTGGTTTCCTAGCAGCTATTTTACCATGAAGGCCTGCTGCACAGAGTCTCCTCTTAACAGTTGTTCTAGAGATGAGAAGGTGTGTCCAAACTTCTGATCTGTACTATATATATATATATATATATATATATATATATAAAGTGATGTATGAGAAAATTCCAACTAAATATATATGTAAAAGTCTAGATAAATACATTGACTTTATAGTCTTGTGTATTTATAATACAGAAAAATATTGCAAATACCTTAACAAACCCTCTGTAGTTGTAATTGTGCCATGAATTTATCCCGTTCCTGAACCTCAAGAAGCTAATAGGAAGATGGCATAGGGTCCCCCGACCCACCAGGCCCCTGAGCAGCTTTACAGGACACACATATAGTTAGTCTACCCACACTGATTTTCCTAAAATCATTTACTTAATGATTTTACTCCCCTGTTTGGAATTCATCTTTATTGCATGGTCTCCAAAATAAAATAGAAGACGTGGAAACATACAGAAAAAAAGGTGCCCCAGTGACCTTGTGTAGGACTCTAATGCTTTAGAATTCTGTCTACTGTTCTTAAAGAGAAGCTGTAGTCACAAAATAACCTATTTAAATCAATTATGAGCTACTTGTTTTTTGGGGGAGGGTATTTTTGGTGCTGTTCATATCCCACCCTTTATTAAAAGAGGTTACAATCTTGCAATTTTCACAGTGGCCAGTTGAACTATTTCAGATTTATTTGTGGCACCTTGGTGCCCATTTTACTGAAATGGTTGAGGAATGACAGTGGATCTGTTACAGTGTGGCAGAATTCCTTCAGGCCTGTGTGTTAAAAAAAGTATAATGCATATAGTATTGTAATGTGCTGACATTGAGAACTGATTCATTTGTAATATGCTTTGCTGCCATCTACTGGCTAATGTATATGTAAAATAGTTAGGTTTTCAATACCCACACCATAGAAAATAAAATGTGGGAAGAGTCTTGCATGTTAGAGTTGACACACATCTTGAGGGTTGAACAAGCCACATGGTTGCTAATAATGGGCAGTCCAGCTATTTTTGGTGATCTGGATCACTTGGCGCCGTTCAACAAAAAGAGATAGCATTTTTTAGATTCTAAAGGGATCCTTATAGTGTGGCCAAAGCCCTCCTCACCTGTGACCAAAACCCTGCCTGCTTGCCGTCAACCAATTAAAATGATGGGTGCGTGGGATTTGTTTAGGATGGGCACGGTTTAAAAAAAATTGACCCCAGAGATGTCCAACTGAATATCCTTTAAAAAATGTAGGTCCAGAATAGGCATAGTGAATGCAATTTTCTGCATAAGGCCTTGGTTCCACTTCCATTTTGCATGGACGAGTGCATTCTAGTAAAACATTGGATTGCACTCGCACCAGTGCAAAACTATGGGGCAGTGTCCATCTGTGATTGATTTCTCATGTCATATCAGCATAAGAAATGAATCGCAGCATGCTGCATTTGGCAGCATGGCATATAAATCCATAGGAACATGTGAAACATTGCACTGCACTTGCATGTTATCTGATTGCAGTGCGAGGTCGCAGAGACAGGCCGCGAAGAAAAGTGAGTAAGTGTTCCCCCACTCTTCTTCGCAACTGTGATCCAATCACAAGATCAGATTACAGCCGCATTACCCTCGGCTCACACTCACAGCAGAGGGTCATTAGCATATCACTTACAATGTTCCCACATTGGAAGCTATGAGCAAGTGGAACAAAGGCTCAAGAAGACGGTCAGGTTCGTTGCTGTCCAGAAAAAATTGTAGAGGTTAGCAGCACTGAAACACCACTGGCCTCTTCTTTCTTATGATCAGTGGGGATCCCATAGTTCAGATCCCAAAAATCACAAAGTGATAGCTAGAGTTGAGCGAGTACCTAGCTATACGTACTCTCTATACTCATAACGAGTACTGTCTAATACTCGCGTATTCATTCTGAATAGTGTGTGCAATGTAAGTCAATGGGGAAAACTCGCAAAGTAAAGAGTAACCCGAATGCAATGCTATTCGTGCAAGTAGCAAATAGTGAGGCATTCGGGTTACTTGTTACTTTGCGAATTTTTCCCCATTAACTTGCATTGCACACGCTATTTGGAATGAATATGTGAGTATTATACAATACTCGTTATGAGTATAGCGAGTACGAATAGTTAGGTACTCGCTCAACTCTAGTGATAGCGCATTCCAGTTAGATGCCATTATTTTACAAAATAGGAAAACCTCTACAGTCAGTACCCCAGTAAAATTTTGCCAATTTGAACTGTCTGACTCCCCCAGGAAGACAATTTAGGACATGCCAGGATCTGCAGTGACAGTTTCCAATAAGCTGATGGGTTATGTCAGTTTTATGTGATCAACACCTTTAAATCTTAATTTTTCGGGCTGGAGTGACTAAAGTACTAATAAAAAAGACCGACAAGAACATTCACATTCAATATATATCTAAATAAAAAATATTCAAGTTATTGCCTCGCTGTAATCCTCTTAAATTAAGATATCTGAATGCATTAGTTAGAGAGCCGACAGATGCATAAAAACTGATTTGCTGGATGGAAGGCGGCAGCAGCATTTACTGTAAACCCCCATTCCTCTAGTTATCGTTTCTCATTTCCAATTTCACCTTCGGCATTGCACGTCAGTAGTTTCATTTCACTCAGATAAAGTGTGATTTCTTCATCTAACACAAATAAAAAATACATTGGTTCAGCAGTGACTACCAGCTGAAGTTTATGTTGAGAGGGAAGAGATATGAAGTGCGATGGCAAGACTGAACATTTCTGTAATTCCATAGAAGAATGGGCCACCGTTAGCACTCCAACTGTGGCTGTAATGTGCCTCCTCTGCCGCCCGGCAAGCAGATTTAGGAGCAGCAGGTTTCCAGTCGCTGCTACAAGTGCACAACAATCGAGTCATCTAGCAATATCTGTTATATGAACGCGATGTGTTCTACGCTACAAGTCTTTTTTAACTCCCCAAGGCCATGTGCCGACGACGAGTATTAGTATATCACTAGTGTTCTGTCAAATACGAGGAAGTATCAAATCAAAGCAGTTTTGTTTAAAACATGACATACCAACAAGAGATAGATAGTGTAAAAAAACGCACACAAAAACTAATTTTAGAAAAAAAAAAAAAACTAATTTACATAACAGGTTCAGAAATGAGGATGAAGACCTACTGTGGATCTGAAGCCTCTGTCACTACAACTCTATTCAAGCACCGGAGGCATAAAACTGGATTGGCAGAAGCTTCACAACTAGCGCCCTGTTTGCATATCAACTGAAGCACTATTTCTCAGTAATGGATGAATTTACTGGTCAATCAAAACTATTGCTGGATGAAGGAGAAACAATATTCCCATGTAAATAGTTTGAGTATGAAATCCTGCTAACAGGTTCCCCTTTAAGTTTACTTTTATTATTTGCATAAAGGATGACTTAGTAACCAACTAATCATCCATTCTATAACTATGACCGAATAACTCTTTATTTGCCTTATCTATCCGGTGCACATTGGGAGATATTTACCAAGACCGTCATTTCATACCATGGTCATAGTCCAGAGTATATTTCAATAGATTATGCCAAATGTATTGATGGCACAGCCTCTTAATACATTTATTACACCATTGCCTGTCCATTGGCCATAAAAGCAAATCTAGTCTAGCTATGATCTACGCAAGCTATGAGCTATTTTAAATTATTTGTGCAATAATTTTCATTAATTTCTGAGTTAAAATATATTCAATCTTTTGGGCCAATGGAGGCTCCATTTCTCCTGTTAAACATTGCCATATAGTCTCATCAAAATGTGTAACATTTGTACACATGTATTCTGGCATAATACCAATAATGGATGAGTGGATTGAACATGGTAAAGAGGCACAAGCAAGTAAGGAAAACCTTTCCAAAGTTTCTAATAAGCAAAATGATTGTTAATTTAAAAAAAAAAAAATCACTTTACAGGATTATGACTGGGCCCTTCTCTCATATCACACAATCAACAGAGCGAGAGATGAGCAATCAAAAGAATATTTATTCCATACAATCCAGAATGTCCATCAAATAATCCACCAAACGGAGGGTCAAATAGTCCAGATATAGTATAAATGTCCCGGGGATCAGTCACAATCCTCCAGCAGTCCTACTCCAGGGAAATCGGGGTTTCTCAGAGTCACTCTGGGGTGCTGGCCACAGCCTCAGCGTCTTCCTCAGAGGGTCAATCCTTCTCTCTTTTAAGTCTCACCTAGAATGACAATCCCCCAGGTAAGCAGAGAGTTTAGGTGGATTCCAGGCCCCCCTCCCCCAGATTTGGGGACAGAAACACTACAGGGGGTGATTACGTACAGGCAATACAATGTACACACAAGCAATACAGAGAATGGACAGTGAACCACACCTAAAATACAAACCTACACAACATAATACACAACCCCCCATATTCCACCATCACAAGGATAATGATGTAGAGTGGCATGGGTAAGAACTTCATTTTGGACACCCAGCATGCTGCATGAAATACCAAGACCTGGCTGGGTGTGTGGACATTGGACGTGCTGGCTGGAAAACCATGTAAGCCACATATTGCCATTGGTGTCAGCTGGCTAGGACCATGTGATGACTTACACTTACAAGGAGTCCAACAGTTCACTGTAAACGACAAATCTTTACTGTACTGATAATTGTTGATCACATCTATGCATTCCAGAGGGGGGAACATACAGTTGAAACCAGAAGGTTACATACACTATCTAGAAGACACATATGCATGTTTTCTCACTACCTGACGTGAAAACAGAAGAATCTTGATGACTATGAAGGTGACCTTCCTTTCCAGCAGTCCCTTGTCCAGTCTCATAAGGGGTCCCATAATGACTAGAGTAAATCTTTGTACACTCAGAAGTCTTTTATGAAACTGCTCAGTTGGCTGACTAGCTTCACATGCCAGTTGTGAATAACCCAGTAACTTTGACTGTTTAGGAACCTGGCCACTAGAGTCCTGCACCAATAGATGTCACCTGATACTTTGACGGTTAAGGGATCTGCATGTTGGGATTCCGTCCCCAACTCCTATAGTCAGGGCCACTCTTTTTGAATGCCTCACTAACTTGCTCTCTGTCTTCTGTTCTCCATTGCTGGAAACTACTCACTGTATGTGACCTTCACAGTCCCAACATTAACTACTTCTGACGCTGTTGCAGGTCAAAACATTTTTACAAAACATTCTCAAAATTGATAAAGCAGGAAAAGTGGGTAAAACTGCGCTGCTATGTATAGTTAAGAAGGATCCAAGAAGATCAGTATTGTGATTTTATTGTTCTATGCGTTTCGGAGTCTTGCTCCAATTTCAGGACAAAAATCACTGATATACATGTAAGATGTGTAATGTTGGCCTTAGAAACATTGTTTTCTGACATTAAATGTTAAAGGGAACCTGTCAGGTGAAATATGCACTCAGAACCATGAGCAGTTCTGGGTGCTTATTGCTATTCCCTGCCTAATTGTCCCTGTATACACTAGCGTAGATAAAGAGGTCTATAAAAAAAGTATTATTTCTAAAGATCTTATATCATGTGCTAAGGAGTGTGGGGACTAGTCCCAAGGCTGTTATTTCCCCGACTAGCTGCCCACTTAGCATGTTAGTACGCCCACAGGAGCATACTAACATGCTATTCAATGCAGCGTCATGAGTGGTGCCGCGCGTACCTGTGTCCATGGTGAACGTTGAGCTGAATGTCCCAGCGCTTTCGGTCATGCGCACTAGATCTGTCTGAAGCCGTGACGTGTACACCTGGCTTCATACTGCACATGACTGGAAGTGCCCGGCATTCAAAAGCGTGGTCACAGCGAGCACAGGTACGCGCATTACCATTGGTAACGGTAAATTGAATAGCATGTTAGCACACCCACAGGGGCATACTAACATGGTAAAAGGGCGGCAAGTCAGAGAAAATAATACCCTAGGGACTAGTCATGGGCCTCATTAGTAGAGATGAGCGAACCGGTCGCGGTTCGGCTCGAGGTCGGTTCGCCGAACGGAGGTCCCGTTCGAGTTCGGTTTGTCGAACGTTCGACGAACCGAACTCGAACCGCATAGGAAACAATGGCAGGCATTCACAAACATAAAAACACCTAGAAAACACCCTCAAAGGTGTCCAAAAGGTGACAAACAACTCACAACACAACACAAACACATGGAAAAGTGACAAGGACATATACTCATGCGAAAACAAAAGAGCTGGATAAGGAAAAAGAGGAGGACACACAGATATAGGCATGGCACGCCCTTTTAAAATCATGTAAAACACCGCAAGCTGACTCCAAGCGGAGTCTCCCTTTTTTCAAAAAATTGGGCCCCACACACACCCACCCACCCATTCAGTGGCAGCACTTGTGCCCTAGTTGTACACTTTACAGCTAGATTTGCATCAAGCACATTCAAAAATACGCCATTCTTAACCGTCCCCAGGATGACACCGGGGTAGGTAGCAAAGTCTTTCCTGATCCCAGCTCTGTTCATCTTGGCTTCTTTTAAAAACAATGTAAGTAAGGGTTACTCCAAGCGGAGTCTCCCTTTTTTCAAAAAATTGGGCCACACAGACACCCCATCAGTGGCAGCACTTGTGCCCTAGTTGCAAACAGGATGTTTTGATTTGCATCAAGCACATTCCAAATCCACAAGCATTTACTCTCCCCAGGATGACACAGGGGTAGTAAATTCCTTGTGGATCCATGACTTGTTCATTTTGATGAACGTTAGTCTGTCCACATTGTCACTGGACAGACGCGTGCGCTTATCTGTCAGCACACACCCAGCAGCACTGAAGACACGTTCAGAGACAACGCTGGCAGCTGGACACGACAAAATCTCCAAGGCGTAAGTGGAGAGCTCTGGCCATTTTTCAAGATTTGAAGCCCAAAATGAGCAAGGCTCCATTTGCAAAGTCATGGCATCGATGTTCATTTGGAGATACTCCTGTATCATCCTCTCCAGCCGTTGACTATGTGTTAGACTTGTTGTCTTGTCTCTGTTGGCCTTGCAAAGGAGGGTCTAAAAAAATTTTGAAAAGATTCCATAAAATTGCTGTTACCAGCACCAGATACAGTCCGACTGGTACGGGTAGACTGTTGAAGATGACGAGACCGTCCCATGTTTGTCAAGTTACAACTGGGAGATTCCCTCCCTGCACCTGCACGGTTGTTTGGTGGAAAAGCCGAGCTAAGATCGAGTAACAGCTTCTGCTGATACTCCTGCATACATGTGTCCCTTTCTATGGCTGGATTTATGTCACAAAATTTGGACTTGTACCGGGGATCTAATAGTGTGGCAAGCCAGTAGTCATCATCACTTCTAATTTTGACAATACGAGGGTCATGTTGGAGGTAGTGCAGCAAGAAAGCACTCATGTGTCTTGCGCAACCATGCGGACCAAGTCCACGCTGTGTTTGTGGCATAGAGAACGGTTAGCACCTTTCTTCCTCTGACATCTCCCCCCAACCTCTTTCAACTGAAATTTGACCAAGGTCTCCCTCATCCGCTGAGTCTTCCATGTCCATGGACAGTTCGTCCTCCATTTCTTCATGTTCTCCTGCACCTTCCTCAACATTTCGCCTGCTACCATGCGCCTTTGTTGATCCCTGTCCCCCATGGTCCCATGCCTGCCGCGTTGGTGATGATGAACGTCTGGACCTTGGAGATGTTGTTATGTCTTGCGCATATGAATCCTCCTGTAGTTCCTCCCCTTCCTGTTGTCCCACCCCCTGACTCCGAATAGTGTTTAGCGTGTGCTCCAGCATGTAAATGACTGGAATTGTCATGCTGATAATGGCATTGTCAGCGCTAAACATATTCGTCGCCATGTCGAAACTGTGCAGAAGGGTGCATAGGTCCTTGATCTGAGACCACTCCATCAGGGTGATCTGCCCCACCTCTGTATCTCGTTGGCCCAGGCTATACATCATGAAGTATTGCACCAGGGCTCGGCGGTGCTGCCACAGTCGCTGTAACATGTGGAGAGTCGAATTCGAGCGTGTCGCCACATCGCATTTCAGGCGATGAACCGGCAGGCCGAAAGACTTCTGGAGCGATGCAAGTCGCTCAGCTGCGGCAGTTGAATGGCGGAAGTGAGCAGACAGTTTTCGTGCCCTGGTCAGAAGGCCATCTAGGCCGGGATAGTGTGTTAAAAATTGCTGGACAACAAGGTTCAACACGTGAGCCATACAAGGTACGTGTGTCACCTTGCCCAGGCGAAGGGCCGCACCCAGGTTTGCAGCATTGTCGCACACGGCCTTACCAGGCTGCAGGTTGAGTGGAGACAACCATTTATTAAACTCGGACCGCAGAGCTGACCACAACTCCTCAGCTGTGTGACTCTTATTCCCAAGACATGTCAAGCTAAAGACCGCCTGATGACGTTGCGCTCTGCTGCCAGCATAGTAATGAGGGGTGCGTGATTCCTTCTGCGCAGTGAGAACGCTGGTGGCCTGACCAGGCAGGCTTGGGGCGGAGGTGGAGGACACAGATGAGGTGGAGGAGGCAGAAGCAGTGGCGGAACTTGGACAGACAGAGGATTGACACACAAGTCGTGGGGACGGCAAGACTTGTGCAGCAGACCCTTCACCATCTATCACCATAGTTACCCAGTGGCCAGTCAGCGACATGTAACGTCCCTGTCGATGCTTACTGGTCCAAGTATCGGTGGTAAAATGCACCCGTTCACACACAGAGTTTCTCAAGGAAGTGGTGATGTTGTGTGCGACATGCTGGTATAGCGCGGGCACACCTTTCTTAGAGAAGTAGTGGCGACTGGGCATCTGGTACTGGGGCACAGCGACAGACATAAGGTCTCTAAAATCCTGTGTGTCCACCAGGCGGAAAGGCAGCATTTCAGTAGCCAAGAGCTTACAGAGGGATAAAGTCAACCTCTTAGCTTTGTCATGGGTCGCAGGAAATGGCCTTTTATTTGTCCACATCTGAGGGACAGAGATCTGGCTGCTGTGTGTAGACGGTGTTGAGTAGGGTGCCCCTGGAATAATGCAGGTTTGTGAGGAAAGTGCAGTCGGAGACATGATGTTGCCTTCATCCAACGTTGGTGCTATCAATGTCTGAGAGATCTGTACACACTCACTTGTTTCCCCTTCCAAACCAACTGACGACCTACCAAGCAAACTGCCTGTTGCGGTTACAGTGGTGGAAGTTGTGCGTGGAAAACCAGGTGTGACAGCTGTCCCCACAGTACTAGAAGATGAAGAGCGCGCGGATGCACTGGAAGGGGCAGGCCGTGGATGGTTCGCTCCGCTAGGCCGCATTGCAGAACGGTGAGTTTCCCACTGGGACCTATGATATTTATTCATGTGACGATTCATGGAAGAAGTTGTCAAACTGCTGAGGTTTTGACCTCTACTAACAGAATCCCGACAAATTTTACGCATAACATAATTTGGGCGATCTTTTTCTATGTCAAAAAAGGACCAGGCTAGGCAAGGCTTAGAGGGCATGCAACCTGCTGAGCCCCCCCCGACTAGTGCTCAGAGGCAGAGTGGTGGCTGATGATGCAGTTGTAGACGTGCTACCAGTGCTCCGACTCTGTCCAGGAAGGCGCAAGGTAACTTCGTCGTCAGTTGCATCCTCCTCCACCGCTTCTGTTGACTTCCTCGAGTGCCTGACTGGGGGTTGACAGTAGGTGGTATCTAGAACTTCCTCATCAATTGTTGTGTTTGCACTCCCCTCACCCTCAGACCGAGCCTCTTCTTGCCCTGACCGAATATTTAAGTTGTCATCCCAATCTGGTATCTGCGTCTCATCGTCATCAGTATGTTCCTCATTGTCTATAACCACAGGTGTTACAGTTTGTGACAAAGGGTCAACATTATGCTCAGAAACTTGGTCCTCACGGCCTGAATCAGAGTCACAAAGGTTCTGGGCATCACTGCAGACCATTCCCTGGTCTGTACTCACTGTAGCTTGGGAGAAGACCTCTGATTCCCAGGCTATAGTGTGACTGAACAGCTCTGCAGACTCAGCCATCTCAGTTCCACCATACTGTGCCGTGCTGATGGAGACTTCAGAGCTGGGAGAAAGCAAGTTTGATTGGGATGACAACTCAGAGGACTGGTGTTTTTTGGATGCGGTAGTTGAGGTGGCTGAGAGGGCACTTGTTGGACCACTTGAGATCCATTCAAGCATTTTCCTTTTTTGGCCATCATCTACCTTTGTTCCTGTTGTTCATGTCCGTAAAAAAGGGAGCACATCGGATTGTCCACGGTAAGTAGTAGACATCTTACTTTTGCTGGTAGATGGTCTAACTTCAGCAGATGTTAATGGAGCTTTGCCACCTTCCCCACGGACAAACCCTTTTTTTCCTTTTCCAACACGCCTCTTCCCCTTTCCACCAGCAGCTGTCATTTTGCCACTCAAGTTAATTGCGACAAGATTGTGCACTTAAAATGTGGTAGTAAAAATTGAGAGGTGGTGTAGATTGCAGCGCTTGTCTAGCTTTATTAACAGCAGAATATTAAAGAATAATTATGCCTGACAATGCAACTACGGCCCTTAAACTGGCAGCATAAATTGCTAGTATAATGGCTTAGTAACAATGAGTTTGAGTGTGCAATGCAGGCAGACGTGCTGCAAATATGTTTGCACTAGTGGGACTATACAGAAGTCCAATAGCCAAGTTTAGGATGCCACTAAGTTCACTCAGTGTTTGCTAGTATAATGGCTTAGTAACAATGAGTTGGAGTGTGCAATGCAGGCAGACGTGCTGCAAATATCTTTGCACTAGTGGGACTATACAGAAGTCCAATAGCCACGTTTAGGATGCCACTAAGTTCACTCAGTGTTTGCTAGTATAATGGCTTAGTAACAATGAGTTGGAATGTGCAATGCAGGCAGACGTGCTGCAAATATCTTTGCACTACTGGGACTATACAAAAGTCCAATAGCCACGTTTAGGATGCCACTAAGTTCACTCAGTGTTTGCTAGTATAATGGCTTAGTAACAATGAGTTGGTGTGTGCAATGCAGGCAGACGTGCTGAAAATATCTTTGCACTAGTGGGACTATACAGAAGTCCAATAGCCACGTTTAGGATGCCACTAAGTTCACTCAGTGTTTGCTAGTATAATGCCTTAGTAACAATGAGTTGGAGTGTGCAATGCAGGCAGACGTGCTGCAAATATTTTTACACTAGTGGGACTATACAGAAGTCCAATAGCCATGTTTAGGATGCCACTAAGTTCACTCAGTGTTTGCTAGTATAATAGCTTAGTAACAATGAGTTGGAGTGTGCAATACAGGCAGACGTGCTGCAAATATCTTTGCACTAGTGGGACTATACAGAAGTCAAATAGCCACGTTTAGGATGCCACTAGGTACACTGAGTGTTTGCTAGTATAATGGCTTAGTAACAATGAGTTGGAGTGTGCAATGCAGGCAGACGTGCTGCAAATATCTTTGCACTACTGGGACTATACAGAAGTCCAATAGCCACGTTTAGGATGCCACTAAGTTCACTCAGTGTTTGCTAGTATAATGGCTTAGTAACAATGAGTTGGAGTGTGCAATGCAGGCAGATGTGCTGAAAATATCTTTGCACTAGTGGGACTATACAGAAGTCCAATAGCCACGTTTAGGATGCCACTAAGTTCACTCAGTGTTTGCTAGTATAATGCCTTAGTAACAATGAGTTGGAGTGTGCAATGCAGGCAGACGTGCTGCAAATATTTTTGTACTAGTGGGACTATACAGAAGTCCAATAGCCACGTTTAGGATGCCACTAAGTTCACTCAGTGTTTGCTAGTATAATAGCTTAGTAATAATGAGTTGGAGTGTGCAATGCAGGCAGACGTGCTGCAAATATCTTTGCACTAGTGGGACTATACAGAAGTCAAATAGCCACGTTTAGGATGCCACTAAGTTCACTCAGTGTTTGCTAGTATAATGCCTTAGTAACAATGAGTTGGAGTGTGCAATGCAGGCAGACGTGCTGCAAATAGCTTTGCACTACTGGGACTATACAGAAGTCCAATAGCCACGTTTAGGATGTCACTAAGTTCACTCAGTGTTTGCTAGTATAATGGCTTAGTAACAATGAGTTGGAGTATGCAATGCAGGCAGACGTGCTGCAAATATCTTTGCACTAGTGGGACTATACAGAAGTCAAATAGCCACGTTTAGGATGCCACTAGGTACACTGAGTGTTTGCTAGTATAATGGCTTAGTAACAATGAGTTGGAGTTCGCAATGCAGGCAGACGTGCTGCAAATATCTTTGCACTAGTGGGCTAGTGGGACTATACAGAAGTCAAATAGCCACGTTTAGGATGCCACTAAGTTCACTCAGTGTTTGCTAGTATAATGGCTTAGTAACAATGAGTTGGAGTGTGCAATGCAGGCAGAGGTGCTGCAAATATCTTTGCACTAGTGGGACTATACAGAAGTCCAATAGCCACGTTTAGGATGCCACTAAGTTCACTCAGTGTTTGCTAGTATAATGGCTTGGTAACAATGAGTTGCAGTGTGCAATGCAGGCAGACGTGCTGCAAATATCTTTGCACTAGTGGGACTATACAGAAGTCCAATAGCCACATTTAGGATGCCACTAAGTTCACTCAGTGTTTGCTAGTATAATGGCTTAGTAATAATGAGTTGGAGTGTGCAATGCAGGCAGACGTGCTGCAAGTATCTTTGCACTAGTGGGACTATACAGAAGTCCAATAGCCACGTTTAGGATGCCACTAAGTTCACTCAGTGTTTGCTAGTAAAATGCCTTAGTAACAATGAGTTGGAGTGTGCAATGCAGGCAGACACGCTGCAAATATCTTTGCACTAGTGGGACTATACAGAAGTCCAATAGCCACGTTTAGGATGCCACTAAGTTCACTCAGTGTTTGCTAGTATAATGGCTTAGTAACAATGAGTTGGAGTGTGCAATGCAGGCAGACATGCTGCAAATATATTTGCACTAGTGGGACTATACAGAAGTCCAATAGCCACGTTTAGGATGCCACTAAGTTTCCTTAGTGTTTGCTAGTATAATGGCTTAGTAACAATGAGTTGGAGTGTGCAAAGGGCAGGAGGGTACAGTGGCAGGGTTGTGGGTCTCTGGGTAGAGGAAAGGAAGCCTGCCTTTCTATCCCTCCTAATGGGGAAATGCCGCGAGGAAATCCCTGACCTTAGCTACACAGACGCTGTCATCTTGTGTAGCTGTTAAACTCTGTTTTCACGGACCTGTCACCTATGGCTCTGACCCTGCCGGTACGAGCCCTTAAAAGGACTGATAGAAAGTGCTATCCCTATGCTGTACAGCGCTGTGTATGGAGCGTATACAGCTGTATCGGCAATAGGAGCTGCGCCAGTGATGTCTGACACCAAGGACGCAGAAGGCAGATAATGGCGTGCTGGAGGAAAATGTCCGGTTTTATAATGCAGGGACATGTGACATGGACATCCTATCACACATGCCGTTGCTTCTCTGGCTAAAAGTCCACTTCGCTGTGTGTGTGTCTGGGATTGGCTGACATGCTGGCCTGCCCCACTACACGCACGCGCTTAGGGAAGGAAGACAAGGAAAGAAAAAAAAAATGGCGATCGCCATTATACATACAGCAGTGATCTGAATGCGCTGTTCCTGCACACTATACACTGAAATGTCATAATAGTTTGAGTCACAGAGTGACTTACACTATTACAGCGGAAAGCCAGCTAGGAATTAGCTGGTTTTTTTGCTTCTAGAACCGTTCTCGAACGTATCTAGAACTATCGAGCTTTAGCAAAAAAGCTCGAGTTCTAGTTCGATCTAGAACAGGCCCCAAAATCACTCGAGCCTAGAACTGGAGAACCACGAACAACGAACCGCGCTCAACTCTACTCATTAGTCTATAATAAACAATCTTTAGAATACTTTTTCTAAGATATCTTTATCTATGCCAGTATACACAGGTACCGTATGTACCTATGACTAAGAACTGAAGTCCGAAAAGCGTCAGGTGTTCTTCATTTTATCATAATTTTAATGATTAAAAAAAATTTGAGTTTTATCCACATTTGTGCTGAATACTTACCTTTTCGTTCCTGTAACCTGTGGAAGTAAGTCTCATACATTCGAGCACCTGTTATGGAGCCCGGATGAATACTACCTGCACCTTATCATCTACTGCACCTACGGTGAGCTGATCCCTTCTTCTTGTTTTCATACATACAGGGATAGTTAGGCAGGGATTAGTAATATACATCTAGAACTGCTCTTGGTTCTAGGTGCATACTGCACCTGACAGGTTCCCTTTAAATCTATGAGAGAAACTTGCCTCATACATAAGAACAGCAGAGGAAGATACTTATGCGATGATTTTAGCACTGAGGAGTCTTGCTGTAATACATTGTGTATTTATCTGTGACATTATATATATATATATATATATATATTATATATATATATATAATATATATATATATATATATATATATATACAGTACAGACCAAACGTTTGGACTCATCTTCTCATCTCTAGAACAACTATTAAGAGGAGACTTTGTGCAGCAGGCCTTCATGGTAAAATAGCTGCTAGCAAACCACTGCTAAGGACAGGCAACAAGCAGAAGATACTTCTTTGGGCTAAAGAACACAAGGAATGGACATTAGCCAAGTGGAAATCTGTGCTTTGGTCTGATGAGTCCAAATTTCAGATCTTTTGATCCAACTACCATGTTTTTGTCGAAAAGGTGAACGAATGGACTCTACATGGCTGGTTCCCACTGTGAAGCATGGAGGAGAAGGTGTGATTGTGTGGGGGTGCTTTGCTGGTGACTCTGTTGAGGATTTATTCAAAATTGAAGGCATACTAAACCAGCATGGCTACCACAGCATCTTGCAGCAGTGTGCTATTCCATCCAGTTTGCGTTTAGTTGGACCATCATTTATTTTTCAACAGGACAATGACCCCAAACACACCTCCAGGCTGTGTAAGGGCTATTTGACTAAGAAGGAGAGTGATGGGGTGCTACGCCAGATGACCTGGTCTCCACAGTCACCAGACCTGAACCCAATTGAGATGGTTTGGGGTGAGCTGGACTGCAGAGTGAAGGCAAAAGAGCCTACAAGTGCTAAGAATTTCTGGGAACTCCTTCAAGACTGTTGGAAAACCATTTCCGGTGACTACCCCTTGAAGCTCATCAAGAGAATGCCAAGAGTGTGCAAAGCAGTAATGAAAGCAAAAGGTGGTTACTTTGAAGAACCTAGAATATAAGACATATTTTCAGTTGTTTCACACTTTTTTAAGTATTTCACTCCACATGTTTTCAGTCATAGTTTTGATGACTTCAATGTGAATCTACAATTTTTAGAGTCCTGAAAATAAAGAAAACTCTTTGAATGAGGTGTGTCCAAACTTTTGGTCTGTACTGTATATATATATATTATAAAAATATCTGGTTAGGAGATCATAACAAGTATTTCAAAGTTCATCCATTTTGGCTCCAATCTATAAATCCTGTACATACCAATAAGTCCTGTCTCACCTGATAAACATTTATTATGAAGCAAGATATTATAATTTCTATTGATTAGTAGGAAGTAGACCTAGTGTAACTTTTGGTAATTATGCTTTACAAAAGGAAAAACTAATACCTTGCTAATACAAACCAATTATTTGTATCCAGTAATCAATACAGTGTGTGATATGCCTGTGTTTGTTTCCTGTAACTGGCTACAGAATCTGAAAAAAGTGAATATTATTGAATTACAGATGTCAGTCAAAGTCATGTTATATACACTATGTGTGCTAATCGATTGCATTCTTTACTTCTGAATGTACAGAAATAAATGTAAATAAATCACTAACCACACAGATATCCTCTGCATAATCCTACATATATGACTCATTTGTACA
Source organism: Anomaloglossus baeobatrachus (assembly GCF_048569485.1). Lineage (NCBI taxonomy): Eukaryota > Metazoa > Chordata > Amphibia > Anura > Aromobatidae > Anomaloglossus > Anomaloglossus baeobatrachus. Next base: position 545,014,031 of record NC_134355.1, on the reverse strand, counting down.
TTATTGACATTACCGACAAGCATTACTGATGAAATATGAGCAGGCTAATCTTTCTTTCATGTCTCTCAGAGCTATACGGATCAATATGCAAAGGATCAAGTTTGAGTCAAATTTCCTGAAATTTGCTGTTTCAAACAAATTAAAACACTATGAGATTTGCAGAGAAAAAAAACAAAGGAAAAAACAAATTGCAATTGCTTGGGACCCTTTCCCACTCTGCTGAAGCATCGGTGAGTGGGCTAATTTTGTTTTGTGTGTACACGCTGGCCTCCCCACCATTCCCTGCAGCTCTGCTGTGACATACCTTGTACAGTAATGTGCCCTGTACCGTTATCGTACCTTGTACATTGGCGGTCATTTCCTGGGTAATCAGAGATCAGCAGTTACCGGTTGAGCACAGTCGAGCACAGGACAGACAGTTACAGAGTTGGTTTCCATTTCCAGATAAATCCAAGACAAATCCAGCAATCCCAAATGATAAAAAGTTCCAAAACTTTATTTCACATTTTAAAATTCCATGGTTAGGACTCCAGTAAAAGGAAACAGATGACGCATTTCGGATCCAACAGATCCTTACTTATAAGTAAGGATCTGTTGGATCCGAAACACATCATCTGTTTCCCTTTCAATGGAGTCCTAACCATGGAATTTTAAAATGTGAAATAAAGTTTGGGATTTTTTTATCATTTGGGATTGCTGGATTTTTGTTGGATTTTTTTGGATTGCTTCTTCTGGTGACCATCTAGACTCTGATCCGTGCATCCCCTTCTCTATACCCAGAATTGCAGATGGTGGTGGAGTGGCTGATAAGTATTTTTTTGTTTTTTGTTATCTATCTCCAGATACCACTGGGTAAATGTAGTAAACACATCATATGGAAATCTCAATCCCTTGACATCAATCATGAGGAATATTCCAATTTCAAATGAACTCTGTGTGGTTATTTTTTTAATGTGTCTGTTTGTTAAGACGGGCAGACAAATGTAGTCTCTAGTCTTTTCATTAAAATATATGGCTTTGTCAAAGGTCTGCTTTAATTTCCTGTTTTTAAGGGTATTTTTAAGGGGATTTAGAAGGAATACACTACACATACATAGGGCCTAAGAAAAATTAGGACATAAGACCATTTATATATGGAGCTAAGCAACTAGATGTAGATCCATGAAGCAGCTGTGAAACTAAATATCTTTCTTGGTAGGTTTGAGAGGTTAGATTCCCTTCCATGGTAGAGCTGAGGGACTAGATTTACTTTCTTGGAAGGTCTGAGAGGTTAGATTCCCTTCCATGGTAGAGCTGAGGGACTAGATTTACTTTCTTGGAAGGTCTGAAAGGTTAAGATTCCCTTCCATGGTAGAGCTGAGGGACTAGATTTACTTTCTTGGAAGGTCTGAGAGGTTAGATTCCCTTCCATGGTAGAGCTGAGGGGCTAGATTTACTTTCTTGGAAGGTCTGAGAGGTTAGATTCCCTTCCATGGTAGAGCTGAGGGACTAGATTTACTTTCTTGGAAGGTCTGAAAGGTTAAGATTCCCTTCCATGGTAGAGCTAAGAGAGTAGATTTAACGTTAACTAAGAAGTTGGAAGAGATACTCCTCCCACTTTTAGAGCAGAGTTTACAAGCTCTATAGAACAGAGCTTCCAAGCACTGAACTTCTAGTCTAGCAGACCAGTCACTGTTTCAATCCATAGTGAGCAATAAAGAATATCATTGAAATCACTCTACTCTTAAGAATGGAGAGGAATTTTCATAACACATAAATTTAAATAATTATTGATTTTACAAGTATTTTGCAATTGTAATCATTTATGATAATGAATGTTAAGTCCAAAGCAGAGTTGAGAAATAACATTAAATATTCGTACAATGTCAAATTCATGGCTAAAAGATGGATTAGATTTAGCTTCCATGAAGACTATGGGTCTAAGCCCATTGTACTGGATTATTATAACTTATGATGCTTTTTTTGGATAGAAATATGTCATATGGGATAATAAAAGTGACGATAGTTACAAGTTGTGTCCACCAGTGGCTCAGAAGCACACGTGGCTCTTGCGCTCTGTATGTGGCTTTCCAGTTTTTCTAGAAACTGTTCGACACAATTATTTCCACAACCTTGCATAACTACAGTATATTACTAACAGTTATCCTATGCATTAAAGCCTAATTTCTTGGTCATGTATTTTTTGGACAGTTGACTATCCGTATTCAGTGGAGCTCTAACATCCATATGTTGTACTCACAGTAGCTCATGACCTACAAAAGGTTGGAGACCAATAGTTTAAAGTCCTACTAGACAAATTAGAACTGCTTTAACATGAGGGGCATGGATTAAAACAGGGTTGGTATATTAATCTGGATTTTAGTAGATGAGGAGAAATGTTATCCTAACTAATGTTACAGCTCTGTGTGAAGCTGTGCCACTAAGCTGTGCATCTTTCATGATGGAAGTGCAGAAAGGTACAGCCTGCGTATCAGTCATTGTGAGTGGGCAGTCATTATGGTGCTGTAGCCTATCCATACCGCTTTACATTACATTACCTAACATGAAATTCTAGTATAACAGATGAAATGAGTTTAAAGTGTCAGCTACATTGTACAATAAAACGATAATGTACTGATCCTATTAGCAGGTGGTCGGATAGCTACACTTTATCTACTTTTTCTCTGTTTGGTGAGGCAGAGAAGTGCTGTCTATGTGTGTAGTCCTGTATTGATGTAGCCCAGGGACACATGTGGTGAAAGAAAATAAACAGGATTCAACGAAAAATAAGGTGATTCGTTGAACGAAATATGGCTGTAAGGGCTCTATGGCGAATGTGCAGCTAATTGACTGTTCTTTCAATTGAAGTTGAATTTATTAATGCCGTAATAACTCCAGGCATACTTAGTAACTGTTTAGGGACTGCAGTTTCATATAGAACGTGTTTATTTGTAGTTATTGCTGTCATTATTCTTCATGAGGCAGATATACGGTACAAGATGCCTGTAATGTGGCTGCAGGAACAATCAACACCTTCTCCACCTTTATGGAGAGGTCATGCCCACCACTGAATGAGGTCAATTCATTCACCTAACCAGGTATTTATTACCATTCTCCTATATGCAATAGAATCAGTATAATTCACATTGCTGTACAGAAGTTATCAAAAGAGATGTACACATGTTTTTAATTTCAAATTCACCGCTTTCACTGAATTTTTTTCTCCAAAAATTAAATTTGACGCAAATCGAAAGTATTGTAATGCAAAGTCTAAAATTTCCCTGAAGATGTGTATGAAATTCTAAAGTCTCCTTAAACTATATCCAACCTAATTCAAGCTGTTTAAGGCAAACACAGCCTATGTCAATGTCAACGTGACTTCAACATATCTGCCAATGAGTAAATGGATGGTAATCCGTGCTAACTAGTGATGATCGAGTGTAATCACTACTATTCACTACTTGCACGGTATTCGGGGTACTCGTTACATTACGAGTTTTTGTGTACTCGTTTTGCGATATTCGTATGTCCAGCCCAACATGTTTGGCTCTTGATTTGCAGCCACTAAATATGCTGGGCTTCTTAACCGATCACAGTAATTCCAGCCATTTCGGTTGTTTGGCTGGCCACGCAGCATTACAGAGTCTATAAAAGGAGAGAGAGAGGCTCTCCTCATTCAGTTTCATCACTATCCCATAGATTTCAGCCTTTTCCTCAGGTCCCCAGACCATTTTGGTTGGGACCAGCATAAAATTACTCGCTTTTCCAATTGACTTGCATTGTGCTTGCTATTCAGAACGAATACGCGAGTATTACAAAGCACTTGTTATGAGTATAGCGATTACGAATATTTCGCTACTTGCTAATCTATAGTGCTAACTAAATACATGTTCCTTACACACTAATCTATGAGTTGTGCTGTTACATACTATCTGAACAGTTTATTCAGTGTTTTATGACTTTCTGTACCCATATTTTTGGCTAAGTTATTAACAATGACATTTTCTCACTATCCAGATTCACTATAAAATGGCTGTTGCATTCCCATCTTCTGCTCTTTACAGGCTGTGATAGTCCTTCCTGAATAACTGTGCTCTACTGTTATTTGTCACTTACAAGGCATTATGGGGAAACCTACCCAGTGGTACCTGAGGTCATGAGAGTCTTCACTGATAATTTGCATAAAGGGAATCTCAAATTATTCAAATTTACAAGTTCACTAAATTCATCACAAATTGAACTCACTTAACTCTGTATGTCTTCATACACATCAGCTCACAATTATAGATGAGAAGGCCAATAAAAGTTCAGGTTTGCCAGGTTTAGCCAGACTTTAGATAAAGTTCAGTTCAGGACCCGGACTTGACCGGAACCCCAATGGAAGTCAATGATTAGGCAGTTTGGCTCTCCGCCCACATACAGCCATCCATAAACAGATCCCTTCCGGGGAAGGATGGGTGTTATATTTTTTGTACACACTACATCTGAAAATGTTATTTTCACCCCTAGTGAGAGCCACTCAGGGACTGCAAGCAGCTCGCATTGGGACAACCATCAAGCGTACCCGAGCACCTTGATACTTGTCTGAGTGGTTAGCATGCGTAAAGCACCCAAACACTGATTTTTTTTCTAAGTCCGTAGTGGGTATAAACCCCGAACTTTACAGTTCAGTTTGCTTATCTCTACTCAAAATGTAATATTTCAGAGACATGCTCCAGGGTCACTTTTATAGAAAGCAACAAAACTTCTCCATATTGAGTGTGAAATTAACCGGTTACCCTGAGAAAAGTCATGCACATGTAGGGAGAACATAAAACCCGTATAAATGGTAAATGTTGTCCTTAATTAGATATTTTCAAACCAATCTAAATTGGGAACCAGTCATCATGAAAATACCGTTCAGTGTATCGTCATCAGCAGCAATCACCACAATGAAATACTTTCTATCAATTGACATGATCACTGTTGAGGAATTGTAGCCCTGAGCTGGCAGGTTTTTGTTTTTGATCTACTTGTTTCAGGTTTTGTAGCAGCATCTCTGCTGAAATCAACGCAAGGCTTTTAGAGATCAATGTCAAACTTGACTTCTGTTTCCCCTCAGCCTTCTCATTGTAGATTGTAGATCAATCTTACTACAAAATACAATCATTTAATATGATAGAAATAATAGAGGAAAAGTGTTTATATCACTGAATATAAGGTTATATGAAAAGTGAACAATTATCTACAGTCACCTTACATTGTGATATGAGTGAGTAAAGTACTTTGGAAAATAACTTTCATGAAATCATGGGTTCTTTGCCTTCATATAAAAGAAAGCATGCACAGAGTATAATGGATGCACTCCTGCTAGTTGCTGGAAATGAAGGCATTGTTGTCTGACAGTGCTTACATCTCCTGCTATAACCTCCGACATCAGTGAAGAGATCAGTGAAGAAATGGGAAGGTAAACATAATAGCCTGAGATAAGTGATTGCTTTTTACTTCTTGCAGAGGCTTGAAAACGGAATTGCCAAGAAACTTGGAACTCAAACACAGAGGTGTAGTTTAGTTTTTTGTTCACCCTTTAATTTTTCTTCATTGAGTAGACAGATTTTCTTTAAGGGTACTTTCACACTTGCGTTGTGTGACATCCATTGCAATCCGCCGCCTTGAGGAATTACGGTAACCGTTGCAGGAAGCCGTTTATTCCTCATAGGCTTCTATTAAGGGTGGATTGCAACGGATGGTCTTGGGTTGCATCCGCCCCGCAGTGCATCAGTTTCATTGTTTGTGACCGTCAGTGCTCGTTGGGCGGAAGGAACGCTGAATGTAGCGTTTTTTGTTGCTGTAAAAAAATGCACTCCACAGGATTCCGTTGGGATCTGTTAAGAGGCATAATGAATGTCTATGGTGCTGGATTCCATCACCATGCATTTGGTAATGGATTCCAGTGCAGAATTCCGTCATGTTCTACTGAGCATGCTCAGCATGTCCAGCAGAATGTCCGAAATCATGTAAAATCCCTCCTAGTCTCTCTCTCTCTCTCTCTCTCTCTCTGTCGGTCGGTCGGTCTCTTTCAGTCTGTTGGTCTCTCTCTCTGTGGGTCGGTCTCTCTCTCTCTGTCAGGCGGTCTGTTGGTCGGCCTCTCTCTCTCGGGCTCTATCTCTCTCTGTTGGTCTCTCCCTCCCACCCCCTCTTTATACTCACCGATTACTGACCAATCACCAGGACGGTGCTGCACGGCTGTCACACTGCTGTGCCGCCTTCTCCTGCTTTTGAAGATGCCGGCCGCTCACTATTCCATCTCGTATTCCCTGCTTCCCCCGCCCACTGGCGCCTATGATTGGTTGCAGTCAGACATGCCCCCCCCAGTGAGTGACAGCTGTCTCACTGCAACCAATCACAACCGCCCGTGGACGGGTCTATATAGTGCAGTACAATAAATAAATAAATAATTTAAAAAAATAATGGCGTGCGGTCTCCCCCCAATTTTGATACCAGCCAAAAGAAAGCCACACGGTTGAAGGCTGGTATTCTCAGGATGGGGAGCCCCATGTTATGGGGAGCCCCCAGCCTAAAAATATCAGCCAGCAGCCACCCGGAATTGCCGCATCCATTAGATGCGACAGTCCCGGGACTCTACCCGAATTGCCCTGGTGCGGTGGCAATCGGGGTAATAAGGAGTTAATGGCAGCTCATAGCTGCCACTAAGTCCTAGGTTAATCATGGCAGGCGTCTATGAGACACTTCCAATGATTAACCTGTAATTGAAAGTAAATAAACACATACACCCGAAAAAATACTTTATTTGGAAAAGACAAAAAAACACCCTTTTTCACCACTTTATTAATCCCTAAATACCCCTCCATGTCCGACGTAATCCACACAAGGTCCAGCGACGCATCCAGCTCTGCTAGATGAAGCTGACAGGAGTGGCAGTAGAACACCGCTGCTCTCTGTCAGCTCCACGCAGAAACTGAAGTGAATCGCGCTGTCAGCGGGGACGTCACTGAGGTAGTGTCTGCATGTGTACGGTGATGATGGGTGCAGTAGTGCCTGTGTGTGCGGTGATGATGGGTGCGGTAGTGCCTGCGTGTGTGCAGTGATGATGGGTGTGGTAGTGCCGGTGTGTGCGGTGATGATAGGGGCGATAGTGCCAGGGTGTGTGCGGTGATGATGGGGGCAGTAGTGCTTGGGTGTGTGCGGTGATGATGGGGGTGGTAGTGCCGGTGTGTGCGGTGATGATGGGGGCGGTAGTGCCGGTGTGTGTACGGTGATGATGGGTGCAGTAGTGCCGGGGTGTGTACGGTGCTGATGGGTGCGGTAGTGCCGGGGTGTGCGCGGTAATGATGGGTGTGGTAGTGCCGGGGTGTGTGCAGTGATGATGGGGGCTCGCTCTCTCGGCTCAACTAACGCAACGCGTTATTTCACAGGAATCCGTTACCTTTATTATCACACTATTTACAATGCATCCGTCACATGCGTCACACAACGCATTGTGACAGATGCCAAACGACGCAAGTGTGAAAGTACCCTAACACTCACACTGAAATTTATTCATATTTTTAGAAAAAAAAACAGGAATTGGTTACTGAGACAAAACACTGATGTTGATACAGTGCTAAACTAATAGATAAATCTCAAGCCTACATATGTTACAGGATAAATGGGCAGCATGGTATCTTAGGCCCCTTTGACACATCAGTTTGTGTTACCCTTCTCCACCTCTGCCCCTGACTCTGAGATCACCTGTCCTTTCTTCTCATCTCCAGCTCGTACCCTGACCTCGGCTCCGCTTTCTCCCTGTGACTTCCTGGCTCCTGACCTTTGGCTTGTTTGACTTCCCCACCACTGGTTGCATGTACTAGTGACACCTAGTGGAAGAATGTCACAGTCTCTTTATATGTAGTGAGCCACTGTATATTTACAGTCATGGCTAAAAGTGCTGGCACCCTTTTAAATGTTCTAGAGAATGACATATTTCTCACAGAAAATTATTGCAATTACACATGTTTTGTTATACATGTGTTAACTTCCTTTGTGTGTATTGGAATTATACAACAAAAGAGAAAAAAAGGCAAACTGAACATAAAACAAAATTCTAAAAATGGGCAGGATAAAAATGACACCCTCAAGTTAATATTTGGTTGCACAAACTTTAGAATAAAGAACTGCCATTAATCTGAGAGTCTTATCTGAGAGGCTGGTACCAGCTTGACAAAGAAAGCATCAAAAATACTCTTTGAGCCATCGGCAGTCCTAAAATCAGTTGAAGTTCCAATGTAGAATTTTGTATTGTGTGTTATTATGTAAATTTACAATTTATACAAATAATCTATATATACAGTACAGATTAAAAGTTTGGACACACTTCTCATCTCTAGAACAACTGTTAAGAGGATACTTCAGCCGGCCTTCATGGTAAAATAACTGCTAGGAAACTACTGCTAAGGACAGGCAACAAGCAGAAGAGACTTGTTTGGGCTAAAGAACACAAGGAATGGACATTAGACCTGTGGAGATCTGTGCTTTGTAGAAAAGGTGAACGGATGGACTCTACATGGCTGGTTCCCACCGTGAAGCATGGAGGAGGAGGTGTGATGGTGTGGGGGTGCTTTGTTGGTGACACTGTTGGGGATTTATTCAAAATTGAAGGCATACAGAACCAGCATGGCTACCACAGCATCTTGCAGCGGCATGCTATTCCATCCGGTTTGCGTTTAGTTGGACCATCATTTATTTTTCAACAGGACAATGACCCCAAACACACCTCAATGGCTGTGTAAGGGCTATTTGACTAAGAAGGAGAGTGATGGGGTGCTACGCCAGATGACCTGGTCTCCACAGTCACCAGACCTGAACCCAATCGAGATGGTTTGGGGTGAGCTGGACCGCAGAGTGAAGGCAAAAGGGCCAATAAGTGCTAAGCATCTCTGGGAACTCCTTCAAGACTATTGGAAGACCATTTCCAGTGACTACCTCTTGAAGCTCATCAAGAGAATGCCAAGAGTGTGCAAAGCAGTAATCAAAGCAAAAGGTGGCTACTTTGAAGAACCTAGAATATAAGACATATTTTCAGTTGTTTCACACTTTTTTAAGTATTTAATTCCACATGTTTTAATTCATAGTTTTGATGCCTTCAATCTGAATCTACAATTTTCAGAGTCCTGAAAATAAAGAAAACTCTTTGAATGAGAAGGTGTGTCCAAACCTTTGGTCTGTACTATATATATATATATATATATATATATATATATATATATTAAAATAACTCAAATACTGTATTTATATTGTGTAATAATTATGTATTTGCTTACCCTTCCTAGAAAAATAGTCTGTGTCATCCACCCCATTCCACTACATACTAATGTGTGCATACTGTACAACCTGTATAAGTTTTCCCCTCTTTACAGTCTGATCTTCTGTTTACAACTGCCCCATCTATCATTTGGTATCTCTAACAGTGAACTAATGTGGTAGGATTGTGACTAAAGAGAACAGACTGAGCTATTGGATTTATCATATCAGAAGCAGCAGCACAGTAGCTATGTGAAGGAGTTGCACAGACTATACAGCAACAATATGCTACAACATTTTTTAAAACTCTTTTTCTAATCTAGAATCACCAAAGTGTCTCAGATTGTCCAGCTCTACACATAAAGGCAAATAAACTGTAAGGATTGAGAAAATCATGGAAAATAAAAGGTCAATATCAGGCCAACTATATAAAGGAATTAAATTGAAAACACCTTAAAGCAATAAATAACTGTGGGAAGGATTCCATTTAAACGTTGGCCCTAGGAGACAAGGTTTCTTTTATAGTCATTGGATCTTATAATAGGTAAATAGTTTAGTAATGTTGTGAGTCCTATGATGCTGGACTAATTGAAGTTTTACGTGCTAGCAAAAAGTGATACCATTACGTCACTATTTGTTAAATCATGGAAATGTAAAATAGATGGGAAATCTCTATTTATGTAAGAAATATAATGGTTGCCAGTGCTGTATGAGGAGATTATAGGTGAGCTTTAGAAGCCATTGGCCGCCCTTATAGTTGACCTTGCTCTCTGCACACAGTGACACATTACACTCCCTGAAGCTCATTCTTCATAACTCAAGTACATCTTGCTGTTTATTCAGTATGCAGAGATTTGCCTCAATAGTCATACCTAGCGAGTTAAAAAACTTTCTAGTTTCTTACTCCTATGAATAAATATAGGTGGTACTCTATGATTTTAATGGAATGCACTCATAAAATGCAAATGTTCTGCAGAGAACCCTGGGAGTAAAATGTTTGCAATGTAATTTGAGAAGCCAACGAAGTGAAAAACTAATATCGTTCAATGTAGATTTTGACTAAATAAGGGATGCAATAGATAACTACAGTCCCTGCATTCAGGATATTTGGAAATGAAATGCCTTGTTCAGAATGCCAGTGGGAAGAAAATAAGTTGTTTCTGGGATATTTCCAGCGCAATGATTGTTAACATTTAACTCTAGTGATAACAGTAAAGTGATGCCATGTAGAGAAATTGGTAAGACAACAAATAAAAGCACACCTGTGAAGAACCCGCGTCTCTCCTCTTAATGGTAAAGGAGGCACTTAAAGTAATTACTTTTATGTTAACATTTTTGCCTTTCGGGGAGATTTAGATTGCACTAAGTCATTTTCATAGCTCTGTACTTTAGGTAATACTGTTTTTGTGCCATCTAGAAATGATTCCAGTCTGTGCACTGCACTTTCTAAATTAATCAGATAAAACTAAAGCAAAACGTACAAAAATATTATTAAACTTAAACTTAAACTTAAACGGAATGTGTCAGCAGGTTTTTGCTATGTAAGCCAAGGACAGCATTATGTAGGGGTTTAAAAACAAAAAGCAACTGTGCTTCTTTTATCAGTGTGTGTGCTATTGTTTACTTAATCTAATAGCTTTATTAAACTGTTATTAACATTGCAGGCCTAGAAAGAAATGTGCAGAGCAGTCCGACACCCCGTTGCTGTGACTGACACCTCACAGTCAATGCACAATCTTTACTAAGAGCCTGGTGTGGTCGGGACAGCACCCTGGGCTCAGCTACATGCTAAAATCTCAATTCTGTGAATCTGTGAGAACAGCTGCACCCAGCAATCTATGTGATACATCATTGGATTCAGTGTCTCCTAGTCCATGTTATGTTGCTGTCAGGTGAGGAAGCAAAAACAAGCTGACAGCTTCCCCTTAATTGGGTATTTCTATCTCCAAGAGCCAATTCCAATATGTAGTAGGTATAATAATAATAATAATAATAATAATAATGTTAGCCCATTACTCCAATTAGAAATGCAATATAGTTCTTCTGATTCCCTATGTCACTTAACTCATGTTCAGGGTATTGCAGGACCTTAGTTGTGACTAAGGTTGTGACCACTAGCGACTAACTAACTGTAACTACAGTATATGCGTGATTGTAACCATGGATACCAAGGGTCCTGCAATGCCCTGAACATGAGGTATGTGACATAGTGAATCAGGAGAACTAAACTACGTTTCTAATTGGAGATATTTACTAATATTATTATTATTACAATTACTACATATTGGGATAAGATCTTGCAGATGGGAATAACCTTTTAAATGAATTGGTTAATGGGAAAAAAATCATTTAATTCACTTTCAAATGTTAAATAATAGTGTTCCGTAATGTACTATAGTTTATCAAATGTCTTTTTTCAAACCCACTCTCGCAGTCCTGGCAGCTTCACTTCTGCATTTGTGCTGACACAGGCGAGCGTCCCCCTCACCCAGACAGTAAGCCCCTTTTATCACATCTGGAAGCAAGAATAAAATTACATGCCTGTGTTAAAGAGGTTGTTCACTACTATGCAGTAGTGACAACATCCCTGTAAAACTGTTAGGGAAGGCTTTTTCTAAATACCTTGATCAGTCAATTCTGCCTGTGATCAGCACTATCGTGGTCCGCTCATCCCCATAAAGTGACCCCCCCGAGCTCTGTGACCTGTGAGATCCAGTGATGTCACGTCAAGTTCCAGTGATTGGGCTCTGTCTGACGTCTTCCTGAGTGACTGGGCTGTGAGCAGAGTTTCATTGCTCATCACAACCCAGCATGCGGGACTCTGCAGTGAAGAAGAGCACCTGCAAGATGCTGTGCTGTGACGCTGGGCTGCGACGAGCGGTGAAACGCTGCCCACAGCCCAGTCACTCAGGAAGACTGGGTTTAGCCTTGGTGGTGTAAGGTCAACTGGAAGTTGACGTGACATCACCGGCTCCTAGAGGTCACAGAGCCGAGGGGTCACTTCATGGGGATGAGCGGACCACAATAGCACCGCTCACAGGCAGAATTGGATGATCAAGGTAATTAGAAAAAGTCTTCCCTATCAGTTTTACAGGGATGTGGCCACTATTGCAGAGTAGTGAGCCACCCCTTTAATCCCTTAACGACCCATGATGTACTGGGTACGTCATGGATCGTGTGAGGTTAATCCCCGCACCCTGCCGTGGGCAGGTCATGGTGATCCGCGCACATATCTGCTGTTTTCAACAGCTGACATGTGTGCCTGCTAGTCGCGGGTGGAATCGCTTCCACCCGCGGCCATTAACCGCTTACATCTCGCTGCCAAAATCTGGCAGAGAGATGTATTTGCGCGCCGCCATGACAGTCACTTACCCCGCCTCCATCGGAAGTCATGTGACATGATCATGTGACTTTCGGTGGTTGCCATGGTAGCACAGGGTCATGTGATGACGCCTGTAGCTAACATGAGTCACTTCCTCTCAATGCCGGAATACAGCTGGCATTGAAAATAAAGCACCAAAGCTGCAGTTCTCAGCTTTGTAGCTGTGATCTGCCGAAAGGGCAGAGCAATCGGATTGCTGATAGCTATAGCCCCCTAGGGGGACTAGTAAAATAAAAAAAAAAAAAAGTTTACAAAATTTTAAAAAAATGAAAAAAAAATAAAAAAAACCCAAAAGTTCAAATCACCGCCCTTTCACCCCATTGAAAATTAAAGGGTTAAAAAAATAAAAAATGTTCACATATTTGGTATCGCTGCGTTCAGAAATGCCCGATCTATCAAAATATAAAATCAAGTAATCTGATCAGTAAACGGCGTAGCGGCAAAAAAATTCGAAACGCCAAAATTATGTTTTTTTTGGTCGCCGCAAATTTTGCGCAAAATGCAATAAAAGGCAATCAAAACGTAGCATCTGCGCAAAAATGGTACCATTAAAAAAACGTCAGCTCAAGACGCAAAAAATAAGCCGTCATTAAGCCTCAGATACCAAAAAATGAGAACGATACGGGTTTTGGAAAATGGCGCAAAATGTGCGCCACTTTTTTGGACAAGCTTGTGAACTTTTTTTAGCCCCTTAAATATAAGTAAACCTATTCATGTTTGGTGTCTACAAACTCACACTGACCTCAGGCATCACAATGACTCATCAGTTTTACCATATAGTGAACACTGTGAAAAAAATATCCCAAAAACTATTGTGCGATCACATTTTTTTGCAATTTTTCCGCACTTGGAAGTTTTTTGTCGTTTTCCAGTATACTATATATACCAGAAAACTTATGGTTTCATTTAAAAGTACAACTCGTCCTGCAAAATACAAGCCCTCATATGGCAATATTGACAGAAAAATAAAAAAGTTATGGCTCTCGGAAGAAAGAACGCAAAAACACAAAATGCCTGGGGGCTGAAGGGGTTAAAGCAAAAGAGTTAATGGAATGGTCATGATGAGCTATGCATAGTTAAAATTGCACTTGTTGGGTAAATCATTATAATGGTCATCCTTTATTCTAGCAAAATTAAATCTTTAAAGTTGCATACGAAGCCATAGACAAAGGTTGATCAAAATGGGCAAATATTAGGTGGAAAAAATGTCATCTTTAAAATATTCCAGATTTTCACTATTCTACCAACTTCTCATACACTTATTTGAGAACCATGTGTTTTCAACAACCTTTTCTTTCCCTCTGATAGAAATGTAATGATTAGTTCTGTCATTCAAAGATTTTCCATCTCTTGAAGTTTTATCATTTCATGCAATAAAAAACACTTTTACCAGCCAACTATGGTATTTATCAACGATTACACAATCCACATACAGACCATTTTTTGCCTTATTATTGGCGTTACTGCCAACCAAAAAGTGCTGTTTATATTGATAATTATAGTTTACTGTAAATGTCTCATTTTGTAGGTTTGAGACAATCATTATCTAAAGAATTAGGAGTAAGTCAGGACATTTTAGCACATACAGACATTTAAGTCAAGATATAGGTGGATAAGGCTATACATAATGTACCATAGCTGTATTAATCACCTTTTAATCAAGTCATTTGATGAAACCTGCCATGGTTTATAAAATAGCAGATTTTACAAAATAAGACCCTAAGGACTCTTGAAAATTAACTCAAGAAGTTGAAATTGCATTTAAATTCATCTAATCTGCATTAAAGACAGTAATTCTAGCATTAAATAACAACTTCTTCCACTTAAGCTGATCCTTTTAAAGCAGGCCAATTAGACCTCTGGGAGATGAGAGGCAATAAAAGCAGGTGGAACATGCTACTGGTTCCAGATTAAGAAAAAACAGGGCTTCCATTAGACCAATTTTCCACCTGTATTCATTGCAACAAGAAATTGTATTCTTCTATGAAATATAAAATGTATTTTCAGCTGTCAATTTCTTAGAGGTATTGCATGTACAGTCTAGTACTGTGGATTAGTTTTTGTGCTTGTAGAAGCGTCATTATGCAGCGCTATAAGAAGTAAGTTGCTACCTTGTTTTCCTGTGAATAGTGAACAGCTTGAACATGTGCAGAGGAACTAAAAGATATTCAGATGGAAGCTCCAGGGGCTCTCTGTAATGCATGACAACACTGTGGAGGATAAAGAGGTCGTCAACCAACCTAAACTTAGAAGAAAAAATCAAATTGTTTGCTTTTTTTGTATGAGACATCCATCTCCTTTTATTCCTCCAAAAAAAGTTCATGTGAGATAAAATCAAGCTTGTAAAATAATAATAAAATGTTATCACTTTTCTGACTTTAAGAAGTTTATTCATAGCTCATTGTGCTTAACACACTTTACTTTGTTTTTTTTTGTGGTTTTTTGTTGTTTTTTTTTCTAAGACATCTATGTCCTTTTATTCCTCGAAAAAATAGTTCATGTGAGATAAAATCAAAAGTGTAAAAGAGGTAGTAATGACAGTCAATATAAGCTTTTATAAAAGGGCTGCATGATTTCCTCAGTGCACACAGCATTGTCGGTTATAAATGATAAATGATTTAGTGACGAAATGTATAATTTGTGGAGGAAGGTCATAGAATCATAGAATAGTAGAGTTGGAAGGGCTCTGAAGGGCCATCGGTCCAACCCCCTGTGAGTGTAGGTTTTCCTAAATCATCCCAGCTATATGTTTATCCAGTTTTCGCTTGAAGATTTCCATTGATGGAGATCTCACCACCACCCGTGGTAGCCTGTTCCACTCTCTGACTGCCCTCACTGTCAGAAAGTTTTTCCTTATGTCTAATCTGAATCTCCTTCTAAGTTTCATCCCATTGCTTCTTGTACTTCCTTGTGCTAATGAGAATAGGGTAGTTCCCCTTGCACTGTGACTACCTTTCAGATATTTGTAGACCGCTATTAAGTCTCCTCTCAGCCTTCTCGTTTTCAAACTAAACCTCCCTAGTTCTTTTTGCCATTCTTCATATGACATGGTTTGCAGAACGTTTACCATCTTGGTTGCTCTTCTCTGGACTTGCTCCAATATATCGATGTCTTTCTTGAATTGGGGCGCCCAGAACTGTACATAATATTCTAGGTGGGGTCTGACAGGGCAGAGTATAGGGGAATAATTACCTCTCTTGATCTAGATTCAATGCTTGTCTTGATCTTTCCCAGAATTTAGTTGGCCTTTTCTGGTTCAACGTAGGTCTTAGGTCTTTTTTGAACCTATGCAACCATGGAAAACAATAATACATTGAAAAAATATATTGCACTTAACAAATTTTACTTTATTTTTGTTTTTTTGGGGGGAATTGTTTTGCTTTTTTGTGTTTGTGTGTTTGTGTTCTTTTTTTTGCATGAGACTTCAAAAATTAAGAAGAAAGTTTGGTAAAAAAAATCATGGCTTATTTGATCCAGGCCCACATCATTCGCTCAGAATGCAAATGTCTTTGTTTAACGCAGATTTAAAAATGAGGTAATCTGATTGCTAAAGTCCAGATTCTTCTTGTATTAGGTTACATAAATGAGGAAGGCTGAAAAATTAAGGTTCATTGAAACATTATTTTTTTCATCTTTCATTCCTATGTTCAATGACCAATCTACCGAAATTTAGTAACTAGTGTAATATTGTTATAGTTCTGAAAGACATTCATGTTCCTTTTGAGGTCTAGTAATGAATTTACAAAACAACTATCTAACTAGTATTAATGCTCTTACAGTAAAGAATCTCTATTTTACATTGATGTAGAAACCTTTCTTCCTATAGATAAAAATAATGCCCTTTATTGTGACAGTCCTGGGTAACAAATAAATCATTTTACAAAGTTAATAAACCCCGCAAACCCAGATGCTTATTTTATGTTAAAAATTAATCCTTCTCCTGTTATAGAATCTCTTCACTAACTGCCATCTCCTATCTCAGTAATGGGACAGTCTTCACTGAATACAGATTTTACCTCAGAAATTAGAATTTTTTTTCCAACTTTATATTTTATTGAATTTTTTTTTTCCTTTTTCAACCAACAAAAAAAACAGGAATAACAAATTGACGTGAAGTATTATACTATTTCACAGAACATTGTGTGTCAAGTAGCACAAAATAGTTGGCAAAACTAAGTATGCACTGTATAGATAATAAATAACTTCTAGGTATTGGGAATCACATCATGGACCATAGGGGGGAGACGAGGAAGGGTACCTGAACTAGTTGGTTATTATAGATGGAATGATGCTACATAGGTATCCCAATCATTCCAGGTCTGAAGAAAACTCTAGTTGTAATAGTTCCATCTGACGAACATCTTTGACACGAACATGTGAGTCCTCCTTAGATGGTGGGGCCATTTTCTTCCATGAAAAATGAGACATTTTGCCGCTGAGAAAAGGTGCAACAATAATTTTGTTTCGGCTTTGGCTGGTGGGAATACATTCAGCAGATAGGTAACTGGATTTATAGGAAGGCTATTGGTCAGGACACTTTTTCTATGAAGAACACTACAATTTTCCAATTTCCCACTATGGCCAGACAAGACTAAAAGATATGGAACAGAGAAGTTCCGCCACTCCCACATCTACAACATGGGTTTGGTATAGAGGAATTAAATTGGTGGAGAAGTTCTGGTATGTGGTACCACGTCATCAACAATTTAATTTGATTCTCTTTATATAGCATGTTAATAGAGGTCCTAAAGGCCCTAGACCAAACAACCCTCCAGATCCGTTCAGTCAAGTTCCTTCCGATGCAGCCCTCCCATCTCCGCATATACATGTACTGGTGAACTGGTACATCTGGCGAACCACTATTAGACTGTAGAGCATAGATATCCGAGATCATGTCCCTTGTAGAAGTATTATCTGCACATAAATATTCAAACCAGGAGGGATTAGGAATCTGATCGGACCCCATAGTTGTCAAAAATTAATGGGCTATTTGTTGGTAGAAGAACAAAAGACCAGAAGGAACTTTGTACTTATGGTGAAGCTTGGCAAATTCCGCAAGTTTCTTTTTTAAGAGGGTCTACCAGATCTTGGAAGCAGAAAAGACCTGTTGCCACCCATTGCCTCACTATCTCAGGACCAATGGACATTGAGAGGTTGGGGGTGAATGAAAACGGTGTAAGGAGGGAGGACACAGGAGCTAGCTGGTATTGATTCTGCACCTACTTCAAATCTCCCTGGTGAAGGTCATAGGGCTCAGAAACATATGTGGATTGAAAATTTTGATAATGACTGATTAATTCTGGTACAGAAAGAACCACATTTGATATGTCACAAAGTTGCTTATTTTCATGTGTACTATTTATTTATGAAATAAAAATTAAAACAACAGGTTACACTTTAAATTTAATTTGCCACTTCTCTTTAAAAGCCTCTAACGCAAAGGTCCCCATTCAGTGACTTGTGAAGCACATGTGGATCATTGGTCAGTGCTCTGTGACTCACAGTTAGGGTACAGTTCCACATGTGTATAGCTTGTGATGCGAGAGCATCGGAAGTGATATGCTGATGATTCTATCCTGCGAGCATCAGCTGAGGGTCATGCGACTGTGATGCGATCTTGCATCACAGCTGCAAGAAGAGAGAGCACTTTCTCCCCATCTCCTCCACGGCCTGTCTCTGAATATATCGCACTTTACTCAGATTACATGCGAGTGCAGTGCGATGTTTCACACACTCCCATAGACTTGTATGGGGGTGCGCGAGTCAAGACTCGCTGCCAAACGCAGCATGCAGCTATTCATTCCGCATGCCGCTATGGCATGAGAAATCAATTGCAGATGAACACTGCCCCATAGTTTTGCACTAGACTGAGAGAAATCCGATGTTTTATTGATTGCACTCGTCAATGCAAAATGCAAGTGGAACCGAACCCTTATTTGATAGCTCAGCACATTGGCGCTGGCTAAAGCACACATCAAAGAGTCAGAGATGGGAGAGGAGCCATCAGTAGACTGTTCCATAAATTTAAATGATTTGTTCTGGATAATTAAAATTATTCACCTTATTTCACACAAACGGGGATTCTTGTCCATTGATTTTGCCTGTTATTAGAGCTCCCTTATATTTAATTTAATTGAACTTGAACTCTTATACTAAATATACTGTACTACACAATCAAAAAAGATGCCACTAAAAAAAACGCACTTCTTTAACTTGTTATACCCACTCCAAGATCCTATCCCAATATGTAGTAGATGTAATAAGAATAATATTTGCAAATACCAACAATTAGAAATATAGTATAGTTCTCCCGATATAGCCATGTCTCTTACCTTATGTGTAGGGCATTGCAGCTTAGGTATCCATGGTTACGCCCACTCATATATTGACAGTTAGTTAACTACTGATGATTGTACCCATGGATACCTAAGCTGCAATGCCCTGCACATGAAATAATGTGGATATAGTAATGATTACCGGTCTTTGAGCGCTAATGATGGATTAGAATCTGGATGTTCTTTTGAAGATAAGGCTTTATTGTTAAAAAGCTCTTGTTATCACTTCACAACGCGTTTCAGCAAGATCCCCTTGCTTTCCTCAGGTGTCCTGAGGAAAGCAAGGGGATCTTGCTGAAACGCGTTGTGAAGAGCCGACCTGAAGCTCCAGGATCAAAGGAGTCGGTGAACCAGGAGCTATCAGCGGTAAACCTCCGGCTCCATCCAGCCAAAAAGGATCGGATAACATCTACCATTACAGCTCCTCAAATTCAGAGGGATTACACGCTCATCACCGGGGTTGTGCGAGGGCGCACAACAAAACCAGGTGAGCAGCTCCCAATTACTTATCTAACAATAATATATCTCGGGTGCTCTTTAGATTGCGCTATCTGATTTTATTTTGACACTGCACATGAAATAAGAGACATGGCTATGTCAGCAGAACTATTCTACATTTCTAGTTGAAGGTATTTTATTATCACACCTATTATATATTGGTATAGGATCTTGGAGATGGGAATACGCCTTTAACCCATTACTTGCCAAATTAGAAATTTTCATTTTTTTTTATTAAATGACAGATTTTTAAGGAAAAAAACATAAAAATTAAAAATGAAAATGGAATTTAATCAAAATTAATGAATGTAATGTATAAATTAAATGAATGAATTAATTAATGATTAATTAATTTATTTAATGAATTTAAAGCAAAAGATTAGGCGTCCCAAAAAAGGACATTTGGTAGATAATAGGTTAAGGAATTATCATGAAGAACTATCTTATGACATTTCAATCAAATCAAGTGGAAGAAGTTATCAAGAGACTAATAAGTGCACCCTTCGATTGTCAGCCACCATTAGGTGTTATATGCTAAAGCAGTTTTCCAGATCCTGAAAAATATTTATTTTTATCTTTTTTTTTATTAAAATGCTTGCAACTTTGCCAAGATAATCCGGCTTAGTTTCTCCCAAGTTACAATTTCCTGGTGGCTTTGCAAGGATGTAAATTCAGGACATAAATGTCAGGTTACTAGAAACTGTGCTGGTAGCTTAGAAGCACCAAAGTGATATAAATTAAAATGCATAACTAGAGCTACTGGAAGATTTATTTACACCCTTGTTACTTCTCTTTATATTTTACCTACCAACCAGAGACTTTAAAAAACGAACGCAAATCACTACAAACCCAGGAGAAAAACCTAAGGGCAAAAATACAAATACGCAAGCAAATAAATATTGGTATTATTTGTCCATCTCAATTTAGTGCACTTGGGAAGAGACTATTTGAGGTTAGCAGAGTAATAATGATAAATCCGCTTTATTTATTCTGTGCTCTGGTGTGTCATGACTTATTTGAAAAATGAGGTGAAGCCGCCAGCACTACTGTAACGCTGTCCATGATGAAGAATCCACAAATGAAATAGAAGTATTTGCCAGATGATGCATTTAAGAACAAATCTGTGTGATGGGACATAGGAATATGAGATCCGTGCAATCACACACCAGGTGGTAGAAACGGCAGAACTTACAATGTCATTTATGTTCCGTGTGTTACGTCAAATGACTTGTATCTTGGAACCTTAATTTCTGAAAGTCCCATTCTCTTGTTTTATATAGAGCACTTATGCCGTTACTTTGCCATTTTATGAATTTATTTATATGGATGTACATCCTAGAGGAACTTTTATGTTTACTGTTGAATCTTTAGGCTTAACATGAATTTTTGCTGTGAAAATGCAAGCTATGACTATAGAACAACAAAGTCGTATTTTGTTAAATACCTGGCTTCCATCCAAAAACAACAAAATTGCAGTCAGGAGGGGGGAAACCCCCAAACCAGACTACCAGTAACTCAAATGACAGTAGAAACAGGAGGAGAAAGTTATTTCTGAAATATATGTATAAGTTTATTAAATGTTTCAACAAAGTGCAAAAGTGCATAACAAGAGGAGAAAAAATGGCTTAAAGTAAAAACAAAGCTGGAGTCTAAGGTGGTGTGCCCCAATGCACGTTTCACGGCCTATGGGGTCACCTGCCGCTTCATTAACCCTGATGAAACCCTGGGCTTTGTTTTTACTTAAAGTTAATTGCCAATATTTTTTGATTTTCAGCCTCTTTGCCTGAATACAGTTTATCATGTGCACACTCCATATTTATGGCTGCTTTCTGTCTTGATATATATGGCCTTATCTTCAATCGGCCTTACAATTGACCAAGGGTTTCTTGGCAAAGATGTTCATTTGTCTTGCATATACATATTCTATCACTATTATTGTGCATGCATTGGCAGGACATATTTTGTCACGCTGCCAACTATTCCATGAAGTGTTGGTTTTATTTGTCCTGCACATGTATTATCCTTCATTGCTTCTTGTTATTGCACATGCACTTTTGTAGGACAATTTTTGGGATGTATAGCTATTTTCTCTCCTCTCGTTATGCACTTTTGCACTTTGTTCTAACATTTAATAAAGTTATACATATTTTTCAGCAACAACTCATTGTCCTCTTGTTTCTAAATTCCTATTTTGGTAAAGCTGCCAAAATTTGTAATGCGAAGAGGGGTTTTCTAGGATTGAAAAACAAAACGTTTGCCGTTGCTCAATGTGTCTGTAGACCGCCAAATTGTGATACTACCACTTGCAATTATGCTCCAGATACGGATTGTTAAGTCAGAGTATGAGCTTTCACAAATTCTCATGTTTTGACGCTAGACGTTGTGATGGACGGTTTTTGAATTTGAACTTTATTGCATACAGTTATGACTGTCACCATCTATCGAGAGAACGGATGTTTACTGACTCATTCGCTAGTTTCTGGACACTGTATTTTTCATTAACTTCAACAGAAAGCCAGCACGTTTGGGACAATTGCACTGGACAGATGTTTAAAGGAAGGTGTCACTGGACCCTTGTTCTCCTGATAGGTGAGGCTCTCATAGGTGGCCGTAAGTTCTTACTTTTTACAGCACTGAGCATGCTAGGAATAATAGGTTCTATGGAGGAAGGGGAGTAGAGATGAGCAAACCTGTTCCATAAAGGTTTGCCAATTTCAATTTTGGTACGAGACGTAGCTTGTTTGGCTTGGGCTCGGTAACACAAGCTCTTTCACCAAAAGTCGGCAATGTTCCTTTGGTTTTGTTCGATAACAAATCATGTTTTCCAAAAATGCTTTTCTAATAACATGTTATGCTTTGGATTGGATTGTGGTGCTGTATGATGAAAGGAGTGAATTATTTAATGAGTGGAGGGGATGGAGACTTGGGAGAATATTTTCTAAACTTTATTTTCAGATGTTCCTGCAGCCAATCATGGTGCAGCAAACATTGACAAGGTTCTGACACGCTTGTGTCATTGGTTGCCTAAGTCACATGTCCCTCTGAATATAAAATGAGGAATTGCGGGGTTAGTACCATTTTCTGAATGTTAAACATTAGGGAAGGTGCTGCCGCCGTTGCTGCTAGACAGCTAGCTTAATTAGGAGTTTAATAGGTTTGAAATAGATAGGAGAGCAATAGTGTAGAAAAGGGATGTGCAGAGTAGGGAAAGGTATGTGCCCCAAACTGGCATTTCATGCTTGAAAGATGGATTGCTACTTGTGGGTGCCTGCTAAAGACTCAGAGTTGCCAGTGAATGATCTAAATAGCTAATGCTACTTAATACTGACTGCTCCAAATTATACACTGAACCCCATTTCTAGGTTTTGTTAGATAATATTGCCTGCTGTAAATCTGCTACTGAACTAGCTAAATAGGTCTTGACAATTTTCAGTGCCTGCTCCAAATTATGCAATGTACCAAATTTCTAGGTATTACTACTTATTACTGCCTGCTCCAAATTACCCAGTGAACCACATTTCTCGGTATTGTTAGTTAATAGTGCCTGCTCTAAATTTGCTGGTAAAGTAGCTAAATAGGTCTTGGCACTTTTCAATACCTGCTCCTAATTACGCCTAATTATGTGGTTCAACATTTCTAGTTAATGGTACTTTTTAGTTTCCTTCACAATATTGCCATCTCAGATAAGAAATAAAGAATTTATTTTTTCTGTGATGTGTCTGACAGGTGTGCCAGTAGGGTTGGGAAACATCTTTTTGAAAGTAGTAAATCATGATAAGGTTGTGGTGGAAGGGTGAATAGGCGGCCTGCTCGAGGTGTATGTTTGCGACATTGTAATGTTAGTCTAAGCTCTAGTGAGCAAGCACTGGCTCATCCTATTTCAAGAAAAATGAGAACAACTTCTGTTACTGGACAGACTACTCCACTAGATTTCTTTGACAGCTGCACATCACTTCAACTTCAAAATGAGGGTAATAAACTACATGTGTTAGAGGGGATGGTAAGCACTGTATCAAGTGGCTTCTCCTCCTCTTCTTGCACTTCAACATCACACACAGTTCATTCATCAGTGGTGCCACTCTGATTACACTTGTTTCCCCTAGTGTCACAAATCTCCAACCGGCAACTGTGGGGAACCATACATGGGCGAGTCTGCAGAGCTGTTCACACATTCTAACCCATGGACATCAGAGGTTTGCTCCAAAAATACCCAGACTCAAGAGAAGGAAAGCATCTGCACTGATGCCCAAAATCTTTGTCAATTGGATCCTGGCCTGGATGAAGTTGGGTCTGAGTAGTATCCCAACCCTTTTCAACTGACTTTAATCCGCAGAGGTGGAGGTGATGATGAGAATCAAATACCTTAGGTGCATGCGTACTGTCCTGTGATGTCAGTTCAGGAAGAGTAGGAGTGGGACAAAATAGAGCATGACAATTAAGTTCTAGATCCCACTTGATGTGAACCCAGAGGCACACAGCTGAGTAGCTCAGCAGATGAGGAGGAAGACAAAGATATTACTTTGGCAATTCCCGCACAAAAACGTAGTGATGCAACCATGAGAAGCACTGCATCCTCAGAAACACATCTGGTTGTGGCCAGCAGCGGGCACAGATCTGCAGTTTGCAGGAAGGGTTGCCTAGCTTGGGCCTTTTATGAGACCTAACTTCTGTTATCTTCCAAAGTTGTAAACAGCGACTAAGTAGAGGCGAAGTTCAAATAATTTGACTACTACATGCATGAACCAATACATGCAAAACCAATATGCATTACTGTGGGAATCTTACTGTGCTAAAATGTGGACTACCGGGCCTACCCAACCACTGGCTGACAAATCAACCTCGTCTGCTGGTTCTTCCTCCTCCTCCTGTGTCACCGTCAAAACTATTCTCACACAGGTCTCCAACTGCAGAACCTCCACTTGTTTGCCCACTACAGTCAGGATGAGTGAGAGCTAGTCAGCTGTTATAGAAGTGACCATGCCTGGTGTTTTTGACCCATGTGAGACACCGAGCACACCACGTGATTCTCAATCCAGCATTACATCTCCCATTACACCTCCTTCATAGTCCACTGGTCGGTTGTGTACACTTTTCTCCACTCTCCTTCAGCACAGCAGCCAGGCCTTGGTCCCCCAGTTTTGGTCACGTAAAAGATTATTTCCTCCCACACATGCCAAAGCAAAGAGCTTGAACTTCACTATATCTAAACTGTTGGCCGCGGAAATGCTGCCTTTCTGCCTGGTGGATACAGACGGTTTCTGAAACCTGATGGCTGTTACAGTCCCCCAGTACCAGTTTTCCAATAGCCATTACTTCTCTAATAAAGCTCTGCCTGCACTACACCATCATGTCGCAGTCAACATCCCAGGGATAATGTGGGTTTGTTAAGTCACACGAGTCCTGCACCCAATCAGTGGCGGCTTCACTGTTCCACCTTCAAACAAATAAGTAATCAACAGGAAGTGAGAGCTGCAGCTCACTTCCTATTGATTTTCATGTGTCCAAAAGTTGAAACAATGAAGCCAGGGCAGATTGGGTGCGTGACGTAACAAACCCATGAGAGCAAAAGTATATAGAAAGTCGGGCACTGCAACACAAACCTGTGTAGTGGAGCTGTACTCACAGATTTCAGCAATTGGCTGTGCAAGGACTTCTATGCCATCCCAGGTGGTGCTCAGCTCAGAGCGCGATCAAAAGTTCAAACAGGTCCAATAGCAGGAAGAATAGCGGCAGCTCACTCTGGGGTACATGCAGCGTTTATTATGTAAATACAGATCACATCAGGTGGGGGAAAGGGGAGAGCGGGTGCGGCAGGCAGACAAATGAGAACCATAGAAGAGTGAATGACGACACCACTAGAAAAGTGCCCACAGGGAGTCGAGTATAAGCTTTTTTATTTTAAAGGAGGCAAACAAGGGGAAGGAAAAGAGTTAGGGCAAGTAGTGGACAAAGTCTGTAATGTCTTTTTCCTTCCTTACATGTCCTGCAGATCGGTGGAGGTCTATCCCCTGAGTTCTTCACTGGTAACTCAAAAAAATTGCAGGACCCTGGAAAATTGCATGCTTTAGCAGGCAAAAGTGTGTGTACAGAATAGTCTATGGTCTCCGAAAGGGGCTTTAAATTATTAAAAAAAACAAACAAACATAGCTACTCAGTTCAAAAATGTCTCAAAGATGCTGGAGCCTAGGAAATATTTATTAACTCACTCAAAAAAAAGAGCTTTTAAAGCAGATATTACACATTAAAATAACCATAATAAAGATAACAAGAGAGGGCCACCAATAAAGAAATAATAGGGATACTTAATACAGTACATCTAAGAGCTGCACTACAGCTGGAGTGATGGCAATGTGAGTACCATCTACTGAAAACATGTAATTAGCAACGACGCCTGTACTATAATGTCTAAAATTAATGTAATTAAATTAATTACAGGGGAAAAAAGAGGAGTCATGTATTGCTATGTATTACAAATAGCATTTCCAGATTAGGGTAGGTGGCTGTGCGCATGGAGAGAAGACAGAATTAGAATTTTAGAATTTGATTTCCAATGTTTTAAAGATGAGGACTGTATCAATGGTCATTTGTGAGCATTAGTGATGAGCGAGTACTAAAAAGCTCGGGTGCTCGAAGCTCGGGCCGAGCCTCCCAAGATACTCGTGTACTCGGCCCGAGCACCGAGCCCAATGTTATCCTATGGGAGACCCGAGTATTTTTGTGAAATGACCCCCCGGCAGCATGTAGAAACCCTAAAAATGTCACAAAAGTCTCAGAAGAGTGCTCAAATGACATGGCATCAGCATGGGGAAGACCCCTTGAAGCATTTATCACTCAAAAGTCACAGCTGTGAACAATTTTGTCCAAGTTTTACGCCATTTTTACGGACTCACCAGAAAACCTTCCAAAATGACACCAAAATGAATTTTCATGGCGGAAATGTTAAGGGCACATACCCAATAGTGAGATAGAGCTGGTGTATGTTACTTTTTGAGATTAATACATGAAAGATTTTACATGAAAACCTTGTGTGGCACTCCGATGTCCAAAACGCACGTTTTGTGCTTTTTACTAGCGATGTCGGTCATTTTTTTTTTTTTATTCTATCTCCCTCAGTCCGTCGGTCTGTCTCTCTCTGTCTTGTCTGTCCCCCTCTCACAGTCTGTCGGTCAGTTCCCCCCCCTCTCTCTTACTTACAGTTCCCCGATCACTGCCGCGGCGCTGCACAGCTGTTCAAACTCCGGTGGCTTTTCCTCTTTTGAAAAAGCCGGCCGCTCATTAATCAATCTCCTATTCCCTGCTGTCCTGCTTTTCGGCGCCTATGATTGGTTGCAGTGAGACACGCTCCCACACTGAGTGACAGCTGTCTCACTGCACCCAATCACAGCAGCCGGTGTGTGTATACTGTGCAGTGAAATAAATAATTAAATAATTAAAAAAAACGGCGTGCGGTCCCCCCAATTTTAATACCAGCCAGATAAAGCCATACGGCTGAAGGCTGGTATTCTCAGGATGGGGAGCTCCACGTTATGGGGAGCCCCCCACCCTAACAATATCAGTCAGCAGCCGCCCAGAATTGCCGCATACATTAGATGCGACAGTTCTGGGGCTGTACCCGGCTCTTCCCGATTTACCCTAGTGCGTTGGCAAATCGGGGTAATAAGGAGTTAATGGCAGCCCATAGCTGCCACTAAATCCTAGATTAATCATGTCAGGTGTCTCCCCGAGATTCCTTCCATGATTAATCTGTAAATTACAGTTAAAAAACACACACACCCGAAAAATCCTTTATTAGAAATAAAAAACACTAACAAAGTCCCTCATTACCAATTTATTAACCCCGACAAACCCTCCATGTCCGGCGTACTCCACAGTCCTCCAGCGTCGCGTCCAGCTCTGCTGCATGGAAGTGACAGGAGCTGCAGAATACACCGCCGCTCCGGTCACCTCCACGCAGCTAATGAGATGAGTATAGCGATCAGCTGAGCTGTCACTGAGGTTACCTGGATCCAGCGGTGGATGCAGCGGTGGCCGCGGGTAACCTCAGTGACAGCTCAGCTGATCGCGCTACTCACCGCCGCTCCAGTCAGCTCCATGCACCAACTGAGGTGAGTATAGCGATCAGCTGCTGTCACTGAGGTTAATCGCGGCCACCGCTGGATCCAGCGGTGGCCGGGAGTTACCTGACTGACAGCAGCTGATCGCGCTATTCCCTTCATTAGCTGCGTGGAGGTGACCGGAGCGGCGGTGTCTTCTGCAGCTCCTGTCACTTCCATGCAGCAGAGCTGGACGCGACGCCGGAGTCCGTTGAGTACGCCGGACATGGAGGGTTTGTCGGGGTTAATAAATTGGTAATGAGGGACTTTGTTAGTGTTTTTTATTTCTAATAAAGGATTTTTCGGGTGTGTGTGTTTTTTAACTGTAATTTACAGATTAATCATGGAAGGAATCTCGGGGAGACGCCTGACATGATTAATCTAGGATTTAGTGGCAGCTATGGGCTGCCATTAACTCCTTATTACCCCGATTTGCCAACGCACTAGGGTAAATCGGGAAGAGCCGGGTACAGCCCCAGAACTGTCGCATATAATGTATGCGGCAATTCTGGGCAGCTTCTGACTGATATTGTTAGGGTGGGGGGCTCCCCATAACGTGGAGCTCCCCATCCTGAGAATACCAGCCTTCAGCTGTATGGCTTTATCTGGCTGGTATTAAAATTGGGGGGACCGCACGCCGTTTTTTTTAATTATTTATTTATTTATTTTACTGCACAGTATAGACCCGCCCACCGGCTGCTGTGATTGGGTGCAGTGTGACACCTGTCACTCAGCGTGGGGGCGTGTCTCACTGCAACCAATCATAGGCGCCTGTGGGCGTGGAAAGCAGGGAATATGAGATGGCTGTGTACAGAGCACAGCGCGCCGGCCGGTATAAAGGCTCGGTCACGCTGTGCAGGCCAGCCAATCACTGCAATTCCACAACTAACAGGGCTGTGGCATTGCAGTGGTCTGCCAGCCAATCCCTGCATGAGGGCTGGCTCTCAAAAGAGCGCCAACATGCAGAAATGAAGACCACGAGTAAAGCACGAGTATTGCAAAATTACTCGGTACCCGCCGAGTAGCCCGAGTACAGTGATACTCGTGCGAGTACCGAGTAGTAACAAGCATGCTCGCTCATCACTAGTGAGCATGCATTTTTAACCCCTTCAGCCCCAAGCCTATTTTGACCCTAAAGACCAGGCCATTTTTTGCAATTCTGACCAGTGTCACTTTATGAGGTTATAACTCTGGAACGGTTCAGCGGATCCCGGTGATTCTGAGACTGTTTTTTCGTGACATATTGGGCTTCATGTTAGTGGTAAATTTAGGCCGATATTTTTTGCGTTTCTTTGTGAAAAAAACGGAAATTTCGCGAAAATTTTGAAAATTTTGTAATTTTCAAACTTTGAATTTTTATGCTCTAAAACCAACGAGACATATGACACAAAATAATTAATAAATAACATTTCCCACATGTCTACTTTACATCAGAACAATTTTGGGGAAAAAAAAAAAATTAAGGAAGTTATAGGGGTTCAAAGTTTATGAGCAATTTCTCATTTTTACAACAAAATTTACAAAGCCACTTTTTTTAGGAACCACATCACATTTGAAGCGATTCTGAGAGGTCTACATAACACAGAACACCCAAAAGTGACACCATTCCAAAAACAGCACCCCTCAGGCTACTCAAAACCACATTAAAGAAGGTTATTAACCCTTCAGGTGCTTCACAGTAACTAAAGCAATGTGGAAGGAAAAAATGAACATTTTACTTTTTGCAACAAAAATGTTAATTTAGCCTAAAATATTGCATATTCACAAGGGTAGCAGGATTAAATGAACCCCCAAAATTTGTTGGGCAATTTCTACTGAACACGCAGATATCTCATATGTGGCGAAAAACCACTGTTTGGGCGCACGGCAGGACTCGGAAGGGAAGGAGCGCCATTTGACTTTTTTTAACAGAAAATTAGCTGGAATCGTTAGCCGCACCATGTTGCGTTTGGAGAGCCCCTGAGGTGCCAAAACAGTGGAGCTCCCCCACATGTGACCCCATTTTGGAAACTAGACCCCTCATGGAATTTATCCAGATGTTTATTGAGCACTTTGAGCCTCTGGGGGCTTCACAAAAGTTAATAGAGTTGAGCTGTGAAAATAAAAAAAAATTTTTTTACCACAAAATTGTTACTTCAACCAGGTAGCTTTTTTTTCACAAGGGTATCAGGAAAAATTGCACCATAAAATGTATTGTGAAATTTCTCCTGAGTACACAGACACCTCATATGTGGTGGAAATAAAATGTTTGGGCGCACAGCAGGGCTCGGAAGGCAAGGAGCGTCATTTGACGTTTCAAACGCAAAATTATCTGGGATAATTAGCGTATTCCATGTTGCGTTTGGAGACCCCCTGAGGTGCCAAAACAGTAGAGCTCCCCCACATGTGACCCCATTTTGGAAACTAGACCCCCATGGCATAGAGAAAAAAAAACAGCGGCAGATGGGGGGGGCGGCAGATTGGGCGGCGGCAGATGGGGGGGCAGCGGCATATAAAGGCAGCATCTGTGATTGTGAGACGGCGGCTGGGATAGGGTGGGGGCGGATGGGAGAGGGCACAGTGGATGCAGGAGTGGCAGAGGATGGGGGGAGGGGAGGAGGGGGGATAGGGGGGGATGGGTGGAAAGGGGAGTGGAAGGTGAGATTGGGGATAGTTCCCCTACAGGATGGATCTAGGCAGCTGGATCACAGGAGATGAAGGAGGCAGCAGATCGGGGAGGGTGAGGGGTGGGGGAGGGAGCGCAGCACAGATCACGGAGGAGACAGGTGAGCAGAGCACAGATCATGGGGGTGAGGGAGAGCGGACAGCAGATCACGGGGGGTGACAGGTGATGGAGCACAGATCACGGGGTGACAGGTGAGGGAGCACAGATCACGGGGTGACAGGTGAGGGAGCACAGATCACGGGGTGACAGGTGAGGGAGCACAGATCACGGGGTGACAGGTGAGGGAGCACAGATCACGGGGTGACAGGTGAGGGAGCACAGATCACGGGGTGACAGGTGAGGGAGCACAGATCACGGCGGTGACAGGTGAGGGAGCGCACATCACGGCGGTGACAGGGGAGGGAGCGCACATCACGGCGGTGACAGGGGAGGGAGCGCACATCACGGCAGTGACAGGGGAGGGAGCGCACATCACGGCGGTGACAGGTGAGGGAGCGCACATTACGGCGGTGACAGGTGAGGGAGCGCACATCACGGCGGTGACAGGTGAGGGAGCGCACATCACGGCGGTGACAGGGGAGGGAGCGCACTTCACGGCGGTGACAGGGGAGGGAGCGCACATCACGGCGGTGACAGGGGAGGGAGCGCACATCACGGGGGTGACAGGGGAGGGAGCGCACATCACGGGGGTGACAGGAGAGGGAACGCACATCATGGGGGTGACAAGGAGTGGGCGAGTAGCCGATCACGGGGGTGAGAGGTGGGGGGGAGCGGGCAGCACATCACGGAGGTGAGGGGGAGAGCAGCACATAACAAAGGAGAGGGGGCGCGCAGCATATAACGGAGGGGAGGGGACGGGCAGCACATAACGGAGAGGGGGCGCGCAGCACATAACGGAGGAGAGGGGGCGGTGCCGGGCAGCACATAACGGAGGAGAGGGGGCGGGGCCGGGCAGCACATAACGGAGAGGGGGCGGGGCCGGACAGCACATAACGGAGGAGGAAGCGGGCAGCCGATCTCGAGTGGAGGGGGCTGGCAGCACATCACGGAGGTGAGGGGACGAGCAGCCGATCACGAGGGAAAGGGGCCGGGCAGCAGATCGGGGGGGACCGGTTGCACTGTGGCAGATGGAGGGCGGCGGCGGCGGATCGGGAGGTGTGGGGGTGAGGGTGCGGGCAGCAGATACGAGGGGTGGGGTGCGGGCAGCAGATCGGGTGGCAGATCGCGGAGGGCAGCGGCGGATCGGGAGGTGTGGGGGTGAGGGTATGGGCAGCAGATACGAGGGGTGGGGGTGCAGGTGGCAGATCGGGAGGTGTGGGGGTGAGGAGGCAAGCAGCAGATACGAGGGGTGGGGGTGCGGGTGGCAGATCGCGGAGGGCAGCGGCGGCGGCGGATCGGGAGGCCGGTTTCATACAGTGCAATGGCAGCGCGGCAACTTCCGGGTCCCATGCTCCGGTTTCATAACAGCATGGGACCGGAGCTTGTCGCCCTGCCATTGCACTGTGTACACTCACTGTGCTGGCGTGCTGCAGGGACGATGACGGGGGCGGTCACCGGCAACAGGTCCACTGTGATTGGAGACAGAGGTCACAAGGCCGATTTCTCAAATCAAAGCTACTGGAGCTGGGGGAGGGTGATCCAGTGAGGTCACCCAGCTCCAGCCAATGGCCAGTGCTATAGCTGCACTGGCCAGGGCTGGATTTCAATGTTTCAGTCACTTTAAGTGGCTGGAACATTACAGTGGCTGTGATTGGTTGAGCGGCGTTCGTCAGCCAATCACAGCCTCCGTAGGTCCGGGGAGGAGGCACCACCCCTCCTGAGGTCAGGTACAGGTCCCCTCCTCCCCGAATCTGCGGTTTATGTTAACCGATCGCAGTCACCGGAGGCTCCGGTGCCGCGATTACGCCATGATGGAAAAATCCGCCCTTGGTCGTTAAGGCCCAGGGCACCATGACGGATCTTTCCGTCCATGGTCGTGAAGGGGTTAATACACTTATTCAATGCGATATAATATATTTAGCTGAAAATATGCTTTAACACCATATTTTTTCATGGTATTTTTTAGGGCCTCTTAGATTTGTGCTTTTTTGTGTTGCCATCTATTATTTTGAAAGCTATAAAAAAAATAATGCAATAAAAAATGCCCAATAGAAAATACATTTTGCTTTCTGGTGGTTTTGTTGCACTTTTTCTCTTTGATAAGCTTTTTTTTTTACAAATTTAAGCAAAGTCTGGGAAAAGTTAATATTTTGACAGTGACTGAATATTTGTGATTTGAGCATATTTTTTCATGGTATTTTTTAGGGTCTCTTAGATTTGTGGTTTTTTTTGTCTTTCCATCTATTATTTTGAAAGCGATAAAAAAATAAGGCAATAAAAAATGCCCAATAGAAAATACATTTTGCTTTCTGGTGGTTTTGTTGCACTTTTTTCTCTTTGATCAGCTTTTTTTTTTTATATATATTTAAGCAAAGTATGGGAAAAGTTAATATTTTGACAGTGACTGAATCTTCGTGATTTGGGCTCTGTATGACTATTTTTTATTTGAAATGAAACAACTGAGCTGCAATTGAAGGGGAGATTTTCAGATTTCATTACAGGGTTTGAACAAAAAGGTTTAGAAATTGTAACCATTTTTCCACAAAGCCTCATTTCTGGGGCTCAAAAGTAATTGGACAATGTAAATTTACCATAAATAAAATGTTCCACTAATAATACATTATAGAGAATCCTTTGCAGGCAATGACTGCCTGACGTCTGGAAGCCATGGGCGTCACCAAACCCTGGTTTTTCTCTATTTAGATGCTTTTCTAGCCTTTACTATAGTTGACTTCAGTTATGGCTTGTTGTGGGACTTTCTGCCTCAAGTTTTGTCTTAAGCATGTGAAATGCCACTCAGTGGGGTTGTGATCTGGTGATTGACTTGGCAATTGCAGAATATTCAATTTTTCGCTTTAAACCCCTGAGTTACTCTTGTAGTGTGATTTGAGTAATTGTCCATCTGTACTTCGAAAAGAACCTTGGTGCATTTGGTTTAATCTAAGCAGAAAGTTTAGCCCTGTACATTTCAGAATTCATCCGGCTGCTTCGGTCTTGAGTCACATCATCAATAAATAATAGTGACTCAGGGCCATTGGAAGCCATGCATGTCCGGCCATCACACTGCCTCCACTATGTTTTACTGAGGATGTGGTGTGTTTTGGATCATCAGCTATCAAAGCCATCCCTATACTTTGTTCTTCCCATCATTTTGGTACAGGTTAAACTTCATTTCATCTGTCTAAAAAATGTTTTTCAGAACTTGGCTGGTTTCTTTACATTTTTTTATTTTTGGCAAAGTCTAATCTAGAATTTCTATTTTTAAGGCTAATTAATGGTTTGCATCTTGATGTGAACGCTCTGTATTTGTTCTCATTACATTTTTACTATGGTAGATATTGAAACTCCTACTTCCTGGAAAGTGTTATTCACTTGCGTTGGTATTGTGAAGGGGTTTTTGTTCACCATGGAAAGGATTCTGTGGTCATCCCCCACTGTTGTCTTCTGTTTATGCCCAGGTTTTTTTGAGTTCACTTGCTCACGGGTGCACTATTTTTTTTTTTTTATGCAGAATGTACCTGTTGATTTGGCCAGTCCAAGCATTTCTGCTCTCTCTCTCTCTGATGGATTTTTTCTCTTTTCAGCTTATTGATGGCCTGTTTCTCGTCCATTGCAAACGACTTTGATGTACTTTGTGAGCTCACAGCAACAACTTCCAAATACAAATGCCACACGTGAAATCAGCTCCAGACCTTTTAGCTGATTAAGTGAGTTTGTATTAATGAGGGAATAGCTCATGCAGCCCATTAAAGAGCTTTTTACATAATTGTCCAAATACCTTTGGTCAATGAAAAAGAAGCAGCTACATATCAAAGAGCTGTAATTCCTAGACCCTTACTCCAATGGGGATGTGTATATCTTCAAATTAAAGATAGGATTCTGTACCTTAAGCCCTTATTGATTATATAACTGTATATTGAATATATTTTGGTAAACAGCTAAAATCTTAAGCAAATTTTTCTGGTCCTATATGTACATGACTCCAGGAAACAAATGATCATAATCACAAAAAAAAGTAATGGAGTTAAAAATCCTAACAATTAATGCTTCTGCAAAGAAAGACACCAACATTAATTTTTCTTTTTCTTAATTTATTAGGACTGTGCACCCGACAAATGACAGTGGCTGGCCAGTAATAACATATTCGTTGTTGATAAATTGTCTGCTATTGCATTTTATACTTTTTATGGTTGAGCAGTTCCATTTGGATAAAACGTATACAATGATTAAGAACAGTCGTTCAAAATGCGTTCAATATTTTTATAAATCAGATATGTATATTCACCATGCTTTCATAGATATGGAAGACAAAAATATGTTTTACCCAATAAGACTTGTTTGCGGAAAGTATTTCTTTTTTCTATGTAAGGAAGCCATTGTGCATACTTCCTTACATGTTCATGAATGACAACTCTATGGTGAGCTGACAATTTTTTAACCTTTCCCTTCTATATTGGCCATTTAAATCTAGGTAAAACTACAACTGACCCTAAGGCTACATTCAAAGGACTATATTTTTTCGGTCCGAGTGCTGTCCATGTAAAAACAAGCAACAATGGAACCAATGTTATTCAATTGGCCTTTTCAGATGACAACTTTTTTTTTTTTTAAGCACACCAGATAAGAAACGCCTTTTCAATTCTATGGGTGCACAAAAAAAGTTTGGATCCTATATAGATTATCCATATAGCATCCGACACTTACAGATAGATTGCTATGCTTCATATAGGAAATGGTTTTTGCTCTAGTAAAATGTATTCACTGCTGATGCAATACAAATGCCAGACGTATGACAATACAAATGAAAAATCATTCCTTTTTTTCTGTTTGTAAAACAGACAATTTTTTATATGCTTCTGTGAACTTTGGCTAAAGACTAGAAAATATTATTAATCAATTTCAATAACCCTATTGATGAGTTCTGTTTAAGCTCCTCTTCATCTAGAAGAGAAAGGGGTACTTTGCATGCTGCAACATCGCTAGCCGATTGTAGCGATGCCGAGTGCAATAGTCCCCGCCCCCGTCGCTCATGCGATATCTTGTGATAGCTGCCGTAGCGAACATTATCGCTACGGCAGCTTCACACGCACTTACCTGCCCTGCGACGTCGCTCTGGCCGGCAACCCGCCTCCTTCCTAAGGGGGCGGGTCGTGCAGCGTCACAGCGACGTCAAACGGCAGGCAGCCAATAGAAGCGGAGGGGCGGAGATGAGTGGGACGTAACTATCCCGCCCACCTCCTTCATTCCTCATTGCAGGCGGGACGCAGGTAAGGAGATGTTCCTCATTCCTGCGACTTCATAGACAGTGATGTGTGCTGCCACAGGAACGAGGAACAACATCGTACCTGTTGCTGCAGCGAAATGACCGACACTACACAGATCACTGATTTACGACGCTTTTGCGATCGTTTATCGGTGCATCTAGGCTTTGCACGTTGCGACGTTGTTACTGGCTCCAGTTGTGCGTCACTTTCGATTTGACCCTGACGATATCGCAGTAGCGATGTCGCAACGTGCAAAGTACCCCAAAGTGAATAGTTGAAAAAAAAGATCTTAAAGCGTAACTGTCGTTTTAACTTTTATTTCATAAATCAATAGTACACATGATAATAAGCAATATTGTAATATATCTTATTAGGGAAATTTGCTTCTTTCTCTGCCAAAATTGATCAGTCATTATCAAAATTCGCAATTCTAAGGTAAAGTCTGTATTCAGTGACTTTCCAATTACTGAGATAAGAGATGGCGATTGTTACTGATGAGATTCCCTGTAGATGAATGAAGGAGGAGGAGGTCAGAGCTCTGACTCTAGATCCTCCTCTGCCTCTAGCTTTACCCTATTTATCTAGCTCTTCCTTCTGTCTCTAGCTCCTTCCTCAGCCTATAGCTCCTCCTTTGCTTCTTACACTTCCTTCTGCCTCTTGCTCCTCCCTCTTCCTCTAGCTCTTCCTTCTGCCTTCAGCTCCTACCTCTGTCTCTAGTTCTTCCTTTTGCCTCTAGCTCCTTCTCTGCCTCTTGCTCCTCCCTTTTCCTCTAGCTCTTCCCTCTGCCTCTAGCTCCTGCCTCTGCCTCCAACCCTTCCTTCTGCCTCTTGCTCTTTCCTTTTCCTTTAGCTCTTCTTTCTGCCTCTAGCTCCTCCTCTGCCTCTAGCTCCTCCTCTGCCTCTAGCTCCTCCTCTGCCTCTAGCTCCTACCTCTGCCTCTAGCTCCTACCTCTGTCTCTAGCTCTTCCTTCTGCTTTTAGCTTCTTCTCTGCCTCTTGCCCCTTCCTCTTGCTCTTCCCTCTGCCACTAGCTCCTCCCTCTCCCTCTATCTCCTCCCTCTGCCTCTAGCTCCTCCCTCCTCCTGTCGTCATACAATCTCATCAGTAACATCTGCCACCTCCTATCCAAGTAAATGGAAAGTCTTCACTAAATACAGATTTTACCTCAGAATTGAGAATTTTGTTAATGACTGATCCATATTTTCAGATTTCCCTGATAAGATGTATTACAAAGTTGCTTTATTTTCATGTGCACTATGGATTTATGAAATAAAAAGTCTAACAACTTTTATGCTTTAAGAAAATCCAGTAAAATCCATGAATTACTCACATAGTCCATAGTTTTCAATGGTAACTGAGAAATGCCTCCATTTTTGTGGCAGGGCATTTTATAGCTGAAAACGCTTGGCTTACGCTTGGTGTCTTAGTAGCAGG
This sequence comes from Anomaloglossus baeobatrachus, assembly GCF_048569485.1. Lineage (NCBI taxonomy): Eukaryota > Metazoa > Chordata > Amphibia > Anura > Aromobatidae > Anomaloglossus > Anomaloglossus baeobatrachus. The sequence goes on along the minus strand of NC_134355.1, from coordinate 544,977,005 downwards.
ATACCTTGTACACTGTTCTATTAGAAGGGAAACCTAAAGAAAGATAGGCAACCACTATAAAAATTACTCTTTAAAATGTGAATCACTGTGAATTACTTTAAAGCATTCATGTCATTTCATGTGACTTCTCAAATTAAGCTGTCATATGTGCATACATGTGGAGTAGCACAATTCTGGTCAATCAGCGACATGACAGAACATTGAGAGAAGTGGATGAGAAGCTCGTTAGAACATTACTGCGTATTAGCAATCACATGACATCCGCTAGAACTGATAAGCAGACCTGAATTCTAGTTTATTCAGCAGCTGAAAGACTTCAAGAAATAGTCATTTTTTCGGAAGGTTTTCTTTTCCAGAATTTTTTTTAGGCCTCCGACACACTCACGTGCTGCCGGTCCGTGTGTGCCATTTTTTACACAGACTGGAGACACGTGCATACGGGGACCTAGGTAATCCCTATGGTTAGGAGACACGTAAGTATTTTGGAACGGAACGTTTGTCCGTTCCGTACTTGCGTGTCTTCGTGTGTTAAAAACGCTGACATGTCCATGTTGCTCTGGCAACACGGGTGTCACATGGCCCGCACCCGTACCACACGGATGTATTGTGGATGCGATCCCGTGTGACACGCGCTGGAGAAAACACACGTCAGAGTAAAAAAAAAAAATCGTTTCTCACCTTCTCCAGCACTTCTGTTTCTTCCGCTGCTGTCACTTGCTGCCGACCGCCGCTCATTATAATCATTTAATATTCACTTCACTGCGGCTGGCAGCAGCAGCAGTGGGGATACGGCAGGGCTGGAGCCGAAGATCAGCACCATGGACAGCAGAAAGGACCACGTGAGTATGCAAATTACCGATTCTCCGTGTGTTATCGCGTATAGCACACGGAGAATACACGTGGCCGGCACGTACCAGAGACACGTACTTACCTACACGCAACACGCAGGGTAAATACGTGTCTCGCGGCACGTGCGTGATTTTCACGTGAGTGTGTCGGAGGCCTTAAGTGGTTTTGAAGAGGTTTTGCAAGGTTCTGGAAAAGGATTTTTTTTCTGACGTGTTTTTTGCGCCTTTTGGTTTCGAGCGACTCCCATAAATTTATGCTTCAAAAAAGTAAATTGCCTTTATTCTTTTTTTCCCCACCAAGTATTATTCAAAACCTCTGCATGAAAGAAAAAAAATCAGCTAAAAAATGTCCTTCTCATATGTGGATTTTCTCATAGAAATAAGTAGGGAAAGTTTTCTAAGCATTTTTCAAGCAGTTTTACAGTAGGATTTTAGAGAAAATTAGCGCCAAAAACTCTTAAAAATAACCACAGTGTGTACATACTCTAAGGCTATGACCGCACTTTGCAGTTCAATTCTGCAGCGTGTAAGTCACTGCGTGTGTCTCTCAGAACGCAGTCGAAAAAGCTGCATTCTGAGACGCATTCGGCAGAACGCAAAGTGCAGACATTCCTGGTGAGAATTCATGCATTCTGGATGCTTTCTCTGCCATAGACAGAGTGGGAAAAGCATCCAGATCACACATTTTTCACAGGACGCACCCACTCGGCTCTGCAGCATCCCCATAGACTTGCAGCAGAGCCGAGTGGGACCACACTGTCACTGTCATGGCTGGCTGCGGACAGTGCCGCGTGATCAGAATGAACTCGGATGAACTTCACCCGACTTCATTGTGATCGCGCGGCTCTGTGCGTGTGCCTCGGCTTGATTTGCGGTCACACGTGAAGGATTCACCTGTGATCGCAAATCCCCCGAGTGACTGCAGTGAGCTGCGCGATCAGCTGTGCTTTCACTCAGGTTACTCGCGGCCACAGCTGCAGTCCTCCACCAGAGAGCGGTGGCCGCGAGTAACCTCAGTGACAGCACAGCTGATCGCGCGACTCACTTCAGTTGCTGCATGGAGCTCACAGGAGTGGCGGTGTTCTACTGCCGTTCCTGTCAGCTTCTGATGTAGCAGTGCTGGAAGTGTCGGAGGACCTTGCGTGGATTACGTCAGACCTGGAGGTGTTTTTGAGGGGTTAATAAAGTGGTGAAAGAGGGTGGTTTTTTTGTATTTCATTACTAATAAATGATTTTTTGGATGCGTGTGTTTATTTACTTTAACTTACAGGTTCATCATGGAAGGTATCTCGGGGAGACGCCTGCCATGATTAACCTAGGACTTAGTGGCAGCTATGGGCTGCTGTCATTAATTCCTTATTACCCCGTTTGCCACTGCACCAGGGCAATTCGGGATGAGCCGGTAAAGTCCCGGGACTGTCGCATCTAATGCATGGCGGCTGCTGGCTGGTATTGTTAGGCTGGGGAGTTCCCCATAACGTGGAGCTTCTCATCCTGAGAATGCCAGCCTTCAGCCGTGTGGCTTTACCCTGGCTGGTATCCAAATGGGGGGGGGACCGCACGTCGTTTTTTTTTCATTCATTTTTTTTTACAGCTCGATATAGACACGCCCATCGGCGGCTGTGATTGGTTGCAGTCAGACACACCCCCACGCTGAGTGACAGCTGTCTCACTGCAACCAATCATAGGCACCAGTGGGCGGGGGAAGAAAGGAATACGTGATGGATTAATGTGCGGCCGGCATTTTCAAAAGAGAAGCCTCCACAGTGTGAACGCCGTGCAGCGCCGCGCCGGTGATCATGGATCGGTGAGTATGAGAGAGGGGGTGGGAGGGAGAGACAGACATGGACAGAGAGAGAGATAGAGACATAGAGAGACAGAGACCGACCGACAGACCGACCAACCAAGAGAGAAAGACGAAAGAACTGCCTTTGTTATGTTAAAAAAACCATGCGGATCGCAATAATAATGCCATGCAAGCGCACTGCTTCACATTTTGGCAGCGATTTTCTACAACTCATTGATTTCAATGGGTGTAGAACGCAGCCAAAATGGCAAAAACAATTGACATGCTGCTTCTTTGAACGCATGGTTTTTGCCACAAAATATGCAAATTAAACGCAGCGTTTAGAAACGCAAAGTTCGGACTAGAAATCCCCATTTTCCATAGACTTTGCTGGAAAATGAAAACGCATGCCTTTTGGCATTAAAACGCTGCAGTTCAAAACGGACCTGAAAAGCAGGTGGAAACGCAAAGTGCGGTCATACCCTAATAGTGTGTATATTGCTAGCTGCAACTTTTTTTCAGAAGTCAAACAGGATGTTTTTAATATTTTTTTACTGCCAGCTTCTTTCTTTAGTATTTTTTTGGGTGAGTTAGGGAATTTTTTGTTTTTTTTTTTCTTTTACAGGTTTTTTAAATTCTATTAACCAATGTAGAAGGTGATAGCGTTTTATTTTCAGCAAAAACACCCACAAAATGCTGCTCAAAAGATTTTCTAGCATCTTCCAGGTAACCTGTTAGACCCTGTACACACATTGTTTGTTGAGTTTTTACCTCAGTATTTGTAAGCGAAAACCAAGTACAGGTAAAAAATACAGAAATTGTGAAGTGTTTCAAATATAATTTTTCTGTGATTGTTCCAATCCTGGTTTTGTCTACAAATATTGGAGGTAAAAAAACTCACCAAATTCTTATGTGCACATGGCCTAAGCCTTATCAGTGACATTCTTTGTAAAGTATTAAGCATCTTCCATCAGAAAACACCATAAGAATATATAGTGGCATGTAAAACTTTGGGCAACCCAGGTCAATATTACTATAATTGTGAAATTAAGCAAGATGAAGATGAAATTATGTCTAAAAGGCATACAGTTAACCCCATCATGACCAAGGATGTACTGGTAGGTTCTTGACCATGTTTGTCCCTTTACTGCAGGCTCTCACAGTAATCCACGATGAGCCCATGGTAATCTCCGCATGTCTGCTGATCTGATGAGCAGACATGGAACGCTAACAGGCATGGGTGGATCTCCAATCAACCCTCGCCTTTTAACCCCTTAGATCGCACTTTCAAACTCTGATATCGCGTTGTGCTCTGGAGGGGATTGCGCCGTTCCCCACCGCCATCGGTGGCCCTGTGATGCTATCATTGGCCACCAATGAGTCGTCATGGTAGCACAGGGTCAGATGACGATGCGCATGATCTTGGACTTTCGGTCATGTGCACTATGAAGCCAGGTGTACGCGTCCTAGATTCAAACTTGTGTAGTGCGCATGACCGAAAGTCCGGGATCATGCGCACTGAGCTGAAATGAGCGAGACCATCCTCTGATGCTGCACATTCAATAGCATGTTAGTGACATGCCCATGGAGTCGGGGGTTTACTCATCACCGAACCAGGGGTATTTGAGGTTGCTGTGAATGACCTGACCTGGCTCCGTGGCCCCGTCGGTGTCAACAAAAAGCGTGCAAGGGGGATGATGGGGGTTTGCTTTGCAGCGCCACCTGTGGTATGGGGCCAACGATCAGTCGCCACTGCGAGATGTTGCTCTCCTCCGGGGCAAATGGCCATGCAGGTCAGATGGTCCAGCTCCCACAGGTGGAGCTCAGCCCCAGGGAGGACGATGGTGGGGGGTAGCGGCCATAGGCACCGTAGCGCAGGGCGACTGTGCCGGCAATGACTGGATGACACCAGGACTGCAGGCAAAGTTATTTTACTCACTGTGTCAGGTCCTCACCCTTGGAGTGCAGGTTTCTGCCGTGATGGGCCCCATCCGATCCCGGATGATTCAGAGGCCACCACCGGTGTTGTAGAGTGTGAGACCTTCCTTCCTTGCGCTTGCAGTGTGGATCTCCATGGTGTGGAGCTACTTGGGGACCCCAGTGTCCTTGGGTTTAGTTCCCGTCCCGTTCGCCGGCAGCGCGGATCCGCTGTGGGGCCTGACTGTAATCACGACTCTGGACCCTATATGCTGCTGTGCCCTGGGACATTTTTGGTGGGCAATGGGACGTGAAATCCCCCTTCCATTGTCTTGTGAGTCCCTGATGTTCTGGCACTCTCTCAGTCATTACCGGGAGAGTTCTGAAGAACCTCGGTCGGTACCTCTTAGGGGAGCTTATGCAGCACACCCCTCAGCGACCCTTTCCAGTAAAAACTGTGTGTTCCTCTCACTTTTCCTGTACTGCCCCCACCTTCCTGATGACTCAACAGTAGCTGGGAAAAACTCATTTTTATGGTGACCAACTCTAACCCAGTTTCTGTGGGAAAGCACCTGCTGTGTGTGTTGTGTAAGTGAAACCCAGTGGTTAACCTCTTCCTTACCTGGGATGAGTATTGCACCTTAAGTCATATGCAATACCCTGTGGTGACTGAGCCTCAGGGGCGCCACATTAGCACGCCCACAGGGGTGTGCTTACATGCTAAGGGGGACGACTAGCCAAGGGAACTAAGGCCCTTGTGACTAGTTGCAGGCCTCATTAGCATATCATATATATCATATGTAATCTGTAAAAATACCTTTTCTAAAGATCTCTTTTTGTATACTAATATAGGCTTGGACAGTTAAGGCTGTTTTACACGCTGCGATATCATTACCAATATCGCTAGCGTGCGTTCCCACCCCCATCGGTTGTGCATCATGGACAAATCGCTGCCCGTGGTGCACAACATTGCCCAGACCCGTCACACTACTTATCTGCCTAGCAACGTCGCTGTGACCGGCGAACCGCCTCCTTTCTAAGCAAACAACATCGTACCTGTAGCAGCAACGATATTTGGGAACTGGACAGCATGTCAACGAGCAACGATAAGGTGAGTATTATCGCTCGTTAACGGTCGCTCCTGCGAGTCACACGCAACAACGTCTCTAACGAGGCCGGATGTGCGTCACGAATTCCGTGACCCCAACGATATCTCTTTAGCAATGTCATTGTGTGTAAAGCGGCCTTTAGGCAGGGATTAGTAATATGTATACTTTTATGTACCCATGACCACTGAGGAAGGATTCTCCGGTCGTGATGGTTAGTATACCCAACTTAACCTAAAATAACACACCGACTGCATATGACTTGGTTAAACAAATTGGCCACAGCAGCCTTTATTACCTATTATTAACATACTAACACAAGGGGGCGCCGTCCAACGGGCGACCCCAAACACACAATAATAGGTAACACATAATAAACAAAACATGAAAACCTTATGTAGGCCCAATCCAGAAACCAATTCCTACGCCAATATCCCTGGCCGCAACACTCCGACCCAGAGATGAGGTATTAATCACCCCACGGATTAATACCCCCCAAACTTTGCAGAACCCCGTGCCTGCAATTTACCGGAACCCGGAGACACCATACCCAGACAGTGCCTCTCGGTCCAGCTACCAATCCCTTACAACCGCTTCTGGACCAGACCTACCCCCGCCACAGGACAGGACACGTGACACCTTACGTGGCCTGGACCCGCCACACACCCAAGGCTTGCTCCACGCCATCAGGCAAACCCAGGGCCCATAAATCGGAACCAATATCATTAAGGTGAACCCCATCACTCCTCCTAAACTGCCACTTCGGCGACTCCAGGTCCACGTGCCTCACCACAACACCGCCATTTTTCCGCACAAAACGCGCAACCACCCTGTTCACTTGAGCCCGGGCGCGGTTAAGCTTTTCCACCGACCGGGCCCCCCTCCACCATAATCTGGCCACAATATCCGACCACACCACTATCAAGCCCGGATACCGTGTCCATAAACGCAAAAAGGTCCATCTTAGTGTCCCTGATCAGATCGCGGGATGCCCGCGAACCCAGGTCATTCCCCCCCACGTGCAACACTAACACGTTCGTACCCGCAGCCACCTCCCCAACACCAGCACCCCGCGCCGCAAGCAATGCCGAATCCACGGCTAGCTCACCCAACCGTGACGCAGAGATAGAAATCGAAACTGTGACGTCCTCTGCCATCTGCTCCTCTGGTTCGTCCCCCCGACCTGAGGGCTCGTTCTTCTTCCTTGCTGTAGTCGTCCTCCAACCGTCCCAGCCCCAGAGGACGCAGCCGATGCGCCCCCTCCACCACGGCCGCCCTCCTGGGCCGCCGCGTGGGCACTGTGCGGCGACAGCCCACAAGACCGTCCTGTCCCCTGGGCCGCCGCCAACCGCATCCTCTTCCTGGAGGAGCCTCTCCCCGGGCTTGGGGGGCTCCCCACCGTCGTTTCCTGCCCTCCAGGGCCTCCGACCGGGACCTCCCGCTGGGTCCTCCCCCGCCCGAGGGAGACCGCGGCCGCCGGACGCAGTGCTGCTGACCCGAGGGACCTGGCAGTCGCAGCAGGGCTCCCGCCGTCCCTCCTTCTCTCCGCAGCCTCGCAGGTATCCTGGTGGCGCCTGCCCACCCGGTCCCCCCGCTGGCTGCCTGCGCCCGGCCCCCCCCTCCCCCCCTGTCCTCGGGGGGGGGGGGTACAGCTGGCCTCCATCATCCGCTGGGCCCGCACCTATATAGGAGCAGCCGCCGGGACGTGCCCCACCGCCGGGGGCCCGGCATCCACAGCAGGCCCCAGGCCGGACACGCCCCCTCTCCGTGCCTCCGATCCACGCTGGGCACGGCCCGGATCCCGGGCTGCTGCCGGCCTGCCAAATCTAGCCCGAGGCCTGGGACCGGAAGTAGGCCCCAGGCCGGGCCCGCCTCCATCCAGGCCACCGCTGGCCTCAGTCCATCGCCGGGCTCGCTCCCGGCCGGGAGACGCCGCTGGGCTCTGCACTCCAGCCCGAGGCCTGACATCGGAAGAAGGCCCCGGGCTGGCCACGCCCCCTTCTCGGCCGCCGTGGCCTCGCCGGAGATTCCACCCGGCGGCCGGGGCAGACGCTGGGAGCTGCTGCCGCCCCGCCCCGCCGCGGAGGGTCCCGAGGGGGGGCTCTCGCTGGGCCTCCTCGCCCCCCCCCCCCCCCTGCGCCCGGAGAATACCTGAACGGGGGCCTGGAACGCCGCCCGCGGCTAGAGGGGGAGCGAGGGGCAGGTGCCGACGGGGAAACCCAGGCAGCCCTGACGTGGGACTGCACTGCCCGGGCCCCGTGCCCTGCCATCGCCGCTCGTATCATCTGGTCCCACTTCTGAGGGTCCGCCACGTCCACGCTGCCGACGTCCTGGTCCTGGGAATCTGTCGCCGTCCGGAGTCAAAAGGGGAGGTAAGACCCCTCCCCATTACTTATATACTTCCCCCCCCCTCCCCTATAGGGACCCTTTCTCCACCAATCCCCTATATCCTCCCATAATGCCCTATTTCAACTTTATTAACCCCCTCACTCCCTTCCTTCCCTCTGGTCATGTCGCCCCTCCCCCCTATGGGGTCCATGGCTTTCTAATCTGCTTGCGGTTCTGGGTACATATTGCACCTGACAAGTTCCCTTTAAACACTTTTTTTTAACAATTATATGTCAATTCAATATTAATGCCATTAATGCAAATCTTCATATCTGTCAAACGTTTTGGAACATTAAGGAAAGAAAATGGATGGAGAATGTTAGCTTAAAAGTAGAGACTGTCAATGAGAGACATTTGGGAGATGTGGAAATAGGAGTCTGGTTGTTGTTTTTGTGCAATGATTTCTCTCAGGGAATTAGTTCCCATTGTTGCAAAATTTTGTATGACCCTTAGGAATGGCTGCTGAAATTATTAAAATAAGAAAACCCTTGTGTGATAAGGTAAAGACAGTACGCCTCAGATCAGCCTAGCAGATACAGATAATCAAACATATTTATAGATCCTTCTTGAAAAAAAAGATAGTGGCTCCGGGTAACTGAACAGAAAACCCTTTCATGTAGACGGCTGACTTTCTCCAGTCTAGTTTGTAAAGTAAACCCAGTGGATAATCACTGAGCCTGGCAGGATCTGCCTTCACAGCTTGTGTGAAAGAGCTGCCGATTAATGCTGAATTCTGCGCTGGATCCAAGTATTGTATGCAGGCGCTGAATGCGTTTGTCCAACCTTGTGGGGATTGGGAATTGGTAGTGCATATATTACCAATTCCTTGGTTCTGTGCACTGATAATTAATTCAGTATGCTACAATCAACGGCACATGACAATCAAAATCAAACTATTCATATGTCAGAGCCATGTACTCTATGTATTCAGAATAATAATCATTTTTATGTCTATAGCGCCAACATATTCAAACAAGCTTTGCATTTCAGAGGGAACTTGTAGAAACAAGATAAGATGCTACAGAATAAAGGCCCAGTCACACTAAACAACTTACCAGCAATCCCAACAACGATACAACCTCATAGGGATCGCTGGTAAGTTGCTAGGAGGTCGCTGGTGAGATGTCACACTAAGCGACCCTCCAGCGATCCCACCAGCAACCTGACCTGGCAGGGATCGCTGGAGCGTCGCTACACAGGTTGCTGGTGAGCTGTCATACAGACAGATCTCACCAGCAACCAGTGACCATCCCCCAGCCAGCAGCACCGCGTGGAAGCGATGCTGCGCTTCGTAACTAAGGTAAATATCGGGTAACCAACCCGATATTTACCTTGGTTACCAGCGCACACCGCTGAGCGCTGGCTCCCTGCACACCTAGCCACAGTACACATTGGGTTAATTACCCGATGTGTACTCTGCTACGTGTGCAGGCAGCAGGAGCCGGCTTCTGCGGACGCTGCTAACCACGGTAAACATTGGGTAACCAAGAAGCCCTTACCTTGGTTACCCGATATTTACCTTCGTTACCAGCGTCCACCGCTCTCACACTGCCAGTGCCGGCTCCCTGTTCCCTGCACTCCTAGCCACAGTACACATCGGGTTAATTACCCGATGTGTATTGTGGCTACGTGTGCAGAGAGCAGGGAGCCGGCACTGACAGTTGAGAGCGGCGGACGCTAGTAACGAAGGTAAATATCGGGTAACCAAGGTAAGGGCTTCTTGGTTACCCAAGGTTTACCGTGGTTACCAGCGTTTGCAGAAGCCGGCTCCTGCTGCCTGCACATTTAGTTGTTGCTCTGTCGCTGTCACACACAGTGATGTGTGCTTCACAGCGGGAGAGCAACAACTAAAAAATGGTCCAGGACATTCAGCAACAAGCAGCGACCTCACAGCAGGGGCCAGGTTGTTGCTGGATGTCACACACAGCAACATCGCTAGCAACATCGCTGCTACATCACAAAAGTCGTGCCTCAGCAGCGATGTTGCTAGCGATGTTGCTTAGTGTGATGTGGCCTTAACACATAACAAGAGCAACTTCTATGTTTGCAAATTGCATGGATTAAAGGGGTATTCCAATAATTGAAGTTATCTTCTATCAATATCAGATAGTAAAGTCAAATATCACAGAAATAATACTGTGACAAAACCTTCTAATTGTTTTTGATATGTCATATTTTTCACAAAAATAGAATACTAAACCTAACCAGGGGCAGCCAAACCATTGGTACAATCTGTGCAGCCGAGAGGTAAAGGGGCCCACTACTACCTTCAAAGGTGACTTGTTCGGAGAAAGAAAGGAGCCAGCTCACTGTGACTCCTGAATCCCTCAGGAGCATGGATCAGATATCACTGCCAAAGACGATAACAATCATGATAAATAGTGAGAGACCCAACTGGACGGATAAAATCTTTTACTTTATTGGTGCATTTTTAAAACGACTTCAAATGTAAAGTGCTGCGGAATATGTTGCCGCTATATAAATAAACTTTATTATTATTATTATTATTATTATTAAATGTATCTATTGTCATTGAATTAGAATATCAATGTGTTTCTGGAGCACTTTGCACCCTTACAGATGTCACCATATTTATCTTCTATCTCAAACTAATCATGTAAGCACAAAACAGATCCTTAAAAATGAAAGAAAAAAGAGGGTTAAATAGCAATCAGTTAATGGATCCGTTTTCCGTAGAGTCCCATGTTGAAAGAATGGATACTGCAAATATTTTTCCAAAAGGACGAAAAAGTTGGGTTTGCACAAAATTGTTTGCCAACAAATTGCTGTTGGATCCATTCTAACGGATCATTACTGTGTCAGAGGGCTGATGACACAGTGTCAATGTCGCTTCACGGCCACCAGAGGGATGTCTGCACAGCCTGGGAGGAGGATAGAGAGAGAGGATAAGAGACAGAGCGAGGAGATTCTGAGGTGAAATAGCTGTCTGTTTCCTGCTCTGATCTGGAACCTGGACTGTTAGACAGCCTGCCAATTGCTGTACAAGCAGACCTAGACTGTGAGAAAGAGCCTGCCGATTTCTGTGCGAGCAGAGGCCATGTAGCTGTGTGTAAGTGTATATAAACGGCTGCCAGAGAGAGAACTGTGAGCAGAGCGGTTGTCCTGGTGATCCTCTCCTGAGGCCTTCCTATCAGACTGTGACTTCTGGCCTTAGAAGATGGGTACCTGAAGACTGCTTTACACGCTGCGATCTCGCTAGCGTGCGTCACAAACACCGTGACCCCCGACGATATATCGTTAGCGATGTCGCAGCGCGTAAAGCACCCTTGAGACCTTCCTAACAGACTGCAACTTCTCTCCTGAGCTGATATGTCCCTGTGATTGCGGATGCCATAGAGAACTGCTGCAGAGCCAAAAGCTGTCTGGATACCCCTTTCCACTGGAGACCTTCCCGAATCTGTCCATTGGTACTGTAAATCCAGAGCTCAGGCCCCGCAGGTATTTGTCTGTTTTTGCGGGCAAGCGTGCACACTTATGCAGTAGTGGTTTTGGCGCCAAAACAGGAATAATACGCAGCAGTCACCACTGTAGAACTGAACCTTAATTACTGTGTATTTCTGCTAGCAACTGTTTAACCCTGCGGTACTTTCCTGTTTGTTCACATGTGTGGGGGAAGGGCGGTGGATAGAGATTTAGCTAAGATTGTTAATTGGTGTGCTGATCCAGAGACAGTTCCTTATTACACCCAGTAATCTACACCTTCTAGTTCCTTCCTGGAGTTTCCAGTTAGGTAAATTGTTCCCGGTGGTTCCTGTCCTATTGGAATTGGTCCCTAGCCCAGTACACTGATCCTGGTTTAGTAACCAGGTGTTTGTACATTCATTTGTGTTGATATTTGCTTTCCATACCATTCTCACTTCCCGTTTCCCTTATCAGGTTATAAAGAGTTTGCATCTAAACCTAGTCTGGTCTTATTCCTCATTTGTGACCCACTGTATCCTGAAAGTAACCTCTCGGTTCCACAACTGGACATGTGAACTCTGCCTAATGCGGGCGTTACACGGTATGATCTATCGTGCGACCGCACGATCGATCATACCCGACCACGTCGGTTGTGCGTCACGGGCAAATCGCTGCCCGTGTCGCACAAAGTCGTTAAACCCCCGACACACGCACTTACCTGCTGAATGACCTTGCTGTGGGCGGAGAACATCCTCTTCCTGAACGGGAAGGGACGTTCGGCATCACAGCGACGTCACACAGCTGCCGGCCAATAGAAGCGGAGGGGCGGAGATGAGTGGGACGTAAACATCCCGCCCACCTCCTTCCTTCTGCATAGCTGGCGGGTGCCGCGGGACGCAGGTAAGCTGTGTTCATCATTCCCGGGGTGTCACACGGAGCGATGTGTGCTGCCCCAGGTACGATGAACAACCGGTGAAAAGAAAAATAAACGATTTTTTAAAAATAAGCGACGTCTACATGACTCACGATTTGTAACCGATTTGCGAACATTCAGCATCGCTTGGAGGTGTCACACGAAACGACGTTGCACACGATGCCGGATGTGCGTCATGAAAACCGTGACCCCGACGACATATCGCACAATAGATCGTCTCATGTGACGCCCGTATTAGGCTTGACTCTCACTTGCTTTTGACATGGAAAATAAAAATCATTGCACTTGAACCAATCTTATTTAATGAGGCAGTGTCCATCTTCGAGTTTTTCTACCAGCTGTTATTGGGCTGAGGAACAAAAATCGCAGCATGCTGCATATGGCCGTGTATCACACGAGATTCACTATTGCAAGTCTATGGGTGGGAGAAAAAAAAAATGGACAGCACATGGACCATCCCTATGCCATCTGTTTTTTACAGATACGTTACCATTCTATAGCACAGAGCACTATAAATGATCCTGTATATGATTATAGAGTTATAGATTGCTGAGTGTAGTGCTGGCATCCATGCACTGCTCTGCTTCTGCACAGCAGGGACCCCAACTCACTCACCACCGCGGCTGAACTACACCACCCAGCCTTGCTTCCTCGCAGTCCTCCAAATGGATCGCTCCATTCTCCTACACAGCACACGTTCCCGAGAACTGCACTTAAAGCGAGAAAGAACATGCTCTTGCTCTCTTAAAGGGCTAGCACACTAATTTCCACAAGTGCCTCTCACACTGAGAAATACTACATACTTAAGGCATCCTCCCCCTAGAGGAGGAGCCTGACCAACATTGTCAGTTAGTCAGCTTATGTTAGTCTAGCTAGCCAGTTGTCTGTTGCTGTTGTCCACAGTCCATTATCTGTTCCTATGTTTAATTACCCATGCTTGCCAGGAGGTTATAGCAGGGACAACCATGCTTGCCAGGAGGTTATAGCAGGGACAAGGTGACAAGTCCGGCTAGTCTGCCTCAGCCATCCCAGCTGCCCCTGCCGCACTAGTGACTGCTAGTCTGTCCAGTCGTCCAGTTTGCCTCAATCATTTTGTTTGCTCCTGCCAGCACCAAAGACTCTACCTGTCCGTAGGCGACCCTGTCCCTGCCCTGAGGGTCAGCTGCCACAGTTCAGACTTGCCCTAGGAGTAATACCTGGCATCTACCCTGTAGGAACTTAGTCAAGCCCCTCACATGTCTTGATAAGCCCGGGTCCCCCTGTGGTCCAATGAGCTCACTTCAGCTCATCGCTTCATCACGAGCGATCGTTACACTGAGAAAAAAAACACATGTCATATGGATGGCATAGGGATGCTAGGCGAGAAAAAAATGACACTCACATAGCGTTTGCATGACATATGGAATTACCACACAGATTTCACTCGTCCAACTTTTCTGGATGAAAATTGGTGCAATTTTTTATATGTAAGTCAGAGAAAAGCCTTGAGCTGCAGAACAGACCAGGAATGCGTTGTTGTTCTAATTCATAGACAATACATATTTGAAGATGTTTTAATAATACACCAATAAAGTTGAAGATTTTATTAATTGAGCTGGATCTCTTTTGCTACTTATTAGGTGGAATTGTACATTATCATAAGCACTAGGACTGTAAAGGGCTCACATATTTTTCCCTCTTCTGTATATATCTGCTCCTGAACCTGACATATAACTTTAATGCACTATCATAAGATTACATCACCTGAACTATTATTTCTGCACATTTCTCACTTGTATTGCATTTTTTTTCTTCTCGAAGATGGAAAACAACTCTGATTGCAGAAACACAGAATGAGCCTGAAAGGAGTGAAATGCGATCAGGTCAAAATTAAGGCCTCTGTGAGAAGGTAATGGACAGAAAAAGACAACATATTTACCCATTTTCTTATCCATTTTGAGCCATAAAATAAATGCACTGGACTGACAGGTCTTCAAATAGAACATTTTCTCTCAGTTTTTAGCTCTTTCCCTGGAGTCATCATGCATAAAATATATTGAAGTTTTGAGAAAAGTTTAGGAGCATGACATAACTAAAGGCTACTTTACACACTGCGATATCTGTCCCGATATCGCTAGTGTGGGTACCCACCCCCATCTGTTGCGCGACACGGGCAAATCACTGCCCATGCCGCACAACATCGCCCAGAGCCGTCACACATACTTACCTGTCCGGCGACGTCGCTGTGACAGGCAAACCGCCTCCTTTCTAAGGGGGCGGTCCGTGCGGCGTCACAGCGACGTCACTGAACCGCCGCCCAATAGTAGCGGAGGGGCGGAGATGAGTGGGACGTAACATCCCGCCCACCTCCTTCCTTCCGCATAGCGGCCGGGAGGCAGGTAAGGAGAGCTTCCTCGTTCCTGTGGCGTCACACGGAGCGATGTGTGCTGCCGCAGGAACGAGGAACAACTTCGTTACTGCTGCAGTAACGATTTTTAAGAATGGACCCCCATGTCGCCGATTAGCGATTTTGCATGTTTTTTCAACAATGCAAAATCGCTTATCGGTGTCACACGCAACGGCATCGCTAATGCGGCCGGATGTGTGTCACAAATTCCGTGACCCCAACGACTCCGCATTAGCGATGTCGCAGCGTGTAAAGCCCGCTTAAGGCAATTTTCCATACATTGGTACTTAGTATGGTTGTAAAAGACATTCTGTATGTTTATCATGTGTAACCAAGAGAGGATTCGGATGAAAGGCAGTAATAAGGTTACATCTAAGAACATAGTCTCCCTCTGTTGATCCAGAGAAAGGAAGGAACATTATAAGGCAGAGGTCTCCAACCTTTCTGACCAACCATGAGAGCCACATTCAACTCTGAGAGAGGGTCGCGAGCCACATCCAGCTGCCACCCTCTCACAGTAGTGACATCCAGAGACCCCATTACTAGTATATTGACTGCCAAAGCTTTTCTACAGAAATCACACCGAGTCTGTATAACAAAAAACACAGGGGTTCCTACCTTTCCCCCCTTCATATCTGCTCTAAAGTCACCATGTGGAGACCTGCTCTTCATAGCAGTTTGCTAGACCTGGTGCTTATGCACCAAGCTTGAAGACACTAAAAAGCCACATATCACAGGCCTGCGAGCCAGATGTGGCTCCCAAGCTACAGGTTGAGGACCCCTGCCATAAGGCATAAGGGAAATATTGCAGTCTACATGGTGATCTGATTGGATCAACATCTGAAGAATTTCCTGCACATCACTCTACAAAACAAGAATTGGAAATATTCCACATTAGCTCTAGACATTGTTCAATTTGACAAATGTGTGTGTTTGCCTCTAATACATGTAGAACGTTGATGTATTCTGCACATTGCACATTAATCTTTTGAGTTATACATCCTCTATGAAATAATGAGGATTTTTTTCTTTAGACTGTGAAAGTCACTGCAATGTAAGATTTGTAGTCAGCCGGTGGGAAGACTCCCTGTGACGAACATCAGACAAGGAATTGTTTACATGATTAAGAAGAGAAATGAGACTCTACACAGGAGAGTATTCTTGAAAAGTGACATTGTCTTTTACCACCTGCTTTATATTCTATGATCTGTTATACCGGCTGCTGTCAGATGTGTATTATTCTACAGTATCAATGGAGTGACGTACCAGGTGTACAGTACATGTGGCTGCCATTGTTCTGCGTGTTGTTATTATCTGGATGTATAAGAAAAATTCTATGTTCAATGTTTAGTAGAGATGAGCATTTTGATTTGAGGAAAATTGGATTTGTCTCAAACTCTAAAAAGATCGGATTCACGCTCTGCTATCTACTATCTACATTCTGGAAGGATTTTTTCCTGTCAGCCCCATGCCATTAGGTGGGGTGTATGTGGCGCAACCCATGTCAATTAAGTACATTGCTACACATGTGATAACCTGAGCCTAGGGAGTGGGAGACTGAAGAAAGAAGAACACAGAGCTAATTAGAGGACGAGCAGCAGTGGGACCAGTAAAAAGGCCTGCGAGAGGTGAGTATAGCACATTCTTTGTAAAGGGTATAGGAATCAGCTCGGGTAGGCAATGCCAGGGATGCAGTAAAGAAGCACGCAAAGGTTCTCAGTCTAAATCTCAGTGTTTCATTTACACTGGTAACAACCAGAAAAAAACACAGTCTTACCTGAGACAGGTATGTAAAGCAAATGTTTGGCGTGTCAAACAGCATAGCATCCTGGACGTGCCAGTCCGTTCAGGTATGTTATTACTACAAAACGTGCTTCAGCTTTCCAGCCCAAAACACACACCCTGGTGAAATGCTCTGGCTGCCAATTTATGCTGTCCTAATCCTGCAGCTGTGCAACTTGGGAGTTGCCTTAAAAACCCGGACAATCAGAGAAGATCCAGGCCAGGTTTGATCTCCTTCCTTATTGCTCAAAATTGCGAAACCCACTTGCTGGGAGAAATACACCTTCTATCCAGCTCCACACCCTTCACTCTGTCAGGCCCCCTTCATACGTCCATGAAAAATGGTCGTGTTTTGCACTGCTGTGTTGAAGGTGTGTATGGCCCATCCACGTGTCGTAATTTTGGTACACGTGTGCTGACCCTGTGTGTGAAATCCAGATAGCACCCGAACAGCATGAACTTCTATACTTACATGCCCATGGTGCTGCTGTTACGGCACTGCTGCTACTTCCATGTCCATGGTGCAATGAGTATGCAATGAGCATAATGAGTGGGAATCAGAAGCAAGTGACAGCAGTGCCAGAGACAGCAGGGCTGGAGACAGGTGAGTATAGAAAATAATTTAATTTCAAAGACACGTGTTTTCTCTGGTAGATGTCACACTGATGCTAAACGGAGCACATCAGTGTGTGGTCTGTGTGACATCAGTGCTGTAGGAGAAAATCTTGTCTCCATGAGGAACACACGGACACACGTGTGCTCCATATGGACACATGGTCCTTGTGAAAATACTGATGTGTGCGCAGACCCATTGATTTTAATAGGGCTGCATATGACCGTGTCTCTGGTACATATAAAAATGGACGTCATACGTGCCGGAATCATGAACGTGTGAAGGGGGCTTTACAAGGGGCTGATGTTGTCCGTTCAAGGCTCTTACATATATCTTGTACATTACAATTTTTACAAATATGATACTGATGCTTTTATCTTGCGTTTTTTTGTTAACTTTTCAATTTAAAAATCAAATGTTTGCACAAAGATAAATTGAAGATAGATGAATAGATAGATAGATAGATAGGTAGAGAGATAGAGAGATATATAGATAGATAGATAGATAGATAGAGAGATATATAGATAGATACAGACCAAAAGTTTGGACACACCTTCTCATTCAAAGAGTTTTCTTTATTTTCATGACTCTGAAAATTGTAGATTCACATTGAAGGCATCAAAACTATGAATTAACACATGTGGAATGAAATACTTAACAAAAAAGTGTGAAACAACTGAAAATATGTCTTATATTCTAGGTTCTTCAAAGTAGCCACCTTTTGCTAAGTAGAGATGCTTAGCACTTGTTGGCCCTCTTGCCTTCACTCTGCGGTCCAGCTTAACCCAAACCATCTCGATTGGGTTCAGGTCTGGTGACTGCGTAGCACCCCATCACTCTCCTCAGATAGATAGATAGAGTGAACATTAGCAGAGCCTAATTTGTTAATTTACACAGTGTGAACGTCATTGTAAAATCTGTATTACAATATTTATACTTCATGATTAGGATTTTCCAGCACCCTAGAATAAATCTATGCCGTTATGCAGCTCATAAGACAACAGTATGTCAGCTCATAAGATTATTTACTATAAAGTGATAGTGATCATAAACTACTGCACAAATCATCATCAGACACAATCAAGCACCGAAACATCTTAAATGCTGTATGCGTGATTACTAGAAAATGAATCGACAATGATCTGCAAATGGCACGATGCTGGATACATCTGTGTGAATATGAATGGCTTCACGTGACCAAATAAATTACACCACACATGGTTAGACAAGTTTCAAGACATTTTTGTGGCCTAATTGTTGCCTTCTGTGCAATGAGGATAATTTATGTATTTAGTTTTTAGAAGCAAAATACGAGTAGAAAATGTTCAAGTAGCAAAGGCAATTATATATTTTGTACGAAAATTGTCATCTGCCGTGTTACACGCTTTATGCAATTTTGGGATTGCTGTCTGAGAAATTGCTCTCTTTCTGTAATATGTAAAGGATATGGCCGAAATATAAGATATATTTGGGTTCCATCTATCTGAAGAATGGTGTCCATCATGTGTGCACCAGGAAAAGAGAGATACCCATGTATGTTAGGCTTTCTCAATTATTTGCATGGAAGCCTCAAAAATTGGTGGGCAAGTGTCCTACATAATTTTCGGGATATCGTTACAGTGAGCAGTACTTGACAGTGCTCCATGTATGAGGCTCATATGTATTATATACAAGTTCATCTCAATAAATTAAAATATCATCAAAAAGGTAATTTATTTCAGTAATTCAATACAAAAAGGGAAACACATATATTATATAGAGTCAATACACACGGAGGGATCTATTTCAAATGTTTATTTCTGTTAATGTTGATGATTATGGCTTACAGCCAATGAAAACCCAAAAGTCATTATTTCAGAAAATTAGAATATTATATAAGACCAACTGAAAAAATTATTTTAAACTCAGAAATGTTGGCGCCTACTGAAAAGTCTGTACAGTAAATGCCTCAATACTTGGTCGGGGCTCCTTTTGCACGAATTACTGCATCAGCATGGAGGTGATCAGCCTGTGACACTGCTGAGGTGTTATGGAAGCCCAGGTTGCTTTGATAGCAGCCTTCAGCTTGTCTGCATTGTTGGGTCTGGTGTCTCATCTTCCTCTTGACCATACACCATAGATTCTCTTTGGGATTTAGGTCAGGCGAGTTTGCTGGCCAATCAGGCACAGTGATACTGTGGTTATTAAACCAGGTATTGGTACTTTTGGCAGTGTGGACATGTGCTAAGTCCTGCTGGAAAATGAAATTTCCATCTCCAAAAAGCTTGTCGGCAGAGGGAAGCATGAAGTGCACTAAAATTATCTGGTAGGCGGCTCCGCTGACTTTGGTCTTGATAAAACACTGTGGACCTATACCAGCAGATGACATGGCTCCCCAAACCATCACTGATTGTGGACACTTCACACAAGACCTCAAGCAGCTTGGATTGTGGCCTCTACAATCTTCCTCCAGACTCTGGGACCTTGATTTCCAAATGAAATGAAAAATTTACTTTCATCTGAAAACAACACCTTGGACCACTGAGCAACAGTCCAGTTCTTTTTCTCCTTGGCCCAGGTAAGATGCTCCTGGCATTGTCTATTGGTCATGAGAGGCTTGACATATGGAATGTGACAGTTGTAGCCCATGTCCTGGATATGTCTGCGTGTGGTGGCTCTTGAAGCACTGACTCCAGCTGCAGTCCATTCCTTGTGAATCACTCCAAATTTTTAAATGGCCTTTTCTTAATAATCCTATCAAGGCTGTGGTTATCATGGTTGCTTGTGCACCTTTTTCTACCACGGTTTTTCCTTCCACTCAACTTTCCATTAATATGCTTGGATACAGCACTGTGAACAGCCAGCTGCTTTAACAATGACCTTTTGTGGCTTACCCTCCTTGTGGAGTATGTCAATGACTGCCTTTTGGACATCTGTCAAGTCAGCAGTCTTCCCAATCATTGTGTAGCCTACTGAACCAGACTAAGGGACCATTTTAAATGCTTAGGAAACTTTTGCAGGTGCTTTGTGGTAATTCTTCTAATTTTCTGAGATGGCTTTTGGGCTTTCATTGGCTGTAAGCCATAATCATCAACATTAACAGAAATAAACACTTGAAATAGATCACTCTGTTTGCAATGACTATATAATATATGCGTTTTCCTTTTTGCATTGAATTACTGAAATAAATTAACTTTTTGATGATATTCTAATTTATTGAGATGCACTTGTATACATATGAGCCTTAGACATGGAGCCCTGTCAAGTACTGCTCATTTGTAACGGTATCCAGAAAATTATGTAGGACACTTGCTATGGTATATACTGTGTATTCTATATCATCTTGCTGTTTACGTTTGGTGTAAATCTACTTATTGTGCAAGTGTTTTTACTGAGTTCACAGTCTTCATTATAATCCAGACCTGAGATCACAATTCTGCTGACATCAATAATCTGATGATTAAAAAATAAATGCTTCCTCTACATT
The DNA here is from genome assembly GCF_048569485.1 of Anomaloglossus baeobatrachus. Lineage (NCBI taxonomy): Eukaryota > Metazoa > Chordata > Amphibia > Anura > Aromobatidae > Anomaloglossus > Anomaloglossus baeobatrachus. Next base: position 544,956,356 of record NC_134355.1, on the reverse strand, counting down.
TTACAAGTTAATTTCAACACTAAAATATCAATTTATTGACAAGCTTGTTAATTGTTACCATTGATAAATCTGCCAAAGGTCTGAACTATAATCCATATATGTACACGATGGGTTAATAATAACTATACAGATGAATTCAAAGGTATAATAGACTTTATAGTGCTATTATGACTTTTCCTAACAAAAGACTTATTCATTGTATTTATACGTGTATTTATTTATTATGTGTAGCATCCATAGCGCCAAATATTCCACAGCGCTTTACAGACATTATCATCATTGTCCGAATGAGAAGCACAATTTAATCCCTTAGCGACCAGGCCAATTTTTTTTATATCCAATGTGTCCCTTTATGTGGCAAAAGTTTCATCAAGGGATAATCACAAGAATGCAAGGTCCTCTAAAGGGGGCTTTACACGCTACGACATCGCTAATGCGAAGTCGTTGGGGTCACGGAATTGGTGACGCACATCCGACCGCATTAGCGATGACGTTGCGTGTGACACCTATGAGCAATTTTGCATCGTCGCAAAAACGTGCAAAATCACTCATCGGTGACATGGGGGTCCATTCTCAAATATCGTTACTGCAGCAGTAATGAAGTTGTTCCTCGTTCCTGCGGCAGCACACATCGCTCCGTGTGACACCGCAGGAACGAGGAAACTCTCCTTACCTGCCTCCCGGCTGCTATGCGGAAGGAAGGAGGTGGGCGGGATGTTACGTCCCACTCATCTCCGCCCCTCCGCTTCTATTGGGCGGCGATTCAGTGATGCCGCTGTGACATCGCTGTGACGCTGAACGAACCGCCCCCTTAGAAAGGAGGCGGTTCACCGGTCACAGCGACGTCACCAGGCAGGTAAGTACGTGTGACGGGTCTGGGCGATGTTGTCGGCATGGGCAGCGATTTGCCCGTGTCGCACAACAGATGGGGGCGGGTACCCATGCTAGCGATATCGGTACCGATATCGCAGAGTGTAAAGTGGCCTTAGCACTATGGGCAGATGATAGCTGGGTATAAGGGCCTCATCCACATTAAGCATTATGTCCCCTGAAGAGTCGTTTAAGATGTAACGCGTCGGGACGCAGATAGGGTCAATGTAGGGGTCCAGCACTATACATCTAGCTGTGGCCCGTCCTTGTTAGGACCGGAGCTTGGGGAATTAGACAGATTCTTTATTTTCTCCAGGAGATTTTAGGGACAGATAAACTTGGAGGAAGTCTCTGGACCCAGTATCTGGTGGAAGAATCTGTATACCCTGACCTAAGAGGATGCGGTGAGATCATTCCTAGCCCTTGTATTGTACTATATACCCTCCCATTTGTCTGACTGCTGTCAGCACCTGTGGAAAATGTATACATTTATTTAAGGTCTATTATGTTGTTTTTGCTGTGTTTTTTCTACCTAGGACCACTGTCAGCAAATTTGACAGCAAATTTAATTGTATTGTTTTCTGGGGTTTTTTGTGTTTTTTTTCTTGTGTTTTTTTTGTATGACCATTTGTGGCTGTTGCAGAGGCCCCCATCTATGGGACAGCATAGTGCCGTGAGTGATCTGTAAGGCATTATTGATGTATGTCGGTCCAACTAACTAGGTTGAGAGCCCTGACAGTTTATTGAGCATTTTTCAGTCTAAGAGAAGAAAGATTTTTCTTTTCTTTTTTTAAAATATTTATACTTAATAAAGGTTAAAATTTTATGATGCTTTTTTTGAATACAAATATTTGATTTGGTATTGCTGTTACAATAAGGTTTGATGTAACCATAGAATATTCAGAGAGGATGAGGACAGGAACTCTAGTGCCACCAATTGGAGGTAGTGATCATAAAAATCCATATCAAATGTTTTTAAGGGACTTGTCAGATTACTTAGGATAAGAAATCAAACCAAAAATTAATTTTTCAGACAAGTGGTTCTGGGTCCTTTGTACTTCATTAGTACAAAGCAGGAGAACTGGTTTGGCTGGGTGAAAGGTCTCTGACAGGGGTCTAAAGGCCCCGTCACACTAAGCAACATCGCTAGCAACATCGCTGCTAACGAACAACTTTTGTGACGTTGCTAGCGATGTTGCTGTGTGTGACATCCAGCAACAATCTGGCCCCTGCTGTGAGGTCGTTGGTTGTTGCTGAATGTCCTGGGCCATTTTTTAGTTGTTGCTGTCCCGCTGTGAAGCACAGATCGCTGTGTGTGACAGCAACAACTGAATGTGCAGGCAGCAGGAGCCGGCTTCTGCAGAGGCTGGTATCCACAGTAAACATCGGGTAACCAAGAAGCCCTGTCCTTGGTTACCCGATATTTACCTTCGATACCAGCCTCCGCCGCTCTCACTGTCAGTGCCGGCTCCTGCTCTGTGCACATGTAGCTAGCTGCAGGACACATCGGGTTAATTAACCCGATGTGTGCTGTAGCTAGGAGAGCAGGGAGCCAGCGCTAAGCAGTGTGCGCTGCTCCCTGCTCTGTGCACATTTAGCTGCAGCACACATCGGGTAATTAACCCGATGTGTGCTGTAACTAGGAGAGCAGGGAGCCAGCGCTCAGTGTGTGCTGCTCCCTGCTCTCTGCACGTGTAGCTCCGTGCGGTGGTAACCAAGGTAAATATCGGGTTGGTTACCGATATTTACCTTAGTTACCAAGCGCAGCATCTTCCACGCGGCGCTGGGGGCTGGTCACTGGTTGCTGGTGAGCTCACCAGCAACTCGTGTAGCCACGCTCCAGCGATCCCTGACAGGTCAGGTTGCTGGTGGGATCGCTGGAGCGCCGCAGTGTGACATCTCACCAGCAACCTCCTAGCAACTTACCAGTGATCCCTATCGTTGGGATCGCTGGTAAGTTGCTTAGTGTGACGGTACCTTAAGGGGTGAAGTTTCATCTAATGGAGAGTGCCATGTTAGTATAAGGAGACTTATAAGCCATGCAATTTTCCACTAGCAATTCAAATATGTAAATAGGCTTTTCAGAGAGGGAGGAAGCAGGGAGTTTTCTACTTTAAAGAGTCTATTTGCATATTTAAATTTACAGAGTAACACTGCTTAGCTTATAAACCTCCTTCTGCCAACTTGGCACTATCCACGTGAAGAAAGTCTACCCTTAAGGTTATGTTCCCATGATCAGTATCCATGGAGTTTTTGACACTGCTGAATTTCTGCACCATCTACACACCTAAGGCTATGTGCGCACGTTGCGTACTAGCCCTGCAGATATTTCTGCAGCGATCTGAAGAGCACATGTGCGCTTTAGATCGCTGCAGAAATGTCCGTAGTGAGCGCCGATTGCATGCGCTCTGCCTGCAGCTCCTGCCATAGACAGAGCAGGAGCTGCCGGCAAAGCGCAGGAAAGAAGTGACATGTCACTTCTTTTTGCGCAGCGCTTCGGCAGTAGCCGAAGCGCTGCGCTCTTAGATGCCACGTGCGCACGGCCCCTGCACAATCTCCATAGACTGTGCAGGGGACGCAGGACGCATGCAGTTACGCTGCGCTACAAAGCGCAGCGTAACTGCATGTTTTTACGCAACGTGCGCACATAGCCTAAGGGCGGCGTTACACGGTACGATATATCGTGCGATATGTCAGTGTGGTCACGGAATTCGTGACGCACATCCGACATCGTTAGAGATGTCGTACCATGTGAAACCTCCGAAAGACTGTTATTGAGCAAAAATACTCACCTTATCGTTGCTCGTTGACACGTCGTTTATTTCCATATTGTTGTTCCTCCTTCTGTGCCCTGGTTGTTCGTCGTTCCTGAGGCAGCACACATCGCTACATGTGACACCCCGGGAACGACGAACAACAACTTACCTGCGTCCACCGGCAATGAGGAAGGAAAGAGATGGGCGGGATCTTACATTCCGCTCACCTCCGCCCCTCCGCTTCTATTGGGCGGCCGCTGTGTGACGTCGATGTGGCGCTGAACGTCCCTCCCCCTTCAGGAAGAGGATGTTCGCCGCCCACAGCGACGTCGTTAGGGAGGAAAGTACGTGTGACGGGGGTTTAACGACTTTGTGCGACACGGGCAATAAATTGCCCGTGATGCACAAATGACGGGGGCGGGGGCGATTGCTCATGCGATCGCACGATTTATCGTCTTAGTTTACCTGTGTTTAATTGCATTTTTTGTGTTTTTTGACTCTGCTTTTTTATCACAGTTTTGATGCTGCATTTTTTGTCTCTGTTTGGTAATCCTTTAAATAAAGCTGTTTTTGTTTTTTAAACTTCCTGGTATTTAAATCATTAGGTGCGGATTACAAGTGATTTTGATGTGCCTCTGTCATGTAAATGCACCAAAAATGCATGTCAATTTTTTACCTGAGGAATTTCCGCATCTGATGCAAGACTATGAGGAACTTCAGGGTACCCGCAAGAGAAATTGACATTCTGCGGATTGGAAAAATGCACCACAGATCAGTTTACGCAGAGTAAAAAAGCGCTGTGAGCATGAGATTTCTATTACTCCCATTCAATTTGCTTATACTGTAAAACTGAGAAAATATGCAACATCAAAAATGCAAAAATAATCATTGTGGGCACATAGCCTTAGGACACATGCACACACTCAGTATTTGGTCAGTATTTTACATAACTATTTAAAAACCAAAATCAGCAGTGAAACAATCAGATAAAAAGTATAATATAGGGTGGGCCATGAGTATGGATACACCCTAGGTGGACCATAAGTATGGATACACCCTAATAAATAAGAGTAAAGTTGAATTCAAAATGGTGGCTTTGCAGACGGCTGCCATGGGTGTCACCCAGCCTCAAATGTTTTGCCCCTTCCATGTATTAATATGCCACAAACGGTAAGTAGTATCCATACTAATGGACCACCCAGGGTGCAGCCATACTGATGACCCACCCTGTAGAAACACTTGTACCCAGGGCCAGTCTCAGACTGAATGGTGCCCCATTACTTTAGTTACTTAGAATACATTAGCGTGTATGTTTCCATATGAGAGGAACCCCTACACAATATATGAAGCTGTGATCTGCTTTACTTTACTACAGGCTGAGAGATCTGTGTACAGCTGAACAGTGGGTGTTCAAATCAGCAGACATGTGCAGGGATCACCGTCAGCTCACTGCAGCAGCCGGCGGTGATTACCCCTTCATGGTTTGGGACATACAGATACGTCCTCGACCTTGAAGGGGTTAAAAAAACATTTTTTTATTTTTGCATTCAGAAATCCTAGATCTAGCAAAACAAAAAATTAATTAATCTAATCAGTAAAGGGCGTAAGGAAAAAAAAAATCAAAAAATCAATACTCTAGAATTACATTTTTTTGTTTAACACAACATTGAAATAGAATGCAATAAAAGGTGATCAAAACATAGCATCTACGTAAAAATTATATAATTAAAGATGTCAGCTTTGGACACAAAAAAATAAGAAATGAGAGCCCCAGATCCTGAAAAATTAGAACACTACGGGTCTCGGAAAACAGCGACAAAAAGCGCAATTCTTGTTGAGTAAAACTATATATATTTGGTATCTATGAACTCGTATTGACCTAGGAACATGGTAAATAAACAAAAAATTGTGGAATTGCACTTTTGTTTGCAATTTTACCGCACTTATAATTTTTTTCCTATTTTACAGTACAATATAGGGAAAAATGAATTATGTCAATCAAAAGCTCTCATAAAGCAATAATGACAGAAACATAAAAAGGTTATGGGTTTTTGAAGAAAGGGAGGAAAAAACAAAAATGAAAAATCTCAAATGAAAAATCGCTGATTGGTGAAGGGGTTAATAATGTAAAAAGTGTCAAGTTTTGAAGACTAAAACTTAACAACCCAACTTCTTATGGCAGCCTTGAATATCTGCTTGCAATCTATGTAAATTATTAAATGAATATTTTAATGTTCAGTCCTTTATGTCTAAGAAATGTATAAATTATTGTAACAGTTATGATTAAGTAGAGGAATTTATTAATACCGCCAGTTACCATTATACACATTGGTTTCCATAGAGATGCTATCTATGTGGAAATTGAGAAACTGAGCCCTTTAATCAGTTCCTTCCTGAGCAGATAGTTATCACATGGCATCCTCTTCCACCAGTGTAACAGATAACACAGCACTTGCTGAAATCTCTCATTACGCAATTTTCCAGACTCAGCACGGCCAGCGCTGAGCTATAAATTCTTCATATCAGAGCTGTGAACAGAAGCGGCGCCATTTACACAGCGCAAAATAGGCATGGTGTCGCCATGGTAATGGGAGGTGAAACTCCTTATTAATCAACCCATCATCAACATCCATATAGATAGACATCACTCCCAACACCTTCTTATAGGGCTGTGATATTGCAGATAGCAGATGTACCAGAAGAACAACATCTACAGTGTAATTACAAAAGCAAGGCAATATCGGAAGGAAAATAAATTACCCATCATTATATAAAAAGTTAGACAAGGTTCAGAGAAGCAAAACTTACAAACATTTCTCTTCTGTACAAACAACAAACTATTCATTTCAATATTGAGAATCAAGTTGTTTTTTGTGATCTGTTGCTTTTTTGGTTCTCCAACAAAGTGCAGAAGTGACACACTGTGGAATGAGTCTCTTTTTTATTATGTCTAATAGTTTAAAATGGTTATATATACAAGAGAAAAATGTAGGAAAAATTCCCAATCTTTGAGGATGGAAATAAACCATGGAATATAGCTTATTTCCAGCCTCAAAGATTGGGAATGTATAATGTAACTTAAAATGCTTCCTGAAAAAAACAAAAATGTCCAGTATTGGAGGCAGTACCAGCAATGTTTTATGTAGACTTGTTAAAATGAGTCTGTATAATGAGCACCAACATATTAATGTGTCTCTTTGATTTTATGCCAAATTCACACATCGGTGTGCTCACTGATGGACACAGACCGAAGAGGCCCCTGTGCAAGAACAATATATGGGCCCTTTGCATCCCAGAAGTCATTAGAAAGCCTAAATCCACCTGCTTTGGAGGTAGAAATTGATTGGTGATAGGATGATGAGGGCCACATAATGAATTGTGGGATGTGAGGATGCTATCAAGGCCCTATAGTGAATTGTGGGTTGGGGAGGAAGCTATCAAGACTATATAATGCATGGCGGGGGAGGATGCCAATTAATTTTAAATCCATATATAACTTTCTTCACTCCCTGTTCATTATTAGGCCCTGAAGTCCCTCTTCCACCCCTTACTCTGTTCCCATCCTTCCTCTTCCTCATTAGCCTCTCCCCAGTGTATTTTTTTTTAAAAGTTACCTCTCTGCAGCCACTTCTTTTCTTGCAGGGTACTCTTCAAATGACACAGTCATGCACGGTCTGCTGATGTCATCAAGCCAAGTGCACCTGTGTCACAGAAAAAGCACTGGGTAGGAAGCTGAGGACAGATCTAATGTCTATACTGTGCAGAAGAGCAGCAGGATTGCTCCCTGTCTGGCGGGCCGCTTGTGAGGAGGGCAATTTTGCCATAGGCCCCACAGAGCCTCAGGCTCTGAGCAACAGGCTAGATTTCCCTCATTATTAACCACCCTGCATGGGTCCCCTTTACCTCGCTGGCCCTATGCATCTACATCAGCTGCTCCGATGGTATATCCGCCCCTGACCCTAAAGGCCACTTTACACGCAACGGCATCGCTAACGAGATGGGGTCACGGAATTCGTGATGCACATCCGGCCGCGTTATAGATGTCGTTGCGTGTGAAACGCAGGAACGACTGTTAATGATCAAAAATACTCACCATATCGTTGATCGTTGACACGTCATTCTAATCTTAAATATTGTTGCTCCTGCAGGTACGATGTTGTTCGTCGTTCCTGCGGCAGCACACATCGCTATGTGTGACACCCCAGGAACGAGGAACAACATCGTACCTGCGGCCGCCGCCAATGAGGAGGGAAGGAGGTGGGCGGGATGTTAAGGCCGCTCATCTCCTCTCCTCCACTTCTATTGGGTGGCCGCTTAGTGACGCCACTTTCACGTCGCAAGAACTGCCCCCATAGAAAGGAGACGGTTCCCCGGCCACAGCGACGTCGCTAGGCAGATAAGTATGTGTGACGGGTGTTAGCGATGTTGTGTGCCACATGAAGTGATTTGCCCATGACGCACAACTGACGGGGGCGGGTGCTTTCACCAGCGACATCGCTAGCGATGTCGCTGTGTTTAAGGTGCCCTTTAGACCTTATATGCTGTTCTTATATGCTGTTCAGATCATTGACTTGTATGCCTGAAAATTCTTCCAGCAAAGGCCAAAGTTCTGTATAAGGGTTGAAGGGTTAAAACCAGGAAGATAAACAGCCATCTGCACCAAGTCTGATTGCGGAGCACTTTTGAACTAACAAGAACAGATATACCAGTGGTTTTCTCACAATCTCTGTTCATGCTGTAAACATTTATTGAAAATGTCACGTGTAATATCTATATCAAACAAAAACAAAGAGAAAACCTACTTTAAATGTCTGCAATATCCAAAACCAAGTAAGGATGTAACCTGCATGAAATATTATCTGCAACCTGTTATGTAAATGATATCAAGCTCCGCTCACGAGTCATCATTTTACAAGGCACAGTATGAATCTTTTGTGCCATGATTTCATGTTTCCGATAATGAAGCAATAATTAAACTACAAATCAAGGTTGCGGTAGCATTCATTTCCTTTGTGTGCGTATGCAGACACTCCATTTTCTTTATCCTGTAATCTGTTTTTGTCAAAGTTATGAAATGTGTAATATTTCACCTGTAATGCAATTATTTCATTCTCTAGCTACTGCATTTGGAAATCTTTTTTATTCTTTTAGAAATGAAATTCTGCAAGGATGTATGTAAAACTTGTACATAAGACAAAAATGAGTTAGTCCCATGGTCAACCTGAGTACAAGCTGAGTAATGGGCATCATGTTGTGACTAGCTAGTGTAATTTTCTGACCATAAGATGCACCAGACCATAAGATGCACCTAGATTTCAGAGGAGGAAAATAGGGAAAAAAATTCACACGAAAAATTAGGTGATCACGCACCTTATGGGGGGGATCTGCTGCTCACACTGTTCAGGAGAAGGATCTGTAGCTGGCACTGTTATGGGAATAATGTACCTATATTCTGCAGTGTTGTCCCCCATCTTGGGTCTATTTCTGGAATATATGTGCCACATTCTGTTATATATGTTCCCCATCTTTGCATAGATGTCCCTCATCCTGGTATACTGTATATGTTCGCCATCTTGGGCCTCTTATTGGTATATATGTCCCTCATCCTGGTATATATGTTTCCCATCTTGGTACATATGTTCCTCATCATGTGATATATCTTCCCCATGCTGGGCCCCATTCTGGTGTATATGTCCTCCATCCTGATATTTTGCTCCTCATCCTTGTTTATATGTTCCTCATCCTGGTATATGTGTCCCCTTCTGGGTCTCTTCCCATCCCTGTTTATATGTCCCTCATCCTGGCATTTATGCTCCAATCCTTGAATATATGTCCTTCATCCTGGTATATATGTTCCCCATTCTGGGCCTCTTCCTGGTACATATGTTGCTCATCCTGGTATATATTTTCCCCATCCTGGGCCCCTTCCTGATATATATGTTGCTAATTCTGGTTTACACTGTGTGCAGGATTATTAGGCAAATGAGTATTTTGATCACATGATAATTTGTATACATGTTGTCCTATTCCAAGCTGTATAGGCTTGAGAGCCAACTACCAATGAAGTAAATCAGGTGATGTGCATCTCTGTAATGAGGAGGGGGGTGGTGTAATGGAATCAACACCATGTATAAGGAGTGCTTAATTATTAGGCAACTTCCTTTTCTTTGGCAAAATGGGTCAGAAGAGAGATTTGACGGGCTCTGAAAAGTCCAAAATTGTGAGATGTCTTGCAGAGGGATGCAGCAGTCTGAAAATTGCCAAACTTTTGAAGCGGGATCACCGAACAATCAAGCGTTTCAGGGCAAATAGCCAACAACATCGCAAGAAGCGTGTTGGGCAAAAAAGGCGCAAAATAACTGCCCATGAATTGAGGAAAATCAAGCGTGAAGCTGCCAAGATGCCATTTGCCACCAGTTTGGCCATATTTCAGAGCTGCAACATTACAGGAGTATCAAAAATCACAAGGTGTGCCATACTTAGGGACGTGGCCAAGGTAAGGAAGGCTGAAAATGACCATTTTTTAACAAAAAACATAAGATAACACGTCAAACCTGAGTCAAGAAATATCTTAAGACTGATTTTTCAAAGGTTTTATGGACTGATGAAATGAGAGTGACTCTAGATGGGCCAGATGGATGGGCCAGAGGCTGGATCAGTAAAGGGCAGAGAGCTCTGCTCCGACTCAGATGCCAGCAAGGTGGAGGTGGGGTACTGGTGTGGGTTGGTATCATCAAAGATGAACTTGTGGGACCTTTTCGGGTTGAGGATGGAGTGAAGCTCAACTCCCAGACCTACTGCCAGTTACTGGAAGACAACTTCTTCAAGCAGTGGTACAGGAAGAAGTTGTCATCGTTCAAGAAAAACATGATTTTCATGCGGGACAATGCTCCATCACATGCATCCAACTACTCCACAGCGTGGCTGGCCAGTAGAGGTCTAAAAGATGAAAAAATAATGACATTGCCCCCTTATTCACCTGATCTGAACCCCATAGAGAACCTGTGGTCACTCATAAAATGTAAGATCTACAGGGATGGAAAACAGTTCACCTCTCAGAACAGTGTCTGGGAGGCTGTGGTGGCTGCTGCATGCAATGTTGATCGTAAACAGATCAAGCAACTGACAGAATCTATGGATGGTAGGCTGTTGAGTGTCATCATACAGAAAGGTGGCTATATTGGTCACTAATTTTTTGGGGTTTTGCTTTTGCATGTCAGAAATGTTTTTATTTCTAAATTTTGTGCAGGTATATTGGTTTACCTGGTGAAAATAAACAAATGAGATGGGAATATATTTGATTTTTATTAAGTTGCCTAATAATTCTGCACAGTAATAGTTACCTGCACAAACAGATATCCTCCTAAGATAGCCAAATCTGAAAAACCCCACTACAAATTCCAAAAAATTAAGCTTTGATATTTATGAGTCTTTTGGGTTGATTGAGAACATAGTTGTTGATCAGTAATAAAAAAATCCTCTAAAATACAATTTACCTAATAATTCTGCACAGGGTGTATACTGTTTGTCCCCCATCATGGGTTCATTCTGGTATATATGTCCCTCATCCTGGTATATATGCCCTCCATAATGGGCCCATCATGTTGTATATGTTTCCACTTATACTGCACACAAATAAAAAAAATAAACAATCCTACTCACCTTCCCTCTGCTCCCCATCCATTTCAGGTGTCAGCAGCTGATTTCAGTGTGTAAGTGGAGGGCAGCGCATGACGTCACCGCCATGTAGCTGCAGTTACAGGTGCGCTGAAGGCAAGAGCAGGGTATCCGCTGCAGGAAGCCGATGGCAGCTGAAGCAGTAATTATTTATTTCCCCAGTAAAGGGAAATGTATATTCACTGCTCCTCAAACGCATAATCCCGCTCACCTCTGGGCACCAGCGTCAATGATAGTAAAAATCTTCACAGTATTTTACCATTACTAGCCTCAGTGCCGAGAGGTTGGTGGGATAATGGTTGCTAGAAGCAATGAATGATCATTTTCCTTTAAAGGGGAAATGAATATTCACTGCTCCCGGCACAACAGCTTTCATCAGTACTGACCCTGCTCCTGCCTCCTGTGACCCTGCTCCTACCTCCTGTGACCCTGCGCCACTGCCGACGCCACTGACTCCACCCACAGTGAGGCAGGTACATTCAGATTATAAGATGCACCCCATTTTTCTCCCAAATTGGTAGGAAAAAAGTGCATCTTATAGCCAGAAGAATGTAGTAATTAATTTTAGCAAAATAGTTGACAAATCTGAAAGCTGAACATCTTTTATGACTCCATTTTGCACTTTTTGCTTATTTAACTTTTTATTCCAAATAAAATAAAAATAAACTCCTATTGTCGCCTGCAGGTGCTCCTGACAGATCTTATTATAGCTCTGTTTTATTGTAATTATGGCTTGTGTGAATAAACAGGTCAGCTTGACTTATTAGAAATTACATGCATAAGGCTTACTTCGGTAGCAGTCTGATTAATAGAAAAAACATAATACTAGCTTTACTTGTTGATGTGTTAATGAGCAATGTGACAAAAAATATTAATAAGGTGTTACTGAGACATACAGACAGCATTCATAGCAGCACAACAATAAAAACAAAATAAAAGCAGGCAGTAAAAAGGCAAAATCCTTCACCAGTGGTTTCCATGTGTGAACAGCGTTTTTTCTATTATTTCTCTTACATTGCTAATATTATACATAATAACAAAGCTTTTCTTTCAGAAGTTTTAGAAAATGAGATCACATATGTTGGTCATGCAAATCACAACCATATTTCACTTATGCTACGGTCTACGTACACAGAGTTCACATCATCAATAATGACAAAGATAGGATATACGTGAATGAGCAACTAATAATGGATGCTATGGACCAGGCCAGAATTTTTTTTTATTAACAACCCAAGATCGTACTCATCATGCGAGTTTGCTGAAAATGTGAACAATGCAAAAAAAAAAAAACTGCACTAGAATGTAGTCTATCGCAACCCACTCCATAAAAGTTAAGAGCGTAAAATAAAGCATCCCTTCAGACTAGAAGGCCACAGTGAAGGACACGGATCATTGGGTTCCTCTCACCAATGCTTAGGGAAAGTTGGTTATGATCCCCATAACCACCTGGGCTGTCACCCCAATAGAACTGGCAGCTTAGACTAGATGGGTCCTAATCCCAGAGAAAGAGAGCCTGGGTTTTGCAGGGAGATTGGCAAGGTTAATATGTGGACCCTTTGAAGTTCAATAGCTCAACATCATGCACACTTCCATCTGCTTTGAAGGTAGAAGTGGCCCCCCTTACCACTTTGGCCTTTGTGCAGTTACACAGGTTACACCAATGGTATGTTCACCCTAACCACATTGTTAACCCTCACTGGGCACTCCTAAAACCATAGACATTCAAACTTAAAGGGGTGGTCCACTACACAGCATAGTGGCCACACATTGATGTAAAGAAGGCTTTTTTCAAATACACTGTGTAGTCAATTGTGCCTCTGAGTGGCACTATTGCAGTCCACTCATCCCCAGCAGGTGACCCCGAGCTCTGTGACATCTGGGATTCAATGATGTCACGTCAACTTATAGTTGACCCGACATCATCGAGGCAGGACCCAGTCTCTGTGAGTGACTGGGCTGGGGGTGGAGTTTCCCCGCTCATCACAGCTCAACATCTCACTCGCTCTCTCCTTCGCTGCAGAGCGTGCAAGCAGAAGCGATGCTGGGCTGTGATGAATGGTGAAACTCCGCCCACAGCCCAGTCATTCAGGGAGACTGGGGCCAGCCTTCGTGATGTCAGGTCAACTGGAATTTGACGTGACATCACCGGATCTCAGAGGTAATAGAGCAGGGGTCACTTGAAGGAGATGAGAAGACCGCAAAAGCGCTGCTCAGAGGCAGAATATACTACACAAAGAAAAGCCTTCCCTATGAGTTTTACAGCGTTATGTGGCTACTATGTTGTGTAGGGGACCACCCCTTTAATCCAGCCTCATGAATTTCATTCTGAGGAGCACCAAGGTCACCTAATTGGCCGACTATATAAGCCACTTGACGTGCATCCCGCAGCTCCCACATAGTTTGTATTTGTCTGCAAGTAATATATAAATTGAACTAAATACTATTTTTGAAAGGTTTACCCTTGTTAAAAATAATTTAGCTTTCTAGTGTTGGGATAGATGGTTCTTTTAAATGTTTGAGACTATAAAGCAGGCTTTACACACTGCGATCTCGCTAGCGAGATCTCAAGTGATCGTACCCGCCCGCGTCGGTTGTGCGACACGGGCAAATCGCTGCCCGTCGCGCACAAACTCGCTTATCCTTGCTACATGGACTTACCTGTCCTGCGACGTCGCTCTGACGGGGCGGGTCTTGCAGCGTTACAGCGACGTCACACGGCAGCCGTCCAATACAAGCGGAGGGGCGGAGATGAGCGGGACGTAAACATCCCACCCACCTCCTTCCTTCCGTATTGGCGGTGGAGGCAGGTAGATGTTCCTCGCTCCTGCGGTGTCACACACAGCGATGTGTGCTGCTGCACGAACAAGGAATAACATCACTAATTTGAAGAGAACGATTTTTTGTTTTAGGACGACCTCTCTGCGGCAAACGATTTTGGCCGCTTTTGCGATCGTTTTAGGTCACACATAAGAGTAACACACTGTGATAACGTAAATGACACCGGATGTGCGTCACAAACAACGTGACCCCGACGATAAATCATTAATGATATCGTAGCGTGTAAAGCCCGCTTAAGGCTATGTGCGCACTAGAAAAAGGATTTTTCTCAAGAATTTTCTTAAGAAATTTCTTGAAAGTGAAGGATTAGCGCAACTGCGTTAACAAAAAGCACCAAAAACGCACCGAAAAATGCATGCATTTTTACCGCGTTTTGGTGCGGTTTTTTTTGCAAGTTTGGTCCCTGCGTTTTTTAATGCTTTAGCAGCAATAAATAATATAGATAATAGATAGATAATTGATAGATAGATGGATAGACAGATAGATGATGGATAGATGAATAGATAGATAATGGATAGATGGATAGATGAATAGATAGATAGATGGATAGATGAATAGATAGATAGATAGATAATGGATAGATAGATGGATAGATAGATAGATAGATAGATAGATAGATAGATAGATAGATAGATAGATGGATAAATAATGGATAGACAGGAATATAGATAGATAGATAATGGATAGCTACAAAGATGGATAGATGAATAGATAGATAGAGGATAGATAGATAGATAGATAGATGGATAGACAGATAGATAGATAAATAGATAGATAATTGATACATAGATAGATAGATCGATAGATAGATAAAGATAGATAGATAGATAGATAGATAGATAGATGGATAGACAGATCGATAGATAAATAGATAATGGATACATAGATACTGTAAATAAATAGATAGACAATGGATAGATAGATTGATAGAAAGATGGATAGATGAATAGATAGATAGGTAGTTGGATAGACAGATAGATAGATAATGGATAGATAGAAAGATGGATAGAGGAATAGATAGATTATAGATAGATGGATAGATAATCAATAGATAGAGGACAGATCAATCAATCAATAGATAGAGTCCCTGTGAGGACACACTGCAGTTCTTGCGAGCGGTAATGTGTTCACATCACCGACCATGAGAAATGACCTGTAGTTACCCCTGCAGCATCGCTCACTGAACGAGGTTGCATTGAGTATGTGTCAGACGCGGCTGGATGCAAGCGTCGTGGGACCTCAGTGGATTATGCCAGAGCTGTGTGTTGGAGGGGTTAATAAAGTGGTGAAAGAGGGTTTTTTTTGTTATTTTATTTAAAATAAAGGATTTTTCGGTGTTTGTGTTTATTCACTTTACTTACGGGTTAATCATTGAAGTTGTCTCATAGATGCTGCCATGATTAAGCTAGGACTTAGTGGCAGCGATGCGCTGCCATTAACTCGTTATTACCCTGATTGCCACCGCATCACGGCAATCTGGAAGAGCCAGTAACACACCAAGACTGTCGCATACTGGATGCGACATTCTGGGGGCAGCGGCGGGCTGATATTCTTGGCTGCGGGAGGGGGGGCAGTAACCATGGCCCTCGTCCTCCCCAGCCTAAGAATAGCGGGCCGCCACTGTGTGTTTACCTTGGCTGGACGGTAAAAATAGCCCACGTTTTTTTTTTTTCGTTTTTTATTTTTAATATGTACGTTTGATTTCTATGTGTATTCTATATGTCTGTGTCTGTGTGTGAGTGTGATCTGTATGTGTTTACTCTCTGCTCCGCTTCCTCTTCCTGTCATAATGACATCACTTCCTTGCAAAACACAGGCCAGTGATGAACATTATGTCCCGAAAAACGTGAAATAACGCGATAATAACGCAGGAAAACGCAATGAAATGCACATAATTTGCTACCTGCGTTATTCCCTGCGCTATGTCATGATTACATTACAGTCAATGGAGTGAATAACGCAGTTTAACTGCAGAAAAGAAGTGACATGCTCATTCTTTTTCTCAAGAAAATCTACTGAAAGAATTTTCTTGAGAAAAAAATGCAGTGTGCGCACAGCTAATTTTTTTCCCATAGGTTTTGCTGGGGAACGTCTGCAGAAAGGTTACAACCATTTTCTCAAGAAATTTCTGCCGCAAAAACACACAAAAAATGTTGGTAAAAATACAGTGTGCGAACAGGGCCTAAAGTTAAATTTGGTTGGATATACACAAAAGATGATAATTTAATGGCAAAGCTGGCTGGGTCACCAGCTCATTAGAGAAAAGCAAAATGTCTGCATCACGTTTCTACAAATATTCTAGGTATTCTTATTCTCACAGCTTTGCTATTTTGCTGTCATCCAGCATGGCATTTTAGACAATCTTCTCTTACGTGACTTAGGCTATGTGCGCACGTTGCGTAAATACATCCAGTTATGCTGCGCTTTGTAGCACAGCGTAACTGCATGCGTCCTGCGTCCCCTGCACAGTCTATGGAGATTGTGCAGGGGCCGTGCGCACGTGGCGTTTTAGAGCGCAGCACTTCGGCTTCTGCCGAAGCGCTGCGTTCTAAGAAGTGACATGTCACTTCTTCCGTGCGCTTTGCCGGCAGCTCTTGCTCTGTCTATGGCAGGAGCTGCAGGCAGAGCGCATGGAATCGGCTTTTTTTTTTTCACTAAGGACATTTCTGCAGCGATTTAAAGCACACATGTGCTCTTCAGATCGCTGCAGTAATTTCTGCAGTGACTGTACGCAACGTGCGCACATAGCCTTATAGGTTATGTAGGATGCTTCTGCCTTGTTATGGGTAACCCCTGAATTTTCAGTGTGGTTAGCACATCTGTGTTAAGGTAAGTTCACACAGTGCGTTTTTCGCGGCGTTTTTGCGCGTTTTTCGGGTGTGTTTTTGGCCTCAAAACTGCATGACTTTGCTTCCCCAGCAAAGTCTAAGAGTTTTCATTTTTGCTGTCCGCACACTTTTTTTTTAAGCTGTGTTTTTTAGCTTAAAAAAAAATGGACATGTCAATTCTTTCCTGCGTTTTTCTGCGATTTCCCCCCATGCAATTCATTGGAAAAACGCATCCAAAAATGCACCAAATCGCGGTACAAATGCATGCGTTTTTGTCGCATTTTTTGCCGCGGGTGTGTTTTTGTGCGTTTTTAGCGGCCAAAACCGCACAAAAACGCAGCGTCATAAAAACGCAGGGTGTGCACATAGCCGTACAGAGACTTGTGTCTTTTGAATGAAATGTTGGTTCAGATAAAAAGAAAACCCATTGTGCTATAATCTCTGTTTCATTATCAGACATAACACTTTTATGCTCTGCCAGAATATTGTTCTTCTGGAGGTCTGTAACTTTAAAAGGACGCAGAATACACATTACAACAAAAGACGTAGGACTAATTACAGGGGGAATAAAACTCTATATAATCTTAAATGAAATCCCAGCCAATCATCTCCTGGGCATGTATTGCCTTTCATAAGACTGATGCCCCTTTGGCACATGCTCACTATATTTGAAAGTCTTTTTCATGATACCTTTGGCTTGAAAAATAGAAAACTGCACCACATCATCAGGTGCACATTTCAATTCCCCATTCATTTTAATATTAGTGCTTAATATTCTGCTGTATGACACATTTGGTACAAAAATATGTCATCCACATGACCAATTAGCTATGAAAATGCTCCAGGTTCTTGGAATTCATGCTGCTGCCACAAGGTTTCAGACAAAGAGAAATAATATCAGTTCTCCTCGTAGTAATTTTCTTTATCTGCTTTCAAATCCCCAGCACTTTGGCATGTTATTCATAAACCGCAAGGTATAATTAAGATGTTTGCTAGATGTGATCAGAGAATAAACAATTGCAAACAGCACCGTGTTGTGCTCCTTGTGGAAAATGGTGTTGAGGCAAATATGATTTTATTGTTTGCTACTGAGAACAATCCTTTAATTGACATCTAATCACCTGGGCTGCGAATACTGCGCACAGAATGTAAAACAGATAGTACACTATATACTGCTGCAGAGTATCAAAGCACAATCAAGGAAAGAGACTGCAATCTGATATCTTAACAAGCAATGCAATATTGTAACGAGAATGAATCTCAGTAAGTAAATTAATCAATACGTATTAAAAGTTTGATATGACAAATACAGGTGGGAACCAGAGAGTATATGCTGGACACTCAGAAAATACCTATTTCTTCAAGAGGTGACCACCAATATACCGTATATTCTAATAAATCCCATGCACAATGAGTAGGGATGAGCGAACCCAAACGGTAAAGTTTGGCATTCGTACCAGACACCAAGTGTCCAGGTCTCGGAAATGAACACGAACTTTTAAAAAATAGTCTGTGTCCAGGTTTGGAATAAGGGTACTATTCATATGTTAATAAAGTTTGTTGAAAGGCTGCAGCGCAGTCAATCAACATGCTTTATTGCATGCAGAAGTTGCCTGTACGTTGCTGTAAACAATAAAAACAAAAAATGATGTGGGCTCCCGTCTATTTTTGATAATGAGCGCATGTAAAGCAGATAGCTGCAGGCTGAAACCCTCAGCTGTCAGCTTTATCTTGGCTGATTATCAAAAAAAAGGGGATCCCACACCATTTTTTTTTAAATTATTTTGGTACTATCAGGCTGGGAGGGTCCATAGTTATTTTGCTCTTCAAAACCTAAAAATAGCAGCCCATTGCCACCCGAGAAGTGGTGCATTTATTAGATGTGCCAATTCTGATGCTTTGCCTGGCTGTTTCCTATTGCCCTGGTGCGGTGGCAAACGGTGTAATACTTTTTGGGTTAATGTCAGTTGTGAATTGACAGCTGGAATCAAGTCCAGGGGTTAGTAGGGGGAGTGTTTTAGATTCCTATCCATTACTAACCAGGTTAAGGCCCCGTCACACTAAGCAACATCGCTAGCAACATCGCTGCTAACGAACAACTTTTGTGACGTTGCTAGCGATGTTGCTGTGTGTGACATCCAGCAACAACCTGGCCCCTGCTGTGAGGTCGTTGGTTGTTGCTGAATGTCCTGGGCCATTTTTTAGTTGTTGCTGTCCCGCTGTGAAGCGCACATCGCTGTGTGTGACAGCGAGACAGCAACAACTAAATGTGCAGGCAGCAGGAGCCGGCTTCTGCGGAGGCTGGTAACCAATGTAAACATCGGGTAACCAAGAAGCCCTGTCCTTGGTTACCCGATATTTACCTTTGTTACCAGCCTCCGCCGCTCTCACTGTCAGTGTCGGCTCCTGCTCTGTGCACGTGTAGCTGCAGGACACATCGGGTTAATTAACCCGATGTGTGCTGTAGCCAGGAGAGCAGGGAGCCAGCGCTAAGCATTGTGCGCTGCTCCCTGCTCTGTGCACATGTAGCTGCAGGACACATCGGGTAATTAACCCGATGTGTGCTGTACTAGGAGAGCAGGGAGCCAGCTCTCAGTGTGCGCTGCTCCCTGCTCTCTGCACGTGTGGCTGGTCACTGGTTGCTGGTGAGCTCACCAGCAACTCGTGTAGCGACGCTCCAGCGATCCCTGCCAGGTCAGGTTGCTGGTGGGATCGCTGGAGCGTCGCAGTGTGACATCTCACCAGTAGAGTTGAGCGTGGTTCGTGGTTCGTGGTTCTCCAGTTCTAGGCTCGAGTGATTTTGGGGCATGTTCTAGATCGAACTAGAACTCGAGCTTTTTGCAAAAGCTCGATAGTTCTAGAAACGTTCGAGAACGGATCTAGCAGCAAAAAACCAGCTAAATCCTAGCTTGGTTTCTGCTGTAATAGTGTAAGTCACTCTGTGAATCACACTATTATGACATCTCAGTGTATAGTGTGCGTGAACAGCGCCTTCAGATCACTGCTGTTTCTATAATGGCATTATTATTAAATTATAATTTTTTTTTTTTCTTGTCTTCCTTCCCTAAGCGCGCGCGTCTTGTGGGGCGGGCCAGCATGTCAGCCAATCCCAGACACACACAGCTAAGTGGACTTTGAGCCAGAGAAGCAACGGCATGTGTGATAGGATGTCCATGTCACATGTCCCTGCATTATAAAACCGGACATTTTCTTCCAGGACGCCATTATCTACCTTCTGCGTCTTTGGTGTCAGACATCACTGTCGCAGCTCCGTCCTCCTGAGTCCTATCGCCGATACAGCTGTATGCGCTGCATACACAGCGTTAGACAGCTTAGGGAGAGCACTTTATAGCAGTCCTTTTAAGGGCTCAAACCGGCAGGGTCAGAGCCATAGGTAACAGGTCCTGAAAACAGCAACAGCGTCTGTGTAGCCAAGGCCAGGGATTTCCTCCCTGCATTTCACCATTAGGAGGGAATAGAAAGGCAGGCTTCCATTCCTCTACCCAGAGCACCACAATCCTGCCACTGTACCCTCTTGTCCTCTGCACACTCCAACTCATTATAACTAAGCCATTATACTAGCAAACAGTCAGTGTACCTAGTGGCATCCTAAACGTGGCTATTGTACTTTGCTATAGTCCCACTAGTGCAAAGACATTTGCAGAGCACGTCTGCCTGCATTGCACACTCCAACTTTTTTAAACTAAGCCATTTTACTAGCAAACACTCAGTGTACCTAGTGGCATCCTAAACGTGGCTATTAGACTTTGCTATAGTCCCACTAGTGCAAAGACATTTGCAGAGCACGTCTGCCTGCATTGCAGACTCCAACTCTTTTTAACTAAGCCATTATACTAGCAAACAGTCAGTGTACCTAGTGGCATCCTAAACGTGGCTATTGGACTTTGCTATAGTCCCACTAGTGCAAAGACATTTGCAGAGCACGTCTGCCTGCATTGCACACTCAAACTTTTTTAAACTAAGCCATTATACTAGCAAACAGTCAGTGTACCTAGTGGCATCCTAAACGTGGCTATTGTACTTTTGTCTATTCACACTATTGTAACGATATTTGCAGCACGTCTGCCTGCATTGCACACTCAAACTTTTTTAAACTCAGCCATTATACTAGCAAACACTCAGTGTACCTAGTGGCATCCTAAACGTGGCTATTGTACTTTTGTCTATTCACACTATTGTAAACATATTTGCAGCACGTCTGCCTGCATTGCACACTCAAACTTTTTTAAACTCAGCCATTATACTAGCAAACAGTCAGTGTACCTAGTGGCATCCTAAACGTGGCTATTGGACTTTTGTCTAGTCACACTACTGCAAATCTATGTGCAGCACCTCTGCATGACAACCTCCTGCTCTGTTTTTAATAAGCTATAATGATAGCACAAAATACTGCCATTTAGTGGCATCATAGAACTGGCTGTTGTATTCCATTAGTGCCCCACTGGTGACAAGCTATTTCTAGCACCTCTACATCACACCCTCATGCACATTTTGCTACGCTAATGTTATAGCAAACTCATGGAATTCATTGCTGCATTTCATAATTCGGAGGGATAGAAAGTCAGGCTTCCTTTAGCTTTTCCTTCTGTTCATAGACAGCATCTCCAAGAGCAATTTCCCCTCCACGTCTAAGTGTGGAGAGGCAGCTAGTGCGCATGCGTGTGCCGATGTACCCCAGCTGCAGCATAATTACAGTGTTTTGCCTAGTGAGTATGCTCAGCCTGACTGTGCCATTCCTGACGCTAAGTTTTCATTTCGGGATACAGCGCATGCTCCCACACTAAGTGTGAAAAGCCTCTTTGCACAGGTGCTTGCATTCCGTGCCGGGTCTTAGTCCTGTTTTGTGCCTAGACACCATGCTAAAGCTGATAGTCTTTTTTCAGAGACTGTATTTCATGCTACTGAGCATGCTCAGGCACTTCCTGCATCAGAGACTAGGTCCGGTAATGAACTCTTTGGCCCTGGCCCTGATGTGGGGGTCCCATATAGACCACAGGGCATCAGGTGTCCTCCCAAATGGCTTGCAGAGGCCCACACCTATGACTTGTCACCGCATTATTGATGGTCAGACGATGACTGGTGAGGTGTTTGGGTCATGGCAGCCATGAGGTCATCATTGAAGTTGCGTTTCCAAATAGGACGCTAGTTATGCCACTCATGACGTGTCACTCTACTTTTGTCTCCAGGAGGTGCATTGTGGTTCACCCTGGTTTGGGGCGGACCCAGGTTATAAAAGGGGCTGGAGCCAACAAGGAGGTGCACAGTCTTCTATTATGCTCCGAAAGAGCACACCTCCATGTGTTGAACCCATTGCGGCTTTAGGCCAGAGGTAGGCAGGGATAGGGTGTCGATGCAGGCCACCACCACAGTTGGTAATGCAGAACGGTTAAGACCAGCTCCTGTCCTACCAGTCCTGCTTGTGCAGCCCAGTGGCATTAACAGGCCTCCTGCTGCTGCTGATGCGCCTGCTGTCCACAGGTGTGCCCCTACGCACACGGTCAGCGTACTCAATGGCCCCTGTGTTGTTAACAGGGAGTTCCTGGGCTGGGTGGGCATGTGGACCCTGTGACGCTAACAGGGCTCACAGTCTCCAGATCCGAATGGCGTCTAACTCGGTTCAGGCTACTATTAGTTTCATAGCCACACAGCTCTGTATCCTCCACCAAACCTTCCAGTTGCCAACCTCTCCTTTTCCAACTGGGAGCACGGTGGACACTGACTGCTGATGGGGATATATACCTTTCTCTTTCTTTTCTTATTAATTTTCGTTATATAGCGGTCACAGATTATATACCACTTTATCCAAATCTGCCAGTCCCACTGTAACAGATGGTGTTTCTTCAGCAAATGTTACAGTTGCTTAACCACCAAATCCACGGACCAAAACTTTTTTCCCCTTTCCAACACACCTGTTCCCCTTTCCAACAGCATCTGTCCTTTTTCAACTCATTTTGGGATATGACCAAAAGTGCAACTGTGCAGGGACACCGTACTCAACGCCATCTCAGCACAGCAGCCATCCCTCGGTCCCTCCGATGTGGACAAGGAAAAGACTATTTCCTCCTATCCATGACAAAGCGTTGAGATTCACTCTGTGCAGCACTGGTGTTTAGTGGAAAAGTAGATCTAAGATTGCGTACCACATTCTGCAGATACTCCTGTATACGTGCGTCCATTTCTATGGCAGGAATTAGTTCGCCAAATTTTGTCTTGTACCGGGGATCTAACAGTGTGGCAACCCAGTATTCAGGATTACTTCAAATTCATACAATCCGAGGGTCATGTAGGTAGTGCAGCAAGAAGGCGCTCATGTGTCTTGTGCATCCAGGAGGACCAAGTCCTTGGTGTGTTGGTGGCAGAGAGGTGAGAATCGTGCATCCTTCCTCTGCCCTCTCCCCACAAACTCGCACAACCGAAATGTGAGCAAGCTCTCACTCATCTGCTGAGTCTTCCATGCCCATCGCCAGTTCGTCCTCCATTTCTTTATGGGCTCCTGCACTTTCATCAACACTTTTTGCTGATACTATGCGCCCTTGTTAATCCCTCTCCCTCACCATGACTGCCGCATAGGTGCCGCTGACCATCTGGACCTCGTAGATCTTGTTATCCCTTCCGCATATGACTCCTCCTGTACTTCCTCCCCTTCCTCTTGTCCCAACACCTGACTCCGAATAATAATTACAGTGTGCTCCATCATGTAGATGACCAGAATTGTCACGCTGAGAATGACATTGCCAGTGCTAAACATCTTCGTCGACATTTGTGAACTGTGTAGCAGGGTGCATAGGTCCTTGATCTGACACCACTCCAGCAGCGTGATCTGCACCACCTCTTGATCAAGTTATCCCAGGATATATGTCATACCGTATTTCAGCAGGGCTCTGCGGTGCTGCCACACACGCTGCAACATGTGCAGATTCCAATTCCTGCGTGTCGGAACATCGCATTTCCGGCGTTTAACTGCCAGACCCTAAGACTTCCGGAGTGATGAAAGTTGTTGAGCTGCTGTGTGCGCACGATGGAAGTGAGCACATAGCGAGCGTGCCCGCTGCACAAGGCCATGTAGGCCGTGATGGTGTTTTAAAAATTGCTGGAGAATTCGGTTCAACACGTGAGCCATACAAGGCACGTGTGTCACATTGCCCTGAGGATGGCCCGCAGCCAGGTTTGCATCATTGCCGCACACGGCTGTTAAGTCACCAACGGAGTCCGCTCCGTCAATTTGTACTCCGGTCGCCAGGTGACAACGTGTTCCTTTCATGAATAGTGCTGATGGTGGGAGAGTAGTCGATGCCAGCGGCGCAGGTGGACGCAGGTTATGCTCACCCACTGGGCTGCATTACCTTGACAGATGCAGAATCTCTGGCTGAATGTAGCTGGTGGGTATCTCAAAGATGAAATACCATCATTCAGCTACAACCAATGGGAAGACACCACACCCTTTTTTATGCCCATCCTGTCTGCAGACCACTGCCAGACATAGCTATGAACCTCTGGTTAATTTTACCCCCAGTTCAGTTTTATGATTTTGTGTGCTTGTTACCTGACTACTTTTCCTGCTTGCTGTTTATGTACCTTGTTGGCCGATCCGCATTTCACCTCTGCTTGTTTTCTGATTAAGTCCTGGCCGTCCCATTCTGTTCCTGTTCCTCAATTAATGTTTTGACCCTGCCTGACTACTATTCTCTGGAATAGCGGTGTGACTCACATTTCCCATACATTTCAAAGTAAAACTTTGACCGCCTGATGGCATTGAGCTCTGCTGCCAGCATAGTAAGGAGGTGTGTGGTAGTCCTTGTGCGCAGTTGCAAGGAAGGGTGGCCTGACCACACAGGGTTTGCGCCAAGGTGGAGGACCCACACGAGGTTGAAGAGGCAGAAGCAGTGTATTAACTTCTACATACAGAAGAAGGATTGAAACAACTCGTGGGGACGGCAAGACTTGTACAGCAGACCCTTCTCCATCTCTCACCATAGTTTGCCAGTGCCCAGTCAGTGACATGTAATGACCCTGTCTATGCTTACTGGTCCAAGTATCTGTGTTGAAATGCACCCTGTCGCACACAGATTTTCTCAAGGAAGTGGTGATGTTGTGTGCGACATGCTGGTGTAGCGCGGGCATGCTTTTCTTGGAGAAGCAGTGGTGATTGGGCATCTGGTACTGGGGCACAGCGACAGACATAAGGTCTGTAAAATCGTGTGTGTCCACTAGGCGTAAAGGCAGCATTTCGGTAGCCAACAGCTTACAGAGGGATAGAGTCAACCACTTAGCTTTGTCATGGGTCGCAGTAAGTGGCCTTTTATTTGACCACATCTGAGGGACAGAGATCTGGCTGCTGTCTGTAGACGGTGTTGAGTAGGGTGTCCCTGGAAAAATGCAGGTTTGTGAGGAAAGTGCAGGCGGAGACATGATGTTGCCTTCATCTTGCCTTCAGATCTGTTCATCTTGTATCATTTTTAAAAAACACAGCAAGCAAGGGTTACTCCAAGCGGAGTCTACCTTTTTTCCAAAAATTTGGCACACAGACACCCCATCAGTGGCAGCACTTGTGCCCTAGTTGAAAACAGGATGTTTTGATTTGCATCAAGCACATTCAAAAATACGCCATAATTAACCGTCCCCAGCATGACACCGGGGTAGGTAGATAAAGTCTTTGCTGAACCATGACTTGGTCATCTTGGCTCCTTTTAAAAACAATGTAAGCAAGGGTTACTCCAAGCGGAGCCTCCCTTTTTTCCAAAAATTGTGCCCCACACACACCCACCCATTCAGTGGCAGCACTTGTGCCCTAGTTGTACACTTCACAGCTAGATTTGCATCAAGCACATTCCAAATCCACAAGCATTTACTCTCCCCAGGATGACACAGGGGTTGTAAATTCCTTCTGGATCCATGACTTGTTAATTTTGATGAACGTCAGTCTGTCCACATTGTCACTGGACAGACGCGTGCGCTTATCTGTCAGCACACACCCAGCAGCACTGAAGACACGTTCAGAGACAACGCTGGCAGCTGTACACGACAAAATCTCCAAGGCGTAACTGGATAGCTCTGGCCATTTTTCTAGATTTGAAGCCCAAAATGAGCAAGGCTCTATTTGCAAAGTCATGGCATCGATGTTCATTTGTAGATACTCCTGTATCATCCTCTCCAGCCGTTGACTATGTGTCAGACTTGTTGTCTCTGGTGGCCTTGCAAAGGAGGGTCTAAAAAAATTATGAAAAGATTCCATTAAATTGCTGTTACCAGCACCAGATACGGTCCTACTGGTACGTGTAGACTGTTGAAGATGACGAGACCGTCCCATGTTTGTCAAGTTACAACTGGGAGATTCCCTCCCTGCACTTGCACGGTTGTTTGGTGGAAAAGCGGATCTAAGATCGAGTAACAGCTTCTGCTGATACTCCTGCATAAGTGCGTCCCTTTCTATGGCTGGAATTATGTCACAAAATTTGGACTTGTACCGGGGATCTAATAGTGTGGCAAGCCAGTAGTCATCATCACTTCTAATTTTGACAATACGAGGGTCATGTTGGAGGTAGTGCAACAAGAAGGCACTCATGTGTCTTGCGCAGCCATGCGGACCAAGTCCACGCTGTGTTTGTGGCATAGAGGTGCTAACCGTTCTTTCTTCCTCTGACATCTCCCCCCAACCTCTTTCAACTGAAATTTGACCAAGGTCCCCCTCATCTGCTGAGTCTTCCATGTCCATGGACAGTTCGTCCTCCATATCTTCATGTCCTCCTGCACCTTCCTCAACATCTCGCCTGCTACCATGCGCCCTTGTTGATCCCTGTCCCCCATGGTCCCATGCCTGCCGCGTTGGTGATGAACGTCTGGACCTTGGTGATGTTGTTGTGTCTTGCGCATATGAATCCTCCTGTAGTTCCTCCCCTTCCTGTTGTCCCACCCCCTGACTCCGAATAGTGTTTAGCGTGTGCTCCAGCATGTAAATGACTGGAATCGTCATGCTGATAATGGCATTGTCAGCGCTAAACATATTCGTCGCCATGTCGAAACTGTGCAGAAGGGTGCATAGGTCCTTGATCTGAGACCACTCTAGCAGTGTAATCTGCCCCACCTCTGCATCTCATTGGCCTAGGCTATACGTCATGACGTAATGCACCAGGGCTTGGTGGTGCTGTCTCTGTATCATGTGGAGAGTCGAATTCCAGCGTGTCGATACATCGCATTTCAGGTGATGAACCGGCAGGCTGAAAGACTTCTGGAGCAATGCAAGTCAAGTCAGCTGCGGCGTTTAAACGGCAGAAGTGAGCAGAGAGTGACCATGCCCTGTGCAGAAGCCCATCTAGGCCGTGATAGTGGGTTAAAATTGCTGGACAACAAGGTTAAACACGTGAGCCATACAAGGCACGTGTGCCAGCTTGCCCAGGCGAAGGGCCGCACCCAGGTTTGCAGCATTGTCGCACACGGCCTTACCAGGCTGCAGGTTGAGTGGAGACAACCATTTAATAAACTCGGACCGCAGAGCTGACCACAACTCCTCACCTGTGTGACTCTTATTCCCAAGACATGTCAAGCTAAAGACCGCCTGATGCCGTTGCGCTCTGCTGCCAGCATAGTAATGAGGGGTGCGTGATTCCTTCTGCGCAGTGAGAACGCTGGTGGCCTGACCAGGCAGGCTTGGGGCGGAGGTAGAGGACCCAGATGAGGTGGAGGATGCAGAAGCAGTGGCGGAACTTGGACAGACAGAGGATTGACACACAAGTCGTGGGGATGGCAAGACTTGTGCAGCAGACCCTTCACCATCTATCACCATAGTTACCCAGTGGCCAGTCAGCGACATGTAACGTCCCTGTCCATGCTTACTGGTCCAAGTATCGGTGGTGAAATGCACCCGTTCACACACAGAGTTTCTCAAGGAAGCGGTGATGTTGTGTGTGACATGCTGGTGTAGCGCGGGCACACCTTTCTTAGAGAAGTAGTGGCGACTAGGCATCTGGTACTGGGGCACAGCGACAGACATAAGGTCTCTAAAATCCTGTGTGTCCACTAGGCGGAAAGACAGCATTTCGGTAGCCAACAGCTTACAGAGGGATAGAGTCAACCTCTTAGCTTTGTCATGGGTCGCAGGAAGTGGCCTTTTATTTGACCACATCTGAGGGACAGAGATCTGGCTGCTGTGTGTAGACGGTGTTGAGTAGGGTGTCCCTGGAAAAATGCAGGTTTGTGAGGAAAGTGCAGGCGGAGACATGATGTTGCCTTCATCCAACGTTGGTGCTATCGATGTTTGAGAGAGCTTTACACAATCACTTGTTTCCCCTTCCAAACCAACTGACGACCTACCAAGCAAACTGCCTGTTGCGGTTACAGTGGTGGAAGTTGTGGGTGGAAAAACAGGTGTGACAGCTGTCCCCACAGTCCTAGAAGATGATGAGCGCGCGGATGCACTGGAAGGGGCAGGCGGTGGATGGTTGGCTCCGCTAGGCCGCATTGCAGCACGGTGAGCTTCCCACCAGGCCATATGATATTTATTCATGTGACGATTCATGGAAGAAGTTGTCAAACTGCTGAGGTTTTGACCTCTACTAAGATAACCATGCCAAATGTTACAGATCACATAATTTGGGCGATCTTTTTTTATGTCAAAAAAGGACCAGGCTAGGCAAGGCTTAGAGGCCATGCAACCTGTTGATCCACCCCGAATAATGCTCAGAGGCAGAGTGGTGGCTGAGGATGCAGTTGTAGACGTGCTACCAGTGCTCCGACTGTGTCCAGGAAGGCGCAAGGTTACTTCGACGTCGGTTGCATCCTCCTCCACCGCCTCTGTTGACCTCCTCGAGTGTCTGACTGTGGGTTGACAGTAGGTGGGATCTAGAACTTCATCATCAATTGTTGTGTTTGCACTCCCCTCCCCCTCAGACCGAGCCTGTTCTTGCCCTGACCGAATATTTAAGTTGTCATCCCAATCGGGTATCTGCGTCTCATCTTCATCAGTATGTTCCTCATTGTCTATAACCACAGTTGTTGGAAAGGCAGCATTTTGGTAGCCAACAGTTTGCAGATGATGAAAGTCAACCTCCAAGCCATGTCATGCCCTTCTAAAAGCATGTAAAACACAGCGAGGGGACTCCAACCACAGTCTCCCTCGTTTCCACTAACTGGGCCACACACACCCCACTTGACTGGCATCGGTTGAGCCCCCTTTTGAAAAAGAAAAAGATGCTTTGCATGAAGCACTCTCAAAAATACGCGTGCCTTTCCCGTCCCCTGGCTGACCCAGGGGAAGAAAAGTCCTCTGAGAGCCATGACTTGTTCATCTTGGTTCTTTTAGAGACACAGCGAGGGGACTCCAACCACAGTCTCCCTCGTTTCCACTAACTGGGCCACACACACCCCACTTGACTGACATCAGTTGATGCCCCTTTTGAAAAAGAAAAAGATGCTTTGCATGAAGCACTCTCAAAAATACGCGTGCCTTTCCTGTCCCCTGGCTGACCCAGGGGAAGAAAAGTCCTCTGAGAGCCATGACTTGTTCATCTTGGTTCTTTTAGAGACACAGCGAGGGGACTCCAACCACAGTCTCCCTCGTTTCCACTAACTGGGCCACACACACCCCTCTTGACTGACATCAGTTGATGCCCCTTTTCAAAATGAAAAAGATGCTTTGCATGAAGCACTCTCAAAAATACGCGTGCCTTTCCCGTCCCCTGGCTGACCCAGGGGAAGAAAAGTCCTCTGAGAGCCATGACTTGTTCATCTTGGTTCTTTTAGAGACACAGCGAGGGGACTCCAACCACAGTCTCCCTCGTTTCCACTAACTGGGCCACACACACCCCACTTGACTGGCATCGGTTGAGCCCCCTTTTGAAAAAGAAAAAGATGCTTTGCATGAAGCACTCTCAAAAATACGCGTGCCTTTCCTGTCCCCTGGCTGACCCAGGGGAAGAAAAGTCCTCTGAGAGCCATGACTTGTTCATCTTGGTTCTTTTAGAGACACAGCGAGGGGACTCCAACCACAGTCTCCCTCGTTTCCACTAACTGGGCCACACACACCCCTTTTGACTGACATCAGTTGATGCCCCTTTTCAAAATGAAAAAGATGCTTTGCATGAAGCACTCTCAAAAATACGCGTGCCTTTCCCGTCCCCTGGCTGACCCAGGGGAAGAAAAGTCCTCTGAGAGCCATGTCCACATTGTCAGTGGACAGACACGTGTGCTTATCTGCCAGCAGACCCCCAGCAGCACTGAAGACAGGTTCCGAGAGAACGCTGGCTGCAGGACACGACAAGATCCCCAAGGCGTACGTGGCGAGCTCAGACAATTTATCCAGATTGGAAGCCTAAAATGAGCAGGGCTCAAGTTGCACATTAATGGAATCGATGTTTCCTTGCATATACTCATATATCTGTGTGTCCTCCTCTTTTTCCTTGTCCAGCTCTTTTGTTTTCGCATGAGTATATGTCCTTGTCACTTTCCCATGTGTTGTGAGTTGTTTGTCACCTTTTGGACACCTTTGAGGGTGTTTTCTAGGTGTTTTTCTGTGTTTGTGATTGCCTGCCATTGTTTCCTATTGGCTCGAGTTCTGTTCGTCGAACGTTCGACGAGCCGAACTCGAACGGGACCTCCGTTCGGCGAACCGACCTGGAGCCGAACCGGGACCGGTTCGCTCATCTCTACTCACCAGCAACCTCCTAGCAACTTACCAGCGATCCCTATCGTTGTTGGGATCGCTGGTAAGTTGCTTAGTGTGACTGGACCTTAAGTGCAGAGTTAAAAAAAAAACACACACACACACAGGAAAACAAAAGTTTATT
Source organism: Anomaloglossus baeobatrachus (assembly GCF_048569485.1). Lineage (NCBI taxonomy): Eukaryota > Metazoa > Chordata > Amphibia > Anura > Aromobatidae > Anomaloglossus > Anomaloglossus baeobatrachus. Next base: position 544,925,585 of record NC_134355.1, on the reverse strand, counting down.
TGACTGAACACTCCCCCACACTCCCTCATTCAATATGAATAAAAAAATCCTTGATGTTCTGACTTAACCCAATTGGTGAATAAACACTTCGCCCAAACTCTTAGGCCCTGTGCCCACGGGAGCTTGCTTCTGCGGATTTTGCCGCGGAAAACCTGCAGATTTATCTGGATTTTCCAGATAAATCCGCAGTTTTCAGCATGTACAGACACTCCCCATGTTATCCTATGGGACATGGGGAGTGCTGTGTCCATGCTGCGGAATGTGCGGCTGCGAAATATGCTGCGGATTTCCCGCAGTCGCACATAACTGCATGTCAATTATTCCTGCGGCATTACCTGCGGAAATCCCCTGCCTTGGTCCCAGACACCCAGTCATTTTCCCTCGGTGCACAGGAGCAGGAAGGAGGAGGTGGGCGGGGCCTGCACGAGCTCTGGTCATGTGACAGCCAGAGCTAGTTCAGGCCCGCCCACTTCTCCTTCACCGTGTAAATGTGGCGCCTTGGACAAGCCAGGACGTCACAGGTTCTGCAACAACACACACCACACCCCGGTTAGGAACATCAAGGTCAGACACAAATCCTTGTTGCCTCCCTCCAGGGGCTGATGTCCACACCAGGTGGGGCGGAGCCAGGTGGTTGGCTCCTCCCACCGAGGAGTTCACAGTCCTGGAGGCGGGAAAGAAGGTCAGATAGTGATGAGGAGTAGAGAGGGAGAGTCAGGGGAAGTGGTAGTAGAGGAGAAGACTGGCCGTGTCCGGGTACGTGGCCCGGGCACCTGACAGCAAGGTTGGCAGACGGTGGTGACCGTCTGCAGGAGAGGCCGATTGACGCGCAACCGTAAGGACCGGGGACGGGCGGTACCGAACCGGTGAGCAAAGAGAAGCCAGCACCATCCGGCAGGGCCTACGGACCCCGACCAGGCTAGGAGTCGCCATAAAACTGGTCAAGTCCGTCAGCGACGGAAACCTCCGGGGTTTCCCAGCAGTAAAGACCCGACTGAAGGCAACCATCCAAACCATGAGGGAGATAAAGCTACCGCGAGAGCTATAGCTCCCAGGGCCAGAGCCTGCGGGCAAAGGAAGGGCTCCCTTAGCCAACATACCGCTGGGGAGCGGGCTATCAGTGGGAAGCCATTGGGGCCGAGAACAGAACACCGGTGCAGGGAGAGACAGTTACCGCCAACCTACCGGGAGTGACCGCCGCAGCCGTCTGTGGGACTCGTCCATCCAGCAGTTTGTTTTACCAGAGACTCCGTGTGCGTTACTGGCTGAATAAGTACCACCGTGCCATCTGGCACTGTGCTGCCCCGTGACCCTGCACCCGGCCAGGCCCCGCAACCCATCTTCCGACCTCCACCACCGGGCCCCGGGACCACCAAAAACTCCCTACCCACGGAGGGGAGAAAACATCTCAGCTGCTCCCTGTCAATGCTCCCGGGATCCCCATACAGAGCAGCGGTGGTGTCCCAACCTCACCACAAACCGTGGGTGGCGTCACGGACAATATCCCTAAACCAAACCACCCCTTTCACTCACGGGCGAGGAGCGCCGCTCGAGTCCCCGGTATCCGGCCCACTGCTCGAGCCACCGACTCAGCGAGCAGCAGCAGCAGCTGGACCCGAACAGTGGGTGAGCGCAGCGCCCTCCCCGCCCGTGACATAAACACGGCCGGAGACGGGAGAGAACTGCTGCGTGATGGAGGTATGAACACCCCGATCACTCACCACTTGTTCTGCATTGAGGATGCAGTGCCGAAGCCATAGTACTGTATCCCCAATGCGGAAAGCCCACACTATATCCGCAGGACATTCCGCAAATAAACCGCAGCATGGAAACAGACAAAGTTGTGCTGCGGTTTTCTGGGAGCTCCTGCGGAATGTCCTGCGGATATAACCGCAGGACACTTTCCCCCGTGGGCACATAGCCTTAGAGGTTGAATCCAAAGTTGTAATGTTCCATGGCGTCCATCAATTTCTATGGTGCTTCATTCTGGAACGTTCTCAAAAGGAGGCTCCATAGGTCACTGCCGGTAAGTGGCAGCCCATAATTTCATGTTTGTCAGATGTTCCGTACCTACAGCTGACCAGGACTGAACTTCCACAGGTCCATTCATACCTATCAATGAGCACAATGAATATCCTCAGATTAGAGCCCTCTGTCTTGTTTGCTTGGCTTCTCTTCTCTACTACAGTTTTTATGCACTTTACAGATTGAAAGGTAACTTAAATAGGCTCTTCCAGTAGTTTTCAGTAACAGATATACCAAAATTGGGAGATAATACAAGTATGGAAAGTTGATATCATGTATCCCTCTTTGATCACTCAATAAAAGATGACAACACTAATACAGGGTTTAAAAGGGTCACGGTCATTGCGACTAAACAACTGCAAATCAGCTGCATGTATTGGGAAACCGAACATAATTCTATGTGCATAGAAAGGTTCTTAGTATGATCATTGTGTACACTTGTGTCGCTCATTAGATGTTTACCCCGGATGATTTCCTGCTGTTAAGAATGGTTTTAAGATTGCTTAAAGGGAACCTGTGAGGTCATATAATGCTTTTATTCTGCATATACTGTATATGGTAAATTTGCAGGTTACTAGAGTTAAAAAGGTGCCTGGCTGCTGTACTGAAAGTGCGACACACTGTAGCAAATGCACTTTATTCCTCCTGGGAGTTGCTGGCTTTCAGTCACATTGTCATTCCAGCATTGCTGCAGTCACTACTCACATCACTATGCCAGGGCATGCTTACAGTCGCTGCTCACTGTGACAGACAGTGTATTCTGGCTCTACAGCATATTAGCGCAGAGTGAGCTGTCAAGCAAAGTGACCAGTCATTTGTTGGGTGATTGCCAACCTGCTTAGGTGGCCTAATAATTAGGAACAAGCATTCCTGTGAACACTTATTCCCCCGATTAATGATTCATCTAGTGGGCTTTAAAATGTTAATTTTTTAATATTTTTTAATATTGAAAAAATGGTCAATAAAAAGCTCATCTGTTTTCTTATTTATTACATCCCTTAAAAAAAGACCCAGCTTTCGTAAGCATTTAGAAACTACTTATTCAAACCATTGGGTAGTCTGAATACTGCAGGATAGGATAGATCCTACAGAATTGGAAATACTCTTTAAAATTGCTCTTTAATCATGTATTGACAATCTCCCTTCATAAATTTACAAATCTCAAATTGGGTATAAAAACATGAGTTTTCTAAATTGGAGAACTGGAAACCCCTTTAAATGAATGACAAAAGGCAATGACTTCAATGTGGCTGATTAGAAAGTCTCACATAATAAAGCCCCTTCACATGTCAGTGATTCTGGTATGTATATTGCTGTTTTTATACTTACCGTTATCACGGACAAACACAGACCCATTATAATCAATGGGTCTGCGGACAAATCAGTGATTTCTCACTGACCATGTTTCCATGTGCTCCGCATGGAAACATGCCCATTTTTATCTGGCATCACTGATGTCACATGCACCACACAGTGGTGTGATCTGTGGGACATGTATCAGAGAAAACATGTATTTTTGAAATAAAATGATTTTTATACTCACCTGTCTCCGGCCGCTGCTGTCTGCTGCTTCCAGGCTGGCTAATTATGCTTATGAATATTCACTGCACCGCAACCTGGAAGTAACTGCAGTGGGGAGAAAGCACCAGCCGGAGACACAAGAGCCAGAGGCATCAGAACCACGGAGAGCAGCATCGGGGACAGGTGAGTATAGGAGTGCCTGATCTCCATGTGCTATCACAGACAGCATACAGAGAACACAAGTGTGCCAAAATCACAGCACACGGAGGGCCACACGCATTAAAAACACGTCAGTGAAAAATGTGTGTTTTTGACTGACTTTTGAAAGAGGCCTAAAAGAGTAAATGTTGACTGACACACTGCAATCATTTACTCTTGACCAGTCATTTGATATTGATGACTTATCCATAGGACACCAATCGTCTGCCAATCATCAGCTATTATTGGTTCTAGCGGTAGCATAGCTCTGTTCAATGTTTACATCCAGCTGCCACTGCAACAGCTTAGCAGTGGGTGTAACGGATGTTGGCACCTCATAATCCAATAATATTTTTTACCCCAAATGATTGGTCATCAATATATGACCAGAAAAGAACTTTAATTACACGTTTACATTGTCTATAGGCTAATTATAGGGCAAACATAGTCATTTCTATGATATTTTAACTTCAGGCTCCGGTATTTAAGTGGTGTTGTACACTTTTGATATAATAGTAATCTTATTTTTTTTTATACATTTTTTGACTCTTTACAGCATACCATCCACTTGTCAGCATATTTTAATGATCCACATTACATTTAGGGAGTTAATTAATGCTTTCCTTTATAATTTCCCTTATGGAATTTCCAATGGTTTAGCCCTTAGCACTTCTTCTTTCTCGTTAAGTAAGTAGTCAAGCTTGCATTTTCATTAATCTACAGTATGGACACTGTAATTGTGGAATACTTTTGCCCAGTAGTCAGCATTTATGTTGTTACATGACTTGTACATGCTAAGTGCTTAGAAAAATACTCCTTACTAGATGTGCATAGCTTAGATTAAGGGGTGGGATGCTCCTCATGCTACGGACACCTCTTTATTAGCTAAATCTAAGCATTATATCTAAAAGTGTGACTCTCAGCTCGTGAAAGACTGCAGGGAGCTTATTAAAGTCATTAAACTCCACATATGCCAATTAGTTAAGGAGATACTCGGTCAGGCATTATTTTCTTCTTAACAGGACCACTGCCAATTACAATGTGAATTTCATACAACACAGTTCACTGTAGAGACATTGAAGTCTATATATCCCAATAGTTTAGTGTCATTCTATATAGAGGGCGTATATATGAGACCTGGTGGACTTAGCTATAGCTCTTACATTGGCGCCTCAATATACAGATTACAAGTGAGAAAATTAATACATTTTAGGCAAATCTACTTAGCATCAGACAAAAACTCAACAAAATGGTGGTGAGATGAGATTTTGCAGGATTTTAGTGAACTACCAAAAAGTAAAACACAAATCCTATATTCACCCCTCTTAGGGGTACTTTGCACGTTGTGACATCGCTACTGCGATATCATCGGGGTCAAATCGAAAGTGACGCACATCCGGCGCCAGTAACGACGTTGCAACGTGTAAAGCCTAGAAGCACCGATAAACAATCGCAAAAGCGTCGAAATTCGGTGATCTGTGCAGTGTCGGTCATTTCCATAATTTCGCAGCAGCGACCGGTACGATGTTGTTCCTCATTCCTGCGGCAGCACACATCGCTGTGTATGAAGCCGCAGGAGCGAGGAACATCTCCTTACCTGCGTCCCGCCTGCAATGAGGAAGGAAGGAGGTGGGCGGGATGTGTACGTCCCGCTCATCTCCGCCCCTCCACTTCTATTGGCCGCCTGCCGTGTGACATCGCTATGACGCCGCACGACCCGCCCCCTTAGGAAGGCGGCGGGTCGCCGGCCAGAGTGACGTCGCAGGGCAGGTAAGTGCGTGTGAAGCTGCAGTAGCGATAATGTTCGCTACGGCAGCTATCACAAGAGATCGCATCTGTGACGGGGGCAGGGACTATCGCGCTCGGCATCGCTACAATCGGCTAGCGATGTCGCAGCATGCAAAGTACCCCTTAGTCCATCTTTGTACTGTTCCCATAGCCAATAGTCGTATGAGTCCTTCAGCTCTTTGAAATTCAAACTTCTGTCTGGTTGGGACTTCCATTTACAAGTCCTCACACCACCACGTGTTGCACAACGCCCAGCAGAAATGAGCCTCGTACCTCAATTGGTGGAATGCAGCCCAAAACATGTCAATGATGCTATGATGCTAGCCACTACTTATTGGGAGTGTGGGCAGGAAATCCAGGATCTGTTAACAGGAGGATATGTATAAGCACAAGGAGAAAACAGAGATGTAATCAGGGCAATATCCAAGGGTCAGAAGTCCAGGAGAGCATGTAATAAGTTCAGGGAGAAAGCAGAGAGGAGTCAGATAATGGTCCAGGGTCAGAGAACAAAGAGATAATGGTCCGGAGTCAGAGACACAAACCAACAGCACAACTGCCGAACCAGAAAATTCAACTGGTGATGTCCTGGGCAAGTATTCTCAGTAAAGAAGCCTGACCAATTACCAGGAAGGTGGGACACCTAAGTAATCAGCACCAACATGAAATCCTGTGCTGTCAAACACACTGCTAGCTAGTAACACAGGAAAGTGCAGCAGAGCATCTCCAAAGGCAATATGCTGTGCACAGAGGAATCATGACAGATGCTACTGCACTACAAGTGAGGATGTGATAATTAATAGACTTGGCTGTGTGTAAAATATATACATAGATAGAAAATGGAAAACAAGAGGCCACGGGAGGACAGGCCACAGGACTAGTTCAGTAAGTGATATTTTTAACCCCTTCTAGGAAAATCAGCTTACATCTAATTTATTTGATTGCAAATTGAATTTCCCCAGTGAATTGAGCAAATTTTCCTGAATCACATTTTGGGAGATTTCCTCAAGTTTGATAAAGAAGCTTTCAAACACTCAACAAAATAAAGTTATAAATGCTATAATATGATAGCATATTTATATATAGAAGTTACACACGGCAAACATCTCTGTATGGTAGGTTTCTATGACTGCTCGGAAGAATATAAACCCAGGTAAAAGTTGCCCCCCCTCGATCACCTGAAATAAGGCACGGACAACAATATGGTCTTTGCTGTATGGAAATCTGAAACATTTATTAAAAAAAAAAAGATTTCCTTTCAAACCATAAATGCAAACCTATGAGCTGGGAAGCGATATGCCGGCCACAGGACTCCTTCAGTACTCTGTCACAAATCCCAAATATATATATATATATATATATATATATATATATATATATATAAATATAGTTATAACAAGTAGATAACACTGAAAACATGTGGAGGGCGAGACCATGCACCTCCAGCTACAAAGAGGCTGAGCTGTGGGACTGATCATTATTAAATAGGGAGAGGATCAGTCCATAAGAATGAATACCCTATAGGATACAGCCAGGAATAAACTATTTAATAAAAGCTGACAGGGGGTGGAAAGGACAACTGTCCGAACAAGCATTACCAGTCCGTCATTTTCTGGACAGAAAAAAAATTCTAAGGGGAAAACTTTTCTCATTGCGGAGACTAACAAAAGAATCTGGCTGCCAGTCTTATAGCTGCAATGCCCCACTGGGAAATATGCAATTGTCTCTTCAGGGAAAAAGGAGACAAACTCTAGTGCCACCTAATGGAAGTACAGTAGTAATCCTAAAAGTCAAAAATGACTCTCCAATGAGCCTTGTTATTTGACTTAGGATTTATGCCAGATCAGATCTCATACTTTACACTGACAAGGGGCAATCACCCAAAAACACTGTGTCTGCAAATTGAGGTTCTGATGTAGCATAAATCTTAAGTCTTATGATAAGGCTCCTTGGAGAGTCATTTTTTACTTTTAGGATTGCTACTTATAATAGGTGTCACTAGAGTTTGTCTTCTTCTTCCCTGAAGAGACAATTTCACACAATCAGAAACACAAACCCATATATCCAAGTGTGACCCTATAAGACGCAGGTGGCGACCAAAATCGCATATTACATGTAGGATGTCCCCCAGCCGTTAGGCAGGCACATAGCATGTCTCCCACTTATCGTCATTATTATGGGTCAGATCTCCCTCCTTCCTTACTGCTGCTTGAACATTACAATGCACAGAATCCTAGAAATGTTGCATTACACATATATAGATATGTGAGAGCTTGCAGTCACAGTTTAGTCTCCAATCGCCACAAAACACCCTGCTCTTCATGTTTACAATACGTCTTGTTGGCTTTTAAGCTATAAAATCTCATTATGCAAATTCATGACAATACAAGATTGCCATTCAGGTTAACCTTTAAACAGTCACCTTTTACCGTGAGCAGGTTAGCAATGCTAATGAGAAATTAATCAGAATCTGCTTCTTTGTGGGAGTCATGACAATTCATTTCAATTAGAAGGCTGCTTATCTCAGAGGTGAAGCACAATCTGAAAGGGTCCTAAGAAATCAATGGTCAGTTGAAGGCAGCAAAGCTGCTAAATGATAGGTACGTTGCCACAAAGGTCCATTGGTAAGGCTGACCTCATTAAAATGCCTACCGCTGGAGATTCCTAGAGAGAAACAAGGAGCAGATCCTTCCTCCACAGTGCAGTCTATAAACACTAAGAGAACTGGACTTCAGCTTGACAAGACTCTTTATTTTGCATATTTATTGGCACCACTGGACGGATACTAATGGTAGTCAATAGGTAATAGCATTTAAACAAGTCTATATAATTAGCGATCCTAGTACTCTACCTGTGAACTTGTGTGTGAGCAGCAAATGTGTAGCATCATGCCATATATATAAGTGTGGTGTGCTGAAACAGCGGTATAATATGATAAATAGACATTTCACATTTATTTGATCTTTATTTAATAACATTTCTACATAGACAAGTGATTATACCCATATTTGTATTCTGATAGCAGCATTTAAATGGTTAAATTGCAGTGATCAGAGCAAGCGCCAGTCACTGCAGTTAAGGCCCCGTCACACTAAGCAACATCGCTAGCAACATCGCTGCTAACGAACAACTTTTGTGACGTTGCTAGCGATGTTGCTGTGTGTGACATCCAGCAACAACCTGGCCCCTGCTGTGAGGTCGTTGGTTGTTGCTGAATGTCCTGGGCCATTTTTTAGTTGTTGCTGTCCCGCTGTGAAGCACAGATCGCTGTATGTGACAGCGAGACAGCAACAACTGAATGTGCAGGAAGCAGGAGCCGGCTTCTGCGGAGGCTGGTAACCAATGTAAACATCGGGTAACCAAGAAGCCCTGTCCTTGGTTACCCGATATTTACCTTAGTTACCAAGCGCAGCATCTTCCACGCGGCGCTGGGGGCTGGTCACTGATTGCTGGTGAGCTCACCAGCAACTCGTGTAGCGACGCTCCAGCGATCCCTGCCAGGTCAGGTTGCTGGTGGGATCGCTGGAGCGTCACAGTGTGACATCTCACCAGCAACCTCCTAGCAACTTAACCCTATGGTTGTTGGGATCGCTGGTAAGTTGCTTAGTGTGACTGGACCTTTAGACACATGCCAGCTATGTAACAGCCATCATCTGTCTGGTGTGAAGCAGGATCAGCACTTCTTACAGTCACCTATGACAAAATGACAAAATTATTCTCAATTCATTTTGTTCATACATTACTGTGTTAGAGGCCGATGTGAAGCCCCACAGGTGTTGTGTCGGTGCATTACCTTCAGGGACTCCACTCGGCTGGATCTGGTCACAGGTAGGAGATCTTCATCCTGTTCGTGACGCCAGATGTGAAGCCCCACAGGTGTTGTGTCGGTGCATTACCTTCAGGGACTCCACTCGGCTGGATCTGGTCACAGGTAGGAGATCTTCTTCTTGTCGTGACGCCACTCTCAGTATTGCGGCCAGTAGGGACCGCCACTGCAGGTTGAGGGTCGCCTGGGGCTGATGGTGAGTGCAGTTAGTTGGAATAGCCTCCTGAGAGTGAGGCAAGCCCCAGGGCCCGGTGTAGGTGCGTAGTACCACAAGGCGCAGAATAACTCCACACAGGCAGAATGTCTTTCAGGGTTTTTACTCACTTCAGGTGGCAGGGTGAGTAACCCGGGCGTAGCTGGGATGAACCAGGCGGGAACCAGGTATCCTTCAGGCTGACTTTATGAGGGTGACTACCAACTCGCCTTCCTTAGCCCTTGGTGGTTTGGGGTGACCCCGACTTTGAGTCCCTATGGGGGTCACCCAGGGAAGTTGCTGAAGCCTCACTCCCCTTCGTTTGCCGTGTGCTTGTTGCCTGGGCCAGATCACTCCAGCTTCTTGCCTCCTGTGAGCTATGGGCCCTAACTGTGGCTACGTGGCTGCGGCTTTTTGTGGTGTTGTGGCGTGGGCTTTGAGAGCCCCACACCGGCAGGTTTAGCAAAAGAAAGCTGGATCTATCTCCGCTTCGGGATCTGCCGCCCGTTTGGGCCTGGTTCTCCCTAGCAGTCTCCTTACTTCCCACTCCGTTGCTCTCTCTCTAGCTGAAGATGGATTTCGGGTAGCACTCCTAGTTGACCGTTCTCCCCCGTCAGTAGCCACTGCGCGGGCGCTGTTAGACAGCAACAGCCCCACAGGTCTGCTCCTCACTGAGCCCTATGGAGTTCTGCTCTAACTGACTCACTGCCCCTCCTCTCCTGTTCTTGCCTACGCCACCTAGCAACCAGACTCTCTTACCACACCCCTTGAGAGGAGATGGAGGCTTTTGGCCCCCTCCACTATTCCAGTGAAGGTCAAGGCTTTTCCCCCTCCTGGGATCCCCAGGGGTCCTCTCATGGGTACATGTGTGAGACCTGATCACTATGCGCCTGTGTTCCACACCCCGGTCAGCCTTCTGGATTACCTGTGTTGTACTGTCCCCAGCATGGGTGCAGTACTCAGTGGTGCCTGACCAGGTCAGGGGCGCCACACCAGCAATACACTAAACTAGCTTTTCTCAGCCAGAGGGCCCAAACTGACAGTGTAAGCTAAGCACATAGCTTTGTAGACTTTTATAAATCACACCCTTAAAGGGAATCCGTTACCAGGTTTTTGCTACCCCATCTGAGAGCAGCATAATGGAGAGACAGAGATCTTGATTCCAGTGATGTATCCCTTAACCCTAGAACGCATACCTGTGGCCTCGCAGGCCTGCTAGGTTACTTTTTTTCTATTGCAGATTTCTATGGTTGCACGTTCTAGGGTTAATGAGCCTTTATTTTGTGGACATCAGTGTTTTATCTGCTACAGATATACCAGCTCTCTGATTGTTGAGCGCTGCATAACCCCATCCACACCACTGATTAATAGAGTTCTGCCCATATAGAGTGTACACAAAAATCAGTGGTGGGGGCAGGATTATACAGCAGATTTACTATTCCTCTAGTGATAATCTGCTGATAAAACAGTGATTTAGTTCGGGGACATATGTACCAGGATGGGAATCATATATACAACAAGATGGAGGACATATCCACCAGGATTGGGGACATATATTCCAGGATGGAGGACAGTATATACCTGGAAGGGGCCTAGGATGTGGGACATTAGTACAAAATTGGGGAACATTACCCCCATATCAGTGTTAGCAGCAGATCCTCCCCATAACAGTGTGTCATGACCATATTTTTTGATATTTTCCTCCTCTAAAACTTAGGTGTGTCTTATGGTCTGGTGCGCCTTATCACCCGAAATATACAGTGAGTGGGAAATGTTTCAATAGCCAATGTCTTGCCAATATTATTTTACTTTCAATTGTAGAAGTGGGTGAAAAAAATCAGACTAGGAATAGTACATGCAATAATGAGTAGGCCTATGTCTGGAGCGGCACTGTGATATCCGTACGGTACAAATAGAGCAGCATGCGGCACACGTTACTGGTGAACATTGTTGTATCATCAATGTGTCTCCGATGATGGCTTTGATCACAAAAGGGAAACTATGATGCCAAAGTGAACAAGGCCTAAGCAATTTGATTCCAATTGGTGCCTACTTGTCACCATCACAGCTTCACCTACTGGAATGACACTAAAGAATGAGGGCGTCCTTAATGAGTAACATGGTCAATGTGACAGATGAGGTTTCTGAGGTCCTTCTCACATCTCTGAAGCTTCTAAGTGACGGAAAGAATGTTTCAAGTGAATTTCTGCTTTATATTACTGGCCTTTTCCATGCTGAAAATAACTTTGATTTGTATGAACTGCTATAGAAAATATATTTCTGCAGGGCAAATGGATTGGAGAGTCTCCCCATCTTACAGTGACCTTTTTCTTCATAAGTACATGGCCCCAATTTCATTTCCTTCTGCTGACATTTGAACAGTTAACTCTCTGATGCCTCAAGAAAACAACTGACACAGTGGTAAGTAGATACACGTCTTAACGCTTGGAATGAGTTACACAAGTAATTTGGCCTCCATCTAATTTCACCCTAAGGTGATCACTTCCAAACATTGCCAACATTTTGGCTTCGGCAATGCTATATTCTTGCACAAATTAAGATCTCATCTGCAAACCTTTCAAGAAATGTGAATGTTCGGTATCAGCAATTCAGACCAAACAGCAGAACGACCGCCGGCCAAGTCCATTCCCCAGGGCTGGAGAAATATTTAACTGACGCGGTGTAATGTAAATTGTTCAGTTATGGAGAAAGAAGCGGCAATAAATTGGAATTAGATTTAAAGCACTGTGTATAAAAGGTTATGGTGGAACACCGAAGATTGCAGGATGCTGGATAATAAATATAATTAGGAAATCTCAGCGATATAATCATATTTATTGATGGCTTTTATTTACTGTACAATTAGTATACAATTTCTTTATGAAAATAAATATATTATTCTTAACTCTATGTTGGTTGGGAAGGTCAGTAATATTAAGGCTTTTGATTTTTATCAATATTATTAAAATTAAGTTCCCCTCATACACATTAGTACAGGATCAGGCAACCATTGTGTATGGGGCCTCCTGACTCTCTGGTTAGAATGTGGCTCTGAATTACATCTTTGCCATAGGATTATAACAACAGCTTTGTCATAAACAATGCAGGGGCTCTTCTCTGGGTCGATCATTCCTGTTTATGGCCAATTGGGAGAGACAGATGTTAGCCATAAGATTTTTCAGTTGATCGTTATCTATGTATGGGGACCTTCAGTCTATTAGTGTTAAGCTGGACTCACACGAGCGTATGGCATCCGTTGCGAGAGCATCGGATGTGAAATGCTAATGACTCCCAGCTCAGGCTCTGCTGCGAGCGTGAGCCGAGTGTCATGCGACTGTGACCGGATCTTGCGATCGGGTCACAGCTGTGAAGCTGAGTGCGGGCGCTGTGGAGGAGAGGGAGGGCTTAATCCCCCCCATCTCCTCCATTGTCAGCCTGTGCATATATCGCACTGCATTTCCAAGTGCAGTCTGATGTTTCTGTCGCACCCATTCTCTTGAATGGGTGCAAGTGATACGGCTCTAGCAGAAAATCGAAGCTTGTGTGTCGCCCCGGGATAAGGGGTACTCAGATCCGGGCCACGGGGTCACTTCTGTGGGTATCACGGTGGCGTGACCCGGTCTGTGATCCCAGGCTCCACAGTAAGAAGGGGATTAGGTAAGGGAGATTGTCCGTGACGCCACCCGTGGTGTGCGGTGAGGTAACGGAGCACCGCCGCTGCCGGTTAATGGATCCCGGGGATGGTGGTGGGCAGCAAGGTGGTGATTTCCCTCCACGGGTAGGGTGTTGGGGTCCTGGGACCTCGGTGAGGTGCTGCAGGGAGGAGATGGAGACGGTCTGAGAGCTGTGCAGCCAGTTGGACCGGGGTGTTGTGAATGTTAGTTATGTTTTGGCTGCTGGGAGGCTCCCTCTAGTGGCCAGGAATGGTTTGGACTTGGACCAGGTGTGTTGTGCAATGGGTGTTTCCTTTGCTAACTCTCTGCTTATTTAAGTCCTGGTCTGATTGCAGGCTGTTTCCGGATGTCAGTTGTTCTTTGTATCTCCAGCCTGCTTAATCCTGCTTTACACCACATCTACTCCAGATAAGTGCTTGCTCTTTATTTATTGTCTGGTTCTTTTGCTTATCTGGGTTTGTCATTTTTTGTGGTTGGTTTTAGTTTATTTCCTTCCAGGGATTTTCACCCTAAGTGGATTGTTGAGGAACTCCCTGCAGTTCTGTGTGGAGTATAGCTCCTTTGGGTCCATGTGTTAGTGGCTTGTTAAATTTGTTATAATTCTTGTTTTCTGTTCATTGGTATGACAAGGGCACCTGGTATAGGACGGAGTTCAGATCGAGCGATCTGAGGGCCTTTTTGTACTATCAGGAAGTCCTTTCCTATTTTAGTCAGCGGGGGCCTCACCTTTTGCTAATCCTGTCATCTACCTGTGTATTGTGTTTTTCCTATATCACCGCAGTCTTTGAATGTGGGGGGCTAGCTATTCTTGTCTATTTTCTGAGGCAGAGAGTTATTCATCTTTCCTACCTTTAGGATAGCTAGTTCTCCGGCTGGGTTCGCGGTGCACAGGATGTTAGTTCACCCCTCGGCTACTTCTAGTTGTGATGGTTAGTAAGGGGATGGTGGCCAGATTAGTTGTCAATGCTCTTGTCACCTTTTGCCAATGATGTGTGGTGGTCTTCCATGGTTCCGGATCATAACACCGGGGCATGTTGTTACTCAGAGTTCGCTTTGCAAGAAAATTCACCCAGAGTCAGGAATTAACCAGAAACTGCCGGAGTCCGCAGCCTTCGGTACGGAGGGTGTTAGTGTACCACACAAGGTGCAGCAGCCCCTGTTCTATCCCTGCAGCCAGGTGCCTCTTTATCCACTCTTTCTCTTTATCCTCAGCCGGGAACGGGGAGTCCACTCCCCTGCAGTGATCCGGGTCACCCTTGGTACCGGCGGGCCGCTACCCTGCCCCGGCTACCTCTGGCCCCTTCCTCACTAACAGCCTGTCCCGGCCCTTTTGGAGCACGCTTCTGTAGCAGCCCGGGAGCTACAACTCCGGGCTCGTCTCCTCTCTTTCTCTCCACACACTCCGCTCCAGCCCCTCCCCTGCTGCACTGTTTTGCTCTCACACTGGGGGAGGTGGTTTGTCCTGCTGCACTGGTGTGGGATCAGGTTACCAAGGAGGATTAACTCTTTCTGTGACAACCTGGCTTTGCCAGGGCGTCACACTTGCTGCTACTTTTCTTGCATCCAAAATCTGGGAAACTGACCAACTGCTTGCCCTCATTGACTAGCATTGGTCAGAGTGCAATGTGACATTTTTTCGCATTGTACTCATCCAACTTCAACGCTTGTGTGAGCATGCCCTAAAGCTAAATGTGCCAAAAAGTGGAATAACTAGCTTGCTGGAAATTAGTCACCATTAACAGTTATTAAAGGTGTGTAAGAAAGTGATGTGGCTAAGAGAAGTCATTAACCCCTTAAAATAACATCTATGTATGGCGTGATAATGTGTGGAGGGACCTGAGGAGCTGAGTTCCCTACGCATATGCTATAGATCAGCTAAGTTACATAGACAGCATCTGTGTCCAACAGCAAGCGGCTGAGCTTAGCTCCTATCACTGCTATTAACATTTAAAGGGACTTTGTCACCAGGTTTTTCCACTTAATCTGAGAGCAGCATGATGGAGGAAAAGAGACCCTGATTCCAGTTGTGTGTCACTTACTGAGCTGTTTGCTGTCATTTTGATAAAATCAATGTTTTGTCTCCTGCAGTTATACAGAGCTCATGAATATGCTGGACTACCTGCAGCACGCAAAGTAGTCCTCTAATGGTAATCTACTGCTTATTAAAGGGACTCCATATTTAGGTATTTGCCACCTAATCTGACAGCAGTATAGCGTAGGGGCAGAGACCCTGATTTCAGCAGTGTGTCACTTACTGGGCTGCGTAGTGTAGCTTTTATAAAATCACTGATTATCAGGAGATTACCATTTGAGAACTACTTGTCCTGCTGCCAGGTAGTCCAGCATATTCATGATCTCTGTATAACTGCTAGACCTATAGCAGAGTAAACATTGATTTTATCAAAATAACAGCAAACAGCTCAGTAAGTGACATATTACTGGAATCAGGGTTGTGGTCTCTACATTATGCTGCTCTAAGATGGGGAGCAAAATCCTGGTGACAGATTCCCTTTAGTTCCCTTAGCCCAGTAAGTGACACATCGCTGCAATCAGGATTTCTGCTCCTACATTATACTGCTCTCAGAATATATGGCAAATACCTGATGACAGATTCCCTATAAGAGGAGAGGAGCCACTCAAGGACAGTGATGTGCAGTCATTTTTAAAACACTCTAAACTTCAAAGAATGTAGGTGAAAGTGGATTTTTTAAAGGCTATTTTTAATGTCAGTGCAGACACGGTCGTGCATAGACTGCATAATAATGGACAGAGGTTTGCACATTCATCAATCATACACCCAAAGATTCATCAAGTAAGCATCTGTACATGACGTGTCTGCGCTGCGTTCTTGCTTACATAGATTGAACATCTCTCTTGAAACCCAAAAAAATATAAAAAATGGATCACTGCCCAAATCATTACATCAGTGCAGCAAACGTTACCGGTGGGATACAGAGCTCCAGCTCTGCTCTACTGCCTTTCCAGGTTATGGAATGTTTCGTCTTTTTTTGTTACCGTCCAATCCATAATGCTAATCATGAATGCAATTAGTGCAATTACGAAGCAGCAAACAGCAGCAGTTTAGGCATCCAGCTCCATTTGGGCAGATTTCACGACTCACAGGTGATACCGATCGCCACCAGTTAATGTGATTAGTTAAATGAAACTGAGATAATGAATGTGATTCACGGGTTTATCACTAGTGTTGTAAAGGATTTCACGCTGCATGTACTGTATAGGGCTATCCTATTGGTATACTAGTGATATGGCATATGTATTTCATGTGAATGGGGCTTTAGAATCATAGGGCCACGTGCTCACGCTGAGTGTTCGGTGAGGATTTTTTACCCCTGTATATGTAAGTTTGCGCTCTCATTAGCATATGGCATCCGATGCTGAAAGTGTGATCCGAGTGTCATGTCACCGTTCTCCAATTCTCGCAGGCAAGAAACAGATCATAAGTGCGGAGAAGATGGAGAGATTCATTTCTCCATTGTCTGTCTCTGCGTATATCGGACTGCACTAGGATGTCATCATTGGAGTCCATTCTTTAACACGCACCCATAGACTTGTATGGGTGCTGTAATCCGAGAAATGCTGCTAAACCCAGCATGCTCTGATTTCTTTTTTTCTGATGCTGATTCAGCATGAAATAAACCTCGGAGATGGGTACTACTTAATTGTTTAACATTGGTGCGACTGCAATCTAATGTTTTATTTGATTGCACTCATCCGTATTAAACTAAACTGGGAGAAAAGGTCTAAGGGGTACTTTGCACGTTGCAATATTGCTACAGTGATATCGCCGGGGTCAAATCGAAAGTGACGCACATCCGGCGCCGGTAACGACGTCACAACGTGTAAAGCCTAGATGCACCGATAAACTATTGCAAAAGCGTCGTAAATCGGTGATCTGTGTAGTGCCGGTCATTTTCATAATTTCGCTGCAGCGACAGGTACGATGTTGTTCCTTGTTCCTGCGGCAGCACACATCGCTGTGTATGAAGCTGCAGGAGCGAGGAACATCTCCTTACCTGCCTCCACCGGCTATGCGGAAGGAAGGGGGTGGGCGGGATGTTTACGTCCCGCTCATCTCCGGCCCTCCACTTCTATTGGCCGCCTGCCGTGTGACGTCGCTGTGATGCCACACGACCCGCCCCCTTAGGAAGGAGGCGGGTGGCCGGCCAGAGCGACGTCGCAGGGCAGATAAGTGCGTGTGAAGCTGCCATAGCTATAATGTTCGCTACGGCAGCTATCACTAGATATCGCATGTGCAACGGGGGCAGGGACTATCACACTCGGCATCGCTAGCAATGTCACAGCGTGAAAAATACCCCTTAGGCTGTGTTCACATGTCCAGTAATCATCTGCTAGAACACATCTAGCAGCCCAACTTTTTTGTCCATTTTGAAAAAAAATCATGTGATGTATTACTTAGATTACTGGCTCTGACACAAGGGGAAACTTTTAGATCTCGTCATGTATCAGAGTCCAGAGATCGTTCACATCCACACGAGGCTAACAATAGAGATTGTACATTGACAGTGCGGTGTTAAGGTGGTGTCACACACAGCGACAATGACGTCGCTGCTACGTCACCATTTTCTGTGATGTTGCAGCGACGTCCCGTCGCTGTCGCTGTGTGTGACATCCAGCAACGAGCTGGCCCCTGCTGTGAGGTCGCCGCTCGTTGCTGAATGTCCAGCTTCATTTTTTGGTCGTCGCTCTCCCGCTGTGACGCACAGATCGCTGTGTGTGACAACGAGAGAGCGACGAAATGAAGCGAGCAGGGAGCAGGAGCCGGCATCTGGCAGCTGCGGTAAGCTGTAACCAAGGTAAACATCGGGTAACCAAGGTGGTTACCCGATATTTACCTTCGTTACCAGCCTCCGCCGCTCTCACGCTGCCAGCGCCGGCTCCTGCTCTCTGCACATGTAGCTGCAGTACACATCGTGTAATTAACTCGATGTGTACTGTAGCTAGGAGAGCAGGGAGCCAGCGCTCAGTTGTATTGTTGTGCATCAATGATAAGGGTCCTGCTGCTTAAACAAACATGGTAAATAAACAACAGATCAGACTGTGGCAAGACAGGCATCCCTTAATTTTCTGTGTTAACTTTTGAGCATACATAGCAATAACCTGCTGACATATTCCCTTTAAAGTTCCACTAAAATTTGACTTTGTGCAATTCACAGTAAAAACCCAATTTGCATTAAATAAATTAGATGTGAATTGAATCAGCTGGCATAGTGTTAAAAAAAAACCTGTACTCATCTGTGTTTGGACCTCCTTGTACCTGTCCTGATGCTGCCGGACATTCCAATTTGCTCTTCTACCTTCTTTGTTCTAACGGCTCATTCATACATTCATGATTTTTACATGTACGAGAAAGACCAATTATTTAAATAAAACTATGATCAGTGAGGTACAAGTGTGATCTGATTTGCTTGTACATAGAGAAATGTAAAAAAAAGTCTCCACCTTCTTCATTTCAAAAGTTCTCAAAAATCTAAATGTACTTCGATCAAAATTGATCATTAATACTATCAGCCCTGGAGGATACCTCCTGCAGCGGCGGCTCCTACATTAGCCACAAACCACAGGTGCTGTCACGAATACAAACTCTTATCCCTGTAAATATTCCCTTTGGGGTCACGGAACTGGGCCTAGCTGCTGTGACATCCCAACCCCCCTACACCAGCTTGGTGAGGAGTAACCCTTCGGACCCCGTGGCGTGTCACAAGTCTTTGGGGAAAACTCGGTGTAAGGCCGGAGTCACACTTGCGTAAGACTTGCACGAGTCCCGCATTGGCATCACCGAACACCACGACAAACTCTCCGGACAGGAGCGCTTCGGCTGTATGTATTTCTATGCAGCTAAGATGCTTCTGTCCAGAGAGTGTGTGACCCTGCCGGGTGAAGCTAAAGCGGTACTCGCAAGAGTCACTCGCAAGTGTGACCTTGTCTAAGGGAAACTGACATGCTGTGGATCTAAAAAACACACCTCAGGTTAGTTTGAGCAGTGTAAAAACGAAGCACATTGGGCAGGAGATTTCTATAAATCCCATTCACTTTGTTGGAACTGAAAGACGCTACGTTTTTGATGCACCAAAAATAAGCACCGTCAAAAAATCACCAAATACTGATGGTGGCAATGTCCACAGTAATAAGGATCTGCACACAGCTCACTTCTTCGTCTGAATGGGATACTTTAGTAAAGTTACTCTGCAGCAATTATGATAAATCTTAATGAGAGAAGGAGAAAATTATGCAAAATCCACATTCAAGAGTTCTTTAATTATAATAGCGAAAAAAAAGTCGATATGTAAGTGTCAAACACGCTGTGCTACTTCAGAAATGAGGAGGAACATTTATCATTAACTTCTCCATCTCTAGCACAGCTGAATGGCTAAGCCTAGGACTCCTGCAAAGCTGTTTGGTCTTCAATATGTGAGTTTAATTAGTGAGAACAGACATAAAGACTTCAAGAGTAAAATAAAGTATTCTGCAGTTAACTGTACTATAGTAGAGTCATGCCAAGTCTCAAAAAAGAAGACAGTGGGGGGTTAATACAAGCATTTTAGAAAAGGAGAGAAGAGATGTAAAGGGGTGCTAAATATTGCCTTCAAACAGACTTGCTACAAAACATAAGGAAACAAATTATTTCTTCGATGAACATTCTGTGCTATTTGAAAGACTATATAAAAAGACAATTCCTTTAAAAATGTGTAATTTCCCTTTTCTTGCAGTATAATGATTTGAACAAGAGGCCTTGAGAGTTGGGTTTCTTATATAGCTCAGTCTTAGATCAAAGATGACAGCGCTTGAGCTCCACTGTGTAAGCCCACTCATCTTACAAGAAGAAAACGTTGACCTCTTCCATCAACCTTCATAAATACAGCCGTATTCCCTGTGAAAACTCCTTAGACAGAGTGGTTGACTGAGTCTGCCTGGTAATTAGAGATGGGCTTATCGATCCATCAAGGAACTACTGAAATTCGCAGATCACTACTGAACACTCTCAAATTTGATTCACGAGGAAAGGCCGAAAAATAAAACACCAACGCCATTTCACATAGTGTTGAAGACTCAAAGACTGATCTAATGGAATCAGGAGCGGCCAGGTGGGCTTCCCCCCAATGTCCTACAGCTATCACATGACTTAGGGCGGCTTTGCACACTACGACATCGCAGGTGCGATGTCGGTGGGGTCAAATCGAAAGTGACGCGCATCTGGCGTCAATTGCGATGTCGTAGTGTGTAAATCCTAGATGATACGATGAACGAGCGCAAAAGCGTCGTTATCGTATCATCCCTGCAGCCTCCGACATTTCCATAATGCCGGTGCAGCGACAGGTGCGATGTTGTTCCTCGCTCCTGTGGCAGCACACATCGCTGTGTGTGAAGCCGCAGGAGCGAGGAACTTCACCTTACCTGCCGCCGGCTGCAATGAGAAGGACGGAGGTGGGCGGGATGTTTACATCCTGCTCATCTCCGCCCCTCCACTTCAATTGGCCGCCTGCCGTGTGACGTCGCTGTGACGCCGCACGACCCGCCCCCTTAGGAAGGAGGCGGGTCGCCGGCCAGAGGGATGTCGCACGGCAGGTATGTGCGTGTGAAACTGCCGTAGCGATAATAATCGCTACGGCAGCTTTAACTAGATAGTGCACGTGCAACGGGGGCGGGACTATCGCTGCAGCATCGGTAACACATTGTTACCGATGTCGCAGCGTGCAAAGCCCGCCTTAGTCTATTGCAGCCAATCAGGGGGCTATTACAATCTATACAATAGATGGGGGTGCATGCGCTACAGAAACAAAGAACATTAAACAATCTAGCCCCAATTTATACATGTCACTTATACAACCCCAATTCGAAAAGAGTTGAAATGATGTACAGAGATGAATTTAATACATTTCATTGAAATGTAATTCTACTCTAATATTACAAGAATCGGCATTCGCTAAAAATGCAGATTTGTTTTTAATTTACTTTCGCACAGATTAAGCAAAATAGTGGCTGCTGACGACCACTTCTCTGAACCGCAAAGAGCCAAAATGTAAAAAAATACTCATAATCATCTTCATCTTGTTATCACTGCTGTGAGCACTGAATCCACTGCCTCTCACACTAGTCCAGGACTTCCAGCTGTGTTATTATCTTGGATGGTTCTGCGCGAGTATGCGCAAAGTCCCTTCACACACATTGTGATATCATGATGTGACCTTACCTGCACTTGCTCAGAATCCACCTGGGTCTCATCAGTGATAGAAGCCCTTGCCTGGTAAGAAGAGGCCCAGGGATGCAGCCCTTTCAGCGGTGATAAGAAGATTGGGTAACAACTGGATGGGTGAGAGTGAACAGCACTGGGGCCAGAGAAGCAAGCAGTAAAGTGAGTATAAGGCTGGAGTCACACTTGCGAGAGACTCGCATCACCCGGCACGGCCACACACGCTCCTGACTGGAGCGGGTCAGCTGCATGTATTTCTTTGCAGCTGAGACGCTTCTGTCCGGTGAGCTGCAGGCCATGTCGGGTGATGTGATGCAAGACTTGCACGAGTCTCTAACAAGTGTGACTCTGGCCTAAGTATTTTTTCTTTTTTACATTTTATATTTTTTATGCTCTGTAAAATTTGAATTTCCCTATATTGACTCATCTTTATTCTTATGTAAAGAAAACAACAATGCAATATTTTGGAAATCTCTTATAGCCATATTTTCATTCTAACCAGAACATAGATAACGGATCAAAAGTTGAAAGTTTGACATTTTTTACATTACATTTGAAACAATTAACTCAGAAATAAATGGCAACAATACATGTAAAAAGTTGGGACAGGGTTTATGAAAGACTGGAAAAGTAAGTATTATCCACTTCACCCCCGGCCAATTTTCAGTTTTTCATTTTTTTTTTTTTTGCTCCCCTTTTTCCGAGAGCCGTAACTTTTTCATTTGTCCATCAATCTTGCCATGTGAGGGCTTGTTTATGGCGGTACAAGTTGCACTTTTAAATGAAACCATGAGTTTTATCATATAGTGTACTGGAAAATAGCCAAAAAATTCAAGTGTGGAAAAATTTTAAAAAAAGTGTGATTGCATGGTTGTTTTTGAGATATTTTATTCACAGTGTTGACTACATGGTAAAATTGATGTGTCGATGTAATACATCCGGTTGGTACAAGTTTGTAGACACTAAATATGTATAGGTTTACTTTTATCTAAGGGGTTAAAAAAAAATTGAGACATTTGTCCAAAAAAAGTGGCGCACTTTTTACATCATTTTCCGTGACTCATAGCGGTCTCATTTTTCGGCATCTATGGCTCAGTGACAGCTTATTTTTGCATCTCGATCTGATGTGTTTAATAGTACCACTTTTGCGCAGATGCTACCTCTTGATCGCCTGTTATTTCATTTTTCACAAAATTTGTGGCGACCAAAAAAACGTAATTTTGGCATTTGGAATTTTTTTGCTGCTACGCTGTTTACCAATCAGATTAATTAATTTTATATTTTGATAGATCAGTCATTTCTCAACGCGGCAATACCAAATGTGTTGTATATTTTTTATTTTTTTAACCCTTTAATTTTCAATGGGGCAAAAGGGGGGTGAGTTGTACTTTTAGGTATTTAGGTTTTTTCATTTTTTTTTTTATTTTTTAATGCTTTTTTTTATTTTACTAGTCCACCTAGGGGACTATAATGATCAGCAGTTTAATCGCTCATTCATTTCTGTTGATCACAGCTACACAGAGGCACACGTCAGCTGTTCAAATCAGCTGACATGTGCTGCCCGCAGCAGCCACAGGTGATTGCCCCTTGGGGGTTTAGGATGTACTGATACGGCTCACGGTCGTTAAGGGGTTAATGAATAAAACCATCAAAGTTAGCTTTTTAACTAAGTTACATGACTGTGTATAAAAAGATTATGTTAAACATGTAAGCGGGCTTTACATGCTGTGACATCGCTAGCAATTGCTAGCGATGTCGAGTGCGATAACACCCGCCCCCGTCGTACGGCCGATATGTGGTGATCGCTGCCGTAGCGAACATTATCGCTACGACAGTGTCACTCGCGCATACCTGGTCTGCGACGTCGCTCTGGCTGGCGAACCGCCTCCTTTCTGAGAGGGCGGGTCGTGCGGCGTCACAGCGACGTCACACGGCAGACGTCCAATAGAAGCAGAGGGGCGGAGATGAGCGGGACGTAAACATCCCGCCCACCTCCTTCCTTCCGCATTGCCGGTGGAGGCAGGTAAGGAGATGTTTGTCGCTCCTGCAGTGTCACACATAGCGATGTGTGCTGCCGCAGGAACGACGAACAATATCTCTAAAAAGCAGAAAACTATTTTTTGTTTCAGGACGACCTCTCCGCGGCAAACGATTTTGCCCTCTTTTGCGATCGTTTCAAATTGCTCTTAAGTTTTACACACTACGATATCGTTAATGATGCCAGATGTGCGTCAGAAACAACGTGACCCTGACGATAATTCATTAACCTCTTCACGACCTTGGACGGATCTATCCATCCAGGATCGTGTCCCGTTAAGCCCCGCCCCCTTCCGCGGGCAGGCGGCGTGGATCGGCACACATATCAGCTGTTTTCAACAGCTGACATGTGTGCCTGCTAGCCGCGGGTGGAATCGCTTCCACCCACGGCCATTAACCCTTTAAATCTTGCTGCCAAAGTTTACTTACCGCCGCCCCCACCGGACGTCCCGTGTGTTATCGCGTGACTATAGCTGGTTGCCATCGTAGCACAGGGTCATGTGATGACGCCTGCTGCTATGATGTTTCACTTTCATTTTCCCTCGCCCGAGAGCAGAGGGAAAACCAAAGTGACTGAGTCTGCTGTTTACAGCTGTATTGCTGTGATCAGCAGATAGCGATCAGCGATCGGATTGCTGATTGCTATAGTTCCCTAGGGGGACTAGTAAAATAAAAGAAAAAGTAAAAAAAAAGTTTTAAAAAAAAAAAAAAAAACCTAAAAGTTCAAATCACCCCCCTTTCCCCCCATTGAAAATTAAAGGGTTAAAAAATAAATAAATATACACATTTGGTATCGCCGCGTTCAGAAATGCCCAATCTATCAAAATATAAAATCAATTAATCTGATTGGTAAACGGCGTAGTGGCAAAAAAATCCAAACGCCAAAATTACGTTTTTTGGTCGCCGCAAGTTTTACGCAAAATGCAATAACAGGCGATCAAAACGTAGCATCTGCGCAAAAATGGTACCATTATAAACATCAGCTCGAGACGCAAAAAATAAGCCATCACTGCACCATAGATCCCAAAAAGTAAGAACGCTACGTGTTTCGGAAAATGGCGCAAAACGTGCGCCACGTTTATTGGACAAACTTGTGAATTTTTTTAACCCCTTAGATACAAGTAAACCTATACATGTTTGGTGTCTACAAACTCGCACCGACCTGAGGCATCACAAACATACATCAGTTTTATCATATAGTGAACACGGTGAATAAAACATCCCAAAAACTATTGTGCGATCACACTTTTTTTGCAGTTTTTCCACACTTGGAATTTTTTTGCTGTTTTCCAGTACAATATATGGTAAAACCTATGGTTTCATTAAAAAGTACAACTCGTCCCACAAAAAACAAGCCCTCATATGGCAAGATTGACGGAATAATAAAAAAATTACGGCTCTCGGAAGAAAAGGAGCAAAAAACAAAAACGGAAAGTGCCCGGGGGCTGAAGGGGTTAACGATATCGCAGCGTGTAAAGCCCGCTGTAGAGTCTCTCAAAAGCAAAGATGGTCAAAGATTCACCAATCTGAACAACTGTGTCTAAATTTTTAAGAAAAATTGCTCAGCGTAAAGTTGCAAAGACTTTGAATATCCTACATGCTAGAGCATATATTATCCTCAAAAGATTCTGGAGAATTTCATGTGCAGAAGAGTAAAGGCTGACAGTTAATATTGGATGCCCATGAGCTACAGGCCCTCAGGGAACACTTCATTAAAAATAGACATGAAGTGGTTATGCAAATAACTTCATGGTCTCAGGAATATTTCTAGATATCATTCTGTCAGGCCCCCTTCACACGCACGTGAAAAACACGTGCGTGTCTTACGTTCCATTTTTCTGGTCCGTATTCCGTATTTTATGTCCGTTTCTCTGGTACGTGTGACATCCGTGTGATGGCGTATGCTAGCCTTGTATGCATGTGGAATGTCCATGTGTGTGTGAGATACGTACGTGTAATGTCCGTGTGTTGTTTGTGTGAAATAATCCGTGTGTGATGTACAATGTCGTTGATACATACCCGCTGACAGTAGACAGACAGAGTCGCGCGATGAGAATGAACTCGGGTGAGCTTCACCCAACTTCATTGTCATACCGTGCCTCTGACTGTGTGGCGTTCTGACCGCTAATCCCCTGAGTGAATGAAGTGAGCAGCGCGATTAGTGCCGCTGTTACTCAGGCTACCTGCAGCCAGCTGGAGTCCTCCACCCGAGACCGCAACTCACCTGTGACTTCATCGGTGATCGCGCAGCTCACTTCAGTCATTTGGGCGACTTGCTGTCACAGTTGGAGGATCCAGCAGTGGGCGCGAGTAACCTGAGTGACGTCATCGCTGATCGCGCGATTCTCTTCAGTTGCTGTGTGGAGCTGACAGGAGCGGCGGTGTTCTACTGCAGCTCTTGTCAGCTTCATGTAGCTGAGCTGAGAGCGTCGCGGGACCTCTGTGGATTATACCAGACAAGGATGGGTTTTTTGGGCTTAATAAAGTGGTGACCGAGGGTATTTGTTATTGATTATTATTTCAAATAAAGGATTTTTTTGGGTATGTGTGTTCATTTACTTTAACTTACAGGTTAATCATGGAAGATGTCTCAGGGAGATGCCTGCCATGATTAATCTAGAACTTAGTGGCAGCAATGGGCTGCCATTAACTCCTTATTACCCTGTTTGCCACCACACCAGGGCAATTCGGGATGAGCTAGGTAAAGTCCTGGGACTGTCGCATCTAATGGATGTGGCAATTCTGGGCAGCTGCTGGCTGATAATGTTAGGCTGGGGGGCTCCTCATAACGTGGAGCTCCCCATCCTGAGAATACCAGCCTTCAGCCGGGTGGCTTTACCCTGGCTGGTTTCCAAATTGGGGGGGGACCGCACGCCGTTTTTTTTTAATTGTTATTTTTTTTATTACAGCTCTATATAGACACGCCCACCGGTGGCTGTGATTGGTTGCAGTGAGACAGCTGTCACTCAGCGTGGGGGCATGTCTAACTGCAACCAATCATAGGCGCCGGTGGGCAGGGAAAGCAGTGAATACGAGATTGAATAATGGGCGGCCGGCATTTTTAAAATAGTAAAAGCCGCCGGAGATTTTTTATCAGCTGTGCATCGCCGCGTCAGTGATCGGGGAACGGAGAGTATGAGAGAGGGGGAGAAACTGTCAGAGAGAGAATAGAGGCCGACTGAGGGAGATTCACTGACATACAAAGAACAAAAAGATTGACCGACATCGCTTCAAAAAAGCACAAAACGGACACGGACCATACGGAGCTGCATCCGTGTCACGTACGTGTGCTCATGGACCCATTGAGCTTAATGGGTGCATGTGTGCGTGTTCCGTGAGGAAAACGAACATGCATCCGTGTGTTATGGACAAATAAACGTATCACGCACACGGACACACGCACCGTATAGAAAAACGCACGTGTAACTCTATGCATTGAATAACATTGGAGTATGTGTGTCCGTGTCTCCGGTACGTGCAGGAATGGACCAAACATGTACCGGAGACACGTGCGTGTGAAGGGGGCCTCAGGCACAGTTTGCTGTGAAATCCATAAAGAGAAAGATTTATATGGCAAAGATATCATCTATCAACATAATCCAAAAATGTTGGGGCAAAGTTCATTTAAAATGGATTAAGGCAACATAGAAAACTGTTCTGTGATCAGATGAATCAAAATGTAAAATACTTTACAGAAACCACAGAAATCGTGTCTTGTGGACTCAAGAATGGAAGAACCATCCAGCCTTTCAGAGCACAGTTCAAAAATCCGCACCTCTGATGGTATGGGGTGCATTTGTGTCTATAAAATGGGCAGCTTACACATCTTTTATTCCTTCATCACCCGGCAATTTTCTGTTTTTCATATTTATTTTTGTCCCCCTTTCTTCCAAGAGACATAACTTTTTATATTTTTCCATCAACATAGCCACATGAAGGCTAGTTTTTTGTGGGACGAGTTGTACTTTTGAATGAAACCATACATTTTTTAGTGTACTAGAAAATGAGAAAAAAATTTCAAGTACAGTGAAATTGCCAAAAAAGTAATTCCACAATTTTTTTTTTTACCATGTTCATGATATGGTAAACCTGACCTGGTAGTATGATTTTGCAGGTCAATATGAGTACGTAGATACCAAACATGTAAATTTATTATTTTATTTAATTGGTGAAAAAAATGCAGAAATTTGTGTTTAAGAAAAAAAAACAAAACAAAAAACACTTTTTGGAGTCATTTTCCAAGACCCGTAGCTGTTTCATTTTTTGGGATCTGGGGTTGTGTGATGGCTTATTTTTTTATGACATAAGCTGATGTTTCTGCTGATACCATTTTTGGGTAGATGTGATATTTTGACCGCCTATTATAGTGTTTTATTGTAATGTTGATGTGGCCAAAAAAATGTACTTCTGGCGTTTACATTTTTTTCTGTTACGTTGCTTACAATTTGTATTAATTTATTGTATATTTTGATAGATTGGACGTTTGATGATACCACATATGTGTATTTTTTTTATTCTATTATTTTCAATGGGGCAAAAGGTGTGCAATTAGAACTTTTGGGGTTTTTTTATTTTTTTTCATATTTTTAAAGATTTTTTTCTCACTTTTTATTGTATTTACTAGTCCCCTTGGGGGACTTGAAGCTGCGATTGCTTGATCATTTGAGGTTTCTAGAGCAAGGCAACCCATCGGCGCCCATATACCGGGGTCATTAATGGAAGCAGGGAATGGCACGCTCCCTGCCAGAGCATGTTAAATCCTGCTGTCAGATTGACAGCAAGATTTTAGCTAGTTAACCACAGTGGGAACATCTCTCATTTATCTGCGACTGTTAAGCCTGCTTTACACGCTGCAATATATCTTACAATGTGTCGGCGGGGTCACGTCGTAAGTGACGCACATCCGGCATCGTAGGTTACATTGCAGTGTGTGACAGGTACGTGCGATTGAACGGTAAAACCTTCATTGCATACACATCGTACCTTTCTCTAGAATTGCACGTCAGGTTGTTCATTGTACCCGGGGTAGCACACATCGCAGTGTGTGACACCCCGGGAACGATGAACAGATCTTACCTACGTCCTGCGACTCCCGGCTCACAATGCGGAAGGAAGGAGGTGGGCGGGAAGTTTACGTCCCGGTCAGCTCCGCCCCTCCGCTTCTATTGGCCGGCTGCTGCGTGACGTCGATGTGACGCCGAACGTCCCTACCACTCCAGGAAGTGGACGTTCGCCGCCCACATTGAGGTCGTATGGAAGGTAAGTACGCGTGACGGGAGTTAATCATTTGTGCGGCACGTTCAACAAATTGAACGTGCTGCACATACGATGGGGGCATTGCAAATCGTATACGATATCGTATGCGAAATTGCAATGTGTAAAGCAGGCTTTAGAGGCAGATGACAGCTGATCAGATCAGTCGGCATGTGCAGGGATTGGGAAAGATGCGGGCTCAGCGCGTGATCCCGCATCAAAGGCAATAACATGACCTTGGACGTACCAGAACATCCAAGGTCGTGAAGGGGTTGAAGGCACTATCAATGCTGAGCATTATATATATGTTTTAGAACAACATGTGCTCCCATCTAGATAATGTATATTTCAATTCAGGCCTTCTATATATAAGCAAGACATTACTAAACCACATACTAAATCCATTACTGCAGCATGGCTTCATGAAAGAACAGTGCGAGAATACTCTACCCTCCTGAAGTTGAAACCTTTCACCAATAACAAGTATTTGGCATATTGTGAAACAAAAATTTGGCAAAGATTCAAAACTGTTGAGCATCTAGAATCCTATATCTGACATAAATAGGAAAACATTCCTTTCCCCAAACTACAGCAATTGGTCTTCTCCCCTTCCCAACTATTACAGACTGGTGTAAAAAGAAGAGGGGACACTACACAATGGTAGACATGGTCCAATCTTAATTTCTTGACATGTGTTGTAGTCATCAATTTCTAAATGAGTTTTTTGACATGTAAAATATAAAAATGACTAAAGCTGCTTTCACACTACGTTTATTTAACATGCGTCATGGATGTTTTTTTTAATGCAAAAACGGATCCAGTGCAAATGCGTTTTCATTTCAATGCATTTGCAATGGACTCGCGTCAACATGTGTTCACATGCGTTTGCGTGCATTATAGTGAGGATCCAGCGACTTGCAGTTTTTTAACTTTTTACAAAAACGCTACTTGTAGCGTTTTTGAGCTGCGTCCAAATACTGTTTTTCACTGGATCCTGACTATACTGCACGCAAACGCATGTAAACGCTGGCATGCTGATAGACAGGATCCTGCTTGCTCTACTGAGCATGCCCAGAAACCAGCCTGGCGTGATCAGTCTCTCTCTCCCTCTCCCTCTCTCCCCCTCCCTCTCTTTCCTCTCTCTCTCCCCTGCCTGAGAGCGGCGGACGCTCGTAACCAAGGTAAATATCAGGTAACCAAGCAAAGCGCTTCGCTTACACAATGTTTACCTTTGTTACGTGTGCAGGGAGCAGGCAGCCCGGCTCCTAGCAGCTACAGACGCTCGTAACAAAGGTAAATATCGGGTATCCAAGAAAAGCACTTCACTCAGTTACCCGATGTTTACCTTGGTTACCAGCGTCTGCAGCTGTCAGATGCCGGCTCCCAGTCTATCACGTTCAGTTCCCCTCACTCCCGATCACATGACTTCAATGCCCGCCCATAAACGTCAAGTGGCAGGATCCTGCAAAATAACACATTTATTTGCATGCATTTTTCTTTGTAAAAACAGGATCCACTTTTACAGCAAAAAAACGTTCATGACGCATGTTAAAAAAACGTAGTGTGAAAGCAGCCTAATGTTCAACTTCCGTTCTGTGTTCTGTTGTGAATAAAATATGTTTACAAGACATTTCATAATAATTTCTTTCTCATTTTCTTTACATTTTACACAGGGTTCCAACTTTTTGGGAATCTGGGTTGTACAAGAATCGTCCTGATAATGCAGCCAACGTATAGTTTATTGCAGACCACACACTTTGTATCAAAGATCTACAGTAAACGATCATGTCAGACAGTTATTTACTTGGTGTTAGATATGTATTATTTCTGCATTAAGCTTCTTTACTGTTGTCAATAATGCTTTTATATACACATTTTGTTAAAATTTACCTCGGTATCAAATATTTCTTAGTTCATAAAAACAAATCGAGCTCCTATTCTGACTGAGTAGACATGATTGATTTTCCGTAGAGCTAATGTCTGGATAACTGGGCTTTAATTTTCTGGCAGCAATTTGGTTGCTAAATGTTAAGCGTCACTTGCATTCTGCCTTTCATGTTGTTAAAGTGACTCTGTAAAGGCAAATTATTAATTTTTATACAGCGCGGCAGTATCGCCATTCTGTGCTGATTGCGTCAGACTCACCATAGTTATTCATGTCATGTTGATTCATTTGTAGCATACTAACAACATTGTAGGTCAGACCTGCGATTGCTTTACAACACTTTTCTATGTAGAAAATTGTCAGAAACGTTTGATTAAATGAGTCTTTTCAACTTTTTGACACGTTAATATATGTTAAAGGGAATCTGTCACCAGATTTGGTGACTATAAGCTGTGGCCACCACCACCGGGCTCTTATATACCGTATTCTAACATGCTATATATAAGAGCCCAGGCTGCTGTGTAGAATGAAAAAATGACCTTATAGTACTTACCTAAATGGTTGATTCAGTGCAGACTGGACAGATGGGTGTCTCCATTCTCCGGGTGCAGCGCCTCCTCTTTCGGCCATCTTTGTCCTCCTTGTTCTGAAGCCTGGGTGCATGACGAGTTCTACGTCATATACACTCGCCAGCATTGAGGTCCTGCGCAGGCGCACTACAATACTTTAATCTTCTCTGCTCAGGGCAGATCAAAGTGCGCCTGTGCAGGACGTCAATGTCAGCCTGTGTGAAAGACGTAGTAGTTATTTTCCAGAGAGCAACCTTAATATATAAGCAAATTGGCGGTGGATTGTTCTAACAGATTCACGTTTAGGGTTGTGCCAAATAACAAAAAAAAAACAGTTGGGTATTTCAATCTCAGAAAAATAAGGCATATCCATATCCATAGGATAGGCTATAAATGTATGCCAGATGTGACTCCTTCCTTTAGCACCTACACCCGCAGTATCAAGAATGTAGCCCTACCATGATCCTCTGTGAACAGTGAGTTCAGGACTTATACACAGCTCTGCATAGCCATTTCTATGGGAGTGTTCAAAACAATTGATCATGATAGTTCTTTATTTCTTGTTAGATGTAGAGATAAGAAACAGCTCAAACACAATAAAAATGTCCTAAAAAATGCTTTAACTGAGTGCCATCTATTCACATCTGCTAAGAACAGAGTAGACAATGGGTACAATCCTACATTTGCAATAAATGTTTCCACAAGAAAATGTGTATTTATCCTTTCCTCAAATATCATAGATGTTATATGGACAGCACCGCAGCCAATCAACTTGGCCAGAGCCGCGAAGCTCATTGTTTGGCTGCAATGCCGTCAATGTGACATTAGCACTGCAACCAATTACTAAGCTCAGCTGTTCTGCCTGTGTTGAGCTCATTGATGGGCTGCAGTGCTGTCGATGTGACATCAGTGCTGCAGCCAATAACTAAGCTCAGCGGCTCTACCTGTGTTGAGCTCATTGATGGGCTGCAGTGCTGCCGATGTGACATCAGTGCTGCAGCCAATAACTAAGCTCAGCGGCTCTACCTGTGTTGAGCTCGTTGATGGGCTGCAGTTCTGTCGATGTGACATCAGTGCTGCAGCCAATAACTAAGCTCAGCGGCTCTACCTGTGTTGAGCTCATTGATGGGCTGCAGTGCTGCCGATGTGACATCAGTGCTGCAGCCAATAACTAAGCTCAGCGGATCTACCTGTGTTGAGCTCGTTGATGGGCTGCAGTGCTGTCGATGTGACATCAGTGCTGCATCCAATAACTAGCTCAGCGGCTCTACCTGTGTTGAGCTCATTGATTGGCTGCAGTTCTGTAAACATAACGTCAGTGCTGCAGACAATAACCAACACTGGAAGCCACGGATACTTAGCGCTGGACCCATGGAGGGTGAGTAAGGTACAGCCTGTTTTTTGTTTTTTTTTAAAAAAAAACAAACAAACTGCATACAGATGTACAAAGGTTTTCCAGAATTTGAAAAAAACCTTTAAGGAACAATTTTATTTTATTTTTTTATGGAAACTGCTTACATAACAATTACTTAATGAGCCATTATTAGTGGAATCGCTCCCTTTAGTCACAGAAATGCTTAATATTATCCTCCAGGCCTCTTGGGAATTACAAGTTCTCCATCAGCACGTTAACATCTTGTGTCTGCATTACATTGAGAGAACAGTCTGTCATTTACCACTGACAGCCCCTGCAGGGCAATGGCAATGAATTTAACATTTTCCGCAGCCCTGCAGGTTATTATTCTGCTAAAGGTATGCATAAACAGAGCTATTGTAATAAAAGGGAAATACGATCAGTAGGTATATATTATATCAGGGAATTGCAATATATGCAAGGTATGCAGGTCCCTGATATCAGCTTTGAAGAGGCTGCACAGAGGAGGCTAGAGATAGGAATCGTGCACACTGCCCACCACCAGGATGAGAATATGCAGTTATCCATAATTTAAGCCTTAAGATGTAGAAACGCTTGTGTAAGATGGATTCAGATTTACACCTTATAACAGATAATGAATGATATCAAATAGCTATACCTCCATTCTAATTCTGCTGGTGATGTTGCAAGGAAAACCTTCTGTCCCAACCACATTTGGCTGCTCACAGTGATCAGTATTAGTAGTAGTAAAACAATGTGGGGTTTTTTTTTTGGGGGGGGCATAATGTTTTTTAATTATTACCTTTAAATTTTAGGCTACAATAGGTGAATCGCAACATTGCAATATTATTACACATAAGTTAAAGAGATGGCCACATCGATATTATGTTGAGAAACAAGGCTTCTGTCAAATACCTTGTGTTGCCATTAGTGCTTGTGCGCAATTGTGCTCTGCTCTTCTCCCATCACCTGACCCCTGGGCTCCATAACCTCTGATGTCCGGTGATGTCACGCCAACTTCCTGTTGACAAAACATCACGGCAGCCGGCCCCAGTCTTCGTGAGTGACTGAGCTGTGGGAGGTGTTCCAGTGCTCATCACAGCCCAGCAGCGCTCCTGCTTGTTGGCTCTGCAGTGAAGGAGGAGGGAGCAGGGAGATAATGTGCCGTGACGCTGGGCTGTGACGAACGGTGAAATGCTCCAATCCATTTGCAAATCTGGAAACAATTCATCTGGGTGGCACGGTGGCTCAGTGGTTAGCACTGCAGCCTTGCAGCGCTGGGGTCCTGGGTTCTAGTCCAAATCATGACTTCTGCAAGGAGTTTGTATGTTCTCCACGTGTTTCCGTGGGTTTCCTCCGGGTTCTCCGGTTTCCTCCCACACTCCAAAAAACATACTGATAGGGAACCTAGATTGTGAGCCCCAATGGGGACAGTGTTGCCAATGTATGTAAAGCGCTGTGGAATTAATAGCGCTATATAAATGGAGAAATTATTATTATTATTATTATTATCTTTATTGTTATGGGTACGGGCCCCAACTAATCAACCTTACTCATCTCATAGGTGCTCCATAGGGTGTATATCAGGTCATTGGCTAGGCCTTACAACAGGCAAACAATTCTCTTTGCTATCCAATTTTTGACTAAATTAGATGTGTGCTTAGGATCACTGTTTTGCTGGAATTTTCAGCCTCTGCCTACTTTGGTTTTACCATCTGGCAGCATTACATTCTCCAGTATATTCTTGTACATGGTAGCATTCATATTTCCATCAATTCTATGCAGTGGGCCAAGGGCAGATGCAAAAAAATCAGCCCCAAACGATGGCATTGTCACCACCATGTTTCACTGTAGGTGTTTGATACCTTACATCATTATGTTTTCCAAATGTGCAATATACAGTGCCTTGTTAAAGTATTCAGCCCCTTGAATTTTTCAACCTTTTCCCACATTTCAGGTTTCAAACATAAAGATAACATTTTTAAATTTTATGGTGAAGAATCAACAACAAGTGAGACACAATTGTGAAGTTAAAAAAAATGTATTGCTTATTTTAAACTTTTATAAAAAATAATAAACTTAAAATTGGGGCATGCAATATTGTTCGTCCCCTTTAAGTTAATACTTTGTAGCGCCACCTTTGGCTGTGATTACAGCTGCAAGTCTCTTGGGGTATGTGTCTATCAGTTTTGCACATCGAGAGACTGAAAATCTTGCCCATTCTTCCTGTGCAAACAGCTGGAGCTGAGCGAGGTTGGATGGAGAGCATTTGTGAACAGCAATTTTCAGCTCTTTCCACAGATTCTGGATTGGATTCAGGTCTGGACTTTGACTTGGCCATTCTTACACCTGGATATGTTTATTTGTGAACCATTCCATTGTAGATTTTGCTTTATGTTTTGGATCATTGTCTTGTTGAAAGACAAATCTCCATCACAGTCTCAGGTCTTTTGCAGACTCCAACAGGTTTTCTTCAAGAATGTTCCTGTATTTAGCTCCATCAAACCATGATGCTGCCACCACCATGTTTGACAGTGGGGATGGTGTGTTCAGGGGGATGAGCTGTATTGATTTTACGCCAAACATATCGTTTGGCATTATGCCCAAATAGTTCAATTTTGGTTTCATCTGACCAGAGCACCTTCTTCCATATGTTTGGTGTGTCTCTCAGGTGGCTTGTGGCAAACTTCAAATGACACTTTTTATGGATATCTTTAAGAATTTCTTCTTGCCATTCTTCCATAAAGGCCAGGTTTGTACAGTGTATGACTGATTGTTGTCCTAAGGACAGAATCTCCCACCTCAGCTGTAGATCTCTGCAGTTCATTCAGAGTGATCTGGGCCTCTTGGCTGCATCTCTGATCCATCTTCTCCTTGTTCGAGATTAAATTTTTACGGGACAGCCGGGTCTTGGTAGATTTGCAGTGGTATGATACTCCTTCCATTTCAATATGATCGCTTGCACAGTGCTTCTTGGGATGTTTAAAGTTGTGGAAATCTTTTTGTAACCAAATCCGACTTTAAACCTCTCCACAATAGTATCACTGACCTGCCTGTTGTGTTCCTTGGTCTTCATAATGCTCTCTGTGATTTAAACAACACATTGAGACTATCACAGAGCAGGTGCATTTATACGGAGAGTTGATTACACACAGGTGACTTATATTTATCATCATCAGTCATTTAGGACAACATTGGATCATTCAGAGATCCTCAATGAACTAAAAAATAAGCAATACATTTTGCTCAACTTCCCAATTGTGTCCCACTTGTTGTTGATTGTTCACCATAAAATTTAAAAATTTTTATCTTTATATTTGAAGCCTGAAATATGGGGAAAAGTTGAAAAAGTCAAGGGGGCCGAATACTTTTGCACAGCACTGTATATAGTGCTTGGCATTACTGCCAAACATATTGAACTTGCATTCATCCAAGTACAACACCTTAGACCAATCTGTCTCTTTCCATTGGCTGTGTTATTTGACAAACTCAAGTCAAACCTTCCGGTTCTTTGCAGAGAAGAAAGGCTTCTTTCCTGGGACTTGTGCATTCAAGTATACTGCTCTTAGCAGTCGCACCACAGTTTGGTGATTCACTTTGATCCCATATTCTTCATTCATTTCATGCAAAATCTGTACAGCACTGATTTGGACATCAAATACTGACTTTTTTTAATCGTGCGATCAACTTTAGATGAAATTTTCCATGGTTGTCCACTTCCAGGTTTGTCAGCTGTTCCATAACCTTTTTCTTTCTTTATTATATGTGACACGTGATCCTGAGAACTGATGAATTCCATAGCTGCCTCTTTTTGATCTTTGTCTGACTTCACTCTCAGCAAAATAAGCTGCCTGACATCTTGAGAAAAAATTTGCTTTGTCTTTGCCATGTTTTATTCAAAAAACACACAAACAAAAAATAAAATATAGGCAAAATTAGTGTAACATCTGCTCTTGATCACAGACTCAGGATGACTGTCATAGACAGACTAGGGCTAGCCACCAAGTCTGCAGGATCTCAAAAACCCTGGAAACCTTTAACCCATGTACAGGGATTTGGAATTACACAAGGTCCAGGAGATCGCTGCCTATGGAGGCTGCAATCCAGGAAAGAGTGGTCATCAGGCAGGGTCCAAACCAGGAGGTACAGAAAAGGACAAAATTGTCAGGCAGGAGCGTAGTCAGGAAATCAGGAAGAAGTCAAAACCAGAGATGGCAGCGAGGTACAAATATGGCAGGCAGGAGAGTAGTCAAAAAGCAGGCAGAGATCAAAACACAGGAATCAATAGTCAGAACAGAACAGGAACCAGAGGCTAGTAGGAATACAAATCTATCTCTGGCAGTGACCAGCAGACAAGAGGGGGAATTAGAAGGGTGTGGTATCTTCCTATTGGCTGTAGCTGGTGGTAATTTCAGCTGTAAGACACATGCCACCTACAGTCAGCCAGTAGTACTGCTGGTCCCAGGGAAACTCAGCTTAGTGGATGAGTGGAGACTGTGCCCACCAGAGCCACTGGCACCAACTCCTCTAGTATCATCAGCACAGTCCATGGCGGGAATACAGTGGCGCCTGGTGACCGAAGCAGAAGTCGCAGGAGCGGACTCCAGTGAGGATGTGACAATTAGACTACTCATGACAAAATATGCAAAACATTTGGTCCATCAAATGTAGAAAACGAACACATAAAGGGATAAAACAATGTCAAACACTATTTTCCTCCTTAGAGCAGACAACTATTTGCTTCCAGTTTACTAAAACCACCAGAAAAATGGCATCACAACAACCAGACAGAAGCAATCACACTTTAAAAAAAAAAAGCCAAAATATTTGGTCGCGAGCGATCATACCCGCCGCCGTCGTTTGTGTGTCACCGTCACGGGCAATTAGTTGCCCGTGGCGCACAAAGTCGTTAACCCCCTGTCACACGGACATACCTCCCGGACAACGTCGCTGTGGGCGGCGAACATCCTCTTCCTGAAGGGGGAGGGATATTCGGCGTCACAACGACGTCACACAGCAGCCGGCCGATAGAAGCAGAGGGGTGGAGATGAGCGGGACATAACATCCCGCCCACCTCCTTTCTTCCACATTGGCGGCGGGATGCAGGTAAGCTGTGTTCGTCATTCCCGGGGTGTCACACAGAGTGATGTGTGCTGCATCGGGAACGATGAACAACCGGAGCACAGAAGGAGGACCGACATTTTGAAAATGAACGACGTGTCAACGAGCAACGATAAGGCGAGTATTTTTGCTCGTTCACAGTCGTTCGTATTTGTCACACGCAACGATATGTCTAACGATGCCGGATGTGCGTCACGGAATTCGTCACCCCGATGAATATATCGTAGCATGTGCCCAATATATCGTAGCATGTGACGCCGCCCTAAGAGCAAGAATGAGGGCTCATTGTCACAGAATTACATACAGCAAAACTCATTTACCTGTGGCCAAATATTTCTGTGCTCCAGAACACAACATAAACCACATGAAAGTTGTCATATTAAAAGGCATCTTCAGATCACAAAATCATCGAAGGGTCTGGAAATACAAATTCATTACAATGTTTGAGTCTGTCCACACAGGACTAAATCTGTCAGGAGGATTTATGACCCATTACAAAATTTGAGGGGTCTGCTCCAGAGCCGGTGAGGGCACCATACCTCTGATCTTACATGGATATACATGGATATTGGGAAAATTATACTTTCACACCACTAATCAAAGCTAAGTAAAGATTCACTCTCTTAGCTCAGTGTTTGTTTATTTAAATGTCTTTTATTATCCCATCCTCTGCTCTGTTTGTGTATATATTTGTGTTTCTTCAGATACTTTGTTATACCATGCCTGATGAAGATACCTGAGGAGTCTTGAAAGCTTGCTTTATAACATCATTTTATTTTATTTTAGTTAGCCATTAAAAGGTATCAAAAGATTATATTTTTGTTTTTCTCACTGAGAGCAATCAATCAGACATTTCTATAGTGCTGTATTATAGCTTCGAACGATTAGTATATTATTTGGATCTAAAATACAGTAATATTCATAAGTCCTAAATTGAAGCAAAACTTGAAAAAAGCTGCTGAAATCTATTTAAATCATGTTTAAGTATTAATTTAAGTATTAATTTATTTAGCAAATGAACTTAACTACAGAAGACCAGAACGAACAAACTTTAATGGGATTTCCATTGAAACAAATGCTGCGGTAATTCTATTTATTACAGCATTTTTTTTCTGATGAAAATAGTGCAATGATGCGTGAAATTACAGCACTTTCCAGTGTGACCTTGAGAAAGCCTCTGTGAGGCTTGTTAGTATTTAACATCCAATCTGGGATAATCCATCTGATGGTCATGGACGGACACAGGAACTATCGGAAATAATTATTGAAAATCTCAGCTAGTCAGAGGCTTTTTGTATATTTAGTTATACAAATTGCAGGTAATGCAGCTAATAGTGAAAAACAACCACTTTAACAGTTAACTGAAAGTTGGTTTATATACAATCTTTGAGAAGTTTTTGTTTTTTCTTATAAAGGAACAAATCTTGTTGAACATGCAATAATTAGTTTTACACTACCATAATATAGATGTAACTTAAAGGGGTTGTCCACTACTCAGACAACCCTTCTCATTCCCCATGTTTGGTTCCATTAAAATAAAATGGCTTATACTCACCTCCCGTGTCAGTGCTGTTCCAACAGTATTGGCACTCGCATTCACAAGGCTCACATGAGCATGCACCCAATAACCATTAGCATATCTCTGCCCGCCTTCAGACAAATGATTAATCAACAAGACGTGAGAGCTGCAGCTGACTGCTCATGTCCTGTTGATTACTCATATTTCTGAAGGTGGGGAGAGAGCAGCCAGCTGTGATTGGGTGCAAGGCTCATGTGACGTTACAATCGCATATGAGCCACCAGAATGCGAGCACCGTCACAGCTGAAGCAGCATCGGAGGTGAGTATAAACTTTTTCATTTTAATGGGCCAAACATGGGGATTGAAAATGGGTTGTCCAAGTAGCCAGCTACCGCTTTAAAATCCTTGACGGTGATATTTGGAAAACTGTAATTTTTAAAATTTATTTATAAGAAAAATAAGAAAAAATGTAATTATTCTAAGGAAATTCTATGATTCATAAAGAGTAGTTTTACTTTGATATTTTTAATTGATTTTTAACTTTTGGGTAGCATCTACAATTGTGGAAATTATAAAGGAACTGAAATTGGAAGACCAATTGTTTCTAGATAAACTTATTGGACGAATGCAGTGCCGCATACTTGGTAGATTCATATATACTGGCAGCAGCGTAGCATGGCCTGAAATAAAGTATTAGCGTATGGCAGAACCATTTTAAAAAATTGACTTTGTTCCCCAAAGCAACTTATGGAATAAATATCAAGATTTATGAAATACTAGGTTGTTTCTCCACATAACAAAGGAATGCTCTTTTCTAGTAGTTTTGTCATACAGTACAGAGGTAGTCATACCATTGGTGTAACCTGTGCAGTTGTGCAGAGGCCCACGAGGTAAAGAGGCTACTTCTAGTTCTAAAGCAGCAAGGAGTTTTTGTCACAGACACATAAAAGAGTGCATTATGATGATGGTATTGGACAGCAAAGGGCTAATATACTGTTTTTGTAATGGGACTCTCGTTCATCCATGGTTAACCCTGTTATAGTACATAATCGAAAGGGTAGAAAGTTGCAGGGGCGGACATATCATTAATGCAGCCTGTGCAGCAACACAGGGGCCCAAGAGGTAATGGGGCCCATTTTAGTGCTCAAAGTACAAGCATCTTCTATAGTAGAAAAACTATTAGACTGCAAAAGGCCCAAATTGGTTCTTGCACAGGGGCCCTTTTCTGTCTGTGTCCATCACCCGAAAAATTGACTTGTAGGACAGATAGGTCAGTGATATCCAAGCAAAAGTCATCATCAGTCCTAAAATGACATCTTAAAGGGACTCCTTTCATATTGCCTTTAGTCTCAAAAGAAACACACATTTACATGGAAGCTAACACTCGGTGGGCCTCACACCACAGTTGGCTCTTGAGACAGAGTACAAGGATCCAGCAATGACTGGCTGAGGGCAGACGGGGCCCACCTGTGCCACTGCTAGTTTCAGCTGTGAGAAGGTCAGAAACGACATTTCAACTGTAAATGATAGCATTTTTAGGGACACATATTGTGCATTAATTTAGGGTGGCACTATGGCACTTTTCTTCATCTGGAACAGTTGAGAAGTGGACAAAATAATGGTGAAGGTACTCAAAAAGTTATCAGTTATAAATATCTGAGTTTCATTCTGCAGAAATAAGTCACAGCTGTAAGAATCGAAATCATAGCGATCTGTGTCGGTTGA
The DNA here is from genome assembly GCF_048569485.1 of Anomaloglossus baeobatrachus. Lineage (NCBI taxonomy): Eukaryota > Metazoa > Chordata > Amphibia > Anura > Aromobatidae > Anomaloglossus > Anomaloglossus baeobatrachus. Next base: position 544,884,648 of record NC_134355.1, on the reverse strand, counting down.
AGAATAAATGCAATTAGAGACATCACCAGTGAGTCTCTGGTGTCTAGTGATCACTATATTACCTGTATTCTTACACTATATGCCCTCTACAAAACCCCTGTGTATTATGTCACATGTGATAATAATATGTGGTCTGGTCATGGTGTAACGATATTTTTTTCATTTTACATGGTACAGTTCTATCTCTATCTAGTGGTAATATGTGGTCTGATCATGGTGTGGTGATATTTGTCATTTTTATATGGTATTATTCTATCACTATGTAGTGGTAATATGTGGCATGGGCATGGTATGGCAAAATTTGTCACTTGCGTGGGATAATATTGGTATTTTGGTCTTCATATAATGAATTATACTGTGTAGATATCACTAGTTCTCTCTTTTATCAATAAGAAGACTCTTTATTTCTATTAAGATTAAAGAGATCCTGAAAGCTTCTTCATGTTGTCCAAACCAGTGCCATGTCTTATTCATGAATATTGTTTATTAAAATTGACCATGGATATGCAACTACTTGAGATGGCATTTTCTTCTCCCAGGACTAATCGTCCCACTAATCATGTCATCACACTTCTGAGGCCATAAGTAACTTGACTTGTGAGAGCATCATCACCGCCAATTTTCAAACATATGTCTCCCTAGCTAAGCGCAGTAAGCTGGGCGTTCTTATCCCTGCATCACCAGTGCACTGCGCACATCCAGGAAGTCATAGGTGATGTAGGACTCTGCCGCAAGATTTTCAAAGCCAACAGTAATGGCTGTGTTGTGCATCACACTGCTTCCCGTGGCATGCTCAGTGCACCGATGCAGCTGGAGTGCATACATTTGACTTGCTGCACATTGTCAAGGATGCAGTGATTTCTGAAAAGCCAGCAGTGATATTGTTCCTGTGAATCATGTTACAGTTATATTACTAGATGATCAGTACAGGAGCCTCCTCAACCATTGATTTGCAATTCACTGGCCAAATTAAATAAATTATTTAAAGATATTTAATTAAAAAAAAAAAAAGAAAAGATTGGGATAAAGTTATGGGGTCAGTTTATGGGATATGGGGAAGCTGTCAGGCTTCCTTTAAGTACTTGGAAGTTTAATCCCTCCCTGTCTTGTGACATATTATTACAGAGTGGTAGAGATGCACTTAAATGGGTTCTCCGGTAAAAACAAGTTATAAAAGATTAAGTATTAAGTTAATGGGTGTCTGACTGCTGGCATCCTCACTGATTGCCGGAATGGGAAACTTTTATCCACATTAAAATAGAATTTCATGTTTAACTAGCTCTCCATTCTTTTGCTATACAGTTGACGAACATTTTGCTTGGCTTTTTCTGGCAATGCTATAGCAGATGAATGGAGAAATGGTCAGACATTCGACCTTTTATTTCATTTTAAAACATTCATAAAAAGTTCCTACCATATTTTTCGGACTTTAAGACGCACCGGACCATAAGACGCACCCTGGTTTTAGAGAAGGAAAATAGGAAAATAAAATTTTAAGCAAAAAATTTGGTCATGACACATTTTTATGGGGCGAGGATCTGCTACTGACACTATTATGGGGGTAATATCCCCAAATTCTCTACTAAGGTACCCCATCCTGGTAATGATCCTCCTGCCTTTATATATTTATGTCCCTCATCCTGGTATAGCCCCATCTTGCTATATACTGCTATCCTGGTATGTGCTCCCATCCTGCTATATACGCCATCATCCTGCTCATATACGCCATCATCCTGCTCATATACCCCCATCATCCTGCTCATATACCCCCATCATCCTGCTCATATACCCCCATCATCCTGCTCATATACCCCCATCATCCTGCTCATATACCCCCCATTATTCTGCTCAAATACCCCCATCATCCTGCTCATATACCCCCATTATCCTGCTCATATAACCCCATCATCTGCTCATCTACCCCCCATTATTCTGCTCAAATACCCCCATCATCCTGCTCATATACCCCCATCATCCTGCTCATATACCCCATTATCCTGCTCATATATCCCCATCATCCTGCTCATATACCCCCATCATCTGCTCATATACCCCATTATCCTGCTCATATATCCCCATCATCCTGCTCATATACCCCCATCCTGCGGCACACACACAAAAAAAATAAATAAATGTTTACACTCACCTTTCCTCGTTCCACGCAGTGTCGATCGTCCTCCTGTCTGTGTCGGCAGCGCTGTTTTTAGCCGGCCATGTTCCCTGCAGCACCGCAATGTCCTCCAGTCTGCCGGCGAGGCTGTGAGGACACATGTGCGCACAGCGATGATGTCATTGCTGTGAGCACTGTTAGTCTCCAGTCCACACAGCGCGGCCAGCAGACTGGAGGACATCGCGATGCTGCAGGGGAACAGTGAGTACATTGATTCACTGCACCCCGCGCTGATGATGATGTGCGGGGGGCAGTGAATACAGCCGAGCATGATAACTCCAGGCTGTAGTTGCCAGGGGTGATGACGGACGGCTGTTAATTATGCGCATGTCCCCGCCCATCATCCCGCCCACACGTCAGTGCCAGCTTCAGCACTGAGAGATGGGCAGGAGGATGGGCGTGCATATGTAATGAGCAGGCCCATGTGGTCACGGCAGGCGCTGCCATAGCCTGCTCATGCCACCGATGACCCGCTCCACCGCAGCAACCTCATTTACCGCAGCCATGCCCTACGTTCAGACCATTAGACGCACCCCCCCACTTTCCCCCAACATTTGGGGGGAAAAAAGTGCGTCTTATGGTCCGAAAAATACGGTAGATTTTGCAATCAGTGCGGGTTCCAACGGTTGGACTCTCATGATCAATAAATTGTGACAAGTAGAAACTACACAGATTATCTAACATCATACAGCAGCTAGGGAGTTAAGCCTGCAGCAGCAAACAGGAAGTATCTAGCAGTGACCCAGGTGATGCTGGGAAGTAGGGAGTGTGTAGCTGCCTCTGCATAAGGAAAGAAGCGTCTGTTTGTCTTTCTGCAAAGAAGAAGTGCTCAGAAAAGTGTAGTGCATGTATTTGAGAAGATTCTAGCCAGTCCAGGAAAAACACTGTCAGGAGTGAAGAACAGCTCAGGATAATTCAAAAGTAAACTGTTGTGCAGCAGAAGTATAGGACAGAAGTGACCACAGGATTCATCCATCCCCCTCACATCACTGCAAATATAAGGTATAGTGTTCTACTCTGTGTACATCCTCATTGTAAAGAGAAAGACTCTGTATAAGGACAGAAGATAATCTGTAAACAGACTGTAATATATGTTATTGTGAAAGCTCTGTGTGAAGATTATTAAAGTCTTCCATCTACTACTGCCTGGAACAGTGTTATATAGCTGTGTGTGCTTGCTGGAAACTGTACATCACCTCATGTATGGAAGATGCTCGTTAAGTGTGCTCTGATTTAATCCTCAAAATTTCCTAAGAACTCATGCTTACATTGCCCAGCCTCCCTATACAGAGTGGCTGACATACAACAATGTTATCACCCATCCTGTGGATAGGAGATAAATTGTGTTCATTGATGAACCCCTTTAATATCACCCACCATAATTGTACTTCACAGTTATGGTGTGGGCACAGTAGATGTGATGGAGCCACCTAGATTTTACAGTGATCATTCTTCTCTAAAGGCCACTTCACAACATAACGAGATCGCTAACAACATCGTTGCTATGTCACAGTTTCTGTGATGAAACAATGACTTCACCAGCGATCTTGTTATGTTTGACAAGTACCAACGATCAACCCCCTGCTGTGAGATGGTTGGTCATTGCTGAATGTCCTGGGCCATTTTTGGCTCATTGGAGTCCTGTTGGGCAGGATCGACCTGTATGTTTGACACCTACCAACGATCTCGTTAACGACCTAGATGAGAACTTAAAGTGTGACACGTAGGCGTGTAGTTACGTCACCTTTTCCGTGCCCCCTCTGCACCGATTGGTTGGTGCTAAGAATAGTAAGCAAACACTCGGGAACGAAGGAGGGATGAATCCGGGTGCAGATGCAGCTTCGATCTGAAAAGCAAGCAAGCAACCGGGAACAAAGTACGAATAAATCTGGGTGGAGTCACAGGTTCTATCCTCAAAGCAAGGCTCAAAAAGGGACAAAGGATGAAGCGATACAGCGTTGCCTTCTAGGCCGGCTTCCTAATCAGAACGCAGTATTGGCTACCAAACGGAGCAGAGGGGTGTGGAAAAGGTGACGCATATGCACGCCTACATGGCTTACAGCATCAAACACTACGTCCCTATTCAAGGTCAGAATCGTTACATAGCTGCTGTGTGACAGGGTCCCAATGACCAACAAGATCGTTTCACAGGTCGCTGCATCGTTACTAAAGTCGTTGGGAAAATGACTGTGTGACATCTCACCAATGATCTCACCAACGATTTAACAATGATCCGGAAACTGTGGCGTAGTAGCGATCACATTAACGATCTCATTATGTGTGACTGGACCTTAACTGAGACAACACTTAACAGATATTTGCATGTAGCTGTAGTGTGAACCCCAAGAGTAATTTCTACTTATGGGTCCAAGGTACCCCAATCTGACCATGCATACGCAGTTATTTTCTACTAAACTGGCCTCATTAAACCTTATTCTCATAATAATAAATAAATTGCAAAGATTGTACAAAAGTAAATCCTGCCACCTGATTACTAATTAAACAAGAGCTTTCCTAGCTGAAGGCCTACTACTTTCTAGATCAAAGAAATACACAATAGCCATATCAGTCTTGACTCACAAAAGGTTATTGTCTTCCCAAGGCATACTCTTCTGATGCAATTACTCTCTTTAAGGGGTGCTTCACACACAGCGAGCTCACTGCCGAGATCGCTGCTGAGTCACGCTTTTGGTGACGCAGCAGTGACCTCATTAGCGATCTCGCTGTGTGTGACAATGAGCAGCGATCTGGCCCCTGCTGCGAGATCGCTGCTCGTTACACACAGCCCTGGTTCGTTTTCTTCAAAGGCGCTCTCCCGCTGTGACACACAGATCGCTGTGTGTGACAGCGAGAGAGCGACAAATGAAGCGAGCAGGGAGCAGGAGCCGGCGTCTGACAGCTGAGGTAAGCTTGTAACCAAGATAAACATCGGGTAACCAAGGTGGTTACCCGATATTTACCTTAGTTACCAGCCTCTGCAGCTCTCACGCTGCCTGTGCTGCCGGCTCCGGCTCTCTGCACATGTAGCTGCTGTACACATCGGGTTAATTAACCCGATGTGTACAGCAGCTAGGAGAGCAAGGAGTCAGCGCTAAGCAGTGTGCGCGGCTCCCTGCTCTCTGCACATGTAGCTGCATTACACATCGGGTTAATTAACCCGATGTGTACTGTAGCTAGGAGAGTAAGGAGCCAGCGCTCAGTGTGCGCGGCTCCCTGCTCCCTGCACACACAGCTAAGCGGTGTGCGCTGGTAACTAATGTAAACATCGGGTAACCATACCCGATGTTTACCTTAGGTACCAGTCTCCGCAGCTTCCAGACGGCGGCTCCGTGCAAGCGCAGCGTCGCTTGCACGTCGCTGCTGGCTGGGGGCTGTTCACTGGTCGCTGGTGAGATCTGCCTGTTTGACAGCTCACCAGCGACCATGTAGTGATGCAGCAGCGATCCTGACCAGGTCAGATCGCTGGTCGGAACGCTGCTGCATCGCTAAGTGTGAAGGTACCCTAAAGAGTCCTTAATGCTGGTAGCTTATGAGGCTCATTAAGGCCCCTTTACACACTGAGATGTTCTAGCGATCCCACCAGCGATCCCAACCTGGCCGGGATCGCTACAAAGTCTCTGGCGAGCTGTCAAACAGGCAGACCTGGCCAACGACGCAACAGCTATCCGGACCTGCAGAACGACCTAGCTAGTCATTGGGGACGTTGTAAAGCAGTTTTTTGAAAGGGAAGTCGCTGTAAAGTCCCCTTTACACACTGAGACTTTCTAGTGATCATGCGGAACAGCGGGAAACAAAGGACCAAAGAATGGTCCTGAACGATTTGTAGCGATCAGCAACTTCACAGCAGGGGCCAGGTCGCTGATGTGTTTCACACACTGCAATGTCACTGGGGAGGTCGCTATAACGTCAGAAAACCGGTGACGTTACAGCGATGTCGTTTGCGATGTTGCCGTGTGTAAAGCCACCTTTAGACAGCCCAAACCCTACAGGGAACCTTCAGTTTTCTTTCTCTAAACAACCTTATTCCAGGTTTTACACATCAAACAAAAAACAGAGCACTACTTCTACATAACACAACAATAGTCACTTTCTGTGAGAAAATTCTTCCTTGTAGTAACTGCACTGCCACCTCTATGAGAGACTGTTTCCACACTTGTATTATGTTTTACATTTATAATGGAAAGATCAATGTATAGCTGAATCTGTCAGCCCACAGATACCACAGACAATCAATGGACTATCAATGGCATTTGTCAGGCTGCAGTAATTGCATCCAAGTACAGGTCATGGATTCATTGGAAAACCATGGGGGAACCATTAGCTCTCTGCGTTGTCTTTTTCTGTAAAAGATCACAAGCATCTTGGCACAGAGCTAGTGTTGCACAAGCGTCACAATGTAGTAAATTTATCCCATTACCTGATATGTGTCATGTACAAAAGGACATCAGCTTTCCATGTTCTGAGAGGCTTGAGCTCAGAATAAGGAGTTACATCACTAGATTGCTACATTGGGCAGCAAACATTAAAGGCAGGAAGAAGACCAGCCAATCTGATGTAGGAAATGAGGCTATAAGTTTTAAGCATATATTTTTCATATGTTTACATTACCCTTTGCTACACACATGAAAAAAATGGTCCAATTATTCTGACCAGACTATGGTCAGAGTCTGATCACAGTTTCATCAGTTTTTCTGAGAGAATAAAAGAGGTTCTCTAGAACCTCCATTTTGTCAGTCCGTGAAAATCAGACCGAATGCAGTCTAAGTTTTTTCACAGAGCCATAGACATGCATTGCAAATTTTTAATCCAACAGTCGGATGAAAATTGGACTTGTTTCTGATTTTTTCCCGGGGAACATTAAAGTTGGGATGGAAGAGGTCACTTTGTGGTCTTGCACAGATAGAGAAGAAAAGGTAGACAAGGTTAACAACATCAGAAAAAACATTATTCGAGAATTGTTGTCATGATGCCAAATTGAATGTACAGATCTTATTAGACAATCCACAATTTTCAAGGTCAGTGACATTTGTGAAACTTTAGCACTGGGATCACCAATGTGTTAAAATGGTGGCAATGCAGGGAAATCTAAGGTGAAAAAAGAATATTCCACATATTGAATATGCTAAACGCTGTAAATAAAACCAGCAAGCTATAAAGAAGTGCTAGTTGATAAGTACAGTTAAGAAAATAGAGGTCAAGTGAAAGTGGGGGACAGATAAGAAGATAAAGAAACCCAATTAGCAGATCAAAGAAGATCAAAGAGTAGTTGCATAAAGTACATTATTTTCTTTTGAATGTAGATAATTACTATGATAACTGAGAGGAGAGAAGTAGCAATGCAGCCCGTTAATATGTGACTCATCAGATTGTGTAGAGAAAAACAATACTTTACTTTGGTGGTATATACAGTGCCTTGCGAAAGTATTTAGCTCCCTTGAATTTTTCAACCTTTTCCCACATTTCAGGCTTCGAACATAAAGCTAACAATGTTAATGTTATGGTGAAGAATTAACAACAAGTGGGACACAATTGTGAAGTTGAATGTAATTTATTGCTTATTTTAAACTTTTTTTAAAAAAAAATAAATTAATTAATATTGGGGCGTGCAATATTATTCATCCCCTTTACATTCTGTGCAGCCAACTCACTCCAGAAGTTCATTGAGGATCTCTGAATGATCCAATGTTGTCCTAAATGACTGATGATGATAAATATAGCAAAAATAACAAAAAACAAGTTCCAGCTCACCACTCTTCTGTATAGGAATCCATTTGGGTCGGTGCACGGTATCCGTGGTTGGGGTCCACAGCTGAGATAATCATTGAAAGGGAAACAGGGAGGGAAACTTATCCAGCACCGGTGTCTTTTAAAAATTAGAAATTTATTAAATCACAATAAAAATTGTATTAATGGATCAAAATAATCTCTCCATATGCCTTACTACGCCTTACGTGTTTCAGAGAAAAACTCCTTAATAATAGGCAAATAGGAAGCCCAGGAAACAAAAAGAAGAAGGAAAGTTCCATTAGCATATGTGGTACTATACTGTGGGTCTATTATGACAGTAGTATGGAATTTAGGTGCATAACATAATTGCATGGTAGGGTATTTACAGGGAGAGCGAGGGTGAGTCGACGAGGAACAGGGGCGCCCAGCTAAGTTAGGGTGTCATACCCTCCGTTGGTAGGCAGAGGTCAGCCATAGTGACTCATTAGGGTCACCTGAGTTTGGATATTTATCTTTTGGAAATTGTGACCATATTTTGACCTCTGTCTATATTATATTATATTATATATCATAAGGCCATAGGACAACAATCAGTCCTACACTGCACAAATCTGGCCTTTATGGAAGAGTTGCAAGGAGAAAGCCATTTCTCAAAGATATCCATAAAAAGTGTCGTTTAAACTTTGCCACAAGCCACATGGGAGACACACCAAACATTTGGAAGAAGGTGCTCTGGTCAGATGAAACTAAAATCAAACTATTTGGGCACAATGTCAAACGATATGTTTGGCATAAAAGCAACACAGTTAATCCCCCTGAACACACCAACCCCACTGTCAAACATGGTGGTGGCAGCAAAATGGTTTGGGTCTGTTTTTCTTCAGTAGGGACAGGGAAGATGGTTAAAATTGATGGGAAGATGAATGGAGGAAAATACAGGTCCAATCTTGAAGAAAACCTGTTGGAGTCTGCAAAAGACCCGAGACTGGGATGGAGATTTGTCTTCCAAGAAGACAATGATCCCAAACATAAAGCAAAATTTACAATGGAATGGTTCAGAAATAAACATATCCACGTGTTAGAATGGCCAAGTCAAAGTCCAGACCTGAATCCATTTGACAATCTGTGGAAAGAGCTGAAAACTGCTGTTCACAAACGCTCTCCATCCAACCTCACTTAGCTCGAGCTGTTTCCAAAGGAAGAATGGGCAAGAATTTCAGTTTCTCGATGGGCAAAACTGATAGACACATACCCTGAGCGACTTGCAGCTGTAATCGCAGCAAAAGGTGGCACTATAAAGTATTAACTTAAAGGGGCCGAATAATATTGCACGCCCCACTTTTCAGTTATTTATTTTTTAAAAAAGTTTGAAACAAGCAATAAAAATCGTTCAACTTCACAATTGTGTCCCACTTGTTGATTTTTTCCCCATAACATTAAAATTTTTATCTTTATGTTTGAAGCCTTAAATGTGGGAAAAGGTTGAAAAAATCAAGGGGGCCGGATACTTTCGCAAGGCACTGTATGTGTAGTCAATCTGTGTTTTGTGTAAAATATAAGAAGATAAAGCAGAGACGTTGTCTTGTGTGAGGCTGCTCAATCTGTGATCTAGGAGCCAAATGATGGCCAGGCTCACCTGTAAAAGATGCTTTACATGCTGTGATATCGCTAACAATTTATCGTCGGGGTCACGGTGTTTGTGATGCTTATCCTGGCGCCGTTAGCGACATTGCAGCGTGTGACACGTAAGAGCGACCTTAAACGATCGCAAAAGTGGTTAAAATCGTTTGAAACGGAGAGGATGTTCCGAAACAAAAAATCGTTGTCTGCTTAGTAGCGATGTTGTTTGTCGTTCCTGCGGCAGCACACATCGCTATGTGTGACACCGAAGGAGCAACGAACATATCCTTACCTGCGTCCACCGACAATGCGGAAGGAGGTGGGCAGGATGTTACGTCCCGCTCATCTCCGCCCCTCCGCTTCTATTGGCCGGCCGCTTAGTGATGCCGCAGTGACATTGCTATGACGCTGAACGCACCTCCCACTTGAGGGAGGGATTGTTCGACGGTCATAGCGTGACGTCGCTGACCAGGTATGTGCGTGTGATGCTGCCGTAGCGATAATGTTCGCTACGGCAGCAATCACACAATATCGCACACTCGACGGGGGCAGGTGCTATCACGGGCAAGATCGCTAGCAATTGCTAGCGATGTCGCAGTGTGTAAAGTACCCCTAAGGGTTGCACAATTAATGGCACAACTCTGGTTAGAGTGAACTGCTGTCCTCTTCGTCATTCCCCAAACAGGGATTGAGAATCCAAAAATGAAGGCAAAAGTTCGATGATATAGAGGCGCCGTCTCTCCACTTGAATAAAAAACTATATGCATTGCTAAAACAACACGTTTCTAGAGTGGACCGCTCTCTTCATCAAGTACAACAAAAATACAAATTTCAATTTACCCCATATGTTGCATTTTTTTAAAGCCATAAAACAGGTGTGGACAATCAGGTTAATTAGTTAACCCCTTCCAATAAACGGTATATATATGTATGTGTATATATATATATATATATATATATATATATATATATATATATATATATATATATATATATATATATGTATATATATATATATATATATATGCATATATTTTTCTACTGTCCTGAATGTTAAGAGGAAAAATACAGTTTTTACACATATACATATTGTATTTGCTGTTATTCTGCAGCAACATTAAAAACAACCAAAATCTTAAGATCACAGTTAAGCCTATGTAGTCTTTATTTAAGATTGAAGCCACTCTATAGCCCTCTATATGTCATTGTACCTTCATAAGAAATAATTACATATCTGTATATCAAACTATATCTATATAGGGGATGAATTTAAGACCTATATATACTATATTTCCAGAATTACTATACACTTATGTTAAAAATTCTAAATCTCACAATTAACTTGCATTCATTTAATCCCACTGCATACAACATCAACAATTTAAAGATCCAATGTTGTCTATTTGGCTTGGTGCTATTAAATTCTTGAATTTTTTGTTGCATCTATATACTACTACTGCAGCTGCACTCAAAAATGTAGATAAAACGGGATCTCCTCCAAAAAAAACAATAATTCTTTAAAATTTCTGTCACTTTTTGATATGATTTCTTGAATGTGGTGATGAAACTATACTGAAATTTATTATCCCCACATTCCCCCTTTCTGTTTACTAAGATTGGCTTTGGAAAGACATTCCTTCTGTTTTCATGCTCTAGTTTTATTTAAAGCATCTTGGATCATTTTGTTTGGGATGCCCCTTCTCCAGAAATCTTCTTCCCAAAATCTTCGATTCTTTAACCCTTTCATGACCATGGACGGATCTTTCCGTCATGGTGCCCTGGGCCTTAACGACCAAGGCGTAATCGCGGCACCGGAGCCTCCGGTGACTGCGAAAAGTTAGCATAAACCGCAGATTCGGGGAGGAGGGGACCTGTACCTGACCTCAGGAGGGGTGGTGCCTCCTCCCCGGACCTACGGAGGCTGTGATTGGCTGACGAATGCCGCTCAACCAATCACTGCCACTGTAATGTTCCAGCCATTTAAAATGACTGAAACATTGAAATCCAACCCTGACCAGTGCAGCTGTAGCACTGGCCATTGGCTGGAGCTGGGTGACCTCACTGGATCACCCTCCCCCAGTTCCAGCAGCTCTGATTGGAGAGATCGGCCTTCTGACCAATCCCTCCAATCACCATTGACCTGTTGCCGGTGACCGACCCCGTCACCGTCATTTGTCGTCCCTGCAGCACACCAGTGAGTGTATACAGTGCAATGGCAGGGCGACAAGCTCCGGTCCCATGCTGTTATGTGACAGGAGCATGGGACCCGGAAGTTGCCGCGCTGCCATTGCACTGTATGAAACTGGCGAAAAGCCTCCCGATCCACCGCCGCCGCTGCCCTCCGCGATCTGCCACCTGTCTCTTTGATCTGCTTCCCGCACCCCCACCCCTCGTGATCTGCTGCCCGCACCCCCACACCTCCCGATCCACCGCTGACATCCGCGACCTGCCACCTGTCTCCCCAATCTGCTGCCCGCACCCCCACCCCTCGTGAACTGCTGCCCGCATCCGCACACCTCCCGATCCGCCGCTGCCCTCCGCAATCTGCCACCTGTCTCCTCGATCTGCTGCCCTCACCCCCACCCCTCCCGATCCGCCGCTGCCCTCCTCCGTCTGCCACAGTGTCACCGCTCTCCCCGATCTGCTGCCCGGCCCCTCCCCCTTGTGATCGGCTGCCCGCCCCCTCTCCTCCGTTATGTGCTGCACGCCCCCGCTCCTCCGTTATGTGCTGCGCGCCCCCTCTCCTCCGTTATGCGCTGCGCACCCCCTCTCCTCCGTTATGCGCTGTGCCCCCCCTCTCCTCCATTATGCGCTGCCCGCCGCTCCCCCTCGTGATTGGCTGGCGCCCCCTCCCCTCCGTGATGTGCTGCCCACTCCCCCCACCTCTCACCCCCGTGATCGGCTACCCGCCCCCTCCCCTGTTACCCCCGTGATGTGTGCTCCCTCCCCTGTCACCCCCATGATCTGTGCTCCCTCCCCTGTCACCCCCGTGATGTGTGCTCCCTCCCCTGTCACCCCCGTGATCTGTGCTCCCTCCCCTGTCACCCCCGTGATGTGTGCTCCCTCCCCTGTCACCCCTGTGATGTGTGCTCCCTTACCTGTCACCCCCGTGATGTGTGCTCCCTTACCTGTCACCCCCGTGATCTGTGCTCCCTCCCCTGTCACCTCCGTGATCTGTGTTCCCTCACCTGTCACCCCCGTATTCTGTTGTCCGCCCTCCCGCCACCTCTCACCCCCGTGATCTGTGCTCCCTCACCTCTCATCCCCGTGATCTGTGCTCCCTCACCTCTCACCCCCATGATCTGTGCTCTGCTCACCTGTCTCCCCCATGATCTGCGCTGCGCTCCCTCTCCCACTTCTCACCCTACCCGATCTGCTGCCTCCTTCATCTCCTGTGATCCTGCTGCCTAGATGCATCCTGTAAGGTAACTATCCCCAATCTCACCTCCCACTTCCCTTCCCTCCCATCTCCCCCATCCCCCCTTCACCCCATCCTCTGCCACTCCTGCATCCACTGCGCCCTCTCCCATCCGCCCCCACCCTATCCCAGCCGCTGCCGTCTCACATTTACAGATACTCCCTTTATTTGCCGCTGCCCCCCCATCTGCTGCCCCCCCCTGCCGCCCCCCCATCTGCCGCAGTTCTGATCCATCCTGTAAGTATTATTTGTGGCTCTTTTCTAACTATCCCCAATCGCATCTCCCACTCCCTCCCCCCCTCCTCCCCCATCTGCTTGCCGCAAAGTGCTGATCAGCTACGTGACTGGCTGATCCGGTACGTAATTGTTGCTTTAGTTTTTGCTTTTTTTGTGCACCCCAAATAAAAAAAAACAAAAAAAAAACTTGAACAATTAGGTACCTGATCAGCAATCGTCCTGCAGTCGTACTCGACTTTGGACAGTACTTCTTTTTTCCATCCCACCTAGCCCCCCCCCTTTTTTGCAGAAAATTCGTGTGTGCACCCTGTTTTTTTTTTCTATGCCATGGGGGGTCTAGTTTCCAAAATGGGGTCACATGTGGGGGAGCTCCACTGTTTCGGCACCTCATGGGGTCTCCAAACACAACATGGAATACGCTAATTATCCCAAACAATTTTGCGTTTGAAAAGTCAAATGACGCTTCTTGCATTCCGAGCCCTGCTGTGCGCCCAAACATTTGATTTCCACCACATATGAGGTATCTGTGTACTCAGGAGAAATTGCACCATACATTTTATGGTGAAATTTTTCCTGATACCCTTGTGAAAAAAAAAGCTACCTGGTTGAAGTAACAATTTTGTGGTAAAAAAATTTTTTTTTATTTTCATGGCTCAACTCTATTAACTTTTGTGAAGCCCCAAAAGGATCAAAGTGCTCAATAAACATCTAGATAAATTCCATGAGGGATCTAGTTTCCAAAATGGGGTCACATGTGGGGGAGCTCTACTGTTTCGGCACTTCAGGGACTCTGCAAACGCAACATGGTGCGGCTAACGATTCCAGCTAACTTTCTGTTCAAAAAGTCAAATGACGCTCCTTCCCTTCCGAGTCCTGCCGTGCGCCCAAACAGTGGTTTTTCGCCACATATGAGGTATCTGCGTGCTCAGAAGAAATTGGCCAACAAATTTTAGGGGTTCATTTAATCCTGCTACCCTTGTGAAATGCAATATTTTAGGCTAAATTAACATTTTTTTTGCAAAAAGTAAAATGTTAATTTTTTCCTTCCACATTGCTTTAGTTACTGTGAAGCACCAGAAGGGTTAATAACCTTCTTGAATGTGGTTTTGAGTAGCCTGAAGGGTGACGTTTTTTGAATAGTGTCACTTTTGGGTGTTTTGTGTCATGTAGACCTTTCAAAATCGCTTCAAATGTGATGTTGTCCCTAAAAAAAGTGGCTTTGTAAATTTTGTTGTAAAAATGAGAAATTGCTCATAAACTTTGAACCCCTATAACTGACATAACTATATGTCAGAATCACCGGGATCCGTTGAAGCGTTCCAGAGTTATAACCTCATAAAGTGACACTGGTCAAAATTGCAAAAAATGGCCTGGTCTTTAGGGTCAAAATAGGCTTGGGGCTGAAGGGGTTAAAGAAGTCAGATTCCTCAGTGCAATCTTTTGGGATGCGCCAAAATTGTCCAGATGGTATGTTTTTAACCCAAACAGGTAGATGTCCGCTCAAAAACTCAAGGTAATGGTTGATATCTACCTGATTGAAATGCATGCATGTTTTAATGTTACCTTTACTCACCACATCCAAGAATTCAATGGAGGAAGCAGAGAAGGTAGACACTAGAGTTGAGCGCGGTTCGCGGTTCAAGGTTCTCCAGTTCGCGGTTCGAGTGATTTTGGGGGCTGTTCTAGATAGAACTAGAACTCGAGCTTTTTGCTGAAGCTCGATAGTTCTAGATACGTTCGAGAACGGTTCTAGCAGCAAAAAGCAGGGCTTTTTACAGCTACAGTGTGCAGGAGCCATCGCTGGCAGCCTGCCAGAAGCTGGTAACCAAGATAAACATCGGGTATCCAAGCAAAGCGCTTTGGTTAGTAACCCGATGTTTATCCTAGTTACGTGCAGGAAGCCCACACTTCCCCGCTCAGCTCGCTCCGCCCCCTCCTGCACGCGGCATGTACACATACATACACACACACACACACGTCCCCAGCCATGCAGTCCACGACACTGACGTCCTCCTGGCACTCTGCACACATGGTCCCGCTCGGCTTACCTGCGGTGATGAAGTCCCGACCTCAGCGCTGTCACTGTCCTCCATGGCCGCCGCTTGTCACATCACCTTCTCTCGCTTCCGACCCGAGACTGACTAGCGGTGACGTCACGGGCCTCTTGCGATACTTGGCTGTGAAGGCGGCGGTCATTGAACTCAGTGACAGGTGCTGTCGGCAGTGCAGGAGATCAGCGCAGGTAATGTACCTCGCTGACAGCAGCACTTGTCATCCCCTGCAGTGACCTGGGCTGACCCATTGATGTTAGCTCAGGTCACTGCACTGCTCTCCCAGCCAATGGGGAACATCCTGCTCTTCATTGACTGGGACAGTGTGGATCGTCATGGCAACCCCTTGGATTACACCAGACCTGGATTTGTTTGTCTTTCTATTAAATTGGTTAAAGAGGGAATGTATTGGGGAGTATTTTTTCAAATAAAAATGTGTTTGTCGTCTATTTTTTTTTTATTACTGACTGGGTTGGTGATCTCGGGTATCTGATAGACGCCTGACCTCACCAACCCCAGGGCTTGATGCCAGGTGACATTACACATCTGGTATTAACCCCATATATTACCCCGTTTGCCACCGCACCAGGGCGCGGGATGAGCTGGGGCGAAGCACCAGGATTGGCGCATCTAATGGATGCGCCACTTCTGGGGCGGCTGCGGCCTGCTAATTTTAGGCTGGGGAGATAACCAATAACCATGGACCTCCCTAGTCTGAGAATATCAGACCCCAGCTGTCTGCTTTACCTTGGCTGGTGATCCAATTTTGGGGGGACCCCTACGTGTTTTTTTTTTTTTTAATTATTTATTTAATTTAAAATAACAGCGTGGGGTGCTCTCAGTTTTGGATTACCAGCCAAGGTGAAGCTGCCAGCTGTGGTCTGCAGGCTGCAGCCGTCTACTTTACCCTAGCTGGCTATCAAAAATAGGGGGAGCCCCACGTCATTTTTTTTTTTCATTTTTTTGGCTAAATACAAAGCTAAGCACCCCTTAGTGCCACATGAAAGGCACCAAAGGGTGCAAAATTACAAAATGCAGGAGAGTGGGACATTATGTGTTTTTCTGCCATTATAATGACAGAAAAGACTGATATGAAGTGTACAAGCACAAGAAAATCACCAGAGCGCTCTACGCTGTAAAAAGCAGTAGAAAATGGCACTGGAGTGAACATGTTACATAGTTACTTAGGTTGAAAAAAGACCTAGGTCCATCTAGTTCAACCTTCCTCCACCAGTTCTCATGTAGGATAAAGCTAAGGATCCTGGGTAAATTTATGCATTTACCCTCCTTCAGTTTTTTTGCAGTACACAAAAACACCGGAAGGCACACGGATGACAAACAGATGACATACGGACCGTCTACGGAACGGAAACGGATGCCACACAGATGCACCCGTGAAAAAAAATGGACTGTTTTTTTGCAGACCGCAAAAATGGATCGGTCGTGTTAATGTAGCCTTATTCTGATCTGCCGTTTATAAACAGCAGGCAGAAATAAGTGAATAACGCCCCCCAGCGTCAGAAAATCTCCGGGGTTTCAGGGCTAGCTGAGACCCTGGAGATCATGATTCAGGACGGTTTTTCCGGTCCCCGCTCACATGATCACAGGTATACACCGTACACCGATGATCACATTACAGTAAATGACAGCGCCGGTAAAAAATTATTTATCTCTCATCTGGCATGAACAAACATGATAAATCTCCTCCCCGGTCCCCTCCGGTCCCCCGGTGTCGCCAAAGTGCCCCCCCTGATGCCCTCCCAGAAATCCAAGATGGCCGTGCGCACAGCAGCGTGCTGGCCGCATTCACCCTACTCCTCTGATTTCTGTCGCATGTGCCATGACACATGCGACAGAAAACTCCTCCCCAGGCCCTGCCAGGTCACCGCCTATAACCCCACCGGTGTTCCCCGGTGTCCCACGGTACCTGTGCAGCGTTGATCCCCCCACGGCCCTCTCCTTCACAATAGACGCTGCTGCATGCACAGAGCGGCTGTCAGCTCAGCTTCCTGTGTTCAGACACAGTGAGTGGTGGTTATGCATCTGTAAGCTAAATGGGTGGCATGGTGGCTCAGTGGTTAGCACTGCAGTCTTGCAGCGCTGAGGTCCTGGGTTCAATTCTCACCAAGGACACCATCTGCAAGGAGTTTGTATGTTCTCCCCGTGTTTGCGTGGGTTTCCTCCGGGTACTCCGGTTTCCTTCCACACTCCAAAGACATACAGCGCTATGGAATTAATAACGCTATATAAATGAATAAATTATTATTATTACTGCAATGCCCTGCTCATGAGGTAAGGAACATAATTGATCAGGAGAGCTATATACTACATTTACAAATGGAGGGATTTGCTTTTATAGTTTCCCTGCTGAACGACTACCAAACATGAGAGTCCGTTATACGCCACAAGAAAACACATCTAAATAGCGAGCTCTGTTGTTTAGTATTCATTCAGCTGGATAACTGGACTTAAAGGGGTATTCCATCTCCAAGAACCTATCCTCAATATATAGTAGGTGGAATAGCAATAATATCAGCAAATACCAATATTTGGAAATGTAGAATAGTTCTCCTGATTAGGCATGCCCTTACCTCATGAGCAGGGCATTGCAGCTTTGGTAGCAACCATTACGACATGGACTCTGCTGCTGTGGACCCGGGGAGAGTGAGTGCAGATTCATTGCACCCACACTCCTCACATGAAGGGTCTGCACTCCTAGAAAATGGGGGATACGTTCCCTGAGTGTCTCCCCCCCATATTCTAGACGGTCCAGAGTCGTCGTGGGACCCCTTTATTTTTTTTCTTACAAGAAATTGGTGAAAGAGGAAATGTTTTGGGGACTGTTTTTTCAAATAAATTTCTTTTGTCGATTTTTTTTTTTTTTTTTTTTTTTTGTTAGTACTGACAGTTTATGATGTTGGGTATCTAATAAACGCCGTGACATCACAAACTGCTGGGCTTGATGTCAGGTGACCTTACAGCTAGTATCAACCCGATTTATTACCCCGTTTGCCACTGCACCAGGGCACGGGATGAGCTGGGGTGAAGCTCCAGGATTGGCGCATCTAGTGGATGCGCCACGTCTGGGGTGCCTGCGGCCTGCTATTTTTAGGCTGTGAAGGCCCAATAACTATGGACCTTCCCACCCTGAGAATACCAGACCACAGCTGTCCGCTTTACCTTGGCTGGTGATCCAATTTGGAGGGGACCCTACTTTTTTTGTGTAATTATTAATATTTATAAAATAATTATAAAAAAAGAGCCTGGGAGGACCTCCACATTGGATCCCTAACCACGGTAAAGCTGCCAGCTGTGGTTTTCAGGCTACAGCCGTCTGCTTTACCCTAGCTGGCTATCAAAAATGGGGGGACCCAACGTCATTTTTTTTTTTAACTATTTTTAAATAGAAAAAATTAATGGGCTTCCCTGTATTTTGATTGCCAACCAAGGTAACGGCAGGCAGATGGGTGTGGCAACCCATAGCTGTCTGCTTTATCTGCGCTGAGAATCAAAAATACCGCGGAGCGCTACGTCATTTTTTTTAAAGATTTATTTTTACAGCACTGTGATGTCCAGCAATCAAAATACAGGTAAGCCCATTTTGTTTTTAGTTATTTAAATAAATAATTAATAAAAATATATATGGGCTCCCGCTGCATTTTTTGTATTGCTAGCTAAGGGTAATCCAAGCAGCTACTGGCTGCTAACCCCCACTGCTTGGTGTTACCTTCACTGGCAATGTAAAATCCAGGGAAGCATTTTTTATTTTTTTTGCCAAAAAACTACAAAAAAAGGACGTGAGCTTCGCCATATTTTTGTATGCTAGCCAGGTATAGCAGGCAGGTGCTGGAAGAGTTGGATGAGGTAAACTCCTATTGGAACAATTGATGAGCTGGGGCACCTCATCCTCACTACAATCCTGAAGTGCAGTTTCTTCAAATTCATTTAAAGGCACTTGGAACGCTGAAATTGCTGCTTATAATTTAAGCCTCTATTAAAAACCTTTTTGCTTATGGATTGAAAAGAACTCTCCAGGTATCTGAAAAATCATATTGCAGTGATAGTTTCAATTGGCATTAAATATCATATGCCTTGAAGCATCACTTAATATACTATGCTAGATTTAATAATTGCTCTACTACCGGCCGGGGTACTGCAACCAGACACCTGGTATCTGTTTGCTGCACTATCAATTACTTATTCTTTATTTTTACTTTTATTTTATTTCTACCATATGTGGTTTATTCTTCTTTCTTTTTCCTTGTTCTATTGTGTGAATTGTTTTGAATAAATTTGTTTCTAAAACAAGGATAGCAATAAAAAGTATAAAATATTAATAAAAAAACCTCTTATCAGCGCTGGTTTATTGGGGATTTTTTATTTTAAAAATCTCAATTAAAATTCATTTCTGATTCCAGGCAAATTAAAGGGGATTTTTTGCCTACAAACCTAGCTGCAGATTTAATGGTTATTGGGGTCAAGCGCTAACAATTGTCTGTAGACTACTTGGTATATCCATCCAGGACTGTATGCAGAAGTTTTTTGCCCACCAAAAAAATGACGTGGGCTTCGCCATATTTTTGTATGCTAGCCAAGTACAGCAGGCAGCCACGGGCTGCCTCCAACCCCCAGTTGCCTATTTGTACCCGGCTGGGAACCAAAAATATAGGGAAGCCCGTTTTTTTTAATTATTTCACTTATTTCATGAAATAATTAAAAAACAAATGACGTGGGCTTCGCCCCATTTTTGTGTCCAGCCAGGTACAACTAGGCAGCTGGGGATTGGAATCCGCAGCACAGGTTAGCCCGAGGTTTCTGGGCACCTCTGCTGCGAATTGCAGTCCGCAGCCGCCCCAGAAAATGGCGCTCTCATAGAAGCGCCATCATCTGGCGCTGTATCCAACTCTTCCAACAGCCCTGGAGCCGGGTGGCTTGTTGGGTAATCGTGAGTTAATACTGGCTTTGTTTTACTAGCCAGTATTAAGCCAGAGATTCTTAATGTCAGGCACATTTGACCCGGCCATTAAGAATCTCCAATAAAGGGTTAAACAAAAACACCACACAGAGAAAAAATACTTTAATAGAAATAAATACACAGACACATTAGAGACTCCATCTTTATTACCCCCTGTCAGCCCTCCACGATCCATGGTCTTCTGTCTTTCTCGTTCAACAAATGCAGCTCTGCTCCATCACTGCTGCATGGGGAAGACGCTGCTGCTCCCCGTGCAGCCTTCACTCCGTGAGTGATCAGTGCTGCTGGCTGTCAGCGGCAACGCTGACAGACGCGTTACCATAGCAACGGTGCTCCCGGAGCCGCGGTTAGCGGTGACGTCACCACTAACTGCGTTGCTATGGCAACCGTGATCTCCGTTAATGACCGGCTGTATCAGCCGGTCCCTAACAGAACGGGGAGTCGACCGTGTGCTAGAGCATGTCGCTGGTACACGGCGATACACAAATGTGCACCGTGTACCGGAGAGATGCACTCGCAGGTCCTACATGACGCGTCATAGTCATGTGACCAGTCTGTAGCCAATGAGATAATAGCCACGTGACTGGTCACATGGCTATTTTGACGTCACGATAGGTCCTGCATCACTGCTGGCAGTGCTGGTCACCGGGAGGATTCAGCGATCATCGGATGGAATAGCGGCAGGAGACAGAGTGCAGGAGGGATCGCGGGGACCGGTAAGTGTTATGGCAATGTTTATTAACTGTTTGTGTACATTTATCATGCATTTTTATGTGTTTGTGATTGCCTCCCATTATATACTATAGGTTCGAGTTTGGTTCGTCAAACGTTCGACGAACCGAACTGGAACGGGACCTCCGTTCGACGAACCGAACTCGAGCCGAACCACGACCGGTTCGCTCATCTCTAGTAGACACAAATTTCAAACCCTATGCATTATTTAATTCTTTAAAAAAACTGATTGCCTCTTCCAATGTACCACTCCATATGAAACACAGATTGTCTATGAAATGTTTGTGAAATGGGGCTCGACCTCTCGGCAAGAAGGACTGGGCGATGTACCTCAAATGCACCCATAAAAAATATGCATAACTGGGAGCAAACCTCGTGCCCATCGCACAGCCCCTATACCGCCAATAGGTCATACCTTTTTTTGTGTAAAATATAGGCAGACAAAGCAAATATCTGAAGACAATGAGGCCATAGAATTTCAGCGTAATATTGTTTTTATGCTTATTTCAATTATGGATACAGTGCAATTTGGAATTACAGCAACAATGAGAAAAACAACAAAGTAAAACCACATGGTTCATATGTTTTTCATGCAACGGGATAAAAGGTTTTGAAGTGGGTTTTTTTTCAGTAGTAGAAAGAATAATAATTTGGATTCTAAAATGCTAAATACACTGGTACAATGGATTTATAGGAACCCCATGACTCTCCACTTTCTATATGTAATATCTGGGTGATAAATTAGTTAGTTTGACCAATTTATTTTATGATCTATCCATTTTCATGCTAGCCCCTATAACTCATAATTGAGTTTAATTTGAAACTCTTGAAATACGGAAGACCTTACACATTTGAACACTGCAATTTTATTCACAAGGGTCAGTCCCAACCCCCCCCCCTAAAAAAAACAAAACAAAAAACAAACAGCACCATTTCACAATTTCACACACTGCTGAAGACCCACAACACACATCCGTGTAATTTGTATGTGTGCGGTACGTATTTGCACGTACCGGAGACTCGTAGACACGGAGACCCATGTTAATCAATGGTAGATGGCACACACACGTAAAATCGCACGGAACGTGTGTCCGTGAGGTAAGTACGTGTGTGCGCTTTTCTACACGGACAACATGTCCGTTTTTGGCCAGCAGCACGCAGGCACGGACCCGCTTTAGTCTATGGGTCCGTGCCTGCACGTACCGCAAACGGAGTATGTCCCTGTTCAGCACGTTTCGTGCATGTGCGTTTTTACACTAGCGATCTTATTTTTTTTTTTTTTTAAATTCAGTATACTTACCTTTTTTTCTCCTGTTCTCAGTCATACTTACATTGGCGCTCGGTTTTTTTCTTCCCCCGGCTCATACCGCTCCCCGATCACCAGCGTGGCGAGGAACAGCTGTGCAGAGAATGCGCGGCAACAATTACTTTGACTATTCCGGCCGCTCATTAATCAATCTCGTATTCCCTGCTTTCCCCACCCACAGACGCCTGTGATTGGTTGCAGTCAGACACGCCCCCCACGCTGAGTGACAGCTGTCTCACTGCACCCAATCACAGCAGCCGGTGGGCGTGTCTATGCAGTAAAATAAAAAAAAATAATTAAAAAAAAACGGCGTGCGGTCCCCCCCCATTTTAATACCAGCCAGATAAAGCCATACGGCTGAAGGCTGGTATTCTCAGGATGGGAGCCCCACGTTATGGGGAGCCCCCCAGCCTAACAATATCAGACAGCAGCCGCCCAGAATTGCCACATACATTATATGCGACAGTTCTGGGACTGTACCCGGCTCTTCCCAATTTGCCCTGGTGCGTTGGCAAATCGGGGTAATAAGGAGTTATTGGCAGCCCATAGCTGACAATAAGTCCTATATTAATCATGTCAGGTGTCTCCCCGAGATACCTTCCATGATTGTTCTGTAAATTACTGTAAATAAACACACACACCCGAACAATCCTTTATTAGAAAAAAAAACACTAACAAATTGCCTGGTTCACCAATTTAATAAGCCCGAAAAAGCTCTCCATGTCCGGCGTAATCCACGGACCTCCAGCGTCGCATCCAGCTGTGCTGCATGAAGGTGACCAGAGCTGCAGAAGACACCACCACTCCTGTCAGCTCCACGCAGCTAATGAAGGCAATAGCGCGATAAGCTGAGCTGTCACTGAGGTTACTCGCGGCCAACGCTGAATACAGCTGATCGCGCTATTCCCTTCATTAGCTGCGTGGAGCTGACAGGAGCGGCAGTGTCTTCTGCAGCTCTGGTCACCTTCATGCAGCAGAGCTGGATGCGACGCTGGAGGTCCGTGGATTACGCCGGACATGGAGGGCTTTTTCGGGCTTATTAAATTGGTGAACCAGGCAATTTGTTGGTGTTTTTTTTTCTAATAAAGGATTGTTCGGGTGTGTGTGTTTATTTACAGTAATTTACGGCTCGGGCCCACTGGTCCAGGAAACCATTATCCAGCCCCATTTCCGTGAGATGGTTGGATTGTCATTGTAAATAAGCACTTGAACCTTGCCTCTCCCCCCATCTCATTGTAGATTGTAAGCTCTCACGAGCAGGGTTGTATTTTTTTCCCCTCTAAATATTGTATTTCTTTAACTGTTACTTGTTTGTATATGATCCTCCTGAATTGTAAAGCGCTACGGAATATGTTGGCGCTATAGAAATAAAGATTATTATTATTATTATTATTTACAGATTAATCATGGAAGGTATCTCGGGGAGATGCCTGAAATGATTAATCTAGGACTTATTGTCAGCTATGGGCTGCCAATAACTCCTTATTACCCCGATTTGCCAACGCACCAGGGCAAATCGGGAAGAGCCGGGAACAGTCCCAGAACTGTCGCATATAATGTATGCGGCAATTCTGGGCGGCTGCTGACTGATATTGTTAGGCTGGGGGGCTCCCCATAACGTGGGGCTCCCCATCTTGAGAATACCAGCCTTCAGCTGTATGGCTTTATCTGGCTGGTATTAAAATGGGGGGGACCGCACGCCATTTTTTTAAATTATTTATTTATTTATTTTACTGCACAGTATAGACACGCCCACCGGCTGCTGTGATTGGGCGCAGTGAGACAGCTGTGACTCAGCGTGGGGGGCGTGTCTGACTGCAACCAATCACAGGCGTCTGTGGGTGGGGAAAGCAGGGAATACGAGATTGATTAATGAGCGGCCGGCATATTCAAAGTAATTGTTGCCGCGTATTCTCTGCACAGATCGGGGAGCGGTAAGTATGAGAGAGGGCTGCTAACTTCAGTCACTCGGGGGATTAGCGGTCACTGGTGAATCCTTAACAGGTGACCGCTAATCGGTACGCGGCACACTGACAGAGCCGCGGCATTACAATGAAGTCGGGTGAAGTTCACCCGAGTTCATTCTCATCGCGCAACTCTGTCTGCTGTCAGCCGACATGTATCAACGACATTGTGCAACACACAAATGGACATTCCCCACGAACATTCCACGTACACATACACGGGCATTTTACACACAAACACAGACATTTTACACGTACACACGGCTCGCATACGCCATCACACGGATGCCATACGTACCGGAGAAACGCCCCAAAAAAACGGAACACGGACCCGAAAAACGGACCGTAAGACACATAAGTTTTTTTTGCAGAAGTGTGTTTTAGGCCGAAGACATGGTGTGGCTAATTACACAGGTGAACAAAGGAATGATCCAGCTTCAAGTTTCCATAAAAACACAGCTTTAATGAAAAACTTTTTTAAAATACAAAGAATATTTTTCTTGTAATAAAGATAAGCCAAATAAAGATAAAGACAAAAATCCTTGCACCCTATTCAGACTATATATTAAATGTCTCTATTGGTGTTAGTATTGTATCTACAAGGACCCTGTTTTCAGGACAATATCTGTCATCCAGTTTGTTAAAAATCCACTATAATACAGAAATAAACTTTTTATGGCAGGCAGACAGGGGCGAGAATAACTAGCAAAACCCGACCCACCTATTAGATATTCTGTAGCTGCTATCAATCAAATAACAGTGTATTTCACAATTTTTACTTGCCTATATTTCAGAAACTATACTTCCGATCTCACAACTAAAGATATGTTTAGAATCAGCATAATAGCTCCAGTATAGCAGAGGTTTTAGTTTATATAGGAAAATCCTGGTGGTTGGTCCTCTTTAAGTATATCTTAGATCAATCAATTCAGTCACACTGTGTGACTATAAAGCTAGAGAATATCCCTGTATATCACTTCAATCTTTATTTCACAAACTTTACTAGCCTTTACTTTAGAAAGCATACATCCAATCTCACAACTAAAGGTATGTTTAGAATCCTCATGATAGTGCCAGTATAGAGGTAAGTTCACACAGTGCGTTTTTCACGGCATTGTTGCGCATTTTTCGGGTGCGTCTTTGGCCTCAAAACTGCATGACTTTGCTTCCCCAGCAAAGTCTATGAGTTTTCATTTTTGCTGTCCGCACACAACTTTTTTTTTAAGCAGCATTTTTGAGCTTAAAAAAAAATGGACATGTCAATTCTTTCCTGCGCTTTTCTTCGTTTTACCCCCATGCAATGCATTGGAAAAACGCAGAAAAACGTAGAGATAAAAACCACCAAATCGCGGTAAAAACGCATGCGTTTTTTGCCACTTTTTGTGCTGCGGGTGCGTTTTTGTGCGTTTTTAGCGGCAAAAAACGCACAAAAACACAGCGTCAAAAAAACGCATATAGTGAATTAATATTTCGGTCTAGTTGAGCGCTAATAAATGGGCTGCCAGCTTTGTGGATGATTTGTTTTATTATTAATAGCAATAAAAAGGATAACTCCTGTTTTATACAACGCGTTTCAGCAAAGTCTCTGTTGCTTTCCTACCTGAGGAAAGCAACAGAGACTTTGCTGAAACGCGTTGTATAAAACAGGAGTTATCCTTTTTATTGCTATTAATAATAAAACAAATCATCCACAAAGCTGGCAGCCCATTCATTAGCGCTCAACTAGACCGAAATTTTAATTCACTATATCCACACTCCCATTAAGGGAATTCGGCCAGAGCTGCTTTGAGGAACAGGACCTGCCAGGCAAAATTTGAACCACTCAAACCTGAAGGACGGAGGATCACACAGAAGCTCCAGGATCTAAGGTGCCGGAGAATCCTAGGAGCCAGCAGCGATTCCTAACCCGGATCCATTCAGTGCATCAACGGCAACGCCAGCGGAGACAGCCCCCACTCCGGAGGGATTATCCATCCACCTACTACCGGGGTTGTGCGGGGGCGCACAACCTCATCAGGTGAGCAAATACAATTTTTAATAATAAATTCCAGCCCACGGGTGCTTCTCATATGCGCTACCCTTTTTCCAAAAAAACGCATATAGCCTAGCACTGGCTTTAGTTTATATAGGAAAATTCTGGTGGTTGGTTCTCTTTAATAGCAGCCTTTCTGTTGTCCTCTCTCTGTCTCTCTCTATCTCTTTATATACCACCAGGCAATATTGTTGTTTCAGTATTGCTTACTTGTAGTAACTATATTTGATCTAAATACAATTTGTAGGAGAAAAATTGGCAAGGCATGTGAATTTGAATTTCAAAAGATCTGTTCATCTCTACTCATGACGGGGCGGACACAGCATTGGTGCAGCCGTGCAGGACCTAAAGAGGTAAGGAGGCTCATTTCTACCTCCAAATCAGGCGAAATAGTGCATTCCGATGAGTTATTGGACTTAAAAAAGCACCATACTATTTTACTCAAGGGCCTTTTTCTGTCTTTGTCAGCCATTGACTCATGATATATGATATAGATGCTATGTAGGGATGCACCATGAGACAGAGGAGGGGAATTCAGTTTATACCACTAATTTATCACATCTGCTGAGGTTTTTAATTTTTAATGGTTTAAGACCGCTGTGAGTTCTTTAGTCTCTAATTGGTAGGGAAACGTTAGCCTCTAGTAGGACATCAGCTGCTGTAGAAAGTTACTTATCACCAGACAAGACTATTAAAGCAGGAGTTAAAATAGAAATCAGCCCTATTGCCATGGACATGCCATCCCTGATGATTATATCTCATTAATTAACTAAACACAGCCGTTCAGCAGGAGAAGATAATACAGAACCTTTGGCTAGGGAAATCCTCTGGGTATATCTTCTTTGGTATAACAGCACGTTAACCTAACATTTGCCTTTCCAAAGTCAATGGGTTTAAACTGTCAAGTGAATTAATACCGCAGCACACACTCTGATCCCATTTGGGCTTAAGCTATTGTTTTTAAGGCAGCTGAAAGAGCTTTGAATTAAATCCTAGGACCTCCCTGGAGTTGAGGGATCAATGATTGTGTTGTTATCTATATGGAGTTCACTAATCAATGCAAAACCTAATGAGGAGTTGAAAGAAAACCTGCACTGGTAAGGCTACCTAAAGCGTCATTCACATGTGTGCATTCGATAAGTATTTTCAATCCAATTTTTAATATAAAATCAGCAATAATATTAATAGATAAAATAATTCAATTATTATTATTATTATATTTAGGATACACTCCAGGATTTGCCCGAAAAAAATGGTTGGAAATCCTGATAAAATACACAATTGTAAAAAAGGTGTTTTTTTGTTTGGGCAAAGCCGCTCCAAATTTAACTGTAAAAGTACAGCAAATGTGTTACAAGCTGTGTATTTTGTGAAATTAAGGCAGCTTTAACCATATGCATTGCAAACGCAAAGGCAACAGTGAATTCTGCTAAAAGAATCATCATGTTCACAAAATCTGCATCACAAGTCAAACTTAGAGCAAAAATATCCTTAAGGCCTCTTTCGCACGTCCGTGTCTCCGTTACGTGTTTGGTCCATTTCCTCACATACCGGAGACACGGGCACACGTAGACACATTAAAATCAATGGGTCTGCGCTCACGTGCGTATTCTGCCATGGACCGTGTGTACGTGTGGAGCATATGTGTGCCCGTGTGCTTCACATGTCCGTTTTTCTCCGGCATCACGGGTGTCACACGGAACGCAAACGGACCACACGGATGTGTTCTGTGTGACACGCACCAGTGAATACACATGTGTCTGCGAGAAAAAAAAACAAAACTTTACTCACATTTTCCAGTCCTGCTGTCTCTGCCGCTGCTGTCAATTGCTTCCAACCATCGCTCATTATGCTCATTGAATATTCACTTCACTGAGGCTGGAAGCTGCAGCAGCGGGGAGTCAGCAGGACCGGAGACCGAAGATCAGCACCACGGATAGTGAAGCCAGGGACAGGTGAGTACAAAGTTCCCGTTCTCCGTGTGTTATCACGGATAACACATGGAGAACACACATGTGCCATAAACACGGCTCACGGAGGCCAATATGTACGTTTGACACGTCCGTGAAAAACGTGCCTGATTTTCACGGACGTGTGAAAGAGGCCTTAAATGTAGATGAGATTTGGTTCTTCATTATTTTTTCTGCATTACATTGTCAATTTGTTGTGGAAAATCAGCTCAGCTAATCAGTACCAAAAATTGTACATCTGTGATTTGGATCCAATTCCACTTTGACTTACAAATACTGATACACAATACTGACCAAAATGCTGACATATGAAAGGACTTAGCCCATACTTCAATGTATAGTAAATAGTATATTTTTTTCCCTGTATTTTTTCTATCAGTAATTTGGCACCAGTTGGAAGCGGGTATATGGAGTCGGCTCACGGGGTGAACCCACCCCATACTCGGCAGGTGATAGCTGTGTGTTACAGCCATGACCTGCCTCTAAAAATTGCACAGGCCTGCAAAGGGAAACTTGTTTGTATAGAGTAGGGATAAGCGAACCTCTCACGGTTCAATTCAGTTAGTGTTTGCTGACTTTACCTGTGTTCACCAAATGGTTTGATGAATGACTCGACAAAAATATCTGAACCCCATTGAATTCAATGGGAGGCAAAAGCAAAGGCATATACAAAACCTTTAGAGGAGGAGGTAAAAGCTGCCAAAACAGCTCAAACCATTTTACAGTGGAGTGACACTGTTGTGGCACAGCCATTAGCTTCCTAGACTATTAACATCAGAAATATTGAGGTGGATGAGTGACAGGTATAAGCCTGGTGGGCTGGGAGCCCTCATACCTCATGCAACAGCTCAATCTGCTATTTTGCTCAGCCACACTCAGGTGGCTGAAATATTAGCTTCATAGACTGTTATTGCTAGACACATTTAAGGTTAGTAAGAGAGGTACATGAGTGAAATGTATTTGCATGCTTGCCAGTTTGGGAGCCCTACTGTTACAGGCAACACACAACAAGGACACCCATTAAGGTGCCCCCCTCCCCATTTTCTGAAAATTAGGGGCAGACATCAGCACAGTTTCATCAATTTCCCCAGAGTACTCATAGTGTCTCTGCACAGCAGTCAAGTAAGGGCTATGCACCAGACAGGGTGTGGCCCACAATTTAAAGCTTTGAAATGAAGTGGTGGATAAGTAACAGGAGTTGGCCTGTTGCTCTGAGACCCCTGCCACTACAAAGAAGACACAAATTTGATACCTAACTTGGAGTCTCCCAATTTCAAAAAATTGGGGGCAGACACCAGGACAGTGGCATCAATGGCCTCACAGTACCCATACTGTTTTGGCACTGCAGTGAGGCATGGGCCATTCACCAGGTAGGGTCTGATCCAGAATTTACAGCTTTCAAATGAAGAGGTGGATGAGAGACAGGAGTAGTCCTGTTACTTTGAGACCCTTGCCACTACAGAGAAAACACAATTTTAGATCCAACTTGAAGTTTCCACATTTCCAAAAATTAGGGGCAGACAACAGAATAGTTTAATCAATTGCCCTAGAGTACCCATGGGGCATTTGCACAGCAGTCAGGCATGAGCCAAGCACCACAAAGGGTCTGGCCCAGAATTTACAGCTTTCAAATTTAGTTAAAATAAAGAGGTTGGTGGGTAAGTGACTGGTTAAGGCTTGCTCTGCTGGGAGCTCTCGTCCTTCATGTAAAGGCAGACTCACAATTGCATATGACTCATACGAGAAAATTTTGCATTGCACTCGATCCCATTTAAGACAATGCTACAGTTCAGATCTGTGAGTTTTTCTTCAGCCCTAAATGGGCTGAGGAAAATATCACAGCATGCTGTGATTATCTGCAAGAGCCGTGTCACTTGAACCCATACAAGTCTATGGGTGCGAGGAAAAACATCGGCCTGCACTCGGATGTCATTCAAGTGCAGTACGATATGCGCACAGGCTGACAATGAAGGAGATGAAGGGATTAATCTCTCCCACTCCTATGCAGCTGTGATGCAATCTCAGGATCAGATCACAATCGCATGACACTCGGCTCACACTCGCAGCAAATCCTGAGCCGAGGGTCATTAGCATATCGCATCCAATGCTCTCACATCAGAAGCGATACGCAAGTGTGACTCTTCCCTAAGGCTATGTGCGCACGTTGCATAGTGTCCATGCTGAAAAATCTGCAGCGATCGCTGCAAATCGCTGCAAAAACACTGCGTAATGGATGCAGTGTGTCTGCAGAATAGATGCCGATTTCATGCGCTCTGGATGCTGCCTCTCTCATAGACAGAGTGGCAACTGCATCCAAAGCGCACAAAGTAAGTGACATGTTTCTTTTTTGAGCGCAGCGATTTGGATCAAAATTTCAGCACGCAAATCACTGCGCTCTCAAATGCAACGTGCGGATGGATTATGCACAATCTTCATAGATTGTGCTGGGGATGCAGGACGCATGTGTTTATGTTGCAGTGCAATATGCAGTGTAAACACATGAAATTACGCAACGTGCGCACATAGCCTAACAGCAAAAGCTGCTTTTCTGCTCAGCTACACTCAGGTGACTGCATTATTAGCTTCATAGATAGCTATTGCTAGACACATTTAAACTTAGTAAGAAAGGTGATGAGTGAAAGGTAGCTGCATGCCTACCAATCTAGGAGCACTGTAAACAAAAAAATTCAAGAATGTCAAAATTACAATTTTTGAGCTCTGCAATACCACAAAATGCTGTAACAAGCGATCAATTGTTTTTGCCATTTGGGTTTTGCCCTGCAAAGCTGAGTTTTTGACCAAAGTTCTGCAACAAAAAGGCTGCAGTTTGAACTGCATAGTGCGGACAAGAAACCCAAATTCCCATAGACTTTGCTTGAAAAGCAGAACAAAACCATTTTGGCATTAAACACTGCAGTTGAAAAAGCAGCAAAAAAGCAGGTAAAAAGCAGGTAAAAAGCAACGTGCGGACATAGCCTAAGTCTGACATCAGTGGTGTGCAAGGTTTTTTAGGGCATTTTAAGGGATGACATGCAATGATATATTAGAGAGAATAATATAATAACTCATAACCAGCATGGATTCATGAAAAATAAGTCTTGTCTAACAAACATGTTGGGTTTCTATGATTAGGTACGTGCAAATCTGGATATTGGTAAAGCAGCTGATGTGATTTATTTGGATTTCGCAAAGGCATTTGATACTGTACTACATAACAGTCTTGTAATGAGGAGCCAGAAGCAAGGACTAGGGGTAACTATAAGCAGATGGGTAAGAAATTGGCTAAAAGATAGGAACAAAGAGTAGTCATAAATGGTACATCCTCTAATTGGGCTATACTAAGCAGTGGGGTAACGCAGAGATCTGTGTTAGGACCAATTCTTTTTAATCTCTTTGTTAATAACCTTGTGGATGGGATTGGTAATAAAGTGTCAGTCTTTCAAGAACACAGAAGAACAATGGCACACTTCACTCATGAAAGTTTTCTTCTTTTATTGATCCAGGTATGTAAAAACAGCAGCCACAATGTTTTCATGGAAACAGGAGGAGAGAGTGCAGACAGGAGCATTGAGCCGGACAGCGGCCATTTCACGTCGATCTGCACTTCTATGAGTCCAGTGCTCCTGTCTGCACCCTCTCCCCTTGTTTCCATGAACACACTGTAGCTGCTGTTTTTACAGACCTTTATCAATAAAACTTTCACGATTGAAGTGTGCCACTATTCTATTGTGTTCCAGGATTACTGCTTAACCCATTCCTAGGTTTAACAAGCAGAGCACCTCCAGTCTCAACCAGAAAGTCCTGTGGAGCAGTTGGGATTGCAGTGAGTGAGACACACGGCAGCAGGGTGGTGCTGCATGTGTTGTGCTACTTTCTTCTTAGAAAGTGTCAGTCTTTGCTGACAACACCAAACTATGTAGGATATTAAAAATGGACCTTGATATTACAATATTATAAAATGATCTAGATAAGACATCGGAATGGGCAGACACTTGTCAAATTAGAGTTAATGTTGACAAATATAAAGTAATGCACCTAGGATGGAGTAATTTTATTGCTGCATATACATTAAATTAAAGTAAACTCGGGACTACAGAACAGGAGAAGGACTTGGGTATTCTGGTTACAAGTAAGCTGCACAGCAGTACTCAATGTCAAGCAGCAGCTGCAAAAGCAAACAAGATTTTAGGGTGTATAAAAAGAGAGATTAGATCCTGTGATCCCAACGTATTGTTACCCCCTCTATAAATCACTTGTAAGGCCACATCTGGAATATGGGATCCAGTTTTGGAATCCACATTTTAAAAAGGACATTCAGAAGTTAGAGTCAGTTCTAAAGTGGGCAACTAGATTATTGCAAGGAATGGAGGCCGCCCGTATGATGACAGGTTGAAAAGGTTGGATTTGTTTAGCTTAGAAAAAAGATGTCTCAGAAAAGATCTTATTTCTATGTATAAATACATGTGTGATCAATACAAAGGACTGGCACATGACTTATTCCTTCCAAAAACAATACTAAGGATGAGGGGGCATACACTGGAAGTGAAATAAAGGCGATTCTGGCAGGTAAATAGGAAAGGGTTCTTTACAGTTAGAGCAGTCAGACTGTGGAATGCCCTACCACAAGAGGTAGTAATGGCAGATATTATAACAGCTTCTACAAAAGGGCTGGATAATTTCCTCAGTACACACAACATTGTCGGTTATAAATGATTTAGTGACAAAATATATAATTGGTGGAGGAAGGTTGAACTAGATGAACCTAGGTCTTTTTATAACTTATGTAATTATGTATAAATTAGTATAGTACAATTGGATAGAGGTAGAATCCTATAAGCGCCACTGCACTTCAGCTTTTATTATATAGATATCACTTTTTCTATCAGTCTGAAGATCTAAAAACCAAATAGGATAAGCTTAGAAAATGCTTCATTTTCGTGCAGTATTTTCATAAACCATGCAGTCTTCATGATTCTGATACCCATCGGGTCAGATATAAAGGTCAGTTGCCTCTTGAATTGATTTTCTTCAAACAGATCTTCCATAATAAAAGCAGCAATCCTGTAATAATCAGGTGAAGTAATGCAAGATGTGCTCTGCTGTATAAATTGTTAACTAGGAAAGAGCAAAGTTGCTAATTTATAAATTTTGCCGAAGCGTAAAACTTCTATTTTGGAATTTAGCCATCAAAGCTCTTTTCAAGATCTCTTCTCTGTTTCACTTTTGTACCTTCTACATTTATTATGTCTTTTGAAGAATTTATGAGCATAGATTAATAGTTTCACGACAGAAATTCTGATCTCCAGACAATTTAATACCTTTAGACTGTGATTCCTAATTCTCTGTGATTCCTGCATAAAAATTTGCAAATGATCCTTTAGATAATATTCAAGCCAGGTAAATAATTCAGTAGGATCCTGATATATTTTACATTTTTGAATACTTTTGCAGAATTCAAAACACTGAGCGTGTATTGGTCCTTACTGATTTTTACATTTCATTTATTGCATTAAATACTCAAATTTTGATTGACAGATTTAAATCATGAATCCCATTTTAATGTTAAGCTATTTATCTATTAAATGTCTCTACTGTTCTTTGCACCAGTTTTAGTAACTTTATACATGTGGTGAGCAGGATACCCAGTACACCGGGCAGAGGGTTGGATACTTTGTGTCAATCATGGGGGTGACCGTGCCTGGATCCTGGAGCACCAATGCAGTGGATAGGGCACACAGTCTCAGGGTGTGTGGGGGTTAATACTGGTATTACTGCCCCCTCTGATAGTAGTGTTCAGTGGACTTCCCCATAGTGTTAGTGTAGTGTAGCGACACAGGAAAGACTCAGCAGATAGGTATTAAAGCAGATGCAAACTTTACTGTATTGAAGCAAATGGATACAGCAGATGATATAGCATGTACAACAGCTTCCATAACACAGACTTTCAGCAGCACATATCCATAACCTTATGAGGAGTTCACGGCAGCAAGTCTCTCAGGTGTCTAAGCATCTAAGCTGAGGAGGACCAATACTTCCACCACATCAGGATTGCATCCTCTAACAGTCCTTCAAGTTCCTACTCCCACTCATCTTCATTGCATATAGGGGGCTAACGTTCCAATTTGCAGTGTGGCAAAACACCTTCCCTCACCTAGGTCACATACAGCCGACCTGAAACCCTAGTCACCCCCCTCAGGGCAAGACAGGCACACCAGTGGGCGAGACCAGGCAGTTAGGAAACGCCCATCTTGGGGTCTAGACAGCCCGGGGCGGGAAAACAAACAGCTGAAGTTGTAGTTCAAGTTGAGAGGAGTGGAGGCTGGAGCTAGGTGTAGCTCCAGCAGAGGAGTTCAAGTTGGAAGATGCCAGGGTCGGAGCCCTGGTACCTTGGCTAGGTGGCAGATGGTGGTCTCCATCAGCAGGAGACGGGAAGACAGCTCGGCAGATCTGAGGAGGACCGGGACAGGGTTGGAGCCTGCTGGTACCGACACCGGAGACCCGATCAAAACCCGTGCACAGAGGGGGTACTCGGACCCTGAAGCCAGGCCCGAAACCAACTGCCTAGCTAAACAACCAATTGAGGGCAGAATTACAGGTTCTGTCCCAACCAAAGTCCCAAAAGCAGACAACCACCCACAGAGAGGGATAGGGCAACCGCCAGGGCCCATAGATCCCACGGGTCAGCAACAGCGGCCACGGCTCCTCAGGCACACAGAAAGCCGGGAGTGGACTCCCGTGTTCCATACCGGGAAGTATAAACACACAACCACAACTAGTGCAGAGGAAAAGATGGTGACCACCAGCCCGGGTAGGGGACCAGAGAACAACCGGCCGCGGTGGCCGGCCACCAGCACCTTGGTTTACCAAAAGACTCGTGTGATTCATTTGTGAGTAACTAAACATCCCCTGGTATGTCCAGGCGCGCGAGCCCTTGCCATCGCCATACCCTGCACAGAGACACTGGGCCCCAGGGCAACCATCCCTACCCACGGAGGGGTTAACATCCGGCTGTCACTACATCTTCCCCGGGAATCCCACAACAGTAGCAGTGATGTTCCACTTTATCACACACCGTAGGTGGCGTCACAAACCGAATACGGCCAAGGCCGTACAACTACGTCCCCTTTTCATTCGGCATGTTCGCGTGACCCCCGAGTCTGGAGGATCCCTCGAGTCACACAGCGGGTCCGGATCCGAGCAGCCCGGCTGCGGGCGGCACACTTACTTCTGTCCGAGTACCCCTCTTGCATTCTTGACATAGTTGTAATTACACTGTGTGCTCTAGGGGACCAAAGCATTCCTCTGCTACCAAAGTACAAGTCCACATTCCTCCCTGCACAGGTGATCAGATAGTTTGTTAGCATCCAGCCTGCTGAGACAGGGGATACATGGTTGCAGGTGGCTGCTTCTGCTCTTCTCTGACTGCTCTGACTACTCAGGTTTGAAAAACTCACTGCAGTAACTTTTGTGCACTTAAACTCCACCCACGCAAGCTATTCAACTAGCAACTAGATTAGGGAGGGGTTAACCTGGTGTACCTATTTGTGCTGCATACCTGATAGTGCAAATCTTCAAGTATTAAAGACTTGTATATATAAAAGACACATTAATGTAATCCCCAATAATGTCCTTAAAAACAATTGTTAACAGCCTCTGATGGTAGATGATTAGCATCAAAAGTTTAACAGATTTTTACTTTAAAATACTGCTATTTTTGTCATGGTTGTTGCCTTTACAGGGTGTTGCTACAGTTACTATATGTATAGTGCTTTCCACAACAGAATCATTTTTACTTTAGTGTGTCTTCCTTAGAAAGCATGTAAATGTCTAAAATTCTACAAACTTTTTATGTTTGTATTAATGTTCAGATATGTTAACATTTTAAAAACATATTGAGTAAAGGTGCGAGAATTTGTTACAGTGGAATTGAAATCCAAGCCAAGTTTTTGAAAATAATCAGTGAAGAGCTGTGGAAAAACAAGCGCAATAGGGTCTTACCCCAATAATGTGTGGGGAGGGAACAGTGAGCAATTGTACTCACCAGATATAGTTGTGAAAGTCACAACTACTGTACAAGCATGGATATATTAGATCACGGTAGCAGCAACCCGAGTAGCAGATAACAGAGAACAAATGAGGAAAAAGGGTTTTCATATGCCGCGCCAAATGATCACTGGTTCAAGTAGTCCGATTAATGAATCTTTATTTTGCACAGATCTACGCGTTTCTGGAGGCTCAGCTCCCTTCCTCAGGACCGTCAGGCATAAGAAAACATCAAATCTCTATTTGATGAAGTTTTTGAAAATGCACATTTCTGGGGATATATTTGAAATTCAGCAAAATGCTGACCCCTTGCTGACAAGTAAAGGGCTGGCAAAAATGTCAAAACCAAAAAATATAAAAACACCTTACCAGCGGATAAAGAGATGGCAGGTGTTACTGATGAGACTCTATGATGATAGGGGGAGGGAGGAGCAAGAGGCAAAGGGAGGAGCAAGAGGCAGAGAAAGGAGCTAGAGGCAGAAGGAGACACCAGAGACAGAAGGAAGAAGAAGAGGCCAAGGGAGGAGCTAGAAGTAGAGAGAAGAGCAAATGGCAGCGGGGGAGGAGCTAGAGGCAGAGGGAGGATCTATTGATTTACGAAATAAAAATTAAATCAATGATCATCCTTTCAGTTTGTGGTGTAACATAAAAAATGTGGAGAAGTTCAAGGGAAATTAATATTTTTTCAAGGCACTATATATTATACCATATTTTTTAGATTAAAAGACGCATTTTTCCTTCCAAATATTTGGGAGGAAAACAAGGGATGTGTCTTATAATCCAAATGTAGCTTACCGGAGGTGGTGGAGAGGGGTCAAAGGTGGCAGGGAAGATGTTGCAGGCTGTGGGTGCTGTGGACGATGAGACAGGGGCCGCCATTCTGAAAATGTCAGCGATACATGCATGTGGGCGGGTGCGCAGATTGGGCTCTCAACTCAATATATCATCTGCGCACATGCCACCTTCGGCCCATTGATTGACTGCAACGGACTTAAGGACATTGGCATCCGGTGGCGTGTGCGCAGATGACATCTTGGCTTATCATTGAACTGAGAGCTCCATCTGTGCATGCGCCGACATCCGGGCACAGCTTCTGAATGCTCCTCCTGCCTCACAGTGCCCGCAGAAAGCATCTGGGACACCAGCTGCACTGCCTGCAGAATCACCCTGCTCCACCACTGCCCCTGCCTCTTGTGACCCCACGCCACCACTGCTGCTGCCCCCTCCAGTAAGACAGCACCGGATTATAATATGGACACCATATTTTTTTCCTTTTTTTTCTCTAAATTTGGGGTACGTCTCATAATCTGGTGCGTTTTTTAAAATGAAAAATATGGTATATATTTATGTATTCTTTTTCTAGAGTCAATAAAAAGTCTCGGATTGTAGTGGAAATTATTTTTAATTTATAGTGCATGATAAATTCAGAAAACTTACTTCACATCAAATATTGTAGCCACAGACATGCTACTGTAAATCTTTATGATTCATTATGCTGAAAAGTGTTGGCTGTCTGTAATTTTTGGATAGATTGTCCAGAAAAATGAGGAAATCAGGTTGGCAACCTGAAAATGTCCAATTTCATTGCAGTATAACATTAGCATTCTTCCAGGATATCAATTCCTCTCATTATAATAGCCCTCACTTCTCCCTAGAGTAGAGGTTTTGTTATATTACATTGTATGACATGGGTAACCTATTTGGTTTGATTATTACATTTATTTATATATGAACTGAAAACGCCAGTGAAATCTGCTGATTGTGCGCTTTGTACAAGATGCATGTTCTTCATAATATTGTATGTTACATTAAAAGGTCATGTTTGTACAGGAGAGATGCATTTTCATTTGTCAGTGACCTACAAAGAATTTCTCTCAGCTGCTCACGCTTAGTACGACAATGTATAATGGCAGCATATTTCCCAACAACATGAGCCTTATACATCTAATGTGACACAAGCTCGTCAGAGGCCATTCACCAAGTGCAGGCTTTAGCAGAAGACATTGCGTTAAGCATCTACTTCTGCTTGTTTGGTTCAGTAATCCTAATATAATGAAGAACAAAAATAGATTTTTGCATGGATTCAGCAAAGTGCAGCCAGTCCTTTCAGATCATACGGCACTTGTTATAAATTACCAACACTATCCCACATCAAGTAAAAAATTCAGTTACTCTTTATAAAATGCTTAAAGGGGTATTCCCATCTCCAAGATACTATGCCAATATGTAGTAGGTATAATAATAATAAAAGCAAATACCTCCAATTATAAATGTAGTACAGTTCTCCTGATATAGCCATGTCTCTTACCTCATGTGCAGGGCATTGCAGCTTATGTATCCATGGTTACAACTATGAGCAACTAACTAACTGTCACAATGGCCGTGGAGAGGAAAGGTGGTATGAATACCGTGCTGCCTTAAGAGATGAAACTTCTGTAGTACATCAATCTGATTTATATCTGAGTTTCAGAGAGATATCCCTCTCCTTCTTCAGGAACAATCATACATCGCATTTTAGAGAGATATCCCTCTACTTCTTCAGGAACAATCATATACAACGCATTTCAGAGTGATATCCCTCTCCTTCAGGAACAACCAAACAATGCGTTTCAGAGAGAAACCTCTCTCCTTTTTTATACAACACGCTTCAGAGAGATATCCATATCCTTCTTCAGGAACAATCATACAACGCGTTTTGAAGAGATATCCCTCTCTTTCTTTAGGAACAATCATACAACGCGTTTTGAAGAGATATCCCTCTCTTTCTTTAGGAACAATCATACAACGCGTTTTGAAGAGATATCCCTCTCTTTCTTTAGGAACAATCATACAACGCGTTTTGGAGAGATATCCCTCTCTTTAGGAACATGTGAGCAAGGATGGTTGACCTTAGGGAGATCAACATCCACCACTGCGGAGACACCATCACGTGTTTCTCAACGCAGTGATTCTAGAGCAATGCCCCCTGGGAAATATTCAAAGCAAGAAGGCCTGCGGAGACACCATCACATGTTTCTCAACGCTGGCAGGAAACTAGCCAGGTCTTTCACCGGGAAGGAACAACCACGGGAAGGGCAGTCTCCAGTCAAGGAGACCACCTATGCCAAACATGGTATCCATCCACAGACAGCCGTTTCGGGGTATTTGGCCCTCATCAGTGTGGAGTAGGAATCTGGCTAGTGGGACATTGCCTAGTAAAAGCTTTGAATATTTCCCAGGGGGCATTGCTCTAGAATCCGCAGTGGTGGATGTTGATCTCCCTAAGGTCAACCATCCTTGCTCACATAATCTTTTACTAGGCAATGTCCCACTAGCCAGATTCCTACTCCACACTGATGAGGGGCAAATACCCCGAAACGGCTGTCTGTGGATGGATACCATGTTTGGCATAGGTGGTCTCCTTGACTGGAGACTGCCCTTCCCGTGGTTGTTCCTTCCCGGTGAAAGACCTGGCTAGTTTCCTGCCAGCGTTGAGAAACATGTGATGGTGTCTCCGCAGGCCTTCTTGCTTTGAATATTTCCCAGGGGGCATTGCTCTAGAATCACTGCGTTGAGAAACACGTGATGGTGTCTCCGCAGTGGTGGATGTTGATCTCCCTAAGGTCAACCATCCTTGCTCACATAATCTTTTACTAGGCAATGTCCCACTAGCCAGATTCCTACTCCACACTGATGAGGGGCAAATACCCCGAAACGGCTGTCTGTGGATGGATACCATGTTTGGCATAGGTGGTCTCCTTGACTGGAGACTGCCCTTCCCGTGGTTGTTCCTTCCCGGTGAAAGACCTGGCTAGTTTCCTGCCAGTGTTGAGAAACATGTGATGGTGTCTCCGCAGGCCTTCTCTCCTTAGGAACAATCATACAACGCGTTTTGGAGAGATATCCCTCTCTTTAGGAACAATCATACAACGTGTTTTGGAGAGATATCCCACTCTCTTCAGAAACAATCATTCAATGCATTTCAGAGAGGAAACGCAAAGAAATAAATCATATTGATGTACTACAGAAGATTCCTGTCTTACGCCAGTGCAGCATTCATCCCACCTTTCCTCTCTATGGCCATCTTCATTCCACATGAGGCCACAGCAGCCATCACATACCAGGGCACTACAGGTAGTTGTGACTCACACAACGAAACAAGGTGAGCTTTCCAGGTGGGTTGCCCTCCTGGTGCCATCTGATAAGACCCTATTGTTTGCGTTTTTGTCTTCCAGTTTTTCACTATAACTGTCACTACGTGAGTGGATGTAACAATGGATACCTAAGCTGTAAGGACCTGCACATGAATGATCAGTCCAAGGAGAAAAAAGCAGGTTCCTCTAATAAATTTTATTACAGAGTTGCTTTTTCTCATGTGTATCATTAATTTATGGGGAAAAAAAATAATATAATAGGATACTCTTTAGATTGGTTACATACACAAGACCCTAATTCCATTTCAAGCAGATACAGTATACCATATAACTGTTTGTTAAAGATGGGATGTTGTGTCACATAGAGATTTTTACAAACTTCACCAACTGTCATGGCGTCGTCAGATTCTGTTCAGGCTACAGACTCTGACACTACGACTGAAAACATCTCTGGTGTCTTTGATTAATTCAGGCAGACTTGGGTGTCAACCTGCAAAGTGGTAATTCATAGGCTGGCTAGCAAGCGTTAAATCTCTTATAGTCTGCTTGTTAGTCTCCTTTGATCACATGTTAAGAGGGAGCCAACTACATCTGCTCCCCTTCTGTATACGTTGTCTAGATCCTTCAACCTATGCCAGTTAAAGTTTTTCTTGTCTTTGTCTTGTGAGGTGTTGTGATCCAGACTATTTGGTGATTGTGGTACTTGTTGCTGAGTGTGGTTGTGGAGGTTACCATTTTGTTACCTGTTTGCTGTTACCTTCCTGCAATTGCTTTACTCCTGAGTGTCTCATTGTCTATTCCTGTGTTTGTGATGTGTGTCAGAGTTTTGGGGTTTTTTTTTGTCTGTCTTCATCTGTTTTCCTTCACACTCCTGCTTGTCCTTCACTGGTGGGAGGGGGGTATCAGAGTATTACTGGTCAGGAGCATAACTAGGAACATGAATCTGCACCATCAGGACTAACCCTCAAGTTAGGGATAGTCTAGGGTCCTTTAGCATGAGAGACAGCATAGGAGCCCCTGTCCCCCATTATTCTAACAGTTACTTTGTGATAGGTTGATGCTGAGTTCTCTTTCTTACCTAGGAATGTGCATCAAAGTCAGTAGGAAACGCAAAACTTCGTTATTACTCTACTGTTGTACCCATTTAGATGCCCTGTATGCTGTAGACCAGAGATTCACCACCTTCTACCTTGAGAGCCACATTTCAGCTGTGCCAAAGAGTTGCGAGTCCCCTCCAGAGTCCACTGGGTAGTGACATCAAGTGCATGTGTGGAGCCCAGCCCAGGTGTAGCGGTGCATTACCTTCAGGGACTCCACGTGGGATGGTCTGGTCACAGGTCGGTTGCTTCTTTAGGAGTTTCATGACACCACTCTCTGTATTGCGGTCAGGGGACCGCCACTGCAGATTAGGGGATGCCTGGGGCTGATGTTGGATGCAGCTAGATATAGTGGCCTCCCGAGAGTGAGGCAGGCCCCAGGGCCCTGTGTAGGTGTGTGGAACCACAGGTCGCAGAATGACTCAGGCACAGTCCAGACAGTCTTTCAGGGTTTTTACTCACAATAGATGGCAGGGTGAGTACCCGGGCGTAGCTGGGATTAACCAGAGGAAACCAGACACTCCGTCAGGCTGACTTTTGAGGGTGACTACCGACTCGCCTTCTCTAGCCCTGGTGTTTTTGGGGTGACCCCGACTTGAAGTCCCTACGGGGTTCACCCAGGGAAGTTGCTGTTGCCTGTTCTCCCCTCTTTTCGGCCCGTTTGCTTGTAGCCTGGACCAGGTCACTCCGGCTGCTTGCCTCTTGTCTGCTATGGGCCCTCACGTTGCTACGTGGCTGCGGACCCTGTGGTGTTGTCTTGGGGGTCTGAAGTGCCGCTTCAGGCAGGTTTGGCAGGGAAAATTGAATGAATTTCTACACTGGGACTTGTAACACTTACGGGCCTGGTACCTCCCTGACAGTCCCCGTACTCAGCCACCCCTTTGCTCTCTCTAGCTTTGGGTGGATTTTGGGTGGCACTACCAGGTGACCGATCTTCCCTGTCGATAGTCACTGCACGTACGTTGTGAGGATTGTGACAGCCTCCAGGGTCTACTTCTTGCGACTGCTCTCCCTGAGCTGCACTAACTGACTGGCTCGCTACTCCCTCCCCTCTGTGCCTGCCTACGCAACTTCGCAACCAGGCTCTCTACCACACCCCTTGAGTGGAGATGAAGGCCACGCCCCCTCCTGGATTCCCCAGGGGTCCACGACAGGTCCATGTGGGAGACCTCATTATTATGCGCCTGTGTAATCACACCTCGGTCAGCCTTCTGGATTACCTGTATTGTACTGCCCCCAGCATGGGTGCAGTACTCAGTGGTGCCTGACCAGGTCAGGGGCGCCACACATGCTTCCTCTCTTGCCCCAAAACAATGACACCCAGAGTACCCATTAACAGTATAATTACAACCAAAGTTTCCGCATAGAATTTATATCAAGGTGGTATACTTATATTCAGTCATCCACCTTTCCCACCATTGGTATTCTTACATCAAGCTATCACATCACAATATTGCATCCATCTTTGAGCACTTCACCCGACTGTCAGTATCCTCTTATACCAAGGTCACTATATGCTCATCCAGATCTGCTCTTTTGTGCAGGGCTACTTAAAATAGTCACCATCTGTAAACCTGCTCTTCATATCGGTTTGCTAGACCTGGTGCTAATATACCAAGCTGATTGATTGCTGTGAGCCACACATCACAGGCCTGCATGCCACATGTGGCTCCTGAGCCACAGGTTGGGAACACCGGTTTTAGACCATACCACATTCTGTGTAAAATTTTTAGATGCACTAAATGGAATAAAACACTGGGACTGTGAGAACCAGTCTAGTTCTTCCACAACAAAATTAACCCAAACTAAAATGAATTAATCCCCCAACT
This sequence comes from Anomaloglossus baeobatrachus, assembly GCF_048569485.1. Classification (NCBI taxonomy): domain Eukaryota; kingdom Metazoa; phylum Chordata; class Amphibia; order Anura; family Aromobatidae; genus Anomaloglossus; species Anomaloglossus baeobatrachus. Next base: position 544,841,344 of record NC_134355.1, on the reverse strand, counting down.
ATGCCTTTATAAACTTTGCTTAGTGCACTGAGGCTTAATAAAGATGAAACAGAAAAGGGTCTTCCTCAAACTGTTCCCACAAAGTTGGAAGCAAACAATTGTACAAAATGTTTTAGAATGCTCTATAATTTCATAGGTTTTAAAGTGAAACATATACTCAAGTTAAATCGATAGGGTAATTTGTTGATCCAGAGGAGGCAAAAAATGTCATGAGGCAGACAGTAAGGTGGGCTTTGCACACTACGTTATCGCAGGTGCGATGTCGGTGGGGTCAAATCGAAAGTGACGCACATCCGGCGTCGCTCCCGACATCGTAGTGTGTAAAGCCTTTTACATACGATTAACGAGCGCAAAAGCGTCATTATCATATGATCGGTGTAGGGTCCGCCATTTCCATAATGCCGCTGCTGCGACGGTATGATGTTGTTGCTCGCTCCAGAAGGCAGAACACATCGCTGTGTGTGAAGCCGCAGGAGCGAGGAACATCTCCTACCTGCGTCCCGGCCGGCTATGCGGAAGGACGGAGGTGGGCGGGATGTTTACGTCCCGCTCATCTCCTCCCCTCCGCTTCTATTGGCTGCCTGCCGTGTGACGTCGCTATGACGCCGCACGACCCGCCCCCTTAGTAAGGAGGCAGGTCGCCGGCCAGAGCGACATCGCAGGGCAGGTGAGTGCATGTGAAGCTGCCGTAGCGATAATGTTCGCTACGGCAGCATTCACAAGATATTGCGACGGGGGCGGGTACTACCGCTGCAGTGTCGGAAACACATTGTTACCGATGTCGCAGCGTGCAAAGTGCCCCTAAGTTCCATAATAGGGGAAACAAATCCTTCACGACACCTTATACAGCAATCAGACTAGTTCCCTAGATCAACGGCCATCTCAGAATTTACTGCCCATAACCTATAATATTATATTTTTCAAAAAGGGTATCCAGGCTTCTCTTGAATTGTACAGGTGATCCAACCATGCATTAAAATTTCTCTTTATTGGATCTAAAAGGCCTGGGTCAACGCCTGAAATAAAACAAGTGCTTAGCATTATATCTCCATCAGAAAACTTTAGAGTTTGCTCTCTACATTCAGATAGGTAAAGTTCTCCTGATGTTCAGCAAAATCAGACTTGATGACACTTTTCCAATAGTCCACAATCCAGTGGTAGTGTGCTTTATATCACTCCACACTACTCATTGTGCTTGTTAATATAAGGTTTGCAAGCAGTTGATTGGATATGATGTGGTGCTTCTAACCCACAGATTTTGTGCTGATGTTAGTACCAGAAGAAGTTTGGAGCTCTGCAGATACTAAATCAGTGGAACGTTAGTGACTTGTATATAATATGTTTGAGCATTCAGCTTAGGAGTGAAAGGGACTGAATTAAAAACCAGGTTTCTGACTTTTGCAGACACTATAGCACAGGCAACTAACTTAAATAGAAATAGCAAATATTACTTGTAAATTAATAATGCACTACTCACCATCACTCATCCGGTCCCCCCCACATCTTTCATTGTCGCAAACACAAGAAATTTACGGGCCTCCAATGCTAGGCCTGGACATAAAGCTCTGATGAAGCCCTGTGGGTTCGGTTCTGACCTTGTGTGCGCATGTGCAAACTCGCGGCAGGAATTAAAAAATGAGAAAAGGACCAGACGGATGATGGTGAAGAGTGCACGTGCTGGAGATGTGAGAAATAAAGGGAGTATGAGTATCTATTTTTAATTTTTTTAAGGCCCTTTATGGTTCTCAAAAATGGCTGAATCTGAGCAGATGCAATTTATAAAAGAAAAAGCCACATTTTGGTGAAATTTGAGAAGAATCCAAATCCCCTTGAAAATTTTTGCTTATCTCTAATAATTAGCATTGTTTTAGATATTGGTTCTATACTAATGTACAAAAAGTCAACACAGGCTGTTCAGTCTTTTGACCTGCAAAAAAATTCTTCTCCCAACTTGAAATTGTTTCCATAGATTTTTGGGCATATTTATCAAGACTCATTCTGAAACAATGCAAACTAAAACTATCCAGAGGCTCATGCTGTATGATAAAACTGGCATATTTGTATAGTGGGAACTATGATTTTGCACAACCTATTAATTGGCTTTTTTAAGCCATAAATGCAGGGATGACATATCATTGGGGAAGTATTTGCAGCTACCTTTATCACCTGCAAATCTGCATGCAGCTGCTATCATAGACAGAACAATTATACTGCAAAGGGCCCATATACTGTTCTACACAAGGGCCCTTTTTGGTCTGTGTCAGCCATTGCATACATGTGCACCAAATTTTGATGCAATGTTTGGTGTACAGTGATGCCAGAATTTCTTTAAAGGCAATCTGTCAGCAGGTTTTTGCTACATCACCTGAGAACAGCATGATATAGGCAAAGAGATCCTGAATCCAACCATGTATTACTTAGTTAATGGCTGAGGCCGTTCTGACACAATCAGAATTTTTAGCTTTAGTCATGTAGCTGTGCCCAGGGAGCGGTTCCGCCCACACCAGGCTCTCTATAGAGACTGACTCCTCACGGTCAGTGCACAATCACAGCAGGGAGAGTGCTGGACTGGTGTGTGTGTGTGTGTGTGTTTCTAGTCCTCTGAGGATAAGGGTCCTGCTGCTTAAACAAACATGGCAAATAAACAAAAAATCAGAATGTGACAAAGCAGACATGCCTGAACCTTCTGTGTTAACTCTTGCAGCATGCTGGCTTTAGGTTACATAACAAAAACCTGCTAAGGCTATGTTCGCACGTTGCGTTTTTTTCCGCGTTTCCGCAGCGTTTTGAGCGGCAGCGTTTTTGCGCTAAAACGCATGCGTTTTTGTTTTCCAGCAAAGTCTATGGGAAAAGCAGAAATCCTGTCTGCACTTTGCTTTTTTTTCTGCAGCGTTTAATTTGCATATTTTAGGTCAAAAACCATGCAGAAAAAGAAGCAGCATGTCAGTTGTTTTTGCCATTTCTGCAGCGTTTCCTTAACATTGGAGTCAATGAGAAATGGCAAAACGCATGTTGGATTGAATATTCTGCGTTTTATATGCGTTTAACATGCTTTTTACCTGCGTTTTCACAAGCAAAAACGCAGTTGTAGGAGGGAAATAACCAAGGCAGAAACGTCATTACCTACATCACTTCCTTTTCCATATAAATACAGAGATGTGTATGTTTTTGTGCCTGCTACTATTGAGATTTCTCAATTTCACCATACTTGGAGATAATTGTGTATAAAATGGCTTGGTTCCAAAGAATGAAAATAGATGTTGCTAAATTAATTTCTATGGTAAGTTAATGATTATTTCAGTTATTTTTAGCAATTATTCTTTATTTATGTCAGAACTGTATTGAAAAGTTAAAAAAAGCTAGACTAAATATTCCTTTCAAAATTTATAAATGTATAAAATCCACCTATAAAAATAGATAATTTTATTTTATGTTAAAAATAAAAAAACTTTATTGTATGTATTGGATGCATTGTGGACTACTTTGCAAGACATTTTGATAAATGATAATGGTTAACTTATAAATCAATTAAAATTGTATTAAATAATTAATATGTAACCTAAAAAATAACCAAACAGGTTGAATCGATGCCATGCTTATGGGATCCTACATGCCCAGATTATATGCAGAAAACAAAGAGGATGGACTGTTGGGGAACAATTTGTGCTGAACTTTTTCCACAATGGCATGAGGCTGATGCAGCCTTACAACATAGAATTGGGATAATGTCTATATTTTTATTTTATCTTTTATTAGTATGTAATATGTTAGAACATAAATTAATAGTGTCAAATTATTATTTAATAATTTTATATTTGAATAGAGCTTCACGTGCGCAAAAGATGGCGTTCTGTAAAGGACCGATTTAATAAGATCAGAAATGAGGGCATGAAAAGTGGGAGTTCACCCAAGAAACCGAATTTCATTTATTATGATGATCTTTCATTTTTATGCACAAGTCGCAAAAACAGAGAGTAAGTATTCATGTATGTTTGCATTGTTTTATTACAATAATCTTATCAACAAAATTCTTTTAAAGCTTTATTTTTATGGTTTATTGATTTATGTGCTTTTTTTTTCTTCAGAACTTCAGGAAATTTAGCCTCAATAGAAACAGCTGATGCTGACGTTGAAGGCCATGAGAGCCTTCATCAACAAGACCAGGATGGGCCATCTGGCAGTATTGAACACAATACCTCAGAAAATGAAGGGGATATTGAAAATGTCAGTGTACCTGAACAATCACCATCTAGGTCAAGAACCAATAACTCTGGACCATCAAAATATATTAAGCCAAAAAATAAAAAAAAAATACCAAAAATATACAATTAGAGGAAGAAGTCATATGTAATGAAACTTTAAATTTATTAAATACAACTGCACATGAGGATGACATAGATCATTTTGGAATTAGTATTGCTGGTAGAATTCGCAAAATTAAAGATGTGAAGAAAAGAAATACATGCATGACAGCCATATGTGGGATGCTGAGTTGTTATGAGGAAGAGGGTAGTTTCCCTTCATCAGGCTCTATAATTTCAAAAATAGAACAGATTTTTTCAGATCTAAAAAACCCACCAACAGAAAAGACTACTGAAAATATGGCCACAAACCCAATGTACATACCAAAACAATATTCTGTTAATCAAATTCCCTTTAATCCAAATTTGCAACAACAATATTTTCAACAACCCATAACAACTCATAAACCCCAAAATTCCCAAATAAATCTTCCGCCTCCTGTAAATTTAAATTTGAGGGCACGTGACCAACCTCATGGCTATTTCAGTAGTCAATTATTTTCTGATCATTAATTGTTTTTTGTATAATCTTAGTTTTGATTATGACATAATTATGTTGTAATTTTGCTTATAAATTTTATCTAAAAAACATGTGTCATTGTGTTAATAAACTGCTTTATGACTGTAATAAAGCAAAATTAAGAAATAAAATATGTTTTGGTTGATAAATATCTGTTTTTTACTTTTATTTAGCGTATTCTAAAGTGTTTTAATTTAACTTGATGATTTAGTAGTTATCATTGTTTCAGGAAATGACATCATAACACATTAACATAAACTAGACAGGAAAGGCAGACATCTTTGTTTTTGAATCATTTAACTTTATTTTAGAGCCCAATAACATGACAAACGCATATGCTTTTTTGGTTACAAAAACGCATGTAAAAAGCGCTGAAAACGCACTAAAAACGCGGTAAATACGCATGCGTTTTTAGCGCTAAAAAATGGCCAAAAGCCATTTGGTCAAAAACCAAGGGAAGGAAAACGTGCAGAACAAACTGCAGGTACTCCGACGCAACGTGCGCACATAGCCTAAGAGATTCCCTTTAAGCAACTTCCCTTTTTCAGTGAGGATACACCCAATGGTGAATAAGACAAAAAAATTGTCAAAAACACATACTAAATATGGTGCAAGTCAACTGTGACACATTTATTTTGATTAATCTCCAACTTTAATTACTGACTATTCTTTACTTTGCAGAAAGATCAGCTTTACATTTTCTCTTAAAACCTCATTATAACATATTTAATCCAATCTTGCCACCCTGGAATATTTAGTACCCTTTATAACACATTATGTGTGACACAAGAACTATTTCTGGGATGACAACCTAAATTGCCGCCAGGGCTTGTTAGTCTGTGACCTACATATATGCTAATTATGCCTGTGATCTGTTGAATTGTCTGTAAACAGGATTCATATGATCACCTGCTGTCTGGCCTCCTTCTATGAACTCATTTCTAACCTACAAGTTTGGACCCGTTGAAGCACAAGGAGGTGCGAAACGGCCATTGTCCATAGGGGGTCTGCAACCGTCTCTCTTCTCGTTACTTTTCACTTTGGAATACTGGATGGTGTATGCGGTAGATTTCTACTTCCTGGACATTGGTTTGGATTTTCTCTTTCCTTGTCTACGTGCACCCATGACCATTCTTTCCACAAGGAGGACTGAAACTGACCTATAAATCCGTTTACTGTACCAGGCATCATTCAACAAGTGAAAAATCAAAGTTCACCACCCGATATAATTAATTTAACACAAGAAGAAGTACACCTACGTCTGAGTAAATTAAACATTGACAAATCCCCAGGGCCAGATGGCATTCATCCACGAATATTGAGGGAATTGAGCTCCGTAATTGACAGACCGCTGTATCTTATCTTTTTAGACTCACTTGTAACAGGGTTGGTGCCTCAGGATTGGAGGATTGCTGATGTGGTACCAATATTTAAGAAAGGTAAGAGGGTAGATCCAGGCAACTACCATCCAGTAAGCCTGACATCAGTAGTATGCAAAGTTTTTGAGGGCATTTTAAGGGATGACATGCAAAAATATATTGCAGAAAATAATATGATAACTGACAAACAGCATGGATTCATGAAAGATAAATCGTGTCTAACCAACCTGTTAGGGTTCTATGAGGGGGTAAGTGCAAACCTGGATATTGGTAATGCAGCTGATGTGATTTATTTGGACTTTGCAAAGGCATTTGATACTGTACCACATAATAGTCTTATACTAAAGCTCCAGAAGCAAGGACTAGGGGACACAATATGCAACTGGGTAAGGAATTGGCTAAAAGATAGGAAACAAAGAGTAGTCATAAATGGTACATTCTCTAAATGGGCCATAGTCAGCAGTGGGGTGCCGCAGGGATCTGTGCTTGGACCGATTCTTTTTAATCTCTTTATTAATGACCTTGTGGATGGGATTGATAGTACAGTGTCAGTCTTTGCTGATGACACCAAACTATGTAGGATATTTAAAAACTGACCTTGATAGTATAATATTACAAAAAGATCTGGATAAGATGTCAGAATGGGCAGATACTTGGCAAATGAGATTTAATGTTGATAAATGTAAAGTAATGCACCTAGGACGGAGTAATCCTATAGCTGCGTATACATTAAATGGAAGTAAACTCGGGACTACAGAACAGGAGAAGGACTTGGGTATCCTCATTACAAATAAGCTGAGCAGCAGCACTCAATGTCAAGCAGCAGCTGCAAAAGCAAACAAGATTCTAGGGTGTATAAAAAGAGAGATTAGATCCCGTGATCCCAACGTATTGTTACCCCTCTATAAATCACTTGTAAGGCCACATCTGGAATATGGGATTCAGTTTTGGGCACCACATTTTAAAAAGGACATTCAGAAGTTAGTCAGTTCAAAGGCAGGCAACTAGACTACTACAAGGAATGGAAGGCCTCCCATATGATGACAGGTTGAAAAAGTTAGATATGTTTAGCTTAGAAAAAAGACGTCTCAGAGGAGATCTCATTTATATGTATAAATACATGTGTGGTCAATATAAAGGACTGGCACATGACTTATTTCTTCCGAAGACAATACTAAGGACCAGGGGGCACTCACTGCAAGTGGAAGAAAAGCGATTCCGACACCTAAATAGGAAAGGGTTCTTTACAGTTAGAGCAGTCAGACTGTGGAATGCCCTACCACAAGAGGTAGTAATGGCAGATACTATAACAGCTTTTAAAAAAGGGCTGGATGATTTCCTCAGTACACAAAACATTGTTGGTTATAAATGACTTTGTGACCAAATGTAGAACTGGTGGAGGAAGGTTGAACTAGATGGACCTAGGTCTTTTTTCAACCTTAGTAACTATGTAACTATATTGCACTGTTTGGTGCAGAAACCGCTTCTGCATAATATATCTAACCAACAAGTATTAACCTGATGTCTTTTATTAACTGATCAAAATGGCAAAATATTCTTCAATGCATTATATTATGTATGGGCAAACAGCAAACGTCTGGCATTATAAGGGCTTGTTCACATGGGATTAGTGGCAGTGGACTTTTGTCTCGCATTTTTGAACTTTTAATCTGTTGCGTTTTACACTACCAACGTACTGGATATTTATTATATAATGTCATCCACACACTCTGGGAAAAACCACATCATAAATGGACCATTTCTGTCGTTTTGACTTTTGCAGCATTTCCCTTTATGCTGTATACAGTCACAGTGGATTTTACCCTTTCCAATGCACATGGTGAAGTCGGAAGTAGACCCACAGTATTTGCAGAATGGGGCTTGCTGAAATATCTGTACAGTATAGTGTGAATACTGCCACTGCAGCAAATAGGTCTCGTGTGAACATTCCCTAAGGTTCTGTTCACACTGATATCAATGAATCTCTGCTACACAGAATTACAGATATGAAGGATCATTTAAGGGTGTGTGCACATAGTATCTTTTTCAGGCAAATTTCGATTGGGCAATACAAGACCATATAGGAAGAGACACCAGTAGTGGTATTGCCACAAGGACTACAGAAAAGCAGCCAACAAAGCCACCTGAGGAACCCAACTGCTGGCGTTTTCATGAAGTGGCTTGCCTGGAAAAACTCATTAGCCAGTGTCTAAAAGACACATAGTTCTTTGTGATCTTTCTTTTCATGGCCATTAACATAAAATTGGCTCATCAAAATTTAGATGGCTTTTATGGTTCCATATTATAGACCTACTATATGACTGTATGGCACTATGAATGGTGCTTTACGTAGCTAAGGCACCAGCGGTGGGTGCAGACTTAAAAAACGTTGACTCAATTCCCAATGTTTGCAACAGTAAAAGAAGAACTCCAAAGGGCGGTTTATTCATCCACTCATACAGAGACATTATATTTCAGCCCCTTCAAGGACAGATTTTCAAGCATTTTCCAGCCCTTGTAAATGGCTTCATGGAGGCACTAATCTATGTATTGAGATCTGTAAATAAAGTACATTGATTTATTGCACTTTCATTGTTTCTTCTGTTAGGGGTGCTTCACACACAGTGACATCGCTACTGAGATCGCTGCTGAGTCACGTTTTTTGTGACGCAGCAGTGACCTCATTATCGATCTCGCTGTGTGTGACACTGAGCAGCGATCTGGCCCCTGCTGTGAGATCGCTGCTCGTTACACACAGCCCTGGTTCGTTTTTTTATTGTTGCTCTCCCGCTGATAAGCACACATCGCTGTGCGTGACAGCGAGAGAGCAACAATCCTGAATGTGCTGGGAGCAGGAGCTGGCGTCTGACAGCTTGCGGTAAGCTGTAACCAAGGTAAACATCGGGTAACCAAGGTGGTTACCCGATATTTACCTTCGTTACCAGCCTCCGCAGCTCTCACGCTGCCAGTGCCGGCTCCTGCTCCCTGCACACACTAAGCTAAGCGGTGTGCGCTGGTAACTAATGTAAACATCGGGTAACCATACCCGATGTTTACCTTAGTTACCAGTGTCCGCAGATTCCAGGCGCCGGCTCCGTGCAAGCGCAGCGTCGCTTGCACGTCGCTGCTGGCTGGGGGCTGGTCACTGGTCGCTGGTGAGATCTGCCTGTTTGACAGCTCACCAGTGACCATGTAGCGACGCAGCAGCGATCCTGACCAGGTCAGATCGCTGGTGGGATTGCTGTTGAGTCGCTAAAGTGTGACGGTACCCTTAGGGGTGCTTCACACACAACGAGATCGCTACTGAGATCGCTGCTGAGTCACGGTTTTTGTGACGCAGCAGTGACCTCATTAGCGATCTCGCTGTGTGTAACACTGAGCAGCGATCTGGCCCCTGCTGTGAGATCGCTGCTCATTACACACAGTGCTGGTTCATTTTTTTATTGTTGCTCTCCCGCTGATAAGCACACATTGCTGTGTGTGACAGCGAGAGAGCAACAATCCTGAATGTGCTGGGAGCAGGAGCCGGCGTCTGACAGCCTGCGGTAAGCTGTAACCAAGGTAAACATCGGGTAACCAAGGTGGTTACCCGATATTTACCTTCGTTACCAGCCTCCGCAGCTCTCACGCTGCCGGTGCCGGCTCCTGCTCTCTGCACACGCTAAGCTAAGCGGTGTGCGCTGGTAACTAATGTAAACATCGGGTAACCATACCCGATGTTTACCTTAGTTACCAGTGTCCGCAGCTTCCAGGTGCCGACTCCGTGCAAGAGCAGCGTCGCTTGCACGTCGCTGCTGGCTGGGGGCTGGTCACTGGTCGCTGGTGAGATCTGCCTGTTTGACAGCTCACCAGCGACCATGTAGCGACGCAGCAGCGATCCTGACCAGGTCAGATCGCTGGTGGGATCGCTGCTGAGTTGCTAAAGTGTGACGGTACCCTTAGACACAATGGAGAATGAGTTGACTAAGACGTCAACAACTGACCTTAAGAAAAGAAGCACAAGAATATACAGTATACCTCCCTAGCAATCAATGGGAGCTGTGCTAAAGGCCCAGTCACACACAACAACTTACCAGCGATCCCGAAAACGATGCAACCTGATAGAGATCGCTGGTAAGTCGCTGAGAGGTCGCTGGTGAGATGTCACACAGTCAGATCTTACCAGCGATGCAGGAACAATACAGGTCGCAGTAGCGACCTGTATAACGATCTCAGCAGTCACTGTGACCCTGTCACACAGTGTCAAACACAGTGATGTGTCCTGTCCAGCAGAACATCGCCTTTGAAGAAAATGGCCTGGACCATTCTACAACGACTAGAGATCTCACAGCAGGGGCCTGATCGCTGGTAGATGTCACACATAACAAGATCGCTAACGGGATCGCTACTGCGTCACAGAAACCATGACTCAGCTGCGATCTCGCTAGCGATCTTGTTATGTGTGACGGTACGGTATGGTAAATAATGAAAAATAGCAATTAGTAATGCACATGGACCTTTGGGTGGCTTTTATATTACACTCAGTTTGGACCCAAAATTATAAATCAATCATGTATTTGCACTCACAGTAAAATATATAGAAGTCACATAAACATTTGTCTGTCTAAACCTGGCAGCCACATATGAGGTCCACAAGAGTGTAACCATAGTGCAACAGTCACACTAGAAAATAGTACTATACTATAGTGCAAGGAGTCATTTACAATCATATAAGTATGTCAGATACCGCTATTCAGCACACAAGAACATTGCAATGCATAAAAATAGAATATAACCTCATATTATAAAAAGCTCCAAAAGGAGGGTTAAAGATTGGATCGGAGACTAAACCTTTATGATGGTTCCTTCTTTTGCTTTATATTTTCATGTATTCACATTTTCAACAAGAGTTAAAGTACAGAAATTCTTCTACTTGCAGTAAAGTATGGAAGAGGTGAACATTGAAAAGAAGGCCATGAGCTTTTCACACAAATACAAGCAGAAGGTCTTACCTGAAATGACAAAACAAGACAGATTTCAGAATTGTTAGTACATGATTAAGGATTCATTTATCATCGTAATAAACATGATACATCTATTGCAATGGTCATCAATCTTTTATAAAGTGGATTCCAAAGAATCCCAAAATATCCCATTGTCTGATCCAACTGACTGATCCTACTGACTGATCCCATTGACTGATTCCATTGACTGATCCGACTGACTGATTCCATTGACTGATCCGACTGACTGATCCCACTGACTGATAACGCCAGTTTTCTATCTGAATACATAGCAGGTAGCCAAAAATCACTCTGAAAAAGGCAGGACAGCTCTCTCTTCACGACTGCAACATATGCACATGACACTTCCATTTCTATCATAAGAATGAACAATTTTAAGCTTCCATTACCTATTGTTGTTTTTTTCTACATCTTTATATAAAAAAAATGTGTGTGGGAGGGGTCAGTAGTGAATTGTTGGAGCATAACTATTGTTTTTCATTTTTGTTTCATAAATTAATAGTACTCATGAAAATAAGCAACTTTGTAATATATCTTATCAGGGAAATTTGTTTTTTTTCTCTACCAGAATTGATCAGTCATCAAAATTCTATGACATTCTATGTAGATAGAAGAGGGAGGAGAGGGTGGAGATCTGTCACTAGTTCCACCCTCTGCCTCTATTTCCACCCTCTGCCTCAAGTTCCTCCCTCTGCCTCTAGCTCCTCCCTCTGCCTCTATCTGCTCCCTCTGCCTCTAGCTCCTCCCTCTGCCTCTAGCTCCTCCCTCTGCCTCTAGCTCCTCCCTCTGCCTCTAGCTGCTCCCTCTGCCTCTAGCTTCTTCCTTTTCCTCTAGCTCATCTGTAGCAACCAGGGATATGGAATACTTGGTTCCGGTCAGAGTCTCTATTGAGAATGTCACGGTGGTGGCCATTACCCGCTTCCGTGCCCTTGGCCCTTTTTGTAATAGGAATATTTACAGGGGATTATTGGATAAAGTTTATACATGATGCCACTTGCAGTGTTGCGATTAAGTGTAGGGAGCCGCCACTGCAGAATGTCTCTACTGGGGCTGATAGTATTGGCAGCAAGTATGATAGTCCCTCCGCAAGTATGGTATTGCCCCAGCGGATATATGGTGCAGTGAGCGTTGGAAGGAGTCCAGACAGGTATTCAGTGCAACTGGTTTACTCACTTGAGATGTTAACTGGTTACCTGGTCCCCTTTGCTGTGCAGGTGTTAACAGGTCGGCCTGAAACTCTTTCCTGTCCTAGGGTCCTGTACCCCGTTGGTGCGTAGTTCTGGGAGTACTCCACCGTACTCCACCGGCAACCACTTCTCCTGGGTACCAGGTCACCATTAACCCGAGTCAGGGAGTCACTTCACTTCCACCTCCACACCTCTGCTGTCACTACTCAACTCTCCTCTCCACTATCACTGCAGTTCTGACTACTGACTTCCTGTGTTCTTTCTGTCCACAGTCTGCCCCTCCCACCTGGTCAACTAGTGGACTGAAGTGGCTCCACTTCTAGGCGGCCATCCATTGGTCCCACCCTAGCTGGGTACCATTGTATGGGGAATTTGTTGGGGAAAAATTGCTATTATTTGGGTTTTTGGTGTTACCGACACTGGGGTTCTGTGTCCCTAAGGGGGTAGGCCCTGCATCCTTGTGGGGATGCAGAACCTTGTAGCACCCTGATGGCTTCAGGGGCACTACACTTCCTTCTGCCTTTAGCTCCTCCCTCTGACTCTAGATCCTCTCTCTGACTCTAGCTCCTCCCATTGTCAAAAAACCTCATCAGCACCACCCGCCATCTCCTATCTCAAGAATGAGGAAATGGGAAAGTCTTCACTGAATACAGATTTTACCTCAGAATTGAGAATTTTGATAATGACTGATCAATTCTGTGAGAGAAAGAAGCAGATTTCCCTGATAAGATATATTACAAAGTTGCTTATTTTCATGACTATTAATTTATTAAATAAAAATGAAAACTTTAAGTCAATAAGAAAGTACAATAATTGAGCAATGATTTTTACAGCGTAACAAAAGACCAATATGATACTTCCACATGTTTGATGTTTCTGATGTTTTTTTTAAATTTCTGTAGGAAAAGGAAGAAAAAGAATGACATTCCAAGAAAAGGTCAAACAGTAAGTGTGAAGACACTCATAAGTGCTCAATGAGACTTCATATATATAAAGCAGGAGATAAATGAGATAGGGTTTGGTAACACTTTACTTTCACATTTCACACTCCCTTACGATTACTTCAGCTCCCTGTCATTTTGTTGTTTTTTTCTGTTAATGTGTTGATTAGAGGTAACATGACAGAAGCTTTCACCTATTTTCCGAATTCCTGAATTGAAAGTGCTGGAAAAAACATATGCCAAGCACTTTGAGGTTTACAGAATTATTCCGCAATGTACAACAACCCTCTATTTCAGTTAAAATGAATAGGGGAGAAAAATATACTACATGGAAGCAAATCTTTTAGATATAAAATAAATATATAAAGATATAGTAGAAAAGATACATTTTTTTACTAAAATCTGTGAGACATTACATAAAAAGTAACATCATAAAAGTGTCATGTCTCCACCACAGTTTGCTCCTGCGACTTCTGCTTCGATCATCAAGCGCCGCCATATTCCCGCCGTGACAAGTGCTGGTTATAGGGGAGGAGTCAGTGCCAGTGGCTTTGGTGGGCGCAGGCTCCGCTCATCCACTAAGCTGGGTTTCCTTGTGACCTGCAGTACCACTGGCTGACTGTGGTGACATGTGCCTTCCAACTGAAGTTACCACCTTTCAGCCACGGCCAATGGGAAGGCGCCACACCCTTCTTATTCCTCCTGTCTGCAGGAGGAGCAGTGTACTAGGTATAGTCTTGCAGTATATTGCTGCGATTCTGGTTCAAACCCTGCTCTTGAATTTTGATCCCTGTGGTTTTGACCTCTGCCTGCTCACTGAAGACTCTCCTGCCTGCCGTTTTGTACTTCGTTGCCATCTCCGATTTGACCTTAGCCTGATTTCCTGACTACATTCTTGTCTGACGATTTTGTCCCTTTTTGTACCTCCTGGTTTTGATCCTGCCTGACGACTACTCTTCTCTGGAATGCATCCTTCTATAGGCAGCGATCTCCTGGACCTTGTTGTAATTCCAGATCCCTGTACAGGGATTAAAGGGTTTTGTGGTTCTCGGGATCCTTCTGAGTGGGCGGCTAGCCTCTAGTCTGTCCATGAGAGCCATCTTGAGTCTGTTTTCCTGGGCAGACGTCACAGAAAGAAGATCTTGCATGCATAATCTTCAATACTAATAGGAATGTTTGTAATTAAGGATAATCGAATATCACAAATATTCGGAAATATTCGGCTTTTCCAATATTCTTTGAATAGGTCGCTACTATGCGAATGTTTGATGCGCAATGTAAGTCTATGGGAAGCCCGAATAGTTGATATTCGGCAACTATTCGGGTTTCTCATAGACTTACATTGCGCATCGAACATTCGCAAATAGTCGAATAGTGGCGAGCTCTTCGTCGAATATGGGCATAGCCGAATATTTGAGGAATGTGATCATCCCTCTTCATAATTAAAGTTGTTCTCTAGTAAAGTGTTTTTGCATTATAAACTAGCCCAGCATGATGGAAAAGTAAAAAGGGCACATCTACAAATCTACTTTCTTCTTATGGCGGCACAGTTCCCGGAACTTTGGCATGTGTTGCTTTAAGCAGAGCAGCAATTTTTATTTTTGCACTTTGATAGGTCAGTTTGTTAAATAAAAAAATAGGATGGACACCGATATCAGTAAGATTATCATCTTTTTATTACTTTCATTTATAAGGAATTGTTTTTGTTTTTTAATGAAACTGGGAGAATCTGCCTATAATTATTAAAAAATGTCAGATAATACTTATTACTTATACACAGGGTAGATATTGAAACTATGCCCAACAGTGACTAGGCCTGACTGTTGGGAGCATTAACAGTCACTGGAATTGCCACTCAGTTCAACCCTTTATTTACCATAACTGTGTAGTGAGGTAGGACAGGGAACTCTGTTTCATGCTGTAGTGAACACTGGGGGTCCCATTTTGGGACAAGCAATCATACCTACTATAGATGAGCTGATCTTTTGAAATTCAAATTAGCCAATTTTGCTACATTTTCCCCCAAAAATTTGATTCACAACGAATAAATTTGAGCTAATCTCCATAAGGGAAACCATGTAATTGATCAGAAAACACTTGTGGAAGAGGAGAGAAAGAACACCACTGACCAAAAGAGCTTACGCTCTACAGGAGAGAGGAAAGTTACACAGTTACATAATTGGTAAGGTGGAAAAAAACCATGTCCATCAATTTCAAACAAAATCATAAAAGGAACTTGGAGAAGCGTGGATTCATCTGTGCTGCTGTGGATAAAAATCAAGGTCCAGATCGTGGTGTGAATGAGAAGGTGCTTTATTTATGCATCTCGAAGTGAAAGCCCACTTATTCCTAATTATACTACATAAAAGGCTATTTGGGGGCATTATAATATTTGGAGGGCTATATGGGGATCAGTATACTATACGGAGGGCTATATGAGGTATATTATATGGTATACAATCAATTATACAGTGTGAAGGTTTGTGTATTGTCCATCATACTGTGCTTGTATGCTGAAAAACTAGCGTAAAATTTCTAAAAATATCACAACTTTAATTTGTGGTGAGGCACACTCAGGAGCAAACAATACTTGGCTCTTTGCCTCTTTACATTTTATTTGGCAGAATTACACTTTAGAAGGAATCTGTAACCAGGTTTTTGCTCCCCCATCTGAGAGGAGAATAATGTAGAGACAGAGAGCCTGATTCCAGAGATGTGTCACTTACTGAGCTGTTTGCTGTCATTTTTATAAAATCAATGTTTTCTTTGTTGCAGATCTAGCAGATATACAGAGTTCATGAATATGCTGGACTACCTGGCAGTACGCCAAGTAGTCCTCTAATGATAATCTCCTGCTGATTAAACAGTGATTTTATCAAGACTACACAATACAGCTCAGTAAGTGCACATCGCTGGAATCAGGATCTCTGCCCCTATGTTATGCTGTTCTCTGATTTGGTGGCAAAAACCTGGTAACATATGCCCTAACATATGCCCTAGGCATTTGTCTCTTAGTGAATCAGGCACCTTTCATTTCATACCTCCATCTAGTCCAGACCAGTGTAAAAATGTTGTTGTCTTCATCACCCTATATTATTTATAGTTTAAGCAAAATGAGAAGACATTGTGGTCTCTGGTATCACATGTTTTGTGAACAGTGACATTTGCAGCAAGCATAGCATTATTATAAATGACCAGTTATCTCAGAGATCACCTTTCACCGGTTCCTACATGATCTGTCGAATACAATTATCCTATTATCCACACTGATCAATTTTCTCAATGTTGCAACTGAAGCAAAAACAAGACCCCAGTCAATATCTGGGTAGTTAAAATCTCTACCAGACCATCTGATTATGTATCCAACTTTCCAACTCCTCAAATTTCTTGGGTTTTGGTGCTTTTTTAGGTGCCATTATACATGTTTTGATCATTTCAAGAAGGAGTAAAGCTCTTCATTGGTTGAGTGCAGCAGTGATGAGAGCTGTTGACGTGACGTCATCGCTGACACCAAAAAACGGAGACTAGATGAGCAGCCATGGGCAAGCGCTGGACCTACTGAGAGTGAAGACCTACTCTGTTGGATATGTTAGGCATAGGGAAGACTTTGAGGTCCCTGATTCTGAAAATGGAAACCCCCTTCTCTACGCATATCACTAAGATACATCCTCACTTAATGATCACTATGGGTCTGACCTTTGGGATTCCCACTGATCCCGAAAATTAAGGGTACTGCCACGATTCCTCTGTGCAGGGCCTCTTGCGCACAGGTGATGTTTTGCTGCACTTTCCTGAACTACAGTGCCGGCAGTGACATCTTTCCTTTGTGCAGAGCATCTTGCATTTGGAGATGCTCTGCTGTGTTTCTTTGAGCACTAGCTGACAGGTTGTTTGACAGTGCAGGATTCCATGCAGGTTCTGGGAGGTGCTGATTATTCAGGTGTTCCACCTTCCTTTTTATTGCTCTGTTTCATTACTGAGCATGCTCCCCCAGAACCTCACCAGTAGTACTCTCTGGTTCTGCAGTTGTGCTCTTGGCTTGTTTATTTCTTGTGTTCTGATCTAAGTTTCTTGTCCCCAGACCGTTCATTGACTGCTCTCTGCCCGCTCCTTGTTGTTATCTCCTGGCTTCTGACCTCAGACCGTTACCTGACCACGTCTCTTCTCTGCTCCCTGAATCTAATACGTACTCTCCTGGACTTCTGACCCTCGGCCTGTGACTTGACTGCACTTCTGTTTACTCCCCATGTCCTGACTTGTCCACCTGTTTCCTGACCCGACTTGTCTGACTACCCTTCCATCTATACTACCCGTAAGTGGTGACTAGCATCACAGGTGTGTTGAACTGCTTCACCACTGTGCTCCCTCCTTAGTTTTTCCTCCCCCGCAGCACTCGGCTGTGCGGAGAACCGCAGTCCACCCCATTGACTTGAGACCATTGGTAATTTAGAGCACTTTGTACTAAACCACAGAGCAGATATTTGAATAAACTTGGTGTTTTTGAGATGAAATACTGAATTGTTCTGCTATTTATGCTTTGCATGCTGCTTTTAAGCGAGAAATAAAAAAAAGTCATGAAACAGGAGGGCTTAAAGTTTTTTTTTTATTTTCTGAACAAACAGACGTGTTAGTAATTTTGTACCTATCCCCAGGGAATTGTGAAGTACAGGCTTTAGAATAATATAAAGGCTATTTATATGTTAATGAGAATTCCCCTTTAACCCTGTAAGGATTTAAAGTGGCGATAAACACCCAAAGAGTTTGAGACAATGTATACTATGAAAATTGGGAGAAAATAGAATTATTGATTTTATGGCATGTGTTCTAGACAGGTTAACCCATTGTTTGTGTGAAGGGAATACATTATTTCTGTATGCATGTGATACATATATAATCTCATAGCTCTCACTCAACTATAGAAAATGAAGTTTATAGTACATTTCAGGGTAATGATACCTTACCAAATAACATATTATTATTTTATGCATATTTACTAACTTAAATGAATTGTTTGCTTTAAGCAATCTCTTTTAATTGATATAAAGTAGATGAGAAATGGGAACCAAAAACTATGGACACCTCAGTCAGTGCAGACAAGTGACAGAAAAAATGATGAAATCTAAGGATTTTTCTTTATTGAAGGCCTCACACATAGTATCATAGTATCATAGTTTTTAAGGTTGAAGGGAGACTCTAAGTCCATCTAGTTCAACCTGTAGGCTAACATGTTGATCCAGAGGAAGGCAAAAAAACCCCAATGTGGCAAACAAGTTCCAATGGGGAAAAAATTTCCTTCCTGACTCCACATCCGGCAATCAGACTAGTTCCCTGGATCAATACCCTGTCATAAAATCTAATATACATAACTGGTAATATTACATTTTTCAAGAAAGGCGTCCAGGCTCTGCTTAAATGTTAGTAGTGAATCACTCATTACAACATCATGTGGCAGAGAGTTCCATAGTCTCACTGCTCGTACAGTAAAGAATCCTCGTCTGTGATTATGATTAAACCTTCTTTCCTCAAGACGTAGTGGATGCCCCCGTGTTCCAGTCGCAGGCCTTGGTGTAAAAAGATCTTTGGAAAGGTCTCTGTACTGTCCCCTCATATATTTATACATTGTGATTAGATCCCCCCTAAGCCTTCGTTTTTCCAAACTAAATAACCCCAAGTTTAATAACCTGTCTTGGTATTGCAGCCCACCCATTCCTCTAATAATCTTGGTGGCTCTTCTCTGCACCCTCTCCAGTTCAGCTATGTCCTTCTTATATATCGGTGACCAGAATTGTACACAGTATTCTAAGTGTGGTCGCACTAGTGACTTGTACAGAGGTAGAACTATATTTTTTTCATGAACACTTATACCTCTTTTAATACATCCCATTATTTTATTAGCCCTGGCAGCAGCTGCCTGACACTGTCCACTAAAGTGAAGTTTACCATCCACCAATACACCCAAGTCTTTTTCTGTGTCTGTTTTACCCAGTGTTCTACGATTAAGTACATAATCATAAATGTTATTTCCTCTACCCAAGTGCATGACCTTACATTTATCTACATTAAACTTCAATTGCCACTTCTCAGCCCAATCCTCCAATTTACATAAATCTCCCTGTAATATAAAATTATCCTCCTCTGTATTGATTACCCTGCAGAGTTTAGTATCATCTGCAAATATTGAAATTCTACTCCGCATGCCCCCAACAAGGTCATTTATAAATATGTTGAAAAGAAGTGGGCCCAATACTGACCCCTGTGGTACCCCACTATGAACTGAGACCCAGTCCGAGTACGTACCATTAATAACCACCCTTTGTTTCCTATCACTTAGCCAGTTTTTAACCCAGTTACACATATTTTCCCCTATCCCCATTATTCTCATTTTATGTACCAACCTTTTGTGTGGCACCGTATCAAAAGCTTTTGAAAAGTCCATATACACAACATCCACTGCATTTCCCTGGTCCAGACTTGAACTTACCTCTTCACACAATCCATTTGAAGTCCCTTAGGGCTTTTGGACTTAAAAGGAAATGTGTAATCAGAAAACAACTTAGTGATTAAATTAGGTTGATTATTATTTAACTTTATATAATAATATCCATATTTAAAAAAATATAAAAGTCTTACAGTTTTTACATTGACCGCTAGTCCTTAGTTTTAACTACCACGTCCAGGTGGGCACATGGGCATTAGCAACAATAGATTGACTCAGATGTTAGTAAATTATATTGAAATATTTAATGAATCTGCCCATCATCAGTACAAAGGTGTCACGGTCGTCCCCTTGGAGATTAGTGACAGGCTCAGGTTCAGAGTCTCTGTTATACCATCTGAGACTATACACATTAAATTTTACTTTTGGCATTCACATGGTTAATGCTATTTTTTTTTTTGTCAGCAGCAAGCTCATTACCCCTGCTCAGGTGTTTCCACTGATGACCACTCCCAACCTGGAGAAATACCCTCTGCTCCCAAGAGAGGACGTTGGTTATTCAGATTTCATTCTGGAGCTTGGCCTGGAGCGTGAAGGAGGTGTTTGCTACTGCTGCTGCTATCTTCTGTTGTTTGGTGTAAAAGCTACCCTGTTGTTTAGTTAATATATCCTTACCTCATTTACTTTCTGTGCACCTTCTTGTAGCCCTCTTGGTGTTTGTTTTTGGTACGCGTGAGTTTTGTTGTTCCCCCTGTCTGTGTTGTTTGTCGGTGGGGTTTTGTGACTACTGTCTCAGCCCATCCCCTGGGTGGAGGGTGTTACATCAGGGCCGTGTATAGGAGATAGGGACATGCTGGTGGCTCAAATGTCACTAGCACCAAATATACCTCTGGGTTGAGGGACAGCTCAGGCCACTACCTAGTCTGAGGGCCAGCTTAAGGGTCCATATCCAGTCACATCCTAGTCTCCAGCATGACAAAAGGTCAGTATGAAGGATGGAGGAGATGTTAAGATTTGACATCACTTATTGTGAATGCTTATTGTGAGTGATGGATTTGTGTTACATACCGTGGAAGTGTTACTTTTTTTTGTAATCATGTCTGTGATGATAATGAGGCTGCAGAAAAGACATCTGTAATTATGAGTCTAATAACTGACCTAGTGGCCAATGTGAAAACTGAAAGGTCTCTGTCTTTCTTTTTTTTTTATTACTTTGGAAAATTGTAAAAAATATCCAATTAAAAAATAAAACCTGATTTAAACAACAGATCCTTTTCTAATTATACATTCCCTTTATCAGATTTTGTGGGTTGTCTGCACTGATTGGGCTGTTCACTGTTATTGTTTCCATTATTGTTTTATATCTCTTCATCTCTGAATGTATGCTTCCAAATGAGGTTGGAGGAGGGCATCGGTTTCACTACTCGATCATACTACATGGTGCTAATTAATGACGCACCTATCAAAGTGTAAGTGCAACACTAATAATGGAGGCACTTTAAGGTGATAAATAATGGAGGCACTCTATGGTCATCCTTCAATATTTATCCAAAAGACTCAAATTTACTCCTATTCACAATAACTAAAGTGTCAGAGTTTCAGCAAAATGTTGGTTACCATTTTGCTAAACTGTAAAGTGCCATCAAAATGTAAAAAAAAATATATATAAAAATACTTACACTCACCTTACTGCTCACTTCTTGGCCCATCCACTCCTGTCTACTGTCCGGTCTTTGGTTCATCTTTTTATCTACCACCAACAAGTGCTGAATCCTCTTCATGCTAGGCCAGGACTGCCGTGCACATTATGACATCTTGACCTTACGCACGATTACACGGAAGCGTACTGGACCTCAGCAGAGCCAGACGTCCTACCATAATATGAAGCAGCCAAGGGATTCAGAGCTTGAGGTAGTATTAAGATGATGCACCAAGGACTGGAAGGAGCAGTGATGCTGAGAAACAGGTAGGTGAATGGTAAGGTGAATATAAGTGTTTTTATTTTTTTTACATCTTATGTTTATGATACTCCAAATTCTACATTTTTGGAGAAAATTTTCAGAGAAAATTCGGAAAACCGATAAATTTCAACTTCACCTCAATCGCTCAACTCTAGTAGTGACCTTTGTGCTGATTTTTTCTTTTGTTCTACTCAACTGTATTGTAAAAAAAACCCTCACACATTACAGGGCATCTTGCTGCTCAAACCAGCACTGAACTTCAGGAAAACTGGTGGCAAGTCTTCCAGCGTCACCAAAAGATTAATGATTCCTGAAATTATTTCAATTAGACTCATTGGTCTGACCACATAGGTGCGTTGGACTTACCACATAAGTGCAGGCTGCCGTAACCCTATGGGCATTTATAGAGGGCACTCTGGGAACTTTTCTGGCATTTACACTTTATATAGATTACAATTAAACTGTAAATAGGATGAAATTGAGAAGATAAAGAAATATTTTTGAAAGGAACTAACTTGTGAATACTGAACAGCCATAAAGACCAATATAAGACTCAAGCCTGTAAATACATACACATGATGGTAATAGATATATAAAAAAACAAGGATGCAGAATAACTGCATGTACTGCAGTCCAATATTAGCAATCAGTCGTGAATAGAATTGCTGATTTTCATTGTATGCCTACACAAAAGTAGCATTTCTCTAGAAGCCGAGACTCTCATAGATAATAAGCAGCAATAGCAAGTGCGGTAATCCTCATTGTACAGTGTGAGCCAAAGTGATGAATTCACAACTGCAAAAAAACACAAAATCCACAGGACCAAATGTTTGCTGTTGTATGTTGGCTTTGTAGAAGTGTATCCTCGGAGCATGTTAGGGCTATTTCTTAAACTCGGCTATATATTGTAGTAGTTTCAGGATGTAAAATTTCCCAGTCAGTTCTTCAATTTTTTGACCTACTAATAAGTGCGGTTATTGTGAAGGGGGTAACAGCGCAAGGAAAGCTCAGATGTGAAGTGATCGCCACCAATGCTATAAAGCAGGATGGTTGAATTCTAATGGTCAGATCTTGAAAAATCATCTGTCATAGTTAAGAAATGGTAATCATATTTCCAAAAGGAATATTAACAAATGTTTGTTGAGAGATTCTTGGATTAGATTTTGAGCCTAATGGCAGCATTTGAGCTTAAAATGTATAGTAATTGTCTGAACTACTTTAGATCACACTACTAGTGATGAGTGAGCACTCCATGCTTGGGTGCCCGGTATTGGCAACCAGGAGTTGGATGCCTGGATGGGCGAGACTTGTGTATCGAGTATAATGGAAGTCAATGGGGAACTCAAGCATTTTTGGGGGGAAATCTTCCAGAAAACTTCTTGAGTCCCCCATTGATTTTCATTATACTTGGGTACTCGAGTCGCACCCATCTGATCATCCAACTGCTCATTATAAGTACAGATTATGGTAGTGCTTTCTCATCACTACACACTACTATTTGGGCAGAATAGAGCAAACACATTCTTAGGAGCGATGAAGTGTGGACCATCTGTCAAAGTAAAGAAAATATCTACAAGATCCTCTACAAATTGATGGCCAGTCACAGTGACTATTGCCTTGGTTTGGTATCTTACACCTGATTCTACACACCAATTAGCCAGGTGCTGTAGTGCAGATGTAGATGATGTGACAATGGTTAGCATGACTGATTGAACACCATCTTTATGATTTGTGACAAATTGTTACATCATTTTCGAGGATTAAAATAACATTGTATAATCCATTGACCAGTGTCAAATTAGGGGTGTGTTACATTTTGTAACATGTTATCTGAGTCATGATAACCTCTGTCAGATCTGTATTTCAATTCTTACTGTACTATTTTCCTGCACTAATTTTTCCTGCTGTAATTTTCCTCTTGAATTAATATACCACAAGTTGAGTTGCACAGGATAGCAGGCTTTAAAGGGTAAGTTGCTTATTTTCATATTTATCGATTTATTAAATACAAATTAAAACGTCATTTACGCTTTACCGCTTCACGACATATAGTGTATATTCGAGTCCTTTTCTTTGATGCAGGCTTGAATGCCGAACCCACATCTCTTCCTGTACATGTTGGCGGATCTGATCAGTTGATATGTGCCTCTAGCTCTAGGGTGGCTCGGAGATATAAAATATGAAAAATCCCCACAAAAGTTCAAATTACCCTCCTTTAAAAAAAACCCAAAAAACTATTGAAAAATATACAGTGCCTTGTGAAAGTATTTGGCCCCCTTGAATTTTTCAACCTTTTCCCACATTTCAGGCTTCAAACATAAAGATAAAAATTTTAATGTTATGGTGAAAAATCAACAACAAGTAGGATATGTGGAGACACGGGGGTCAGTGGGTGCTCTCGTCCGCTGAGCTGGCCGCCTTTAGAAAGACAGCATGGCCCAGGGCTCATCCCAACTGAACGCCCAACCTCCTTAATCGTGGGCAGAAAACTACTCAGAAAACACAGGATGAGGGAATCATAATATTAAGACTTTATTGGATCCCCAAACAGTTAACGACATATGGCACATAACCAGTGAAACCATGGAAGGTAACTGGCAACAGTTTCTCAACCTTCCCCTGGCTCACCAGGGATTAGAATGCCCGTGCCTCAGAGCTTCCAGGGCTACTTACTCCAAACCAGCAGCACCCCGCTTTCGGCGGGCACCCATCGAGAATGGAATAACGCCAGATTTAGGAAGCTGGCTGAGGGCTGCAAAGCCTGTTGTCAGGTGACGGGATTGTCCCAATCTGGATTGCATCCTAAGGTAGTCCTTGATATCTCAACCGAATCCTTGTATTCGATGCTGAAGTCCATGTAGTATTATAATCCAGGTTCGGTTATGGCTTGCCAATCGGATCCGCAGATCCTAGATTGGTATCATGTAGCAAGAGTTTACCCGGGCAATGGACAGTCCTCCTTCTTATACCCCTAAGCTCTCCATTCAGATCATTGGGGTCTTCACGATTGGTGGATAAGAAAGGGCTCTTATTGGCTAGATTTCAAGCCGTATACAAAATATCCCTAGTAGTAATGGTCTCTGGCAGAGACGAGGGAGGGGCAACTTAAGTTACATGGTATCTAGCAATACACATAGTGATACAATGGGACACTTGCAGAATTTATTTGTCTGGGTATCTGACCTTCACACTGGCCAAGGCAATTACATGAGTCAACAAGAACTTTTAACACTGGACTCCTAAAGGCCACGTCTCACTAAGCAAAATTGCTAGCAACATCACTGCTGAGGCACGATGTTTGTGACGCAACAGCGATGTTGCTAATGATGTTGCTGTGAGTGACATCCAGCAACAACCAGGCCCCTGCTGTGAGGTCGCTGGTTGTTGCTGAATGTCCTGACCATTTTTTAGTTGTTGCTCTCCCGCTGTGAAGCACACATCGCTGTGTGTGACAGTGATAGAGCAACAACTGAATGTGCAGTGAGCAGGGAGCGGGCTTCTGTGGACGCTGGTAACCAATGTAAATATCGGGTAACCAAGAAGCCCTTTCCTTGGTTACCCGATATTTACCTTCATTACCAGCATCCGCCGCTCTCACGCTGTCAGTGCCGGCTCCCTGCTCCCTGCACACATAGCCAGACTACACATCGGGTAATTAACCCGATGTGTTCTCTGGCTAGGAGTGCAGGGAGCCAGCGCTAAGCGGTGTGCGCTGGTAACCAAGGTAAATATCGGGTTGGTTACCCGATATTTACCTTAGTTACCAAGCGCAGCATCGCTTCCAAGCGTCGCTGCTGGCTGGGGGCTGGTCACTGGTTGCTGGTGAGATCTGCCTGTTTGACAGCTCACCAGCAACCATGTAACGACGCTCCAGTGATCCCTGCCAGGTCAGGTTGCTGGTGGGATCGCTGGAGCGTCGCTTAGTGTGACGGTACCTTTAGAGTCTTGTAGAAACAATGAGGAGCTTATCCCCCATTTATAAACAAACTATCATCATGTTTGGCTACATTTTAAGAAACTTAACCCATGCTAGGCACTGACAGAATCCATGTCGTCACAGGACACAATTGTGAAGTTGAACAAAATGTATTGCTTATTTTAAAAAATAAATAACTGAAAAGTGGGGTGTGCAGTATTATTCGGCCTCTTCAAGTTAATACTTTGTAGCGCCACCTTTTTCTGCGATGACAGCTGCAAGTCGCTTGGGGTATGCCTCTATCAGTTTTGCACATCGAGAGACTGATATTCTTGCCCATTTTTCCTTTGCAAATAGCTAGAGCTCAGTGAGGTTGGATGGAGAGAGTTTGTGAATAGCAGTCTTTAGCGTTTTCCACAGATTCTCGATTGGATTAAGGTCTGGACTTTCA
Source organism: Anomaloglossus baeobatrachus (assembly GCF_048569485.1). Classification (NCBI taxonomy): domain Eukaryota; kingdom Metazoa; phylum Chordata; class Amphibia; order Anura; family Aromobatidae; genus Anomaloglossus; species Anomaloglossus baeobatrachus. The sequence continues at coordinate 544,815,249 of NC_134355.1, read as the reverse complement.
CTTGGCCATTCTAACACCTGGATACATTTATTTGTGAACCATTCCATTGTAGATTTTGCTTTATGTTGTTTGGATCATTGTCTTGTTGGAAGACAAATCTCTGTCCCAGTCTCAGGTCTTTTGCAGACTCCAGCAGGTTTTCTTCAAGAATGGTCCTGTATTTGGCTCCATCCATCTTCCCATTAATTTTAACCATCTTCCCTGTCCCTGCTGAAGAAAAGCAGGCCCAAACCATGATGCTACCACCACCATGTTTGACAGTGGGGATGGTGTGTTCAGGGTGATGAGCTGTGTTGCTTTTATGCCAAACATATTGTTTGGCATTGTGCCCAAATAGTTCAATTTTTGTTTTATCTGACCAGAGCATCTTCTTCCATGTTTGGTGTGTCTCCCAGGTCACTTGTGGCAAACTTTAAACAACACTCTTTATGAATATCTTTGAGAAATGGCTTTCTTCTTACCACTCTTTCATAAAGGCCAGATTTGTGCAGTGTACGACTGATTGTTGTCCTATGGACAGACTCTCCCATCTCAGCTATAGATCTCTGCAGTTCATCCAGAGTGATCATGGGCCTCCTGGCTGCATCTCTGATCAGACTTCTCCTTGTTTGAGATGAAAGTTTGGATGGACGGTCTTGGTAGATTTGCAGTTGTATGATACTCCTTCCATTTCAATATGATCGCTTGCACAGTGCTTCTTGGGATGTTTACAATTTTGGAAATCTTTTTGTAACCAAATCCTGCTTTAAACTTCTCCACAACAGGATCACGGACCTGCCTGTTGTGTTCCTTGGTCTTCATGATGCTCTCTGCGCTTTAAACAGAACACTGAGACTATCACAGTGCAGGTGCATTTATACAGAGACTAGATTACACACAGGTGGCTTATATTTATCATCATCAGTCATTGAGGACAACATTGCATCATTCAGAGATCCTTAATGAACTTCTGGAGTGAGTTTTCTGCACTGAAAGTAAAGGGGCCAAATAATATTGCACGCCCCACTTTTCAGTTATTTCTTGTTTAAAATAAGCAATAAATTTCCTTCAACTTCACAATTCTGTCCCACTTGTTGTTGATTCTTCACCATGACATTAAAATTTGTATCTTTATGTTTGAAGCCTGAAATGTGGGAAAAGGTTGAAAATTCAAGGGGGCCAAATACTTTCGCAAGGACTGTACATATTCAGAAATATCTAATCTATCAAAATATAAAATAAATGAATCCCCTTAGTAAGCAGTGTAACAAAAAAAAACTCCAGAATTACATTTTTTTGGCAGCTACAACATTGCAATAAAATATATTAAGAGGCAATTAAACCATCGGATCTTCTCAAAAATTGTATCAGTAAAAATGTCAACTCAGGGAGCAAAAAATAAGCTGTGACACCGCCCCAGATCCCAAAAAATGAGAATGTCGATGGTGACAAAAGCAACTTTTTTTTTACGAATTTCTCTTTTTTTTACCAATTAAATAAAAAAAAAAACTATACATATTTGGTATCTACCTACTCTTATTGACCTGGAGAATCATACTGCTAGGTTAGTGTTACCATATAGTAAACATGGAAAATATATAACCCAAAAAACAATAGTAGAATTTAACTTTTTTCTGCAATCTTACCGGACTTTTTCTTTCTTTTTTTTTACGTTTTTCAGTACATTATATGGTAAATTGAATGGTGTCTTTCAAAAGTACAACTCGTCCTACAAAAATGCAAGCCCTCATATGGCGATATTGACTGAAAAAAAATAAATTATGGCTCTTGGAAGAAGGGGAGAAAAAATGGATTTACAATATTCTGTTGGGAGATGTTTACGCTCTATGTGGCCACACAATGTTTATGTGGATTGCAGCATGTTGAGGGTTTTGCTATCATGGCAAAATATTGTAATTTAGTAATATTGTGAAAAATGGGAATTTTTATATGGGGTTGTCCACCCCCCCAAAAATATACATAAATAAGATTAATTGATATGACTTTCTATTATAATTTAATTATTTCAGATGCCCCAACTTCAGGTATTCATTCATCTGTTGTATTTGGCAGCTCTATATCCTATTCTGTATTGACCAGTTATGTGTGAACAGAGATAATTGCTCTTAAAGCACAAAGCCAGCTCTGTCTCTGTCGCAACCAATGCAAATGCAAAAAAAGGGTCTGGTTTAGCCATTGACAAGACCATTCAACCGGCTCTAGTGACTGTCCGACAGAAGAAACGCCATCTTGTGTCAAGAACAGGACGAGAAAGGATAAACTCGGGATACAAGCGGATACCTAATGGTCTAGGCACCAGGCATATGTGAAATGCAGTGGGTAAGATACAGCCTATGACTAAGGGCATTTGTTGAGTCAGAAATGTATCAGTGTTGTTAGATAATATGTGGTTCCAAGGATTTTAACTTATGTCTTAAAAAAAGGAGTGATGTGGAAAGGAAGATTTTCAGCTTACCTAGAGTGGGTGCCCCAGGACTTCAGAGATGGTGCACGGAAAACCTCCAGTCCAGCCTGGTCTGGTGTAACGGTTAAACAGATGAAGGAAACATGGATCCAGCACCAGAGATTAAGTATAAAAATAGAAAAAATTTTTTATTGATACATTAAAAAAATGGCGTCTCAAGATGTAACGGCATCAGGCATACAGGACACCTTACGCGTTTCGGACAACACACATTAAAAAACCCTATGACTAAGGACGTTTTTTAATGTGTGTTGTTTGAAACGCGTAAGGTGTCCTGTATGCCTGATGCCTTTACATCTTGAGATGCCATTTTTTTAATGTATCAATAATTTTTTTTCTATTTTTATACTTAATCTCCGGTGCTAGATCCATTGTTCCTTTAAAAAAAGAAGATGGCTTTTATTTCTTATATTGAACAGATGAGCCGGTATTTTCTTTCTTGTGTTTTGTTTTCTCTGGTAAACCTTTTCAGGTAGTGTTTCTCCATTGTGGAGCGTTGTCATCTCCTGTACAACTCACTGTCTGGCAAATTATATAGTTTGCTTTTTAAAGTTAATTTACAGAATCCATATGCCACGAATGTGTGTCTGATACCTCAATAGCTTGGACACAAATTGCATATCAGGATTTCTCCAATGATAAAACAAATGAGTGGCTCTGCGATGCACCCCTCATGTCAATTTAGCCAAATGATAGCTTATAAGATCGTCTATGAAGGAAAACTGTAGTAATGACTTGCACAATACTAATAATTATTGTATTTCTCGGATTATAAGACACACTTTTCCTCTTAAAAATTTGGTAGGAAAATGAGGGGTGCATCTTGTAAGCCAAGTATAGCTTACCGGTGGTGCTGGAGAGAGGTCAAAGGAGGCAGGGGCAATGCTGCAGGCTGTGCTATGTGCTGGGTTTTATTGCGGGTGGTGCGCTGTGGGCTCTGCTGCATTGAGGGCTCTGCTGCACTGCAGGTGGTGAAGCAGTCATCATCCTTGGGTCACCATCCTAAATGACGGTGGCATGGTCTTAAAAAAATGGCGCCTGGTTAGCGCGTAAGCAGATGGAGCTCTAGGGTCAAGATCTCATCTGCGCAGGCGTCGCCTCCGGCCCATTGATCTCCCAGCAGCAGACTTAAAGAAATGGCGCCAGGAGGTGGTGTGTGCGCAGATGAGATCTAGGCTTGTGATAGCTCAATATGCACACGCGTCAACTCCGGGCGCCATTTCTTTTAAGACCATTCAGGATGGCGGCCCCTGCCTCACTGCTCGCAGAGCAGCAGAGCCCACAGTACAGCAGAACCCACAGCACAGCACAGCAGAGCCTCTCAGTGACACCGTCTGCAGCAAGCATTTGGAACACCCACTGCACCGACGACAGCATCGCCCTATTCCAGCACCGCTCCTTCTTCCTCCGACCCCGGTCCACCACCACTGCTGCCCCTTTCTGGTAAGACACCACCAGATTATTTTTTTTATTTAAATTTGCGGTGAGACTTATAGTCCAGTGCGTCTTATGGTAAGTCAAAGACATCTTATTAAGATCTGTTTGGGTTCTGAGAGATGCTAAATTATAGTATATACATTATTGATTTACTCAGTGATTAAAATTCCCATACACTTAGCACAAGCAATGTGGCCAAACTATAAAATTCAAGAGCAAGATTCATTCTGACACTTGGAGCCACTATCACTTTCTAAGGAGGAGAAATTAAAAAAATACGTATTATGATTTGATCTGTAAGACATTTTCACACTTGGAAATTGGAATCGAGGTGATTATTGCCCGGCTGATAGGCAAGAAAATTAGGATGGATGAAATCATTGAATCGTGAAACTTTGTCTCATCAATTACACATTTAAAGTTATTACATACATAATGAAGTTTTATAATGTTGACAATGTTTTGTTGAGCTGTAAGCAGCTATACTGGCAACATATTTCTACAAATATATACTTAGTTTAACGATAGAGGTCTACTACTTTAAGATATTTTATTAATGCGCCTAGGGTGGTTAAAAAGTTAAAAAACGAAGGAAAAAGGATATTCACTATCTGGAACGGTAACAGTCTTCCTTATGGTATCTGGTCACAGATTGACTGCAGCGGTCAAATGACACCTTTGTCCCTTTCAAGAGAGGAATGCAGCTGAACAGTCGGAGATGCCAGCTCCATTTAGAGGAACAGCACCACTCCATTGAGTGAGTAGCCATTTTTAACAACCCTAGGCCTTGTCTTCATTCGTAATTATTTTTTTTTTCCTACATTGGTATAAGAAATTCTGAGCCACAGTTAAAGGTTTCAATTCTGCGATTAATTTCTTCACCAAGTATCATTATGGCAATGTAAGACCAATAGCATTTCAACTAACTTACTTTTTTCAGGCTATATCTTTACTGGATTTAAACCTTTGGTGGAAGAACATAAGGGAGTGAGTGATATTTCTTCTTTAAAGGGAAGCTGAAGACTTCATGTCACCCGCATTTCAAAAAAAAATGGCATATAAATATAGTGTGTGTGTGTATATATATATTTATATATATATATATGTACAATGAAAACAGGGGTTCCCTTGCCAGTTTCCCACACTGCAAAACCACAATAAATTGTTCCTCTTTTCTCATATATATACTGTGTGTGTGTGTGTGTGTGTGTGTGTGTATATATACTGTATACAGTGCCTAGCGAAAGTATTCGGCCCCCTTGAATTTTTCAACCTTTTCCCACATTTCAGGCTTCAAACATGAAGATAAAAATTTTATGTTATGGTAAAGAATCAACAACAAGTGGGACACAATTGTGAAGGTGAACAAAATGTATTGCTTATTTGAAGGAGGAAGAATGAGGCATACGCTGAAATGTCGTTGTTACATTGAAGCATGGCAATGGCTCAGCGAAGCACTAGGGCTGATTTTTTTCGTCTAGTCATGACTATCTGTAGTGTCAAAGGCAAAAGGAAATCAATGAAGTATCAGGAACCCTAAAAGAAAATGTTATTTCCTCTGTGAGGAAGCTGAGTCTTGGACATCACTGGACCTTCCAAAAGCATACTAAGGCTGCTTTCACACTACGTTTTTTTAACATGCGTCATGAATGTTTTTTTGCTGTAAGGCCCTGTGCGCACTTGCCGTTTTTTGCCGTGGATTTCCTGCGGTTTTGCTGCATGTTTCGCTGCAGGAAATGTTCATAACATCTCTGCAGTGACTCACCAGCAAAACCTATGGGAAAAAAAATGCTGTGCGCACTAGGCGGATTTTGACAGCTGCATGTTTTGCTGCAGGATTCCCGCAGCAAAGCAATTGCATGTCACTTCTGTTCCGCACGTCGCTGCGGGATTGCACTCCATTGATTGTAATGTAATCGTGAAATCCTGCACCACAGGGAATAACGCAGGCAGCAAATTCTGTGCGGTTCATTGCGTTTTCCTGCGTTATTACCTCCGGTATTTCGCAGTTTACCTGCGGTAATCTTCATCGCAGGGAAGTGATGTCATTATGACAGGAAGAGGAAGCGGAGCAGAGAGTAAACACTCACATATCACAGACACAGACATACAATACACACATCACACTCACACACAGACATATAGAATACACATAGAAAGCAAACGGACATATAGAAAAAAAAGCACATGGACTCCGCCATATTTCTACCTTCCAGCCAAGGTAAACACACAGCAGCGGCCCGGTATTCTCAGACTGGGGAGGGTGAGAGGCAGGGTTAATGCCCCCCCCCCTCACAGCCGAGAATATCAGCCCGCAGCTGCCCCGAGACTGTCGCATCCATTAGCTCTTCCTGTTGCCGTGATCCGGTGGCAATCAGGGTAATAATGGCGGCCGATCGCTGCTTGATCATGGCAGTGTCTATGTGACAGCTGACATGATCAACCCGTAAGTAAAGTGAAACAACACACACCGAAAAATCCTTTATTTGAAATAAAACACAAAAAAGCCCCTGGTTCACCCCTTTATTAACCCCCCCGAAACACACAGCTCCAACGTAATCCACATCCTGCGACGCTTGCATCCAGCCGTGACTGACACACTGCTGAATGCAGCCTCGCAATGAGACAGCAGAGGTAATTACAGGTCATTTCCCACGTCCGGTAATGTGAACAACACATTACCGCTCGGGAGAAATGCAGCGTGTGCTCACAAGTACTCTATCTATCTATCTATCTATCCCTCTATCTATCTATCTATCTATCTATCTATCTGTTTATCTATCTATCTATCTATCCTTCTATCTATCCCTCTATCTATTCTTCTATCTGTCTATTTATCTGTCTGCTATCTATCTCAGAAGGAAATGACTTTTTTTTTCTTTTTTTTTTCAATGTGCTTTATTGCGTTGAATGAATTAAATCACATGTACCAACCCGCACGTGGCAAAACCACGGCAATACCGCGAACAATACCGCGGTAAGACCGCAGCAAACCACATGCGGTTTTTGGGTGCGGTTTGCCGCGTTTTTTTTACCGCGGGTGCAGTAATCTTGCAGACCCTGCGGAATTTTCTTAAGAAAATTCCGATTTCCAGTGCACACAGGGCCTAAAAGCGGATCCTGCTTTTACAAAGAAAAACGCATGCAAATGCATGTGTTATTTTGCAGGATCCTGTCACTGGATGTTTAGGGGCGGGCATTGGAGTCATGTGATCGGGAGTGAGGGGAACTGAACGTGACAGACTGGGAGCCGGCACCTGACAGCTGCGGAGGCTCGTAATCAAGGTAAACATCGGGTAACTTGCTTGGATACCCGATATTTACCTTGGTTATGGGCGTCTGCACACGTAACCAAGGTAAACATCGCGTAACTAATCTCCGCACCATGTTTCTGAACCTGTATTTACCTTGTTATACTCTTGTGCCTGAGAGGGCGGTGCATGCGCCCTCGCTTCTTCAGGACTTGATGCCAGCTGGCAATTCAATGCTAGCATCAACCCCATTTATTACCCCGTTTGCCACCACAACAGGGCAACGAGAAGAGCCGGGTCCAGCACTAGAATTGGCGCATCTATAGGATGCACTACTTCTGGGGCGGCTGTGGGCTGCTATTGTTAGGCTGGAAAGGGCCAAATAACTATGGCCCTCTTCCCACCATATCAACCCCCAGTTATCTGCTGTTCCTTGGCTGGATATAGAAAAATGGGGGGACCCCATGCCATTTTTTTTTAATTTTTTTTTATTTTAAATTATAAATGCATGGGATCCCCTCTATTTTTCATAAACCGCCAAGGTACAGCAGACAGCTGAGGGTTGGAGCCCCTCGTCAGAGGTGAGACCCCACGTCATTTTTTTTACCAAAATGTTTTTTTTGCGCAATGAGTGGTATTTTTAAAATAAACCATGAGTTTTACCATATAGTGTACTGGAAAACGGCAAAAAAAAAATCGAAATATGAGAAAAACTGCAAAAAAATGTTATTGCACGATTGTTTTTGGGATATTTTATTCACCATGTTCACTATATGGTAAAACTGATGTGTCGCTGGGATGATTACCAATAATACCATTACAAATGTCAACTCAGGCAATTTATGAAAAATAGAGGGGATCCCACGCATTTATAATTAAAAAAAAAAAAATGGCATGGGGTCCCCCCATTTTTCTATAACCAGCCAAGGAAGAGCAGACAAATGGGGTCTGATATTATTATGGTGGGAAGGACCATGGTTATTTGACCCTTTCCAGCCTAACAATAGCAGCCCTCAGCCACCCGAGAAGTGGTGCATCCTGTAGATGTGCTAATTCTGGCGCTTGACCCAGCTCTTCCCGTTGTCCAGTTGCGGTGGCAAATGAGGAAATAAATGGGGTTCATGCCAGCAGTGAATTGCCAGCTGGCATCAAGTCCTATTATAGTAATGGATGGGTGTTTAGTAGACACCCCCATTACGTATTCCATTATTTGAAAGTAATACTTTTTTTATTAGAACAAAAAAACGCCCGACACCATCCCTCGTTGACCAATTTATTAACAACATTATTAAAATGCAAAAGGTCTGCCATAATCCATTTAGATGTCCCCCGACGTTCTACAAAGTTGACCCTTAAAAGACATAACAATAGAAATTAGTTAAATAAACACAAAAGATGCCATCTTTTCCAATTTAATTCTCTGTTACATCCATTATCCAGGTCCGACGCAATCCAAATCTGGGGTCGATCCTATACTCCCTGGTACATTCAATGGAGAACTAAAAGTCCCACATTGATTGTGAGAGCAGCCCCTCATTTGCACCTGTGACGTCATTGCCCCTGCATGCGCGCACACACACATTCACACACACTGCTGTGAGTGCTTCCCTGCGGTGACCTGGCACTCATAAGGTCAGCCCAGATCATCGCAGGGGCGCATATACAGCAGTGTGTGTGAATGTGTGTATGCACTCCTGCAGGGGCAATGACGTCATAGGTGCTAGGGATTTCATTCACCTGACCCCGTGACGACAGTGCCGCGCGATATCACTACCTGCGACCGGGTCTCACTGCACTGATGTCACGGGGTCAGGTGAATCCATTGTGAACTCACCTCACCTGACCCCAGAAGTCGCTGGCAGGCTGCTGTCGGCTTTTTCCCTCTTCGTCCTGTGGTATCCCGGTGTCCTGGCAGGCTGCTGTGTTGGCCCGGTATCCTGGGGTGTGACGATATCATCTGCTGCAGCTAATTGTTAAATCAGCTGTTCTCCAGTCCTAGTTGTGACCGCGCGTGCTCCCGCGTTCACAACTAGACCTGAAGAAGCGAGGGTGCATGTGCCACCCTCTCAGGCACTAGAGTATAACAAGGTAATGCCGCTTCAGAAACACGGTGCCGGAGATAAGCGCTATGCGCATGCTCCAACTCTGACGCCTTGTTACTGAATCGAAAAATTAGCATAGAGCCAGGGAGAGGGAGGAAAAGGCAGTGGGGGGGGGGCGGGGATCCATGTGCATAACCCTCCCGGATATTATCTGGAGAAGTGCAACTGTCAGTCAAAAAAATGATGAATTTTTAAACTTCACAAACTTGGATTTCAAAGCCTAAACATCCGAGCTGCCCACTAATGGTATGTACAGCCTGTGCCTGATAGTGCCAGTACTGCACTGGCTTTACCTTATATATGAAAATCCTGATTTTTGGTTCCCTTTTAGACTTTTAACGATAAACCTAATCCAGTGACTCTAAATAATTGTAATTGCAATGGTGACATGCTCATAGTGCCATACTCCGTTGTAGGCTGAGAAAGACTACTTATTGCTATAGCCTAAAAATTTCCAACTGTGTCTATGTTGCACCCTTTGGCCAGATAAGCGATAGGAGCATTTTTAGTTTATGGCATCTTAAGCAGAAGTGGCTTAGAAGTGCCATTTAGTCCTTACAGTAGCAATTACTAAACTACATTGAGCATCTCCTAAGTGGCCTTTACTAAAGAGATGTGTCTGATGGCCAATTACGGTACTTCTATGTAAATAAATTAATTTGATTTTCTTATGTTTATTACAATGTTTTATATTTTATTCATATATTGATCTAGGGCGTTATTAACTCTATTATGTGCAATTGATCTAATTGAAATCCCAACACTTTAAACTGTATATCTTCATATTTTCGCAAAAATATATGTTTCTGTTGATTAATGTCTCTTTAGATGCCCTATTTCCTCTCTCACTCACAATGTCTCTCTCCTGCTTTTAATGTCAAGTCATTTATGTGTGACAGCTGGTGAGAAATCATTAAAAGTAATGCAGTCTTGGTAGCCAAAAAAACGAGTGAATGTGAAACGTTAACATTTAACGAGGTAGAAACTGCATAGTCTGACATCTCTGTTTTGCAGCTTTCCAAAACCAGTGTGTCTCCAAACACAGTATATTGTTTATGCTTCATGTAGGGCTCTAGAAGAAAGACAATATGTGTGTGTTTACAGTATGTACATTCCGCCGATGATCAACGGAATTCACAAGCTGCCATATACTCTACAGGCCTTTACTCCTTGCTTCCTCTTCCGTCATCATCCTTTTACTGGACCCAAAACAAAGTGCAATATTCTACCATCAATTTCAATTTATTTATAAGATCTCTACGCCATCATTTACATCCAGCAATATAGATAAGTGGATCTTTTAAAATTCAAATTTACTAGATTTGTCGAATTCCCCCCGAAAATATGTGACAAATAAATAAAGTCGGTAATTGGCTGAAGAATATGTGTATATCACCAGGTGTATATTAAGCTAGGTTTTAGACATTTAAGACAGAGTAGTATTGCTAAACTATCCTCCATCTTTTACATATGTGAATTAAAAAAATGTTGTTATTAAGGTGCTGTTACTGCAGTATCTCACAGATCAATCAATTCATGGTCACACCATCCAGCACTTCCCTATCATTTGAATCTTTACATTTTTATTTACAGACTCAGAGTACCACTCCCATTTTTAATCTGTTTTAAGGTAATCAGATTCAGGCATTGATTTTGCTATTTTTAGGCTGAGGAAGGCACAATAACCATGAGCCTCCCCAGCCTGAGAATATCAACCTTCAGCTGTCTGCTATATCTTGGCTGGGTAGCAAAATTGGGGTCCTAAGCTATTTTTTTTAAATAACTTAAAAAAGTCCTGAGGGGTCCCTCATATTTTGATACACAGCCAAGATAAAGCACACAGCTGGGGTATGCAGCTTCCAGCTGTCACCGTGTGGAAACTCGGTATTTATAATTGTCCTGCTTTAATACCCATTTTACTTCCTTCCAAACCTGAACAGTAACTTGGACTTCGCTGAGAAGTCCATGTTCGGGATCTGTACCCAGTTCAAGTTCAGCCATAACTATTCAAGACTATATATCATTTTAGGCTTAAAATTGTGCCAATACTTCAAACTTTCCTTACTACAGATCCCTTGGAAGCTTTACTACAACAAACACCATCCATGTGCACTTGGACTCATTTCTCTTTCTAGCAACAAAACATAAAATAGCCCATGCTTGGAAAAAAAAATGCATATTCCATATCCAGAATTCTTACACTTATCTTGATTGATACTTGACCTACATTTTTCAAGATGCAGCTCCCTTCAATAATACATTCACATCCACAACTGCCAACAAGTTCCAATCTGTCCCTTGGACCAATATGCAATCCATCTATAGTATATCAACACCTTATTCCTGTCTTCCCATTTACCTTTTGTATTTGTTTTTTGCAGAGGTGGAAGGGGGAACTGCTTTTTCTTCTACCTGTTACATTGTTGGCAAGCTTATGGCTGGCTATATTAAAATATACAGTATATAGTAACATTTTTGAAAGAGAAAATTGATCTTGATTTTTTTTCTTTTCATAGGACACGTAGTTGATTGCTATAATTCCTCAAGATTCTTCTAATATGGATACTAGACTCAAGGAAGCGTATATCTCATCCAGGAAAGCAGGATATGTCTAGCAATCTACATTAGTAAAGATTGGCAAACTTATTTCAGTGATAGTGAATTCTACAAAAAACAGTATTCTCCAAAATATGATTTTTTTGTAATATTCATGGGAATTTAGCAATATGGTGACCAGGTGGCTGCAAGTTTGCTAAACTCTAGAAGACCAGCAATTTTTTTTTTTTTTTACAAAAAAACCCCTAAGGCTATGTGCCCACAGGGACAGTGTCCTGCGGATATATCCGCAGGACATTCCGCAGGAGCTCCCAGGAAACCGCACCACAACTTCTGTCTGTTTCCATGCTGCGGAATGTCCTGCGGATATGGTGCGGGCATTCTGCATTGAGGATACAGTACCATGGCTTCGGCACTGCATCTTCAATGCAGAACAAGTGCTGCAGTGATCGGGTGCTCATACTTACCTCCATCATGCAGCACCTCGCTTTCCGGCGGCCGTGTCACTCTGTCAGCATCTGCAGGAGAAGGTGAGCGGGCCTGAACTAGCTCTGGCTATCACATGACCGGAGCTCGTGCAGGCCCCGCCCACCTCTTCCTTCCTGTACCTGGATTTACCGTGCTCCTGTACAGCGGACGGAGAAAGTGACTCCGGTGAGGCAGGTAAGTATATGGGACCCTGCGGAGAAATACGAAGGAATAATTGACATGCTGCTGATTTTTCCGCAGGAAAATCCGCATTATTTCCGCCTCGGAAAAATCCGCAGCGTGGGCACAGCAGTTCCCAAATGCCATAGAAATGGCTGGGGAGTAGCTGTGCTGCAGATTTTTGAAAAATCCGCTGAATTTCCGCGAAAAATCCTCGGCAAATTCCGTGCATTTTCCACAGCGTGGGCACATAGCCTAATACTCATCAATCAGCTCTCTAGCTGCCACGCTGCTCACTGTATGCCATCTGGCCCTCTGGGCATCTTTTTATAACCGGTGCCACTTCTCTTCATGCTAGAAGAAGATGTCACCGAATCGTAGTAAGGACATCAGAGTCCTGGTTGCAACTGGAAGTTCTCTTCCAGAGTGAAATTACTGGAAATTTAGCACCATATAGAGAGGCACTGAGGACTGGATGGTGGACAGCGAGCAGTCGAGCAGCCAAAGAGATGAGCGGAGAAGTATTAGCTTTTTTACTTTTTACATTTTACATTTATTATGCCCTAGAGCTGGAGAGACCCAGGAGCATAATAAGTAACATTCAATTTGCAGAAATTAACTTCTACCATAACAATATTGCAGACAAATTCTACAAATTCTAATACATGAACAGTGTTAATAAGGATGGCATAATATAACATTCAGCAATGCTGGTACCACTGCATAATGAAGAAAGAAAAAAGCATGAGGCTCATGAGACTTCCAATCTGATTGACACATTTTAGATTTCATCTTGTTTCCATGAACATGGCTTTAGACCCCATATGTCAAACTCTGGCCAACAGGGTGATTTTTTTTGGCAGTCGATGCCAGGCGCACGTTATCCTGTATGGAGGACTATATGGGGTCCATTATTCTGTATGGACAAGTATGTGGGACCCATTATTCTGTATGGAGGACTGTATGGGGCTCATTGCTCTGTGTGGAGGACTATGTGGGGCCAATTATTCTGTATGGACGACTATGTGATGCCCATTATTTTGTATGGAGAACTATATGGTGCCCATTATTCTGTATTGAGGGCTAGGTGGGGTCCATTATTCTGTACGGACAATTATGTGGGGCCCATTATTCTGTATATAGAATTGTATGGGGCCCATTACTCTGTATGGAGGACTATGGGGGCACATTTTTCTATATGGAAGACTTTTTGTTGCCCATTACACTGGATGGAGGACTATGCGTGGCCCATTATTCTATATGGATGACTATGTGGAGCCTATTTTTTTGTATAGAGGACTATGTTTTGCCCATTATTCTGTATGAAGGGTTATATGGGGTCTATAATTCTGTATGGACAATTATGTGGGGCCCATTATTCTGTAAGGAGAACTGTCTGGGGCCCATTACTCTGTATGGAGTACTATGGGGAAGCACATTTTTCTGTATGGAAGACATTTTGTGGCCCATTGCCCTATATGGAGGACTATACGTAGCCCATTAGTCTATATGGATGACTATGTGGAGCCTATTATTCTGTATGGAGGGTTATGTGGGGTGCAATATTCTGTATGGAAGACTAATTCGGGCCCATTACTCTTTATGGAGGACTATGTGTGGCCCATTATTCTGTATGGATTACTATGTGGGGCTCATTATTCTGTATAGATGTCAGGGCAGGGAGGACTGGTAAGCCCAGGAGGTGGATCCACTGGACCGAGTACGCCACCAGGTGGCAGAGTACACGGCAGCCGGAGCACTGACGTGGCCGGGACGGTTATAACCGGGTCAGCAGGATCACGGAGTTCTATGGGATAATGCAGGAAACAGGCACAGGTACCCGGTAGCAACAGACAAACAGTCACAGGAGAGAGCACAAGGGGACCTGAGCATCTAGCTCTAAAGACAAGCTAAAGGACACGTTGATCAGGCCACGCCCCTATGGAAAGGCAAGTCTTATATACCCAGCACAGCCTCATGTCATTTCCTGCTGCAGGTGTGCTGGGCCTATAAGACCAGGAGAGTGGGCGCGGCCCGGTCCTATACAGAATCCTGAGGCCAATACTCAAAGTCAGACTCCTGAGACCAGGAGCAGGACTCAGGGGAGCAGGAGCGGGAGCGGCAGCCATGACTGGTGGACACATGGATTGGATCAGTGGGTAAGGAGTGGTGCTGGGACACGGGGAGCGTGACAGTACCCCCCCCTCTAAGCCCCCCCCTCCGAGCACAGAACCCCAGGGGCACCCCGGATCGAGACACCGGATCGGGACCCAACGCAAAGGCGGGGAAGGACCGCTGACCCCGTACCGCCTTCCTAGCTGCACGGCGCTTAGCCGATCTCCCAGCAGTGGCAACGGGGGCAACGGGAAGAGGAGGACCGTCAGAAACAGGACTGGCAGCGTGGACAACCGGCCCGGGCGTCTCGGACCGGACACAGGACAGGGACTCATCCCCGGCAGCCGTTGGCATCAGAGTCTCAATCGTCAGGGACGGCGGAACGACGCTGGAGAGCGTCGTCACTTCCGGTTCTGGTGGCACCACAGGCACAAGTGCCAGGAGCTGTGGTACACCGCAGGACTGCGTCATATTCCCCTGTTCTTGTGCCATGATAGGGTCAGGTGCCAGGGGCTGTGGTACAACGCTGGATTGCGTCAGATTCTCCTCTTCTTGTGCCATGATAGGGTCAGGTGACAGGGACCGAGGAACAGGCTGTAGGCAGGTATCATGGCACGAGGGACTCCAGCGAGAGATTGCCCCAGAGCGCCAACTGATGTCAGGGTCATGTAGTCGCAGCCAGGGCAGACCCAGCAGGAGCGCAGGAGTCATTCTCGGGATGACGTAGAACGCAATAGTCTCAGTGTGCTGGGTACCAATACAAAGTCTCACGGGTTCGGTGGTGTACCGGACAGGTTCGTATAATTGTTTTCCGTCCACGGAGGCGAACCAGAGGGGTTTTGCAAGCGGGATGACCGGTATCCGATAACGATCCACGGTAGCTTGTCGGATGAAATTAGCCGCTGCTCCCGAATCAATGTGAGCCTCCGCCGTGAACTGGGTCTTCTCGGTCGTGACCTGAACAGTCTGTGTAACCGGGACTGAAGGAATTCCGGTACCAAGGGTGGCGGTTCCCACCATCCCTTGGACTTGGGGTCTACCTGGTCTCTCTGGGCAAGAGCGGAGCAGATGAGAACCGCTTCCGCAGTAGAAACACAGGCCCCGGGCGAGTCGCTCTGCGCGGCGTTGCTCGGCTTGGCTCAGCCGGTCTACTTGCATGGGTTCCGGGAACATGTCACAGGAGGGCAGGGGCAAAGGAGCGGTAGGCCTCTGCGGGGACAAGGCGTGACGGGGTGGTAGCTTCTCCCGGAATACCTCTTTGGTTCGCTCCTGGAAACGGAGGTCAATCCGGGTGGCTAAAGATATTAAGGCGTCCAAGGTGCGTGGAACGTCACGGCCAGCAAGCTCGTCTTTGACGCGGCCAGAGAGTCCTTCCCAAAAGGCCGCCGTCAAGGCCTCATTGTTCCAGCCCAGCTCAGAGGCGAGCGTGCGGAACTGGATGGCGTATTGGCCGACGGTCAGGGTCCCTTGGCGTAGCCGGAGGAGCGAAGAAGTCACTGTGGTGGTACGTCCGGGTTCATCGAATGTACTTCGGAAAGCGTGCAAGAATTCCCGGATGTTAGTGGTCATTGGATCCTCATTCTCCCACAGGGGGTTAATCCAGGCTAGAGCTTCGCCTTCCAAGTGTGACATCAGGAATGCCACTTTAGCCTGGTCTGAGATAAACAAATGAGGAAGTAACTTGAAATGCAGGGAGCACTGGTTCAAAAACCCCCGGCAGTTCTTGGGGTCCCCAGCATAGCGAGGCGGAGCAGCGAGGCGAAGTTGCGAGGTTGCGGAGACAGCAGGTTCAGATCCGGACACCGTTTGCTGCGTGGACCGAGACGAGGCGGCAGTCTGTAATGTGTACAACCGGTGGTCCACAGACGTCAGGAACTTTAGTATGCGGTGTAAGGTGTCACGCTGTTGCACCAGTTCCTGGCGTAGTTCGGCCAGCTCAGATGTTTGTGCTCCAGCGGGATCCATGGCCTGATCAATCTGTCAGGGCAGGGAGGACTGGTAAGCCCAGGAGGTGGATCCACTGGACCGAGTACGCCACCAGGTGGCAGAGTACACGGCAGCCGGAGCACTGACGTGGCCGGGACGGTTATAACCGGGTCAGCAGGATCACGGAGTTCTATGGGATAATGCAGGAAACAGGCACAGGTACCCGGTAGCAACAGACAAACAGTCACAGGAGAGAGCACAAGGGGACCTGAGCATCTAGCTCTAAAGACAAGCTAAAGGACACGTTGATCAGGCCACGCCCCTATGGAAAGGCAAGTCTTATATACCCAGCACAGCCTCATGTCATTTCCTGCTGCAGGTGTGCTGGGCCTATAAGACCAGGAGAGTGGGCGCGGCCCGGTCCTATACAGAATCCTGAGGCCAATACTCAAAGTCAGACTCCTGAGACCAGGAGCAGGACTCAGGGGAGCAGGAGCGGGAGCGGCAGCCATGACTGGTGGACACATGGATTGGATCAGTGGGTAAGGAGTGGTGCTGGGACACGGGGAGCGTGACAATAGAGGACTATGTGGTGCAAATTTTTCTGTATGGAGGGCTATTTTGGGCCCATCACTCTGTATAGAGGACTATGTGCAGCACATTATTCTTTATGGAGGACTATGTGGTGCCCATTATTCTGTACATAGGACTTTGTGGGGCACATTATTGTGTTTGGAGAACTATTTCGGGTCCATTACTTTGTATGTAGGGCTGTGTGGGGTCCATTATTCTGTATGGACAATTATGTGGGGCCCATTATTCTGTATGGAGAACTGTATGGGGCCCATTACTCTGTATGGAGCACTATAGGGGCACATTTTTTTCTGCATGGAAGACTCTTTGTGGCCCATTACTCTGTATGGAGAACTATGCACAGCCCATTATTTTTTTTGGATGACTATATGGACCCCATTGTTCTGTATTGAAGACTATGTTTGGCACATTATTCTATATGGTGGACTATTTGGGGCCCATTACTCTTTATGGAGGCCTATGTGTGGCCCATTATTATGTTTGGATTACCATGTGGGGCCCATTATTCTGTATGTAGGACTATGTGAGGCCTGTGACTAGGTTGGTGTCACGCAGTGACTTCCGGGATTTCGCCAGGAATAACCCCCAGTGAGAACCACAGCAAACAGGGTGTATCGAGAACAACATACAATGGTGGGCTCTGGTGCAAGGTTGAGGTGAGCAGGGTCACCTCCTGCACTCACCTGAGCCTGTTCCCTGCACTTTCTAATGTCCCTATATGGGTCCTTTAATCCCATCACGTGCTTAGGCCCTCGCTTGTCCTGAACTCAACCTGGTTAGTCAGAAGGCCGGCAAGAGAACTAGTTCTCACCACTGCAATAATCCAGCATAAGAGTAGGAAGACAGACAGGGGAAAACAGACAGAAAAGGATAACACGCTTAGTAACTCCAATGCAGCTAACACCACAGCTGCAATTGTCATTTCAGCTTCTTCCAGAGACTGGCTCCTTCCAAAGTGGATATGTGGCGCCCCTGACCCGGTCAGGCACCATTGAATACTGCACCCATGCTGGGACTGTACTTCCAGGTAATCCTAAGGGCCAGAATGAGGTGTGTACGCACAGACACATAGCAATCAGGTCTCCCACACCAGTAGATGGGACCCTTGGGTAGTCTCCAGAGGGGGCTAGTTTTCAAATCTCATCAAGGGGTGGAGCGGAGAGGCTGAGAGCTAAAGTGCAGAGGTTGTCAGGAAGAGAGGAGAGCCAGTCTGGTGGTGGAGCGCGGCGGTCGTGAGGCAGATACGCGCGCTCACACTAGTCAGACCCTGCGCGGTGTAGTGACAGTTAGCGGGGGAGAACGGTCACCTGGTAGTCAGAGTAAAGAGGTGCTCCTGGTGACTAGGCACGTACGGGGCACAGGTCCCTAGAGCAGACTCAAGTTTAATGACCTACTAAACCTGCCGGTGAGGGGAACTACAGATACCTCACCAACCTCACAGAGTCCGAGCCTCAGCAGCAACGCAGGGACCAATAAGGAGACAGACCTTGAAGCCATCTCACCTGGTCTACGCTGCCAGAAAATGGGCCAAACACAGGGGAGAAAAGGCAGTAGCGACTCCCTGGATAGACCCCCATGGTACTCCAGGTCAGGGGGTTATCCGAACACAGAAGTGCTAGGAAGGCGAGCTAACCGGTTACCCTCAGACTGGCCCAAAGGAGCCCCTGGTCCTATCTGGTTTATCACAGCAATGCCCGGGTCAGCCCACAGCAACATCAAAGTGAGTAAAATCCAGTTAAAAAGAGTTTTGGACTCAGCCTGTGTTATTCCGGACCTGCTACTCTGCTCACCCGAGCCCCTGGGGCCTGCCTCGCTCACGGGAGGCTACATCATCTGACTGCAGACCCAATCAGACCCAGACGCTCATAAAATCTGCAGTGGCGGTCGTCCACATCCCTGACTGTAAACCGCGAGTGGCGTCACAACATATACAAAACTAACAGTACCTGTTGCCATACTGAAGAAGCTCTGTAGCGTCCCTGAAGAGGATCAGCATCCCTGGGGCGACACAGATAGCTTAGATATGAGAATTTATAACCAACATCATATGTTAAGACACCTGACCATTTATAGCAATGGTGAGTGGTCACAAAAGTGCTGCACCTGGGATTAAGGCTACAAAGGATATCCCCAGATAGAAAAGCGTCCTTAACCCCTACAGCACCAAATGCATTTAAACATAAGATGCAGACCTGCGCACAATAAGGCACTGTGATCTTCTGGTTACAGATGCGTCAGAGTTCCCCCCAGAGCAGGGCATACCCATGACTGTTGCCCACGACTTTGTCGAAGCTTTTACCTTTAGCCTTCAGCATATTTGAGTTTGACATCTCTGCTTTAGACCCTCATTCATAGTTGACTGGCTTACATCGTAAAAACAAAGCCTTTGCACTGTATAGCATGAATTCATATTTTGGTGAAAAAGCATAAAACTAAATAAATGCATAAATTAAAATTACATAAATAAATGAGAGCAAAAACTTCTGATATACACAGCCACAACATCTGCTCACCAGAAGCCACTATGCAATATATATAAGGGATAAACAGTTCAAGTTTAGATAATAATTGTTAAATCAAACCATAGACAAAGAATATGTATGAAAAAGTTTCAATTGCCAGTGACATTGGGGCAACTCTTTGTGAAAGTGTCATAAAATGGCATGAAGGACAAGGCAGGACTTGTAAAGATGTCACATAAAAGTCAATGCTGATGTATTTTTTCAGCAAGAAGAAAGAGATGAGCTCGTACAAGGAACCCTAGATTATCAACTGATTCTAAAGACTTTAGCTATTATCAGAACAAACGCCATTTCATTGTAGCGGACATCTGCTAAATCTTCTTCTGTTAATAGAAAATGTTGCCTCTGGGACATTTTTTATTTTTTTATTTCCTTTATAGCCCTTCTTCTTTTGTGATAAAGGTCTCCTTGTTTTTATTTTCACAAAGCATGATGAATATCTTCAGGTGACATGCAGACCCGCAATTTATTTTCTGTTTTTCTACATAATTAATGATAAATTAGTTAGCTATTGGGAATTATATAAAGAAAATTTAGTTTTTAAAAGTTTTATTGGTATATAAGACGAGAATCAGGAAGATATATTGTTATATTATTTTAGATTCACTGCTAGACCGGTCACAATAACAATATGAACCATTTATGTAAGTCTTTGTAGGAACTGCAAGCATAATCTAAATATGATGAATATGTTATGTTGTTAAAGGGAACCTGTCAGATACAATATGCACCCTGAACCACGAGCAGTTCTGGGTGCATATTGCTAATCCCTGCCTAATTGTCCCTGTATCTAGTAGGATAGATAAAGGGATCTATAGAAAAAGTATTTCTAAAGATCTTTCACAATATGCTAATGAGGCCAGTGAATAGTCCCAAGGGCATTAGTTCTCTTGGCTAGTCGGACCTTTAGCATGTTAGTACACCCTGTGGGTGTGCTAACATGCTAATGAATATGCGTCAGAGGATGGTCGCGCTCACCTCTCCGGTCCCATCATGACCGACGCTGGATTTCGGCTCAGTGTGCTTGACCCTGGAGTTTTGGTCATCCACACTATGAAGCCGGGTGTACGTGTCCAGGCTTCAAACTGAAGTAGTGTGCAATCAATCAATAGGATGCAATGGCAAGTGACCCCAGAAGCTAACTCACACTTCAACCTTGTTTGCATCCAAGTCCCTGAATGGACGATTGGCATTTTAGTATCCCGGGTCCACTACAAGCACCTGTCCGTCTTCTTTACCTGCTAACTAGATTTCTTCTTGTGACGTCCTATTGATTAAAAAATAAGACATTTAACACACATACAACAGAGCGACTGCATGATGAAGACCATATTGGGTCAAAACATCACAGTTCAGTCGCAGTTTGTCTGTTGAAATTGTACATAGTGTGTGTTTTAAATCCTTTAAATATCACTTTTGCATTCTATAAGAGTGTGCTGCAATTACTATTTTTAGCCCTTGCATGAAAGAACATACACTTGTGTGACCCCGACCTTAATGACATTAACACTATAAGTCCCAGGAATTTCAAACTCCATAGGGTTCCAATAGTAGAAATGTTAAATGACCCCTCTCCGGGACTTCTAGTGTTAACCAAGCACAACCTTTGGGTAGGTGTGGCACTTAGGGATGACCGAGTAGTGAAATACTCGGACTCGCTATACTCGTAATGAGTAGGTCCTAATACTCGGGTAGTCGTTACGAGTAGCGAGTCCAATGCAAGTCAATGGGAAATACGAGTAATTGTCTGCTGGACCCTATAAAGCGGTCTGGGGGCTGAGTAAAAGGCTGAAATGAATGCATGATTGTGTGATGTCCTGGCGCTGCCAAGTGGTCACACACCAAATAGGCCCCCACACAACACCATCCCTCACAGAGCTACACCAAAGCCGACAAATCCCTAGTCACCCCCCCAGGATAGGAAAGGAACACCAGTGGGCGGGACCAGGAAGATTGAGAATGACCACCTAGGGGTCTAGAGAACCCGGGCCAGGAAAAATAGCAGTTTGAGTTTGGAGTTCAAGTAGAGAGGAGTGTGAGAGGGGAGGAAAGTTGGAGTTTAAGTTCAAGTGCAAGCCAGAGAGGAAAGGCGTCGGGGTTGGAGCCAGATGGTGGTCCGTGTCAGACAGGAGATGGGAAGACGGCTGCCGGAGATCCGAGGTGGACCGGGAAAGGGTAGGAGCCGCCGGTACCGACACCGGAGATTTGACCCGGAAACCGTGCACAGAGGGGTACCTGGACCCTGAAGCAAATAACGGAACCACCACCTTTGTTAATTAACCAGTTGAGGACAGGATTACAGGTCCTGTCTCACCCAAAGTTCCAAAAGCCGACCGGCAGCCTACCGCGGGGGATAGGGTGTCCCCAAACACTCACTGAGATCCCAAGGGTCAGTGTCTGCAGGCAAGGCTCCCGTCCGTAGTTCTGGGAGCGGGCTGCCGTGTTCTATATCGAGAAGCCCAAGGGGAACTAAAACGTAGTGCAAAGGAAAGTGACACAGACCATCACCCCGGGTGAGGGACCAGAATACACCCGGCTGTGGCGGCTGACCACTGGCAATTTGGTTTACCAAAGAGACTCTGTGTTTATTGACTCACCACATCAGTGCAACCTCATCCAGCACCACGACAACCAAACTGTGAGTTTACCGTTTCCCTGCAATACCACACAATACTCTGGGACTACACCTCCCCTACCCGTGGAGGGGATACCACCTCGCTGCCCCACATCATCGGTCCCGGGCACTGTCCCCAGAGGCAGCGGCGGTGCCACCATCTCATCACTGCAACCCACGGCTGGCGTCACAGACAATCCCCTGTAAATATCCCCTTTTCAATTGTGGTGACGGATGGCTGCGCGAACCCCGGATCCGACAGCCACTCGAGCCGCAGCCACCGGCCGATTCTGAGTGCCTTGAGCGGCCCCCCGGTTGTTATCTGTCCCTTGCCCGCGACAGTTGTTTAAAAGCCGAGCGGTAAAAAGCCGCCGGCTTTTTTAAGCAATCAGCTTGATGCACGCTCCTCACCAGGGTCCTTTGCTCCCTGGTGCTTCGCTCCCCGCTCCCTGGTGCTGTGCTCCCCGCCCGGTCCTAACTTAGGATCGGGCAGTGAGGCAACGGGGGAGCGAAGCACCGGGCAGCGGGGAGCACAGCACCAGGGAGCGAAGGACTCGGGTGAGGAGCATGTATGAGCTGATTGTTTAAAAAAGCCGGCGGCTTTTTACCGCCCAGCTTTTAAACAATCATTCAACCACTTCAGCCTTTTACTCAGCCTCCAGACAGCTTTGTAGGATCCAGCAGACAATTATGCACATTTCCCATTGACTTTCATTGGACTCGCTTCTCCTAACGAGTAATTACAAGGGTACTCGCGGAGTAACAAGTAGCCTGAATACCGTACCACTCGGCGAGAACCAAGTAGTAACGAGTATACTCGCTCATCCCTAGTGGCACTGTTTCCAAAAGAAAGCAGTCAGATTTGTTGCCATGTACAAGCCATTTCATGACATACAGAGGGTGATGTATCTGAGTGAATTGAGTAATCATTTCCTCTAGTAGAAATAATACATCCGCACACACACTGCCGCTCAATAGAAGGACTATGCCTTGTTTGTTTTCTGTCTTTATAAACAGTGACAAAAGTCTACAGATTACAAGTTTAATTTACCTTCATTTTAATTATCGAGGAAGCACATTTCTCATTTCGTTTATTCACCTTGCCCACCGCAGTGCGTGTTATGTCTGTAATATGTTTTGTCAAATGGGCAGTAAACATAGTTACTTACATTGATTCATTCATGGCTTCGGAATGAATGCTCTGGTTTCTTTTTTTACTTATTATGTGTTGTGCCGTATTTGCAATGCTTAAAACAAACATCAAAACAATCAAACAACTAATGATTCTAAACTACCTTTTAACTCCATTTTCTATAATTGAAAAAATGCAAATACGAAGTGAAAGTTTATTTTTATATTGCCGGAGAGTGTTCTGCACATATAAATCAGGCAATGCTGAAAGCAGCAGCTCTTGGAATAGAGTTCCATGGTAGGACAATATTTGAAATGAGAAGAAACTGGAGATAAAGTATATTTAACAGCCTCATATAAGCAGAATGTAAAGCTGTCCGCACAGCTAGCAGATATATTAGACAACTGTGCCTATATTGCTGCTGTTCCTAAATTGTGAGATGTAACCAGAGAGCAATTCTTTGTTTACAACATGAACGCTCAATCCTAATCTCAAGGGTCACAAAAACAAAATAAATGGAGATTACCTACTGACTATGTACTTTGACTTAAATCTATATGCCTTAAATGTCCCACTTCCAGAACTCCAACATATAGGGGCTGATTCATTAAGGTGCTTACGGTAGAATTTTGCTCTTGAACACCTCAATACGTCAATCAATTTCATGCAACTCGGAAGATGTTTAAAAACATTGAGATTTTTGGCGTTTTCTTGTCAGTCCCGGCCAGCTACACCAATATGGCAGAGCATCGGCAGGACAAGGCATAGTTAAGCCAGTCTGTCAAATTCATGAAATGTTACACCACTTTAGTGCACACTGGTTGTATGATGCAGCTAATTAATTAAATGGTTTGCAGCTCTTAATAAATAAGGCGCATTTTATTCCAGCGGACCCATTCATTAAGACTGGTGTGCACAATGCCAGCTGGCGATCTACGTGTTCTACGTCAACAGAGCAGCTCTTCTTCTTTCAGGCCGCTCTGTTGAAGGGGCGTGACTGCTGAAGTCAAGGCGGCAGAGGGCTACCCGCAGATATGGAAAGGGGAGTTAGCTGTCTATCAGCATGACATCGGCTGTCATACTTTGTCAACAAAGCAGAAGAGAAGCTGCGAGATTGCTGGCAAGAGCAATCAGTGACTGTTCTGTGCCAGTAGAGGTCTACACTGGGCATAACAAGCAGGTAGTTAGCAAATACCTGCCTGTTAGTTCATAACTCGACAGTAAAATTTATATAGTCCAGGATAACCCCTTTAAATGGAAATAAATTACGGCTTCCAGCAGCGTCCGACAGTTGTGTCAATGGCCTGCCCTGCCCACACATGTAGGTTTTTAACACAGATAGAGGCATTTGAGTTAGGTTCCCAGTATATAGAGATATACCTTGCGACTGGTAACCAGGCTCACATGCATTAGCCAATGCATAAGCTAAATATCTCTTTTTCAAATATTCCTATAGCAGTAATGCAATTCCAGAGTTCCCTTATTCATTGTTGGCATTTTAGAGTGCAGCTGAATTTTTCTAAGTATAATGTGTTTTCAGCTGGCACTTGTTCACACTTGTTGGATGTGTGGGGCAGTCTTTTTGGTATATTTGTAGTTTATTTCTTTTTGATGGAGCACTCTGCCCTGTAACCAGGCTGTATTCATTCCCCTTTATTGCTGGATCCTAGCTGCCCAGACATGGAGGTTTTTAACACAGATAGAGGCATTTGAGTTAGGTTCCTGGTAAATAGAGATATACCTTGCTGCTGGTTACTGGGCTCACATGAATTGGCCAATACATAAGCTCTTTATTTAACTATTCCAATAGCAGTAATGCAATACTAGAGTTCCCTTATACGTTGTTAGTATTTTAGAGTGCAGCTGTATGTATTTTGTAATTATAATAGCCTGCCAGTGACACTGATTCTGGGGCCATTGTTCTGCTAAAATATTACCTTACTCTTATTCACAAATTTGCCAATGCGTCTATGTAAATGATAAATTATGCAGTTTGTTATATGTTATGAAACCACAATCTTTACAAAGTGTATTGTACTGTACTGATTTAGGGTTGTGGGTGGCCCACTTCTGCATAGGGGTTCACCAGGGATTCACCTGTTCCCCAGATAACCAGTTTGACTCGAGCTACCTGCACAGTGCTTGGAGGAGAAGAAAGCTGTTCGGAGAAACTGCCAAAAAGGTCTTCTTCCCCTTCATTCTGGAAATAAGTGAGGATCTCAAACTTCAGATATTTATGTTGCCCTCAGTATCAAGAGGACATAGAGTTAATAAAGTATACCGCACACAGTAGAAACTGCAAGGATAAGAGTTGATTTTGGCAAGGACATACATTTCTAAGGATATAGAGGATACAAAAGTTAATTGAGATCATTAATCAGCAGAAGTGGACAGGTGTGCGCTATTCTAATGGGATATCAGTATGGGGACACATTGTCTACTGCTAGCAGATACCATTATGGCCTTCAATGAAAAACAATCTAGAATTTATCATCGGATGCTAAAAAAAGCACTCTTTCACTTCTCTGCCAAGCTGGTATCATAGAATATTAGTGGATCTTGTGCTCCTCCCTGCAACAAACACATCTGAACCATTTTACAAAATCCTGCGGAGAGATTTTGTTCTTGTATGGTTATAGATGCACTGTATTTCATCTTAAGTCCACTTTACACACAGAGATAAATCTGCGGCAGATCTGTGGTTGCAGTGAAATTGTGGACAATCAGTGCCAGGTTTGTGGCTGTGTACAAATGGAACAATATGTCCATGATTTCACTGCAACCACAGATCTGCCAAAGATTTATCTCTGTGTGTAAATTGGCCTTTACACTACTATATCCAGAAGATTTTAACTTCTCTGCAACTAGATAATCTTTATACTTAATTATCAAGTATAAAACCTTTGTGAACAGGTTAAATATATGCAATATATTAAATAGCAGTGATGACGAGAGAATATGTAAAAATTCTAATATTCCAGTGTGCTCAAATTTATGCAGGAAATGTGATTTCCTTGTAAATGAAATTATGTTCTGGGGTCTCTGTAGACTCCAGAGGATATTAAACATAAGGCAAAAAAAAAAAATACCTTTGCTGCTCACCTGTCCCACTGACATACAACGTCTGTACTCCTTCATCACTCTTGACGACCTCTTGTGTCACTTCCACTTTGTGCCGAGTCTTTGAGGGCTGAGTAGACCTTTGTCATCCATCATCCAAGGCAGTGAAATAGTAAAGAAGAGGTGGAGGGAGCTGCACTTAAAGGGAACCTTTCACATGAAAAATGTTATTTACTTGCAGTTATGGGGTTAACCTGCAGTTAATAATGTTTTGAACCTTCTCTTAGGCTGCAATTCAAGCCCCACTGCCGGGAAGAAATTAACTTTATTCCTCCCGGCAGCATTTGGCTTCCTGTAATTAGGGTGATGCCGACACAGGTTCAGTCACAGCTCTGTACATAGTGAGCAGCAGCTGTAACCGCACCCCCTATACTGACTGACATCTGGGCCTAATGCAAAGTCAATCAACCCCATATCTGTAGGTTAATAGCAATTTTCACGTGACAGTTTCCTTTTAAGACCAGATGAAAGCTGTGGTAGCAGGAAAGATGAGCAGCAAGTTGAGTGTTAATTTTTTAAATGTTTTCAATCCTTTCCTGGCCCTCTGTAAATCAGCACAATGACAGACAGCTACTATATTGCTGAAATCGTACTAAGGAAATCACAAAAAAATCAGGACAATCCAATTTGCTTCCAAGTTTTTATTTCTAGTATATAGTCTTTTTTATAAGGCAATATTTAACATTTTTATCTATAAATTAACTAATTGAAAAAAATCTACCTAATTTATGGGTTCCTACAGTAAATGGTCAATGCAAAACAGTATGCAAAGTAGCTCTCCTCCAGCAACATGACTAGAGTTGAGCGCGTTTCGCGGTTCGAGGTTCTCCAGTTCTAGGCTCGAGTGATTTTGGAGGCTGTTCGAGATCGAACTAGAACTCGAGCTTTTCGCAAAAGCTCGATAGTTCTAGATACGTTCAAGAACGGTTCTAGCAGCAAAAAGCAGGGCTTTTTACAGCTACAGTGTGCAGGAGCCATCGCTGGCAGCCTGCCACAAGCTGGTAACCAAGATAAACATCGGGTATCCAAGCAAAGCGCTTTGGTTAGTAACCCGATGTTTATCCTAGTTACGTGCAGGAAGCCCACACTTCCCCGCTCAGCTCGCTCCACCCCCTCCTGCCCGCGGCATGTACACACGTACACACACACACACACACACACACGGTCCCGCTTGGCTTACCTGCGGTGATGAAGTCCCGCCATCCCGACCTCAGCGCTGTCACTGTCCTCCATGGCCGCCGCTTGTCACATCACCTTCTCTCGCTTCCGACCCGAGACTGACTAGCGGTGACGTTACGGGCCTCTCGCGATACTTGGTGTGAAGGCGCCGGTCATTGAACTCAGTGACAGGTGCTGTCAGTGTGCTGGAGATCAGCGCAGGTAATGTACCTCGCTGACAGCAGCATTTGTCATGCCCTGCAGTGACCTGGGCTGACCTATTGATGTTAGCTCAGGTCACTGCACTGCTCTCCCAGCCAATGGGGAACATCCTGCTCTTCATTGACTGGGACAGTGTGGATCGTCATGGCAACCCCTTGGATTACACCAGACCTGGATTTGTTTTTCTTTCTAATAAATTGGTTAAAGAGGGAATGTTTTGGGGAGTGTTTTTTCAAATAAAAATGTGTTTGTCGTCTATTTTTTTTTATTACTGACTGGGTTGGTGATGTCGGGTATCTGATAGACGCCTGACCTCACCAACCCCAGGGCTTGATGCCAGGTGACATTACACATCTGGTATTAACCCCATATATTACCCCGTTTGCCACCGCACCAGGGCGCGGGATGAGCTGGGGTGAAGCACCAGGATTGGCACATCTAATGGATGCGCCACTTCTGGGGCGGCTGCGGCCTGCTATTTTTAGGCTGGGGAGAGTCCAATAACCATGGACCTCCCTAGTCTGAGAATATCAGACCCCAGCTGTCTGCTTTACCTTGGCTGGTGATCCAATTTTGGGGGGACCCCTACGTGTTTTTTTTTTAAATTATTTATTTAATTTAAAATAACAGCGTGGGGTGCCCTCAGTTTTGGATTACCAGCCAAGGTGAGGTTGCCAGCTGTGGTCTGCAGGCTGCAGCCGTCTGCTTTACCCTAGCTGGCTACAAAACTAGGGGGAACCCTACGACATTTTTTTTTTCATTTTTTTGGCTAAATACAAAGCTAAGCACCCCTTAGTGCCACATGAAAGGCACCAAAGGGTGCAAAATTACAAAATGCAGGAGAGTGGGACATTATGTGTCTTTCTGCCATTATAATGACAGAAAAGACTGATATGAAGTGCACAAGCACAGGAAAATCACCAGAGCGCTCTACGCTGTGAAAAGCAGTAGAAAATGGCACTGGAAGGAACATGTGACCGCCTCATGTAGGATGAAGCTATGGATCCTGGGTAAATTTATGCATTTACCCTCATTCAGTTTTTTTGCAGTACACAAAAAAAACGGAAGACACACAGATGACAAACAGATGACATACGGACTGTCTACGGAACGGAAACGGATGCCACACGGATGCACCCGTGAAAAAAAACGGACTGTTTTTTGCAGACCACAAAAATGGATCAGTCGTGTTAATGTAGCCTTATTCTGATCTGCTGTTTATAAACAGCAGGCAGAAAAAAGTGAATAACGCCCCCCAGCGTCAGAAAATCTCCGGGGTTTCAGGGCTAGCTGAGACCCTGGAGATCATGATTCAGGACGGTTTTTCCGGTCCCCGCTCACGTGATCACAGGTATACACCGTACACCGATGATCACGTTACAGTAAATGACAGCGCCGGTAAAAAATTATTTATCTCCCATCTGGCATGAACAAACACTTCTCCACTTCTTCTCCACTTCTTCTCCACTTCTCCACTTTTTCACATTTTTTCTCCACTTTTTCTCCACTTTTTCTCCACTTTTTCTCCACTTTTTCTACATTTTTTCTCCACTTTTTCTCCATTTTTTCTCCACTTTTTATCCACTTTTTCTCCGTTCTTTTTCTATGGTCAGTCTACCCATTAGTTCTGCCATGCATAGTGTAGCTCTACACCTACTGCACTTGTTACTTTATGTTTGACATCTCTTTCGTACCAGAGCTGTCTTAGCCTACTCTGACCCCATATTTGTCATTACTATATTGTCCTTGTACTGTATTATGACATTTGTATCATGTGTTTCATTTCTTGCTGTGTTGCAATTTTTTTGCTGCATCCCAATTGTACCTCTACATTGTTCGAGTTTATGTTATTGTTCTCTCACTCTTATGTGATACTGATTATTGTCATTTTTCATGATTACATGCAGATAAGTCCAATCTGACGAAGTCTCAGGCCGAAACATCATTTGTAACTTGTTTTGGACAAAAACATATATGCTTAGGAAAAAAATTCTTTTCTTAATACGGACCAATAAAGAGTGATTTTGCATTACTATCCGTTGTGACTTACTGACTTAGTCTGGGAGATTTAGAGTGCCGAGGTTACTCACTAATTTTATCTATTATTACCTCTGAGCACCTATATACCAGTGAGCAGAGCTTCCTCTACAGTAGTTCTCCTGATTAGGCATGTCCTTACCTCATGAGCAGGGCATTGCAGCTTTGGTAGCAACCATTACGACATGGACTCTGCTGCTGTGGACCCGGGGAGAGTGAGTGCAGATTCATTGCACCCACACTCCTCACATGAAGGGTCCGCACTCCTAGAAAATGGGGGATACGTTCCCTGAGTGTCTCCCCCCCATATTCTAGATGGTCCAGAGTCGTCGTGGGACCCCTTTATTTTTTTTCTTACAATAAATTGGTGAAAGAGGAAATGTTTTGGGGACTGTTTTTTCAAATACATTTCTTTTGTCGATTTTTTTTTTTGTTAGTACTGACAGTTTATGATGTTGGGTATCTAATAGACGCCATGACATCACAAACTGCTGGGCTTGATCTCAGGTGACTTTACAGCTAGTATCAACCCAATTTATTACCCCGTTTGCCACTGCACCAGGGCACGGGATGAGCTGGGGTGAAGCGCCAGGATTGGCGCATCTAGTGGATGCCCCACGTCTGGGGTGCCTGCGGCCTGCTATTTTTAGGCTGTGAAGGCCCAATAACTATGGACCTTCCCACCCTGAGAATACCAGACCACAGCTGTCCACTTTACCTTGGCTGGTGATCCAATTTGGAGGGGACCCTACTTTTTTTGTGTAATTATTAATATTTATAAAATAATTATAAAAAAAGAGCCTGGGGGGACCTCCACATTGGATCCCCAACCACGGTAAAGCTGCCAGCTGTGGTTTTCAGGCTACAGACGTCTGCTTTACCCTAGCTGTCTATCAAAAATGGGGGGACCCAACGTCATTTTTTTTTAACTATTTTTTAAATAGAAAAAATTAATGGGCTTCCCTGTATTTTGATTTTCAACCAAGGTAACGACAGGCAGATGAGGGTGGCAACCCATAGCTGTCTGCTTTATCTGAGCTGAGAATCAAAAATACCGCAGAGCGCTATGTCATTTTTTTTAAAGATTTATTTTTACAGCACTGTGATGTCCAGCAATCAAAATACAGGGAAGCCCATTTTGTTTTTAGTTATTTAAATAAATAATTAAAAAAATATATATGGGTTCCCGCTGCATTTTTTGTATTGTTAGCTAAGGGTAATCCAAGCAGCTACTGGCTGCTAACCCTCACTGCTTGGTGTTACCTTCACTGGCAATGGAAAATCCAGGGAAGCATTTTTTAATTTTTTGGCCAAAAAACTACAAAAAAAGGCCGTGAGCTTCGCCATATTTTTGTATGCTAGCCAGGTATAGCAGGCAGGTGATGGAAGAGTTGGATACAGCGCCAGAAGATGGCGCTTCTATGAAAGTGCCATTTTCTGAGGCGGCTGCAGACTGCAATTTGCAGCAGTGGGACCCAGAAAGCTCAGGCCAACCTGTGCTGTGGATTCCAATCCCCAGCTGCCTAGTTGTACCTGGCTGGACACAAAAATGGGGCGAAGCCTACGTCATTTGCTTTCTAATTATTTCATGAAATTCATGAAATAATAAAAAAAGGGCTTCCCTTTATTTTTGGTTCCCAGCCGGGTGCAAATAGGCAACTTGGGGTTGGGGGCAGCCGTACCTGCCTGCTGTACCTGGCTAGCATACAAAAATATGGTGAAGCCCACATAATTTTTTCAGCAAAAAACTTCTGCATACAGTCCTGGATGGAGTATGCTGAGTATGCTGAGCCTTGTAGTTCTGCAGCTGCTGTGTGTCTGTATGGAGAAGAGCAGACAGCAGCTGCAGAACTACAAGGCTCAGCATACTCCATCCAGGACTGTATGCAGAAGTTTTTTGCCCACCAAAAAAATGACGTGGGCTCCGCCATATTTTTGTATGCTAGCCAGGTACAGCAGGCAGCCACGGGCTGCCTCCAACCCCCAGTTGCCTATTGGTACCCGGCTGGGAACCAAAAATATAGGGAAGCCCTTTTTTTTTAATTATTTCACTTATTTCATGAAATAATTAAAAAACAAATGACGTGGGCTTCGCCCCATTTTTGTGTCCAGCCGGGTACAACTAGGCAGCTGGGGATTGGAATCCGCAGCACAGGTTAGCCCGAGGTTTCTGGGCACCTCTGCTGCGAATTTCAGTCCGCAGCCGTCCCAGAAAATGGCGCTCTCATAGAAGCGCCATCATCTGGTGCTGTATCCAACTCTTCCAACAGCCCTGGAGCCGGGTGGCTTGTTGGGTAATCATGAGTTAATACTGGCTTTGTTTTACTAGCCAGTATTAAGCCAGAGATTCTTAATGTCAGGCACGTTTGACCCGGCCATTAAGAATCTCCAATAAAGGGTTAAAAAAAAGACACCACACAGAGAAGAAATACTTTAATAGAAATAAATACACAGACACATTAGAGACTCCATCTTTATTACCCCCTGTCAGCCCTCCACGATCCATGGTCTTCTGTCTTTCTCGTTCAACAAATGCAGCTCTGCTCCATCACTGCTGCATGGGGGAAGACGCTGCTTCCCGTGGAGCATTCACTCCGTGAGTGATCAGTGCTGCTGGCTGTCAGCGGTAACGCTGACAGACGCGTTACCATAGCAACGGTGCTCTCGGAGCCGCGGTTAGCGGTGATGTCACCGCTAACTGCGTTGCTATGGCAACGGTGATCTCCGTTAATGACCGGCTGTGTCAGCCGGTCCCTAACGGAACGGGGAGTCGACCGTGTGCTAGAGCATGTCGCCGGTACACGGCGATACACAAATGTGCACCGTGTACCGGAGAGATGCACTCGCAGGTCCTACATAACGCGTCATAGTCATGTGACCAGTCTGTAGCCAATGAGATAATAGCCGCGTGACTGGTCACATGGCTATTTTGACGTCACGATAGGTCCTGCATCACTGCTTGCAGTGCCGGTCACCGGGAGGATTCAGCGATCATCGGATGGAATAGTGGCAGGAGACAGAGTGCAGGAGGGATCGCGGGGACCGGTAAGTGTTATGGCAATGTTTATTAACTGTTTGTGTACATTTATCATGCATTTTCATGTGTTTGTGATTGCCTGCCATTATAGCCTATTGGTTCGAGTTCGGTTCGTCGAACCGAACTCGAACGGGACCCCCGTTTGGCGAACCGACCTCGAGCCGAACCGCGACCGGTTCGCTCATCTCTAAACATGACTAAGGATATTAGCCAAACTACACACCCATCTGTTGACAGCAGTTTTGTTTTTGCCCCTCATCATTACAAATCAGTATACTGGTTGCCTGGTTGATATGTCTCTGACACAGCTTTGTGGTTTGACTGATGCTACTGATTGGTGTCTTGTTTGGCTAACATCCCTAGTCTGATTTCAGAGTTCTTTTACCGGTAAACATTGATTTGCAGGGTAGCTATCTATAGATGCATTTTGAGAGGGTTTTCCTCTTGAGAAGAGCTACTTTGCAAATCAAGATAGGAGAAAATATTCTGTATATAGGCCCATCAGAACACAGCCCCATTGATTTCTGACTTTGGAGCCAATCACTCATTATAAAGGTCGGTTTGTTTTGAGTATTTTTGAGTATATACTGTGCAGTGTAGAAGGAGGATGAAACTTCAGTCAACTCCAGATGAAGACAAGTTTAACACTGTATATATGAAAATATTGTAACTAGTAATGAACGAGCACTAAACTGCTCGAATGCTCTTTATTCGAATTAAGCGGGTCAGACACTCAGTCAGAGTCAATTCAAGTTATGATTATAATGGAAGTCTATGGGAAATTTGAGCATTTTTCCTGCAGACCCCCAAGGTCTGGAAATTAGGGGAAGGCTGTAAAATAGCTGAAATGCATGTGCTCAAATGGAATGGGATCAGCATAGGGATGATGACTGGACACATCTAACTCCCAGGTTCCTGCTAGGAAGTAAAAAATTAAATAAAAAATAAAAAAGTGTAGGTTGCCCTCCTGTCTGCTTTACCTTGGCTTATTATCAAAAAAAAATAAATAATTCAAAAAAAGTCATGGAGTCCTCCCATTTTTTATAACCAGCCAAGGTAAAGCAGATGGCTGCAGACTGGTATTACCAGGCTAGGAAGGTTCTTGGTTATTTGGCCCTTCCCATCCTAAAAATAGCAGCATACAGCCACCTCAGAATTGGTGCATCCATTAGTTGTGCCAAATCTAGAGCTTTGCCCTGGATCTTTCCAATTGCCCTGGTGCAATAACAATCAGAATAAAAGGTTAATGGGAATGATGTCAGCTGTGTAATGTCAGTTGGCATCTATCCATTCTATCAAACACACCCATTACTAACCTAGTAAGTATAAAGTTAAAAACACACGCACAGGAAAAAAATATTTTATTTGAATAAAGACTCTCCCACACTTTCCCTCATTCACCAATTAAAAAAATGTTCCCACCAAACTCCAGTGTAATCCACAACTGCAACTTCAGAAACTGTGAATAGCAGTAATGTATGGCTATTCATGCATGCTGAGTATGATGACAACAATCTCATCACAGCTGTCAGGTCTTGCTGAAAGCAGTGTTGAGCCAGCAGCTTTGATGAGTGCTGTCATATTATCCGGCGCCTGTGAATAGCTGTACTTTGAATTACATCGGAGCTTCATGGAAGCATTTTTTTTTTAATAAATTGGTGAATGAGGGATAGTGTAGAGGAGTCTTTATTGAAATAAACTAGTTTATTCTGTGTGTGTTTTTAAATTTACACTTACTGGGTTATTAATAGGGGTGTATGATAGACACCTGTCCATTACTAATCTTTGTGCTTGATGCCAGCTGACAATTTATAATTCAAATCAACCCCATATACTATTACCCCAATTGCCACTGCTTAAGGGCAATCAGGAAGAGCCGGGCCAAAAGAACCAGAATTGGACTAGTATTTTTAGGCTTGGAAGGTCAAATAACCATGGGCCTTCCCAGCCTGATAATACCAGCCCACAGCTGTCTGCTTCACCTTCACTGGTGATCAAAAATAAGAGGGAACACATGCCAATTATTTTTAATTCATTATTTATTAGGTAAATCAGGCTAAACAACACTCGCACTCAGCCAAGTAATGAGAATGCTCGAGCACCCTGATGCTGGATCAAGTATCAAGCAGTGCCGAGCCTGCTTGCTCATCACTAATTGTAACTGCTTGTTACTCGATTGAGCATCTGAATGCTTGCATACTCACGGAGCTCTGCTGAGTATTATAGGTGCTCAGATGTACTGTCTGTTAAATAATGACCACAATGCACAGACTTGCTTCACTGCATGATGCAGATACCCCAGTGAGAGCCATTCGCAGTCTGAGTAGCTCTCACTGGGGTTAAATTAACATTTTGTGGTTTGTCAAAAGAAAAACAGCCCTCCCTGTCCTCGGAAATGCTTTCTTTATGGTAAACTTTATGTTGGCGGAGAGACAAACTGCCCAAGCATTGACTTCCATTATTCTCGCTGCTCAAGTTGAGCATTTTCCGAGCATCTCACATGCTCGATTCGAGGACCAAGAACCTGAGCATTTTAGTACTTATCTCTAACTTATAAAGCACAACTCTTATGTACAAAGCTTATTCATAGGAAGCAGCTCCAAAGCTTTAGTTTTATATTGTGTCTGTCTTCTTCTATGTTATTTTCTCTCTTATAGTATCCACCACTCTCCAACGCCTTGAACACAAGCTTTACTAATAATAATAATAATAATAATAATAATAATAATAATAATATGTATTCATTTATATAGCGCTATTAATTCCACAGCGCTTTACATACAATGGCAACACTGTCCCCATTGGGCTCACAATCTAAGGTCCCTATCTGTATGTCTTTGGAGTGTGGGAGGAAACCGGGAGTACCCGGAGGAAACCCACGCAAACACAGGGAGAACATACAAACTCCTTGCAGATGTTGTCCTTTGTGGGATTTGAACCCAGAACCCCAGCGCTGCAAGACTACAGTGCTAACCACTGAGCCACCAAGCTTTCAAACTGTTTACCTTTTTCTACAAGTTCATCACTTAGTGTAAGCTGAGTTCATATTAAAATCAAATTAATGCTTTATTTTACATTGTAATATTATAAGAGCAGTGCCTCCTCAAAAAGTTTGTTAATGAATCTTTGAACTGTCATTAGTATCTAGTCCATTTTAATATTTGTATCATATTCTAAGGCTGGGGCCACACGGGGATTACTGCGATCCCCTCGCATGACACTCGGCTCACGCTGGCAGTACAGCAGAGCAGAGTGTCATGTGAGTGTCCCTGCGACTGAGGTCCGACCGTCTGAGCGGACCTTAGCTGCGGGGGATGGACCAGCACTGAGGAGGGGTGGGCCGGCACTGAGGAGGAGAGGGAGGGATTTCTCTCCTTCGTAGCCGGCTATTGCCATTTTGCACTGCACTCACGGTACACCAGTGTACCGCGAGTGCAGTGCGATTTTTCTCTCGCCCCATACACTTGAATGGGTGCGAGAGAAAGAGACTCGGCTTACAATCGCAGCATGCTGCTATTGTTTTCTCGGTCCGATTAGGGCTGAGAAAATAATTGCTCATGTGCGCTGACACACAGGCTAATATTGGCCCGAGTGGAATGCGATTTTTTATCGCACTCCACTCGCACCGATTTTCATGCCGTGTGGCTTAGGCCTAAATGCAAAACTTTAGTGCAGGATGACAATTGGTGCTATTTTTTTAAAAAGTAGAAGTTAACTATATAGATACAACTTCTGATTATTTGAGAATCCCAAAGTTTTACGGCATGGCTTGCGTATCATTCACCGGATAGTTTTCTTTTCCTTCTACAAGGTTTCTTTTATTTCTCTGAAGAATTCTGAATCATTCTAACTTGAAAGAAAAGAAAAAAAACCTGCAAAAGCAAAATGACTTTATGACCTTTCCGCTTGGAAAGCAAATTAATTCATTAATATAGAACTATTTCAGAGTTATCCCTAATGGCCACTGCTGTTTTATGGCCTAATTTACAAACATATTGTTGCTTTTAATTTTCAGAGAACATTTATATAGAATCTACCAAATGTGCCCTCGTGGTAAGCGTCAGAGCTAACGGTGCTTCTAAGTGCTATTCGGAAAATCTCCTTCTGAATAATAAAAATGTCCTATTTGTTGTCGCCGCTCGTGATATTGCCGTTTAATGCTCTTATTTCACGGTTGGAGATCTCTGTTTCAAATGAAACAGAAAATACATGCATGGTAATAGTGCTATATTCCCAGCTCCATAAATCAGTGGGATATAGATAATTAAGAAATAAATCTGTTCTCTATATTAATGACTATGGACTGAATATGAAGGTGAAAAAAACTTTATATCCCACATGTTACAAATGAACAAAAAAGTTTTAAAAAAAAATGAATCACATCCCCCATAACCTCATTAGCCAGGCAGCTAAAGTAATTCCACACAATTTTTAATGAGTCTTTTCTTCCACTCAGAAGACAGCATATTATTGAATTAAGCACAAATGGAACAATATTCTAAAAGATTAAACAGAACAAAAACTGTGTATTGTTCTATTGGGTGGATATGCACCCAGTGTTTGAGATTCAATAGCTATTTATGTCAGTTCTGGAAAAGCAGTTCACAGCACCTATTGTGCTGGAAAAGCAGTTCACAGCACCTATTGTGCTGGAAAAGTGATTCACAGCACTTATTGTGCTGGCATATGCACCCAGTGGTTGATATTAAATAGACATTTAACACAATTTTAAAAATAAGAATATCCATTCCCTAATTTATAAAATTAAATTCTTGATCTACCCACACTGACATACATTATAACAATATTATTACATGTTAGTAGTGCAAGCATACTCAGATCATTTTTTTGAAAAGTTCTCATGATTTTATGTATTAAGTTTTAGGAGTTAATATATGATTTATATGATTATATTATCACATGTGTTTTTAAATAATGTTTTTATGGCAAAGAGTCTTTTTGAAAAATCCGTTTTAAATATCTTTTATTAGCTTTTATATTATTGTTGAAGGGTTGGTTGTGATACATTAAGGGTTAACATTTCAATTAATTTGGTGCTGACCAATGGAATCGCACCTGTCCCTTTAAATAGTACTCTCCACATTCTGTTTTTTATATCCACCTGATGAAGATATTGTGTATATCGAAACGCGTTGTGGCTGATAGAAAACAATAAATTCTAAAAAAAATTAATCTAATACTGTGGCCTCCTTAGCGCTCTATCAGATCGTGCTTCTATACTTTACTATTGGGTGATGGCAGTCAAGATACACTGTGTGCAGAATTATTAGGCAAATGAGTATTTTGATCACATGATAATTTTTATACATGTTGTCCTACTCCAAGCTGTATAGGCTTGAGAGCCAACTACCAATTAAGTAAATCAGATGATGTGCATCTCTGTAATGAGGAGGGGTGTGGTGTAATGACATCAACACCCTATATAAGGTGTGCGTAATTATTAGTTAACTTCCTTTTCTTTGGCAGAATGGGTCAGAAGAGAGATTTGACTGACACTGAAATTGCCAAACTTTTGAAGCGTGATCATCGAACAATCAAGCGTTTCATGGCAAATAACCAACAGGGTTGCAAGAAGCGTGTTGGGCAAGAAAGGCACAAAATAACTGCCCAAGAATTGAGGAAAATCGAGCATGAAGCTGCCAAGATGCCATTTGCTACCAGTTTGCCCATATTTCAGAGCTGCAACGTTACTGGATTATCAAAAAGCACAAGGTGTGCCATACGCAGGGACATGGCCAAGGTAAGGAAGGCTGAAAAATTACCACCTTTGAACAAGAAACATAAGATAAAACGTCAAGACTGTGTTACGAATCGGCGCAGGATGCTTCGGTTCCTGTTGCGCCCAGGCGCCGGCTGCCGTTTTTGGTCATGCCTTGGGTCGTCCACCTGGCTGCTTCTTCCACCACGCCTAAGTGTGCAGAGCCTAAGTCCAGTGTTTTGCCAAGTGAGCATGGTCAGCCTGATAGTGCCATTTCTAAAGCCAAGTCCTCGGTTCAGGCTACTGAGCATGCTCCTACACTTAGTGCGAAAAGCCTCTTTGCACAGGTAATTGCACATCGTGCTGTGTCTAAGTCCTGTATTGTGCCTACTGAGCATGCTCAGGCAGATAGTCTGATTTCTGAGACTGTTGTTCAGTCAACTGAGCAAGCTCAGACACTTAGTGCAGCAGAGGCTAGGTCTGGTAAGGACCTCACTAGGCATGTCCATGAGGTGGCAGGCCCTGATAGAGCAGAGGGCATCAGGTGTCCTGATGACGTGGCCATTCCGGACTGGCTCACGGAGGCCCGCACCTATGACCTGGCACCTCACCATTGGTCGTTAAACGATGACTGGTGAGGTGTTTGGGGCATGGATGCCATAAGGTCATCAGTGATGTGGTGGTACCAGATAGGCCGCTGGTGATGTCACTGATGACATGGCACTCTGCTATTGGCTCCAGGAGGTGCCATTGTAGTCCACCCTGGGTTTGCGGCGGACCCAGGTTATAAAAGGGGCTGGAGACAACACGGAGGTGCACAGTCTTCACTTAGAGATTATGGTGGCATAAGCCTTGTTGGAAGCGGTAGGTAGGTCTAGGTGAACGGTGCCTGTCACGCCAAGATTTGTGGCTCAGCACATCATCATCAGGCGCCGTGCTTTTTTGCTGCCATTCCAGTTGTGCTATAGCAGTCCAGTGGCATTAACTGGACTGCGGCTGCTGTGTCACCTGTCCGTTCATGCCTCCTATGCACATGGACAGCATCCCTGTTGCGTTATTTGTCCGGTTGTGTCCTCTACACACAAGGACAGCATACCTGCTGCATCACCTGTCTGAGAGTGCCCACTACGTGCACGAACAGCGTATTCCAGAACCCCTGTAGAGTTAACAGGGTGTTCCTGTATGGGGTGTGTAAACCCTATTTCCCTCCTCGGCTTCCCAGTCAAATGCTACTGGTGTGACTACCTGGTCTGATGTGTCCTTCACACGTGGCCAGTCGAGTGGTGACCAGAAACGCTAATCGGAGGACCGCTCGGCCTGATGTGTCTTACACACGTGGCTGACAGGGCGCTGTCGCAGCGGTCTTCTCGGTCAACGCTAACTGGCTACCATCCGGCCTGACGTGTTCCTTACACACATGGTCGGAGTAGCACCCGCTCCACCGAAACGCTAACTGGGTTGTCATCGGGTTTGATGTGTCCCTACACATGTGACCGGTTCCCAGGTCTCCTGGGTTATCTCTGAGTCATCAGCTCTGTATTTGCTGCCTAACCTTTGGGTTACCAGCAGCTCCTTTTCCATCTGGGAGCACGGTGGACCCCGACTGGCGATTGGGAATACACTACCTTATCCTAATCTGCCAGTCCCCCCGTTACAGACTGGGTCAAGAAATATCTTAAGACTGATTTTTCAAAGGTTTTATGGACTGATGAAATGAGCGTGACTCTTGATGGGCCAGGTGGATGGGTCGGAGGCTGAGTCAGTAAAGAGCAGAGAGCTCCACTGCGACTCAGATGCCAGCAAGGTGGAGGTGATGTACTGGTATGGGCTGGTATCATCAAAGATGAACTTGTGGGACCTTTTCGGGTTCAGGATGGAGTGAAGCTCAACTCCCAGACCTACTGCCAGTTTCTGGAAGACAACTTCTTCAAGCAGTGGTACAGGAAGAAGTCGGTATCGTTCAAGAAAAACATGATTTTCATACAGGACAATGCTCCATCACATGCATCCAACTACTCCACAGCGTGGCTGGCCAGTAAAGGTCTAAAAGATGAAAAAATAATGAAATGGCCCCCTTATTCACCTGAAACCCATAGAGAACCTGTGGTCCCTCATAAAATGTAAGATCTACAGGGAGGGCAAACAGTACACCTCTCGGAACAGTGTCTGGGAGGCTGTGGTGGCTGCTGCGTGCAATGTTGATTGTAAACAGATCAAGCAACTGACAGAATCTATGGATGGTAGGCTTTTGAGTGTCATCATAAAGAAAAATTGTTAGATTAGTCACTAATTTTTTGGGGGTTTTGTTTTTGCATGTCAGAAATGTTTATTTCTAAATTTTGTGCAGTTATATTGGTTTACCTGGTGAAAATAAACAAGTGAGATGGGGATATATTTGTGTTTTTTTTAAGTTGCCTAATAATTCTGCACAGTACTAATTACCTGTAAAAACAGATATCCTCCTAAGATAGCCAAATCTAAAAAAAAACCACTACAATGTCCAAAAATATTAAGCTTTGATATTTATGAGTCTTTTGGGTTGATTGAGAAGATAGTTGTTGATCAATAATAAAAAAAATCCTCTAAAATACAACTTGCCTAATAATTCTGCACACAGTGTAGAGTTCCTCAAAATCATGATTGTGTCTTGTTTTCATGAGAGCAATACCTCCACCTCTCCCTGAAACAACGTTCCCTCAAATGCATGCACACTGTGGCCATTAATTAGTAGCTTGAGCATTGGACAAAGCATTGAGATGAAAGTGGTGAGTAGTTTCTTCATAAATGCAGTGGACATATAAGAAGTGGAAGAATCCCTCTTGATACTGTGTAAATAGGACTGGCAGCAGGGCGAGGTTCAGCAGTGCCTAAGGAAGAGCTTTTTACATTTTTGCTTTTACAGTTTAGAAAAAAGAAAGCAATGGGAGAGAAGAAATTGAAATAAGCATTCTTCAAGAATGTTCCCACAAGGTTATAAAAAGTCGCTGTTATAGACTTATAGGGTTGCATGTATGATATTGGTCAGCAAAGTAGAGTGATGTTTGAGACCTCCATCTAGAAGGGCCCATATTCCGTGTCCATAACTGTGTCATAGAAGCCCATTGCAACTTCAGATGACTTGGCTGTTTGGAACCAAAAGTAATACAATAGTGTAGAAAAGGTTGGAAGGAGCTACTGACGTTCCAGAGCAGCAGGATTGTTGTTTTATAATTTGTCAGAGTGCTCAGATGAAGTCCGAAGCGGTAAGAAAAGGTTGGAAGCAGCTACTGAGAAGTAAGAAAAGGTTGGAAAGAGCTACTTTTTCATAATACAATAGTGGTTGCAGTAGATTAAGCAATTAGGCAGCATGAACTTTCCTTTTATGTTATGTTTGCCAATGCGTTTGTTGAGCTTTGAAATCACAGTTCCTTAGGAAACCACTTACCATTTTACCATGCAATGTCAGAGATACAGCTTATAAAGAACTTAGTTAATTTGATATTGGCGCAAAAATGCCACACGACCTAGTATGCCAAAGTACAAATGCTGCGACCTGGCATGTATTCTGTATTACTGCAATCATAAATCAAGAAGACTTACATTTAAATAAAAAAAAGTAAAAAGAAGAATGAATCTCCCTGAGTGATATGATAAAAAAAAATAAAAATAAAAAAAAAATAAATAAATATATATATATATATATATATATATATATATATATATATATATATATATATAAAAGTAAAAAATCCTTACGGAAAAAGAGATTAGGATTCGACCCGATGGTTGTTTGCATTGTAGCATACTGCGTATAGAAAGCTGTAATGCTGTTAGCATTGTGGTAGCACTATCCTGAGTGGGGTTTTACCACCAGGAGGAATAGCAAAATGTTGGCATGTAAAAATGGAGAGTGAGACCCCAATCATTGTTGCTGATTTCCTGTAAAAATACATTTATGCCCCCTTAGATTGATCCCAAATGATGAAGTGGTCATCAACATATATCCATTGTAGATAATTATCCCATTTTTTGAATATTATTAAAATAAAAACATGAACAGGTTGGCATAGGTATGTGCTACCTTGGCGCCCATAGCTGTCCCTCTTAGTTGCTCAGGATTGCACAATGTTAATAGCATTACAGCTTCCTACACGCAGAATGCTACAATGCTTAAAACCATGGGTTTGAACCCTAATTTATTTTGCCTTAAGGCTTTTTATATATACATTTTTCATACACATACTTTTATCATATCAATCAGGATGCATTGTCCTTTTACATTTTTTTCAGTTTTAAATGTCATAAATTCTTATTGATGATTTATGAATGCGGTAATACAGAATACATGCCAGGACGTAGCATTTGAACTTTGACATATCAAGTCATGTGCTATGTTGGCACCAATTTAAAGATAACTGAATGCTTTATAAGTTGTGTCTCTGATATTACATGGGAACTCAGTGGTTTCCTGAGGAAGAAGTGGGATCACTTCAAAACAAGTTGAAATAAACTGTCCTTCATCCGCGCCAAGTGTTCCTGCTCCTTCATTGTTTCTCCAGCAGTGAAGAGGTCTCATGTTCTTTCATCCAGGTTCCTTCACATCATTTTTTGTCTTTTGGCTCTTGGATTCTGCAGCAGCTGATATTATTACAGGACTATTTCAGGATTGTGTTAGGTTCAACCCCACAAGGTGAGCAGTCCCCCTGCACCCCTGTCGTAAGTATATTGTGCTTGTTTGTCCACAATTTCCATTAGAAATATTGGAGCACTTTGAGGGCGTAAACATAGAAAGTAAAGTGTGTGTATGCTACCCTCATCATGACTAGGCCTACTGTTCATTATACACTATTTCCATGCTTGTGCTGTCCTTACAGAGCCATATACATTTGGGAAATTTGATACACTGCTAATTTGGCAAGTTTTCCCACCTACAAGGAATGGAGAGGACTATAATTTTTGTCATTTGTGCATTTTCGATGTGTTATTGGTGCACTTTTTGCCCTACATTTTTATTGAAATAAATGCCACCAAGGGCTAAAAAAACACACCAACAATTGACAGGCTGCAGATTTTTAAGATCCCAAAACTGCAAGGAAAAAAGAAGCAACGTGCGTACAGCATTTGAGAATTCTCATTCACTTTGCTGGCATAAGGAGAGATGCGCAGATTTGGGCAACAACCTGCACGATAAACTGCACTAAATCTGCAACAAAAAACTCAGCATGTGCACACAGCCTTATCTGTACAATAAACATAGTAAACATAGTAAAACATAAAATAAGAATGGCAGAATTGTCCCCCTCCCAACCCATCACTATTAGAATGTGACTTTTGAAATCAGGCAATAATAACAACAAACAATTTTGCCTCTTTATTGCTAAAATAGGTTTAAAAGGTTTAACATTTTTACAATAATTAAACAAGACAGGGCTCATCTAAGATTTTTGTATTAAGTATTAGTAGACCGAGCTTATACATCAGCAGTAAAGTTATTAAAAAATCAAGTAATACTCAGGCTGTGATCACACTGCTATGAGTAAGGAGGCACATGGCGCTTGTTACAATGACGTCCTACATTTGTGAAAAGATTAAATAGTTTCAATGAAAGTACTCTGAACATG
The DNA here is from genome assembly GCF_048569485.1 of Anomaloglossus baeobatrachus. Lineage (NCBI taxonomy): Eukaryota > Metazoa > Chordata > Amphibia > Anura > Aromobatidae > Anomaloglossus > Anomaloglossus baeobatrachus. Next base: position 544,770,995 of record NC_134355.1, on the reverse strand, counting down.
TTAGAAACTGATAGGAACTAAAATAGAGTGTGAAAAATGTCATTTTTTCTTTTTGTCATTTGGTGACAGTGTCCCTTTAAATGTATATTGTTCTTATAATGAACACATCAATAGAGGCTGATAATTTAGGCTTACTATCCTGAACCCAGGGAATGACTTTGATTTTAGGGTAAAATGGACGGCGCATCAGGAGAATCCTTTCAGAAATAACAGATCCATCAACATAAGCTGCAGGCAACAGTGGCCACTGCTGGAGAAATGTGGTATTACATTGCAGCCACTCGAATGAGCTCCCATGTATCACAAGATTGCATTGAGCCTTCCCAAATATAAGTAGTTCACTGTAGCACTTCTCCGGAGAAGGTGGGCTTCGCAAATCCAACAGTCACTTTTTGAGCATCTATAGCAGTGTTTCTCAACTCCAGTCCTCAAGACCCACCAACAGATCATGTTTTTAGGTTTTCCTCAATATTAGACAGGGGATAATTCCATCACCTGTGCAACATTAAGGAAATCCTGAAAACCTGATTGAGGAAAACCTGAAAACATGATCTGTCGGTGGATCTTGAGGACTGGAGTTGAGAAACACTGATCTATAGCAATGTCAGTGGCTTCCTAACCCTAACTTAATAACCCTATAGGCATAAATGAGGCTGCTAAGTTTTGCTCAGGAGACCTGACGCTGGTCTAGAGATTACACTCTGTACTTGGATTCTGAAGGTTGTGATTTAGGGGTGCACACTAAGGGAGTGCATGGTCCTTAGTTGTCTAGTCCAAATTATGAGTCTGATATATGTATGCATACAATAACCATGCAGTGATCAATAATCAATGAAGTGCTCTGATCACAGCAGAAATTCAAGGACTGTGGAGGAAAGAAAAGGCGCATAGGGTCTTAACTGATAAAAACAGTGAAAGGATTAATAGGGTGCACTCACCTATAGATGTTGTGAGAAGTCACAACACCTACTGAAGCATAACGCTGGAGGAGACAGCTGCGGACCCGTAAAAATGGATGCAGAGACTTCTATAGGAAATCGGGGATCATCGCCCCGCTAGTCACCATTCAATCCAAAGAATTATTATTCCAAGTCACTTATTGGGAACATTAACAAAGTCCACGCGTTTCAGGGGTCTCTGCCCCCTTCCTCAGGACAATGTAAAAATAATGACACAGGAGATATCTTGATAATGTTCCCAATAAATGACTTGGAATAATAATTCTTTGGATTGAATGGTGACTAGCGCGGCAATGATCCCCGATTTCCTATAGAAGTCTCTGATCACAGCAGGAAATAGACTTTATTTAAAGGAAGTTAAATGCTTTTAGAACGGTGTCTTGGGAAAATTCTGGAATCCTTCCACAGGGTGCAATTTCTTAATCATATCAAATAACTTTTCAAGCAATTCTAAGCAAAAGATAAAAGTACAAAAGTAATATTAACACATAGGAAATAGGAGAGACATATATCCCAACATTTCTTGATACTGTACTTTTCTAAAACACAAAAAAAAGCACAAGTAAAGATACGTGTTACTTCATTCAGTAAATTCCACAAGCTGAGCTTAATTGACAGGAACAGAACCAGACAATCTCTTGAATGTCTTTCAATGTCTCTGTGTGCAATGCAAACATGGGTTCAAATGTCATCTTGTCCTGTATTTTGGATATCTTCATATAATCATGTCCATAACAGTTGGACATGTAATATTGGCTTAATAGAAGGAGGTGTCTAAGGCCCATTTCACACATCTGGCATGTCATTAGATTGCCGGATCCGGAACACTCCAATACAGTGTAATACAGTACAATGGCATCGCGGCAACCTGCGATCACATACTGTCATGTGACCGGAGCATGTGACCGGAGCATGTGACCGGAGCTTGCTGCGATGCTATTGTACACTATTAACACTGTACTGGAGTGTGCTGGATACGGCAATCTGGCGAAATCCCGGGTGTGTGAAATGGCCCTAAGTTGGACTTCCACATATGTTGTCCATGTACTGCAGTATCTTAGTAGACATGGAATTTTTTAATGAAACATGCCCTATAACATATGAGTAAAGGCACTCAGGCTTATGATATATTATCAGAGGTCTACAATGCACCTAGGGAAATCTAAGGATTGATGATTGGGCTCAAGTGTCCCCAAGAAAGGAGTAAAAAATTATATTAAATGTAGCTAATTACAGGTGAACTGTTAAGATTAAAAGTCTGTAATAAACATTCAAGTTTTCACTGTGTTAATAAAATGCTCCCACCACAGGGGGCTCGGGCTTCAGACATGATTGTGTTATTATCGACAGATAGATACTGGAATTAGCTGCACATTAAGAACACATGCTATGAAAATCATTCTCGAGTTTAAGTGATCTTTCCCGCAGTCCTCGCATTGAGTGGAATCTCAATCAGCAAATATCAATTTGGAAAAGTATACTTGTTCAGGATTGAATGCAGGTGGAAATAATAGTTACTGGACACATTTAACCCCTTAGGATTTTTCTCTTGTTTGGGCCTTAAATGTAGTTTTCCCAAAATCTATTTATTTTTTATTGTATATAATACCATTTCTTTATGCAGAGGCCATCTTTTCCAGAGAGATGTACAGAGACAGCAACATATTATCAGTCCTTGTCCAATTTGTTGCTCAGAATCTACTTTCCTTATTTTAGACACCCTTTTCTAATTGGAGTTTGGAGGTAATTTTCTTCAGTATACAATGCTTTGAAGCTTATTTTATATTTTGATAGGTCAGCATTTCTAAAACCAGTAATGCCAAATAGGTCTTTTTTTCATTGTTTTATTTTCAATTTGACACAAGGGCTTTGAATTTGAGCTTGTGTTTTTTTATTTTTTTCATATTTTTGAAAACTTTTTTAAAAAACGTCTTTTGTTTTTACTCACATCATGACAGACACAGGGGTCATCAGCTGAACCCTGGCTGTCATGACAACCCATCGGTGCCCTGCAATCACGTCACAGGGCTGCCAATGGAGGCGGGTAATAATGCGCTCCCCACTGACATTTGTTAATTTATGCTTTTTGAACACTACCATCGGGCTTTAACTAGCTAACAGGTCCGAGTGGATCTTCAATCCACCCATGCCTGTTAGAGGCAAAAGATCAGCCATGTGCAGGGAGACCTGCAGACTGCAGCGCAAGTCTGCATCAATGAGACAGACAAATCTTTGAATATACCGGTACATGCAAGGTCATGAGGGGGTTAAACTAATTGTCAGCAATCAACAAAACTGGTTACTTGCATGCCCGATTATGACGCAGTAAGCAATATTCTGGCTTCCTCTGCAATGACCTTGTGACACTTGTGTCTTCGTATTAAGAATTTTAGTTTGTTTGTGAACAACACCCTGTTTGCAGTCATCAGGATGTCTCCTGTTTCCCTGCAGCTTCTCTTACTTCTACATCCTGTCTGAGTCTTTCAGCTCTACAGCTACCTATACGCCTGTGATTTCCAGGAGCCCATAACCTGTCTTCAGTCTCCAGGAAGTCATTTTGGCTTCTGTGGCTTTGAGCTCCACAGGTACCTACTCACCTACAATGTCTAGTATTGCACAACCTGCCTGAGGTCTCCAGGACATCTTTTGTGGATTCTAGTGCCACAGCTACTTACCTGACTGTGGTTTCTGGAATCGCAACTACTTGTCTGTTGCCTGCAGGATATCTCATGCTTTCCAGGATCTCATCTGCCTGCTTGGGATCTCCAGTCCCTCTGCGGTCTGTGCTGCACCCACCTGCTGCACTGTCTGTGGTTTGTTTGCCCACCCGGACTTTGGGCTTGATGGATCTACCTCACCCAGTGACTATCCTAATATCTGAACAGTATTCTGGGTCTTAATGTCTTTCATTGCATGCTGAAAGACCATAGGGTACTTTACACGCTGCGACATCACTACCGATATATCGTCAGGGTGACATCGTTAGTGATGCACATCCGGCGCCAGTAGTGACGTCGCAGCGTGTGACACCAAGGAGCGACGATCAACAATCGCAAAATCACTCAAAAACGGTGATTGTTGACATGTTGCTGCTTTCCTTAATATCGCTGCTGCCACAGGTACGATGTTGTTCGTCGTTCCTGTGGCATCACACATCGCTATATGTGACACCGCAGGAACGACGAACATCTCCTTACTTGCGTCCACTGGCAATACGGAAGGAAGGGGGTGGGCGGGATGTTACGTCCCGCTCATCTCCGCCCCTCCAGTTCTATTGGCCGGCCTCTTAGTGACGCCGCAGTGATGTCGCTATGATGCCAAACGCCCTGCCCCCTTGAAGGAGGGATTGTTCGGCGGTCATAGCAACGTCGCTGTCAAGGTATGTGTGTGTGACGCTGCCCTAGCGATAATATTCGCTACGGCAGCAATCACCACATATTGCACCAACGACGGGGGAGGGTGCTAACGCTCGCGACATTGCTAGCAATTGCTAGCGATGTCGCAGCGTGTAAAGCACCTTTTAGTCCCATCTCCAACCAGGATATAGAGTAGCAAAACAAGCAGCACAATCAGGGACTTAGAGATTTTACAACATTTTTTGCCAAGTGTGGGATGTGACATGCTACTTCTTCACTGAGATGGGAACAGTATGGGATTAAGTATTGAAAAAAGAGTGATTCTATACTTTTGGGGACTTGTCATTTATACAATATGAGGATTACTGTAAAGAAGGTTAATATTTTTCTTCAGGTAGTTACATTTAAGGCAATGCTTATGTGGCACCCCTGAGGCTTCAGTCCCCACAGAGTATTGCACCTTATTTTAGGTGCGATATTCGCCTCGGGTAAGGAAGGGGGTTAATCACCGGTGTTCCACATTTTACACTTACATAAAGCCTAGGAGCCTTCTACCAAGGGGGAATGGCTCAGGGTAGGCAGAGGGGTGGCCAACATGATTTATGGGACTTCCCCGGTCACTGAAACCAGTCACCTGGGGCGCGAGTTTCACTTGGGGTAGAAGTAGGAGAACACTCACACTAGTCAGTCTACCCGGGACACCAGTTATGGGACACGACACCATCACCTCTTTCTTCTCTTCTCTTCATGGTGCCTGGTGCTTGGAGCAGAACGCTCGGCCCAGGTGCATCACAGCTGGAAAGGCAACTCTGAAAAGGACTTTCTTCTTCTTTCAAACACCAGTGACTTTTTATAACTTATCTGGTGTTGACAGAGCCCATCCCAGCGGTGACCAGTACTATCCGGGTGAGTGACACAGCACAAAGAGTGAGTAAAGACACCTGGGACTTCAGCCACTGACTCTGACTCTTGAATACCGGCACCACCGCCCCGCGCCTCGGCACTCAAACGCCATCACTACTCCCCTTATCATCTTCCCCAGGGCCCACTCCACCTGTGGGAAGTGAAACCATCTTGGCTGCTAGTACAATCTGCCCCGGAGGACAGCACCAGCAGTGGCGGCTAAATCCCTGGCCGCATACCACAGGTGGAATCACGACATTCATTCTACTACTACCCCCATCATCTTCCCTCCTTATTGGTGTACACCTCGGGGCACGAAGCCGGGTAGGCCACCGCAACATCCCGGATCATTACACCAGCCCGGTGACGAGTAATGCAGGTACAAGATCCCCCGTGCCTGACAACCCCTGCCCCCTGGGTGCTACAATTAGTTTACACAATTTTACTACTTCTGCTTATTTTTTTATGTGATTAAAACATGAACATTTGATTTGTTCTACAATCTTGTAATAGTTGTAAATTATATTATACAATGCTCATTAGCATTACACTGATAGCCAACTAATTAAAGAGAACTTGTAATTGAGTTAAACATCCTGTAGAAATCCCTGAGCCCCCTGATTCTCCTGCCTTTTCTATTTTGTGCTGTGTCCCTCCATTGCAGAGATATTGACATTTGTTGTTTTTGAAGTGTAATATGAGAAATCTTTAATAATAGACCAAATGGGTGTTTTTTCCAAACTTTTCTCTGACGTCTTGCATTTTCACCCCTTCCTCCCAGACACTGTCAATCACAGCTTGACAGCCAATCCAGAAGTCTAGCAGTCTCAGATACTGCTGAGCTGTGAATGAAGGGAGCGCAGGTTTTTTTTTTACAAGTTATCTTTAAAGGGAATCTGTCAGCAGACTTTTGCTTTGTAAGCTGAGGACAGCATACTGTAAGGGTTAAAAAAAACAAACAAGCAAAAAGCAACTATGCCTGTCTATCGGTGTGTGTGCTATTGTTCAGGTAAACTAATGTCTAAAGTCAATGCACAATCTCTAGTGAATGCTTGGTGTGGGTGAGGCAGCTCCTTGGGCTCAGCTACATGCCTAAAACTCAATTATTTGATTATGTGATAATGGCTGCACCCAGTAATCTATGTGATACATCATTGGATTCAGAATCTCCTTGTCTACATTTAGTTGCTGTCAGATGAGGTAGCAAAAACCTGCAGCCAGATTCCTTTTTAAGTCCTAACTCTGGTACCTAATACACTTACATGTACAACAGAACTAGGGGTCATTGTTAGACCCCAGTTATCATACCTATCCTTTAGCACCAAATGGTGTTACAGAATGAGCCCTATTCCTTATATTACTGATAGCATCTAGAATTAAAGGCCTCACATTTATAATTCAGGCAAACAGCACAAGTGTTGGCACAACCAACAAACGTAGTATGGCAATTCATAAGAAGAACCCACTCATCAAGACCTACTTATACACTACCGGTTGGAAGTGCCTGGGCCACTAATCAGTGGAGGCCTGATATGCTAATTTTACCAAAAATGTGTATATATACTTTTGAACATTCATTCATACTTTGTTATTCTTTCCTTGAACTGTTTTCCACTTGATGTACAGTATGTTACTAACACTTCTTAAGGCCACTTTACAAGCTGCAATATCGGTACCGATATCGCTAGCATGGGTACCCGCCCCCATCGGTTGTGCGACATGGGAAAATTGCTGCCCGTGGCGCACAACTTCGCTTGGACCTGTCACACTACTTACCTGCTCTGCGATGTCACTGTGACCGGCGAACTGCCTCCTTTCTAAGGGGGCGGTCCGTGCGGCATCACAGCAACGTCACTAAGCAGCCGCCCAATCAAAGTGGAGGGGCGGAGATGAGCGGGATGTGACATCCCGCCCACCTCCTTCCTTCTGCATTGCGGGCGGCGGTGGATAAGGTGGTTTCTCGTTCCTGCGGTGTCACACATAGCGATGTGTGCTGCCGCAGGAGCGACGAACTACATCGTACACGCTGCAGCAGCGATATTTGAGAAGGGACCCCCATGTCACGATGAGCAATTTTGAACGTTTTTGCGACGATTCAAAATCGTTCATAGGTGTCACACACAATGACATCGCTAATGCGGCTGGATGTGTGTCACAAATTCCGTGACCCCAACGACATCGCATTAGCGATGTCGTAGCGTGTAAAGCGGCCTTTAGGTCTCAGCCTCACAGAAGATCTCGATTAGTACCGAGCAAGCTGCACTATGCTTCATCATGGACCATGGTGCTAATGTAATTTATACAGTATATCTCCCAAATTGCACAGCTACAGATTGTCCTGCAATATGAGTTTACAGCACAGCTGTTCTGTGCGTGTCTGTCAGCACCGTGCCAATGAATTCCAAGCAGGATCCAGCAGAATTTTAAATGCAGCCGTGGATGCCAGTAGGGGGTAAGATGTGATGTACCGTACTTTAGGAATCCCATTTTATGTAAGTTACTGTACTCACAGGAGGTATTAGTCTGAAACAATAGACATTTTCAAACTGCAGTGAAATATCCTGGCAGACAATGGTAATTGTGGTACAAATCACCCATACACTGCAAAATAATAGTAAACAATTCTATATAGACTAGAATATAAGACATAACTGCAAACTTGGATCCTCAGTGTAACATTTGTAAAACACACTCCACCTCTGAAGGACCATTTAGAGGTTAATGTCTTCTGATTTGGCAGAGAAGCCCTCAGGCTCATCAGTCACTTTGGTCTGGGTGTCACAGTTACCTCTGCACACCCTATGGATATGTGCTGATGAGAAACCTATAGAAAAACTGACATCAAGGTTCACAAGTTGTACTAAACTGTCTACAGTTTTTTGTACCATTATATTCAACAGGAGCTTAAAGGGACCAAGTCAGGTGCAATATGCACCCAGAATCACGAGCAGCTCTGGGTGTATATTGCTAATCCCTGCCTAACCGTCCCTATATACACTAGCATAGATAAAAAAGAAGCTATTTCCAAAGATCTTTTATCTTATGCTAATGAGCGTGGGGACTAGTCCCAAGGGAGTTCTATACCCCAATTAGCCACCCTCTTAGCATGTTAGCACTCCCACAGGGGCGTACTATCATGCTATTCAATGCAGTGTCACCAGCAGTGCCGCGTGTACCTGTGCTCGCTGTGACCGCGCTTCTGAATGTCCGGCACTTCTAGTCATGCGCAGTATGAAGCCGGGTGTACACGTCCTGGCTTCAGAGAGGTCTACTGTGCATGACCAGAAGTGCTCGGCATTCAGAAGCATGGTCACAGCGAACACAGGTACACGCGACACCGCTGGTGACACTGCATTGAGTAGCATGTTAATACACCACTGTGGGCGTGCTAACATGCTATGATGGCGACTACTTGGGGGATATAACGCCCTTGGGACTAGTCCCCATGCTCATTAGCATAAGATAAAAGATCTTTAGAAATTCTTTATCTATGCTAGTGTATATAGGGCCAGTTAGGCAAGAATCGCTAATATACACCCAAACAGGTTCCCTTTAAAAGAATATTCCAAACAGATCAGACAGATGCAGACTGGAAAATGTTGATATTAATTGTACAATGTGTTGTGTAATGATGTTTATCAATTTTGGACGTTTTTTTGTTGGACGATTTGAAGCGTCCATTGACATCAAGCTGATAAGAGGGTGCCATGCTGCTTAGACCCTTGGCAATCAGCTGAAATCAGTGGGAAAACAAAACAAAGATTCAGTTTTTGAACACAACAAATTAATTTAAGTATTTCAATAGTTACAGTATGTACAATACAGATATGCACTGGGTCATTGTCAGGGAGAGAGATGTTTTTTGTAGCCGCTAATAAATAAGGGTTCTAAGTGGGGGAGTGCATGGTGGCAGCCTTCAAATTTACTGATGAAGCATCTGAAAATGTTTGTTTTAAACTAGAAGAAAATTAAAAGTCTAATTCACATGTAGAGGAGTGGTATCATATTTTCTGTATTTTCTGTCCTCGTTTTCAGAGCCAAATACAGCAGAAAAGTAGAACAAATTAATAATATATAATAATAATATTTATTCATTTATGTAGCGCTGTTAATTCCACAGTGCTTTATATACCATGGCAACACTGTCCCCATTGGGGCTCACAATCTGGATTTCCTATCAGTATGTTTTTAACAAATCTACAGGAACCAATTTTTTAATTCACAGCATGTGAATATCTGATGCAAATTGGGCACAAATTGCCAAAGGTTTTGCCACAATCAGGGAGGAATTTGGGAGGAAAATGAAGGGTGCGTTTTATAATCTAAATGTAGCTTATCGGTAAGTAGTGGATATTGGTAACTGGAGGTAGCGGCGATGCTGTGAGCGCTGTGCTGCTGGGGCTGCAGGCGCTGTACTGCTGCAAGCGGTGAGGCGCAGGAAGGGGCCATCTTGAAAATGGCGGTGGTGCGGGGTTCAGATACTGACGCCCAGAGTCAGTGCATGTGCAGATGGAGCTCTCTGCTCTTTATATCATCTGCGCATTCGCCACCTCTGGCCATTAATCTCAGAAAAGCAGACTTAAGGAAAATGACGCCTGCAGGTGGCACATGTACAGATGAGATCTCGGCTCGTCATTGAGCGGATAGCTCAATCTGCGCACGTGCCGTCTCTGGCTGCCATGTCTTTGATGCCCGCACCGCCGACAGTTTCTGTATCTTGCCTGACTCACTCACAGCACTCACAGAGAGTATCTGGGACAACCGCCGCACCGCCTGCAGCATCACCCTACTCCACCACTGCCCCTACTTCCTGTGACACCCTTCCCCGGTACGACACCACCGCATTGTAAGACAGACCTCCTTTTTTTTTACTTTATTTTCTCTAAATTTGGGGTGCGTCTTATAATCCGGCGCGTCTTATAAACCGTAAAATACGGTACAATTATATTTCCTATAATAATATAATTCTGATTACTGTTTATACACTTTCAACCTTTCAACAATGAATGGTATCCTTACAATGCACCTGCACAAGGTATTGGTTAATGCTGAGTATTTTCTCATGTTCTCAGTGATCTCCGGTATGGATTTCTTTTCACATAATACCCATGTTCCCTAGGGTCTTTCTCTACGATCCTCAGTGTGAGGTGCAGGCAGCTCTGGAGCTCAAGATGCTACTTTAGTTTATGGAAACAAGGCATTTTGGAAGTTATTGAACTTGTTAACTCTTAGGCAGAATAGATCAATGATGCATCCGTCAGGCTGCTACGAATAGCTAAACAATCCCATTTTTACTCTTTGTGACAGCTTTTGTCTATTTTATCTGTAATGTACAGAGGAAAAGAAGTTTTGGAACATAAGTCGTGTTGCATGTTAATTATGTAAATTTGATGTTTTCTCCTACAAGGTGATAAATGACAACTGACAAATTGCTGGCATTGGTAGCACCAAATATAGGCTGCTATGTATGACAACAACAGATGGCTAACTAGGAAGATCATGCCAAACTAAAAAGTATAGAAAAGGAGTCTTTTTTTATTGGAAAAATGCAGTAGCTTGAACGTGGAGATCGGGTCTAGGTGTGCCTGCTGCTTTGTAGTATTTAGCAATTATAGTAAACGTCTCATCAATTATTATATTACACATTCATTCTACCTAGAATCAAAACTTGCATGGGTGGACAGCTTGGTGATATGATATCTGGTGCGGACTGCCGCAATTTCTTTCTGTTAGTGTCATCCAACCAAAAAAAAGGATAAAAAAACACTCTGCATGTCTCCGTAGAAATTGTGGTGCCATAGAGCCTAATGAAACATCATGGTTTCTGTACTATATCTCTGTACAACTGAGAAGTTTAAAAAACTTTAAAATGTTTGGGTGTCTGATGGCATTGATGTGTTTTCTTTGGTTATGCCTTTTTTTTTTAAAAAAAAAAGCAACAAAAAGAGGAATAAAAATTCCTCAAAAAATTCAGCAATTACTTACAGCAACAAGAGGGCAGCAGCTTTAACCTGCCCAGACCAAAGGATCTAATGCACTGACAGGATGCAGCAAAGCCCCCCAATAAAGATGGAGGCACCACCGGTGCAAACACTGATGAAGTAAGCACTCATACACTGCCAATGCATGGAGGGGGTGATTGCTTGGTGATAAAATTGCACACAAAATAGACTTGGATGGGGTGCCGTTCACACATGTATGTACACAGTGTCTGGCTAGCAGCCTATTACCATGCCCATACTATTAGACTAGGCGGGCTTCCCAGCACTATATAAGTGCATCACACAGGAATGTAGACCCCAATTTACATGGCCTAAATTAAAGGGCCTAGCTGCATCCTGTATATAAATATAATGTACAGAAAAAATATATATAGCAGCAGGAGGCTCAGGATAAGCGATGTGTCTTCCTCTGCTCATCCAAAGCCACCTGCTTTATGAATCATGATTCTGACCCACAGACAGCGCTTGTAATTGGTTGCAGGCACACACTGTCACACAGGCTGGGCATGTCTAACTGCAGCCAATCATATATGCCAGGATGGCCGATGGGTGGGGAAAGCACGGAAAGCAGTGCATATGTATGAGCAATGATGAGTGGCCCAAGGAGGCCGCAGGAGCAGCGTACAGCCGCACAGGAGTGCGGAGCAGTGTACAGCTGCGCCGAAGATTTGCTAAGTATGAAGCACACACTTCATTCTTATTTTCTTTATTACTTATTTACTGTATTTTTTTTAATTTCTCAAATCTAGACTTTTACAGTTTGGGTACACCCATCACTAGTCCTGATTAGTCCTTAAGGCTCTGTGCGCACGTTGCGTTTTTCATGCGTTTCCGCAGCGTTTTGAACTGCAACATTTTAATGCAAAAATGCATGCGTTTTGATTTCCAAGCAAAGTCTATGGGAAATAGGGAATTATTGTGCGCACAATACTTTTTAAAACGCAGCGTTTTAGTTGCAGAAAGTTTGTCAAAATCTCTGCGTTTGAAGAAGCAACATGTTAATTGTTTTTGCCATTTTGGCAGCGTTTTGCTAACATTAAACTCAGTGAGAACTCTCAAAACGCATCCTAAATCAAAATCCTAGAGTTTTACATGCTTTTTTGACAAAATAAAAGCATGTGTTTTTGACATTATATTGAGGTCATGACGTCTGCTTGTTCACACACATATAGTCCGACAATTAAAAAAATGAAAAACAATTAATTTATCGTTAGTTTATACATAAATATTAGATTACATTAATCTTTTTATTAAAATTAGCTATTTTGTGTATGATTTCAAGCATGATATTTCTTATCATTTTTTTCCTTTTTTCCATAGTGTTTGAATGTTTAAACTTTATATAGTTGTGTATTTGTATTAAAAACGCATATGTCTTTAAGCAATGAAAAAGCATGTAAAACGCGGCAAAAACGCTATAAAATCGTATGCGTATTTTCAGCAATTTTGTGGTCAAAACCAAATTTGACATTGCCAAATTCTGCCAGAGGATGCGTTTACAATTGCAAGACACTGAACGCAACGTGCGCACACAGCCTAAGGCCCCCTTCACAAGCACGTGCCTCCGGTACCTGCTAGGTCCGTGCCCGCATGTACCGGAAAAAAATCAATGGGTTTATGTGCACGCACGTGTGTAGCCATTGGCCTGTGCCTCCGTGTGGAGCACACGTGAGCCCGTGTGCTCCATACGGCGGCATGTCCGTTTTTCTCCGGCAGCATGGGTGTAACGCGGCCCGCACACATACCACACGGATGTAGTGTGGATGCGGGCCCACGTGACACGCGCCGGAGAAACACACGTGTCATTTTAAAAATAAAAAAAGCACATACTCCCCTCCACGAGTCCTGCAGTCTCTGCCACGGCTGTCATCTGCATCCGTCCCTCAGTGAATTTGAACAACGCATCTTCTTCACTGGGGGCCGGAAGAAGCGTCAGCGGGGAGCAGCCTGTGCCGGACACTGTTATTCAGCACCACAGACAGCTCCGGAAGAAAAGGTAAGGCGGGGCTTTCCGTTCTCCGTGTGTTATTACGTATAACACACGGAGAACACGCATGTGCCACAAACACGGCACACGGGGAGCAAACCACCCCTTTAATACATACGTGAAAAAACTTTTTTTTCACGTGCGTGTGAAGTTGGCCTAAGTCAAAGGAAATGGTCGCAAGATCTCAGTGTAAGGGGTACTTTGCACACTACGTCATCGCAAGCCGATGCTTGCGATGCCGAGCGTGATAGTCCCTGCCCCTGTCGCAGCAGTGATATCTTGTGATTGCTGCCGTAGCGAACATTATCGCTACAGCAGCTTTGCATGCACTTACCTGCCCTGCAACATCGCTTTGGCCGGCAAACTGCCTCCTTACTAAGGGGGCGTGTCGTGCGGCGTCACAGCGACGTCACATGGCAGGTGGCCAATAGAAGTGGAGGGGCGGAGATGAAAACATCCTGCCCACCTCCGTCCTTCCGCATAGCCAGCGTGAGCCGCGGTGACGCAGGTAGATGTTCCTCGCTCCTGCGGCTTCTCACACAGCGATGTGTGCTGCCGCAGGAAATAGGAACAACATTGTACCGTCGCTGCAGCTACATTATAGAAATGTTGGACACTACACCGATGATACGATTATGACACTTTTGCGCTCGTTAATTGTATCATAAAGGTTTTACACACTACGATATCGACAGCTACACCGGATGTGCGTCACTTTTGATTTGACCCCACCGACATCGTACCTGCGATATTGTAGTGTGCATAGTACCCCTAAGTCTATGAGGGCCCTGTTCTGGAGATCTGATTGGTTACAAACTACTGGAGATCAACCAAAGCAGTGCTCATAAAAGATTAAGACAGACGCTGATATGTATGACGGAGACAGGAAGGGACTCAGCACCAATTCCAGGATAGCAAAAATATAAATCCAACGAAAAATATATAAAAGTGTAGAAACTTTATTCAATGATTAAAAATCCAAGAAAAACATCATCGGTTCCATGAAAACATCATGGCTTGACGCGTTTCGGACAGTTGGAATATAGATAAGTCCTTAATCATGTTGGATTTATATTTTTGCTATCCTGGAATTGGTGCTGAGTCCCATCCTGTCTCCTTGCTATTGCCTCTACGGACCTGCCTGTCCGGTGGACATCCTGCATCCCACCTGAACTGAGCGGATACATATACGGGTGAACTGAATAATTTTTTTTTCTTCGCTGATATATATGAGACTAAGTGGAGGGACCTTACATTAGTGGCACCACTCCAGCGCTGCCATTTAAAATAAAAAAATGCTGGAATGAAAAACTGAAACTAGTGTCAGGGGAAGGTTGTAATAAAATAACTTGTAATTCCCTGCAAACAAATTACATAAAATAATGGCCAATCTCTCCCTTTAATAATATTTGCTTAGTGGAAGTCTACAGCGTTTGATGGAAACGATGGGTAAAAGTTTTTATTTATGATGTGCAATGAAAATTTAATCCAGGGTCCGTGTTCTTTTGTATCAGTGTATAACACATAATGACACACCTAACAACACATACTGTGTTTAAAACTCGTAAGAAAAAAGGAGCTGTTTTTTATCTATGTTTGTCCAATAACCTTTTTATTAGCAAGAATAAAAGATAAGATTTTACCACATTTGAGTGCTGGACATATCTCTGCCCTCCTACATAATGACATAGGATATAGCAAATCCTATCCAAGGAGCCAGCTCTTTGATAATCGCTAAATATCCAGTAGGTTGGTAGAATGCACACTGTATTCCTTGTAGTACAATTCCTTATAAGTGGGCTCATTCTGCCCTTCGACCACTGATTAAAGGGAACCTGTTAGGTGCAATATGCACCCAGAACCACGAGCAGTTCTGGGTGTATATTGCTAAAACCATCCCTGTATACACTAGCATAGATAAAGAGATCTTTAGAAAAAGTATTTCTAAAGCTCTTATATCGTATGCTATTGAGCGCAGGGACTAGTCCCATGGGCATTAGCTCCTCGGCCAGTTGCCCCTATTAGCATATTAGTACGCCCCTATGGGTGTGCTAACCTGCTAATGAATTTGCAGCATCACAGGATGATCTCACTCACCTCTCTGCCGCCATCGTGTCCAACACTGTATTTCAGCTCAGTGCGCATGACCCCGGAGTTTCTATGAAGCAGGGTGTACGTGTCCTGGCTTGAAACTGAAGTAGCACACATGACTAAAACTCCGGGGTCATGCGTACTGAGCCGAAATCCAGCGTCGGACGCGATAGCGGCGGAGAGTTGAGTGAGATCATCCTCTGACGCTGCGCATTCATTAGTATGTTAGCACGCTCACAGAGACGTACTAACATGCTAATGGGGGTGACTGGAAAGGGGATATAAAGCCCAGGGGACTAGTCCCCTTGCTCATTAGCATAAGATAAAAGATCTTTAGAAATAGTTTTGTAAAGATCTCTTTATCTACAGTCAGGGCCAGAAATATTTGGACAGTGACACAAGTTTTGTTATTTTAGCTGTTTACAAAAACATGTTCAGAAATACAATTATATATATAATATGGGCTGAAAGTGCACACTCCCAGCTGCAATATGAGAGTTTTCACATCCAAATCGGAGAAAGGGTTTAGGAATCATAGCTCTGTAATGCATAGCCTCCTCTTTTTCAAGGGACCAAAAGTAATTGGACAAGGGACTCTAAGGGCTGCAATTAACTCTGAAGGCGTCTCCCTCGTTAACCTGTAATCAATGAAGTAGTTAAAAGGTCTGGGGTTGATTACAGGTGTGTGGTTTTGCATTTGGAAGCTGTTGCTGTGACCAGACAACATGCGGTCTAAGGAACTCTCAATTGAGGTGAAGCAGAACATCCTGAGGCTGAAAAAAAAGAAAAAATCCATCAGAGAGATAGCAGACATGCTTGGAGTAGCAAAATCAACAGTCAGGTACATTCTGAGAAAAAAGGAATTGACTGGTGAGCTTGGGAACTCAAAAAGGCCTGGGCATCCACGGATGACAACAGTGGTGGATGATCGCCGCATACTTTCTTTGGTGAAGAAGAACCCGTTCACAACATCAACTGAAGTCCAGAACACTCTCAGTGAAGTAGGTGTATCTGTCTCTAAATCAACAGTAAAGAGAAGACTCCATGAAAGTAAATACAAAGGGTTCACATCTAGATGCAAACCATTCATCAATTCCAAAAATAGACAGGCCAGAGTTAAATTTGCTGAAAAACACCTCATGAAGCCAGCTCAGTTCTGGAAAAGTATTCTATGGACAGATGAGACAAAGATCAACCTGTACCAGAATGATGGGAAGAAAAAAGTTTGGAGAAGAAAGGGAACGGCACATGATCCAAGGCACACCACATCCTCTCTAAAACATGGTGGAGGCAACGTGATGGCATGGGCATGCATGGCTTTCAATGGCACTGGGTCACTTGTGTTTATTGATGACATAACAGCAGACAAGAGTAGCCGGATAAATTCTGAAGTGTACCGGGATATACTTTCAGCCCAGATTCAGCCAAATGCCGCAAAGTTGATCAGACGGCGCTTCATAGTACAGATGGACAATGACCCCAAGCATACAGCCAAAGCTACCCAGGAGTTCATGAGTGCTAAAAAGTGGAACATTCTGCAATGGCCAAGTCAATCACCAGATCTTAACCCAATTGAGCATGCATTTCACTTGCTCAAATCCAGACTTAAGACGGAAAGACCCACAAACAAGCAAGACCTGAAGGCTGTGGCTGTAAAGGCCTGGCAAAGCATTAAGAAGGAGGAAACCCAGCGTTTGGTGATGTCCATGGGTTCCAGACTTAAGGCAGTGATTGCCTCCAAAGGATTCGCAACAAAATATTGAAAATAAAAATATTTTGTTTGGGTTTGGTTTATTTGTCCAATTACTTTTGACCTCCTAAAATGTGGAGTGTTTGTAAAGAAATGTGTACAATTCCTACAATTTCTATCAGATATTTTTGTTCAAACCTTCAAATTAAACGTTACAATCTGCACTTGAATTCTGTTGTAGAGGTTTCATTTCAAATCCAATGTGGTGGCATGCAGAGCCCAACTCGCGAAAATTGTGTCACTGTCCAAATATTTCTGGACCTAACTGTATGCTACCAAGATACAGGGATGGTTAGCAAGGATTAACAATATGCACCCAGAACTGCTCGTGGTTCTGGGTGCTTATTGGACCCGACAGGTTCCCTTTAACAGATTTCTCCCCAATACTGTGAACATGGAGAAATCTCTCAATGATCTTGTAGAATTTGGGCGGAGGAGTCTGCATAAAATGTAAAATAGGTTCCCTTTAGGAAGCACAATGACCATCTCTCCGATAAAACTTAAATACAGTAGTCTACTGTATACCCCTCTGCTTCAGGATGATGGAGTACATTGGTGAACCCCAGCTCAAGGAGGAGACCTCCATTTTTATTTTTTCTCGGGAGTCAACTTTTACTATAAATAATGCCCTTAGAAGAGATATTTGTTGCTTCTCTTTGCTATGTGCTTTGTAGAATATTCTGTGTAACCTTTCTTTTGTCTGTTTGTGTTTGATTAATAATACACTCTGTGTATTCTAGAGAGCAAGCTCTGAAATATATAGGTTTTACCTTATCAGGATTATTATTTTCCCTCCTCTGTATTGAGATGTACAGTATGGATGTCAGATAAAAGCGCCTTTGTTTCATTGAAGTATAGGCCTGTTCTCCATTCTTTATAATGCATTGTTACATTATTTAGGGTATTTTTTTGCAACAAAAGCAAATAACGGCAACTACAAAGGTCTGTTCTCGCTTGGGGTTATATGTGAGTGAGCGTAAAATATACGGCTGGTGATAGTCTGATATAGTAATTGAATAACATGCTAATGAGACCGAATGTGAATAGAGTCTAAAAAGTGACCGCCAATTAGTATCTCTGCCCACTCGGTATGGCAGACTGCAATACATTTGTAACACTGAAATGGGAAAAAAAACAGTACTTTTTCAAAAATGTGAAAAAGTAGAGAAAATAATAAAATCACAGTCATTGGGACACAGTCATTTGGGAGGTATAATGTAGGAACCGCAAATTCTGAAAGTAACCTTTACTGTGGCTTTCTATAAAGTCATAATGGCAGTGGGAGCCTGGAAAGCTTCTGTAAGTGCTCTTAGGCACAGAGCTGCAAGCTTTTACACACAGGAAAAAAACATAGCTTATAAGGCCTGGGATGTAAAAAAAAGGGACAGATTAGGCTTGGATGAAATCAAAGAAGTATCTGCTGCCTTATTACTATGTAGCATGTCTGACAGTTTCACTCCTACAATATGAACACCATTGTATACTGTCTTGGCACTATATACCAGGGGTGGACAATTCATTTTTCTGAGGGGCCACATGAGAAACGGTAACTATTGTGGAGGGCTGAACCCATAGGCTGAAATTAGTTTATCTCTATATTACTATTAACATATGAATTATATTATTATTTTAAATTAATTGTATTACCTAATATTGGGCCAAATTAATTATGCTGACATCCTCTATACATATAAGCCCATGCACAGCCTCCTAAATACAGTATGAACCTACCCAAATGCCTCTTATATACAGTATGAATCCACACATAGCCTCCTATATACAGTATGAGCATCCACACAGCCTCCTATATACAGTATGAGCCCCCACACAGCCCCCTATATACAGTATGAGCCCCTACACAGCCTCCTATATATGAGCCTCCACACAGGCCCCCTTTATACAGTATGAGCCCTCCTACATCCTCATATATACAGTATGAGCACCCACACAGACCCCTATATACAGTATGAGCCCCTACACAACCTCCTATATATCAGCCCCCACACAGGCCCCCTATATACAGTGTGAGCCCTCACACATCCTCATATATACAGTATGAGCCCCCACACAGCTCCATATGTACAGTATGAACCCCCAAACAGCCTCCTATATACAATATGAGCCCCCACACAGGCCCTTATATAGAGTACAAACACATCCTCCTATATACAGTCTGAGCTCCAACACAAGCTCCCTATATAGAGTATGATACCACACACAGGCCCCCTATAAATAGTATGAGCCCAAACACAGCCTCTTATATACAGTAGAATCCCCCACAAGCCTCCTATATATAGTATGAGCTCCCTCACAGCCTCCTATATACAGTATGAGCACCCACATAGCCCCCTATATACAGTATGAACCCACACTGCCTCATATATACAGTATGGGCCCCCACACAGCCTCCTATATAGAGTATGAGCTCACACACAGCTACCTATATTTAGTCTGTGGGCCAGACTAAAACAGTCAGTGTGCCAGATGTGGCCAGCAAGCAGCACTTTGCCTAGGTCTGATACGGTATGTCATAATAAAGGGTATTCCTGTAGATAGCATTATCAGGTGGTGCAGTGATAGACAGGGTTTTCCTACAGGGATGGACCCAAGTGAGGGATCATATCTATGAATTCTCTGTGCTGTGTAAGGCATAAGGGAAGAAATGATTTCTGGGAGCTAACTGCTTTCAAGGTGTTCCTTGCACTTATCTGAGAATCATAGCTAAGATCACCTACTTGCAAATTTTTGGAACACCCATAGAAGTGAATTGGAAAAGCCTAGCCTGGATGTTCATTTTGCAATTCATGGCGTTGCAAGTATTCCAGAGGGATAAACCTTAAATGTCTGTAATTAGATTACCTATCTAAGGTTTTTCCATATACAAGGTCATAAGCTTTGGGATCAATGATCTGTACCTCTGTTCCACTTTACACCAAAAAGTAGGTTTTACATGTTTTACTGCAATAGTGGATGATTTTTCTCATTTACTCATTGTAGAAGTGCTCATGCAATGCCTTTCTCATACTCTATGTGCCAGGTCACCTATTGGGCCCGTTTCCAGATTTTATTTTCCCTCCACCGTGGTTCAAGGTAGAACCAGATATAATAGCGAAGACTAAAACTTAACTTTTAATTTAATTGATAAAATCAGTATTAAGTTCACAAATAGTGTAAATAGTGCAGTAAAACAACATGCCAAGTGGCTACATGTTAGAAGGATCTCACCCAGATCTTTTCCAAGGGTAAGGAGACACACCGATCCATGGTTGGTTAACGGCTGGAAGCACCAGGGTAAAGCGTTGGGAGATGGTAAAAAACCCCTGTCGTGCCCCTGTAATTGTACTTCCGCCCTGACAAGGGCAGCACCCAAGTAAGTTGTCTGCCCCACAACCACACAAAAACAAACAATAAACGTCCTCCCGACGCGTTTCCCTCTGAATGACCAGAGTTTATCAAGGGAGACAAAAAGGAGAAAATGATCAACCTGCAATGGCAGGGATCACAGAGCTGATTCACCAGCAATGGCCGGGATCAGAGAAGTAACCTATGTGTTCAGGTAAACGGTTTACGCGTCGGGAGGACGTTTATTGTTTGCTTTTGTGTGGTTGTGGGGCAGACAACTTACTTGGGTGCTGCCCTTGTCAGGGCGGAAGTACAATTACAGGGGCACGACAGGGGTTTTTTACCATCTCCCAACGCTTTACCCTGGTGCTTCCAGCCGTTAACCAACCATGGATCGGTGTGTCTCCTTACCCTTGGAAAAGATCTGGGTGAGATCCTTCTAACATGTAGCCACTTGGCATGTTGTTTTACTGCACTATTTACACTATTTGTGAACTTAATACTGATTTTATCAATTAAATTAAGAGTTAAGTTTTAGTCTTCGCTATTATCTCTGCTTAACTAGACTATTGGGCATTATCTGGCTGTTCTCAGTTGTGCTGTAGAACCAGATGACAAAACTGATTTCTCTGTTTTACTTTTGGCCAATTTTTGTCAGGTAGCATCAGGTGTCGTCCCTCGATGACTAAAAAAAAATTGCATGCCAAGTTTCTATGTAGAGATTTTGATGCTGAACTGGTACATTAAGACAGATTGTTCCATCAGTAGAGGTGAAAAGAAGCGGTGCAAGCACAACTGATTTATGTGACTACAATATTACTTTATTCTATGTAGTTATTATCAATAAAAACAACACTCACAGTAATAGATCTTAGGAGATTGTACAGAGGAAAAAAATGCAACATAAGAAACATAAAATAAGATTAAGTATACTGCAATGTTCATGTAACAACTCAATAATCTGATTGGTCAACTCAACTCTCATAGCCATCTTTGCTGTGCTCTCTGCTAAGCAACATACCACCGTAGTAAAGAGAAAGCTCATTTTAGATGCATAGAACCACATCTTCCTCCGGGATATTGGAGGCACAAACACCATCTTCACTAATCCTCCTGATACACAAACTGTAGGGATTTTAATTATGATCTGAGTACCCAAGTGAAGTAGCGGAAGGCGTTGAGCTTCAAAGAAAGTTGTACAGTACGCCCAACTGAAGATGACTAATCTAAAAGTGGCATTTTATCTTTATAAGTGGGATTACTCCACCACAGCTATTCCAGACTGAGCACTTTAATGGAGCCTAAGGATGATAAGGTTGCCAGTTTGGAAATATTGTAATCATGTGAATTATTTTAATGTTTGGAGGTCAACAAATCTTGAAAAGTTTTGATTTGCAATTTGCAGTAGAGATATAGCAAGCAAATTTACTAGTGCTTATCTTGACTTCTTTTCCATCCATGTATTCCCAATAACGTTTACATATATATGTATGGATTATTGGGAATCTTGCAGTAGAGAGTCTTTTGCTGTGATTGAAGGTAATGTTATCTTGTGAAAGTATTTCAGAAGTAGAATTCTGTAGAAGTATAAATATATATATATATATATATATATATATATATACAGTACAGACTAAACGTTTGGTCACACCTTCTCATTCAAAGAGTTTTCTTTATTTTCATGACTCTGAAAATTGTAGATTCACATTGAAGGCATCAACACTATGAATTAACACACGTGGAATGAAATACTTAACAAGAAAGTGTGAAACAACTGAAAATATGTCTTATATTCTAGGTTCTTCAAAGTGGCCACCTTTTGCTTTGATTACTGTTTTGCACACTCTTGGCATTCTCTTGATGAGCTTCAAGAGGTAGTCACCAGAAATGGTTTTCACTTCACAGGAGTGCCTTGTCAGGTTTAATAAGTGGGATTTCGTGCTTTGTAAATGGGGCTGGGAACATCAGTTGTGTTTTGCAGAAGTCTGGTGGAGACACAGCTGATAGTTCTACTGAATAGACTGATAGAATTTGTATTATGGCAAGAAAAAAGCAGTTAAGTAAAGAAAAACGAGTGGCCATCATTACTTTAAGAAATGAAGGTCAGTCAGTCCAAAAAAATGGGAAAACTTTGAAAGTGTCCCCAAGTGCAGTGTCAAAAACCATCAAACAGTACAAAGAAACTGGCTCACATGAGGACCACCCCAGGAAAGGAAGACCAAGAGTCACCTCTGCTGTGGAGGATAAGTTTATCCGAGTCACCAGCCTCAGAAATCGCAGGTTAACAGCAGCTCAGATTAGAGACCAGGTCAATGCCACACAGAGTTCTAGCATCAGACACATCTCCAGAACAACTGTTAAGAGGAGAATTTGTGCAGCAGGCCTTCATGGTAAAATAACTGCTAGGAAACCACTGCTAAGGACAGGTAACAAGCAGAAGAGACTTCTTTGGGCTAAGGAACACATGGAAGGGACATTAGACCAGTAGAAATCTGTGCTTTGGTCTGATGAGTCCAAATTTGAGATCTTTGGATCCAACACCCGTGTCTTTGTGCAATGCAGAAAAGGTGAATAGATGGACTCTACATGCCTGGTTCCCACCGTGAAGCATGGAGGAGGTGTGATGGTGTGGGGGTGCTTTGCTGGTGACACTGTTGGGGATTTATTAAAAATTGAAGGCATACTACCACAGCACCTTGCAGCGGCGTGCTATTCCATCCGATTTGCATTTATTTGGACCATCATTGATTTTTCAACAGGAAAATGACCCCAAACACACCTCCAGGCTGTGTAAGGGCTATTTGACTAAGGAGAGTGATGGGGTGCTATGCCAGATGACCTGGTCTCCACACTCACCAGACCTGAACCCAATCGAGATGGTTTGGGGTGAGCTGGACCTCAGAGTTAAGGCAAAAGGGCCAACAAGTGCTAAGCATCTCTGGGAACTCCTTCAAGACTGTTGTAAAACCATTTCCGGTGACTACCTCTTGAAGCTCATCAAGAGAATGCCAAAAGTGTGCAAAGCAGTAATCAAAGCAAAAGGTGGCTACTTTGAAGAACCTAGAATATAAGACCTATTTTCAGTTGTTTCACACTTTTTTAAGTATTTCATTCCACATGTTTTCATTCATAGCTTTGATATCTTACATCTACATTTCCTTCCTACAAATCTACAATTTTTAGAGTTATGAAAATAAAGAAAACTCTTTGAATGAGAAAGTGTATCCAAACCTTTGGTCTGTACAGTATATATATATATATATATATATATATATATATATATTTCTCTCAAATATGACACATGTATGGTGTCAATAATTACTGATTTTACTCATTTTGAGTGCTTTTTTCTCTAAACAAATTTGGTCATTACATGGTTCTTCCGTAAATGTATCAGTTATATTTCTGTAATATCAGCGCAGTAATGAATAGTGGTGTAAACATGACAAATAATAGCATTCGCTTTGCTTTGCCTGTGTTAAATGCAATAATATACAGTATCCTGCAGA